>NC_071506.1:201415294-202040294 GCF_027887155.1 Malaclemys terrapin pileata | reverse complement strand
CGTCTGCTTCAGAGATAAAATGTGCTATTTATTATGTATTTTGATGTGCTGAATTCAGATATGACAATTAAAACAACTGATTGGCTACTGTTTCTAAGATATTTAAGTTTTTACATTTTATGTCTATGTATATTGTGTAGATAGTAGAGTTTTAATCATAAATTGTAAACCTAGGTCTTTTCATGTGTTTATGGTTGCTTTACATGATCATATTTCACCTGTCCTGTTTATGTAACACTTGAAAAATCAGCAAAAGGGTTATATAAATAAAATTTATTATGAAACAAAAGGCAAAAAACTATTATGTACATAATTTAGTCCTATTCAGTGTCTACTCGGCGCTTCTTGGCTTGTCTCTTGTATTCATTAAATGGAGCATCTCTTGTCACTGTCCAGCAATAGTCTGCAAGCATTGATGGGCTCCATTTGCCCTGATAGCGTTTCTCCATTGTTGCAATGTCCTGGTGAAATCGCTCACCGTGCTCGTCGCTCACTGCTCCGCAGTTCAGTGGAAAAAAATCTAGATGAGAGTGCAAACAATGTAACTTTAGTGACATGTTGCAACCAAGGCTTTTGTATGCCTTGAGGAGGTTTTCCACCAACAACCTGTAGTTGTCTGCCTTGTTGTTTCCAAGAAAATTTATTGCCACTAACTGGAAGGCTTTCCATGCCGTCTTTTCCTTGCCACACAGTGCATGGTCAAATGCATCATCTCGAAGAAGTTCACGAATCTGAGGACCAACAAAGACACCTTCCTTTATCTTAGCTTCACTTAACTTTGGAAATTTTCCACAGAGGTACTTGAAAGATGCTTGTGTTTTGTCAATGGCCTTGACAAAGTTCTTCATCAGACCCAGCTTGATGTGTAAGGGTGGTAACAAAATCTTCCTTGATTCAACAAGTGGTGGATGCTGAACACTTTTCCTCCCAGGCTCCAATGACTGTCGGAGTGGCCAATCTTTCTTGATGTAGTGGGAATCTCTTGCACGACTATCCCATTCGCAGAGAAAACAGCAGTACTTTGTGTAACCAGTCTGCAGACCAAGCAAGAGAGCAACAACCTTCAAATCGCCACAAAGTTGCCACCGATGTTGGTCATAGTTTATGCACCTCAAAAGTTGTTTCATGTTGTCATAGGTTTCCTTCATATGGACTGCATGACCAACTGGAATTGATGGCAAAACATTGCCATTATGCAGTAAAACAGCTTTAAGACTCGTCTTCAATGAATCAATGAACAGTCTCCACTCATCTGGATCGTGAACGATGTTGAGGGCTACCATCACACCATCGATGTCGTTGCAGGCTACAAGATCACCTTCCATGAAGAAGAATGGGACAAGATCCTTTGGACGGTCACGGAACATGGAAACCCTAACATCACCTGCCAACCCTAACATTCCACTGCTGTAGTCTGGAGCCCAACAGCTCTGCCTTACTCTTGGGTAGTTCCAAATCCATTCAGTTCACCTTGTGTTATGAGGTGTGGTTCAGAGGAGGAGGATGGGAGAAAATGTGGGTCCTGTGACATTGATGGTTCAGGACCAGAAGTTTCATCCTCTTCCTCTTCCTCGTCTGACTCGAGTGAGAATGATTCTGGTGCATCAGGAACCGGCAGTCCTTCTCCGTGGGGTACTGGGCATATAGCTGATGGAATGTTTAGATAACGCAAAGTCCGCTTTTTCTTCTTTGACACACTTTTCCCAACTGGAGGCACCATGCAGGAGTAACAATTGCTGGTATGATCTGTTGACTCTCTCCAATCATTGACACTGCAAAAGGCATAGATTTCCTTTTCCTGTTCAACCACTGGCAAAGATTTGTTGCACAAGTGTTGCAGCATATGTGCGGGGCCCACCTCTTGTCCTGATCTCCAATTTTGCAGCCAAAATAAAGGTGATAGGCTTTCTTAACCATAGTGGTTATACTGCGCTTTTGTGATGCAAAAGTCACTTCACCACAAACATAGCGGAAGTTATCTGCACTGTTCACACAAGTATGAGACATCTCTGCTCACTTTGGCTAAACAGAAATGTGTCCCTTTGCAAAATCAAACACTGACAAATAAGAGAGCACAACACTGTATGATTTCTAGAGCTGATATAGGGCAATTTGTTCAGCAGAGTGATGTAAGCTTCGTTATGATTGCATCATCCATGACGTCTCGGAATAACATGATGCAATTCATATCATGTATGACGCAATACCAGCTTCAGATTGCATCATTCATTGTTTTGCCTAAAAAGCAAGTACTGTCCAAACCCAGTCATAGATTTATTCATAGATCCAGTCAAAGATGTATTTTAGTCATTTCTGGTTTAAATTGAGATCCCTTCCCTTTAGAACTCACTTATCCTCCGCCTTTCCCAAGTCAAGGGTCGTATATACTGACCCAATCGCATATCTTGAAAACTAGAGCCAATCAACAATTTTAAGCATCATTTTTGTTCTCAATGACCCAGAATTAGTAAAGTTTGACTACAGTTATTTCAGAAGCATTTTGGCTGTAGAGCAGTGTAATGAACAAAGTTATAGTCCTTATAATAAT
Source organism: Malaclemys terrapin pileata (assembly GCF_027887155.1). Classification (NCBI taxonomy): domain Eukaryota; kingdom Metazoa; phylum Chordata; order Testudines; family Emydidae; genus Malaclemys; species Malaclemys terrapin. The sequence goes on along the minus strand of NC_071506.1, from coordinate 202,037,746 downwards.
CTCAAACAGAAACATTGATGAATCATTCCCCAAAAGAAAGAGAATAAGTATTATGTACAAAGCTTTTGCAAACTTTCCGTCATTCCAATAATTTAGTAGCTGCCTCATCTACACACAAACAGAGAGAGAGAGAGAGAGAGAGAAATTACAATAACAGAGTAATGTTATGTTAAAGCTATGAAGACCGAAGGTCGTAGAGTAAAATTTTCAGAACAGACAAAGGGTATGTCTACACGGCAAGCAGAAATTTGCAGCAGCAAGTCTCATAGCCTGGGTCTACAGGCACTAGCTGTGTAGATGTTCAGGCTCTGGCTGAAGCCCACCCTACTCCCCAGGTTTTAAACCCTGAGCTCAGAGTCTGTAGATCCAGGCTCTGAGACTTTCTGATGTGGATTTCTGCCTACTGTTCAGACGTACCGTAAGTGATTTAGAAGCCTACAGCCCATTTTCAAGTCTCCCAAGAGTCTACATTTCACTGACTTTCAAAGAGACTTAAGAACCTAAGTCACTTAGGCACTTTTGAAAATGTTACCCATAGGCTCTAGATCCTGCAGCTCATAACAGCTAGTGTTCCATTTCCATTGCTGCTTCAGTGCAGCCACATTCCTATCTAAGAACTCAGCAGCAGGGCACAAGTGTTTGTGCCGGGACTTAAGCAGTGCTCTGTGTTCCTTCATTACTCAGCTGGAGAAGAGCATGTTCCAGTGGTAGTGGATGACAGTGAAAGGCAGGGGACCAGAAAACAGCAAAGAGGAAGGTCTGGGCTAAAAGCAACCCCATTTACTTAAAAGAATCTGTCAGCAACTCTTGTATCATCCCTCTGCCCCTCCAATCTTCTGCCATATTGGACTTCAGTACCTATTTCAACACAGGTCATCCAGACAAAGTCGTGCAGTTATGTGTCTGTCCCATGTCCGATGCTGGAAATATGCCTGGAAGTCAACATATTTTACAGGCAGAAACTTGAGCCTTTATAATGACGTCTTGGACTAAGTCATTCCTAACCCAGGTCTGAGCCCTGGTATGCACAGGTACTGTATGTACAGCCTTGCCTAACCTGCACAATGCAGATTTGAAAAAAATGTATCTTTTTTTTAAATTACCCTTTCAATTATTTGAAACCCATCAGGCTGTGCAGCAGCTAACCTACAACATGGAATCACATGAACTTGTCGCTCCTCCCCTCCTTCGCATCTATTGCTGGTCACACACATCTTGTTTTAAATCTGAGTGTAAGCTCTCCAGAGCCGGGACCCTATCTACTTATCTGTTTGTACAGCACCCAGCACAATGGAGGCCCTGATCTTGACCACAGCCTTTGGGCACTACCACAATACGAATAATAGGCTCACCTTTAGTATCTTGTTTAAAGATAGGTACCACATTTGTCACCCTTCAGTATAGTACCTTCAACCTGAGTTTCCATTCAAAACAGGCCTGGGGAATAATGTCAGCCCAGACAGCACAACCCTTTGGGAACGGCCTTTCTCCCAGGCACAGCCTTTTAAAGAGCACATGTGCTAACCCGTAGCACGTTATTTTGATGGGACATGCCGCAGTGATGAGCTGCTGATTTTTTAAACAAGGGGATCCCACTAAAGTTTCTCCCTTCAGCAAATTACGTGCATTACCAGGGGTAATAACAGGGGTTCCATTCACAAAGCCCCCACAACCATTGAGGGAAGAGGAAACAGCAGTTGGCAAACAAGCGGACATCAAGCTGCACTTTTAATAAAAAGTATTTCAGGCCAAATTTGCAAAGGAAGATGCAAATAGGTGCCTAGTGGGATTTATAATCATGCCAAAGCATGTTCAGTGCCTAACTCACCTAGGCACTTTTGAAAATCCCAATAGGTACCTACATCTTTAGGTACCTAAATACCTTTGAACCCACAGCAAAATCAATACACTGCAATAGAGATTTCAGTACCCTGTGCCAGGGCAAAGCAGTTCTTTCAAGCAGCCTTCATGGGCCTCTGTTCTTGAAAAATATACTGGGCATGGGGGTAGGACAGCACAGTGTTCAGCCTGCATCACTTGAAATGGGCAGCAGGGCGGCTTTGGGCCTGATCCACCACTGCCTTACACAAATGCTACCATTCTGACCCAAGCGCATTTTGCACCCACTGTGCAGTGATTTAGATGATTATAGTAGGTGCAGAGCAGTGGTGAATCAGGCACTTAGTAGGAAAGTCCAGCAGTCTCCTCCCTCACAAGCATTAAGTACCTGACATCTGATGCAATCTGATACATGCCAGTGGCAAAAACAATTGCTTGAAAATACTTTAATGACCCCTAAGCTAGGCCATCTCTGGCAAGGAGGATTTAACAGTATCAGCCGATGAGCTGTAAGGGACTCTCTCAGGCGCCTTCTTGCCAGAGCTGACAAGTGCCATATGAAGGAAAATTTCAGCTTTCATATATTTTAAAACATTTTCCTTGTACTTATCCTTGCAAAAAAAGTCAGCCTTGAAAATGTAAGCCAATCACTAAGGACCAAGGGGCTAGATGGGCTCCAATTCTGCCTCAGGAAGCTGGAGAAGGAGCTTAATGATAAAAACATGGGTCTTTTTATATAAAATGGGTCAGTTAAGTGTAGGGTGTGCCTTAAAGAATCATCTCCCAGCCATCCCCCAAATCCTTAGGCCTGAGCTCAGCACAGTAGTGTAATAACGATGGTCAGGAATCTATAACGTGGTAGCAGGGACTTGCTTGACAGGTCTGCCCAAAAGTTCTGAGGTTACCACTGCTTGTTAAAAGTTTCAGCCCAATCTGAGCCTAGCACTCAGCCAAGGCTGCTGACTCAGACAGATGCTGCACTGTGAGTGTTCTCGCTATTACTACAGCCGGTCAAAAAATCATTTTGATGAAAAATGACGTTTAGTTGTGGGGAAAAATATTCAACATGGAAAACAGACCCCCAAAAAATCAGTAAAAAAGTTAGGCTGTCAGTAAAAATTTTCAAAAAATGTTTTTGGTCAAAATTTGGGTGCTTTGAAACAATTTTTAACAAAACCTGACTTTTTTTAAAAGCCAAAAACACTTCTGAAATTTTGGTTTTGGTCAGAAAAGTGAAGAGTTTTCACAAGAAGTATTGACCAAAAAAAAAAAAAAACCCCACACACAACAACTCAAACCAAACCAAATCCAGAAACATGATTTTTTCAAAGTTTCCCATGAAAAATAAATAATCAGTATTTTTCTGTCCAGCTCTAGCTTCACCACATTTATACCTACTGCTGTGAGGAGCACTCACCTCTTGCATCACCCACCAGCTCTTCTAGGGGGATCCACCACATAAATCCCCCAACTACACACAGCCTCCCACCAACTGCTCCAGCAGCTCATGAGGAGACTAAGCCAAACTGGCGCTACACTGAGTGAAAGTCCTGCACCTTCTGGAGCTCGCTGCCGACCCTGCCAGTCCCTGTCCAGCCCCAGTCAACAGTCTGAAAAGTTGGTAATGAGAGAAATCCCAAAAATCTATGCTAATCCCACTGCCAGGAGAGACCCATTCACCAAATCAACCCCTCCATCCAGCTTGAGGAAACCCATCCCCCATGCTAGCTAGAGGAGACCGCCGGAAGTTAGGGGATCCCTTTCCCACATTAGGAACCTCAATTAACCTATTCCCCACCCTACTTACCACCACATAGCCAGAGACAACAGGGGAATCAGCCTGCTACCACTGCTGCTGCTGCGAGACAAGGTAAGGGACCCAATGAGGTACATTGCAGAGGAGGGATGAATGGTGGCTTGCGAGGTATGTGGTGGCCAGGTGTGGAGGCATTGATTGATTTAGTGTGGTGGGGATGATCATGGAATTGATAAACTCCCTTTACCTCCCCACCTCAGAGACTCTTCCTCCGAGAATATCACATGGATCAATCACCAGCTGAGGCAGAAAAGTTGAGAAATCTCCTTGTTAACATTTTTTCAGCGCATTAAGGGCAGTATCAGAAAGGGGACAAGCCACATCAGAGGCAGATATGTCAGCCCAATCCTCCCTTCCTTCAACTTAGGGGCAAAAGTATAAGGGGCCCACATAAGACCCCAACCCTACACCCTGATGTCCCTGTAGCACAGCACTGGCTCACGCTGCTTCAATAGACTCTCCCTGGTACCACCATCTTAAGAATCCAAGCAGCACAGCTTTAGAAAGTCTAATAATCCAAGTATATACTTTATAGGTACTACAATAAACTTATCTCCACCATAAAACGGGGAAACAGCCCAAAGGACATCAAACTTGCCTCAAGTAATCAGTTCTGTAAAGGAGATGGGTACACACAGGCCCATCAGTCGCTGTTTCCAAATGGTTCTAGGAGCCACTGCACTAAGATGCACATTGCAAGAGCAGGGATCAGCAGCGAAGACAATCCTTGAAGAGGAAATGAGCCATGCTAGAATAATAACAAGCCTCCTGGCTGTAAGTTATACAGCTTCTCCTAGCAGAGTGAGAGGGGTTTCTTTGGCAAACGCTTCAGATGCACTGAAGTTGAAGTGCTTCTCCTGCCACAGGGCTAAATCTGTCCACTTGTACAATCTCTCATCTGCCTCACTAAGGCATGCACTTCACCTTCAGCTGCAGAGACAGATGTCACTAGTGGCTTTGGGGATTATTCCTTTTTCCCCCTAAGCGGGCTGGTATGTTTTTGAAAAAACAGACAAGCCAGACTCTATGAAAGGCCAGATTTTGTTACAACTTAGAGGGAACAATTTTTACCTCTCACCTCTCAACCCACTCCACACCACATAACTGACTTTGGCTTCTGGTATCACAAGGCAAACTGGCAGCTCCCAAAGGAGTATCCCAAGGGTGTACTATGAAATAACTCCACATTCAACTACTTGTGGCCGAACAGCAGCAAGTACCAGTACATCAGCAAGCAGGACGCTGGGGAAAGGGAACATTCCAAACAACAAGGGAATAAAGGTGATGGCTAGTCACCCCCTAGTGGCAAAGTGCCCACATTATGTACCTGCTCACACTGTATAGTGAGATCTCAAAGTTAGTCTGGCCCACTGAAAGTAACAAAGAAGGATCTTTCAAAGTAAATTAACTATGCCTTTCCTGGGGGTCTCATGCTAAATGTAGCCTCTACCCAGAATGAAACTCCCTCATTTCTTGTTTTTCTAATGGTTGTGCTGAGGAAGGCCAGTTGCCTCACTGCCTGCTAATTTAGGAACTACTGCGTTGTTTACATGGGTCATTACACTACTGCGGACCTCTCCCTCCCATCAGATTGAAGTATTTGTCATCCATATTTTCACTAAATGAATTTAGTTTTTCTGACATCCCTGAAGCATAGAGTCACAGGCAGTAACAGTATTTCACCTATGTGCCTCTGCTTTGAACTGGATGGCCCACCTCAATGATGAAGAGGTTAACTCAGGCCTGGCCTATATCAGAAAAGTTGCACTCTGATAAGACTAAAATGATTTTAAATCTGGTCCAGTCACACTAGCACAACCTCACAATGTAAACACACTTAAATCACCTTCAGAGCAGTTTAAGTTAGTTTTGTAATCTAAACCAAATTAAGCGCCTCTTGAAATAATTTAAGTGAGTCTGCATTAGGGATTTGCACCTGTGTAACTAAACATATTTAAAATCATTTTAGTCACAGTAGTGCATCCTTCCTAAAATAGACCAGCCTTCAGTTTCCACTACCTGTGGTGGTGGGTTTTGTGTTCTTCCCAAGGCCTGATTCTCCACTGCCCTGCACCTATGCCTGGGTGAAGTGGGTATGAAATGCTACCACCTGAGAAAAACAATGTCTTATACCCAGATGTAAATAACTACAAAAAAATGTCATGCTAAGAATTAAAGCCTAGAAATGGGTCCAAGGCCAAAAGCTCTGTTCAAATACATTACTGAAGAGCCATCTGATGATAATCACTTTTGATGGCTACAGGACTGGATGGATTTGTACTGGTGACCTAGAGGTGAAAAACTCCATAGATCAGCAGCAATTTCCAAACCACCCAGTCACACCTGTCAGGGTTATTTTTAAGTGATTTCCTCCAGACACTTGTTTAAACAACACATTGTGTGACGCTTAGAGGTTTTTCACCTTCACAGTCCATTTGCTCCTGCTGCTTGAACCTATATTTAAATACTAAAGGTGAGTTTATGACATCAGAATCATTTCCTGGGCAAGAGTGTGACAGTACAAGCAAAGTCTGTGGTTTGATTGCAGGACTAAGCAGAAAGATTAAATAATTAATAATACAGTAGTGCCCAAGATGCTAGCATGGACACAGAGGTTAAAAAAAGGCCTTATTCTATTTACACACATTTGTAATACCTAAAGAAACCCTCCACAAAATGACTTGTTACATCTAAAAGCTCCTCTCCACCCCACACTTATTTTCTGAGTATGAAAGTCTCTCTCAAAGAAGCTATCCGTTTTTCTGACTACCAATGTCTATAAAACATAGGCCAGATCATTAACTGGTGTAAAATGACATAGCTCTGTAATGGAGCTATATTGATTTATACCAGGTAATGATTTGGCTCATAGTATGTAATGTTTTAGTGTTTTTGTATTAGTACTTACATAGATTTTATAATGGGGCATACATAATTATCTCTATGCATGTGATCTACCACGTTAGAGGCAGATTTCACAATGGAAACAGAAAATAAACCGAAAATGCATTCCCTTTCACAAAATTCAATGATAAGAAGACATTCTTTTTTTCCTTGTGGCAATGCAAAAAACAGACACACTTTGCAAAATACCTCTAAATGTTTCCGTGAGGCCACTGAGGGTCAGATCTTACAAACACTTACATGCCCGAGTAACCCTGGCCAGGAATATTCTCCATTTGGAGTCAATGAGTCTACTCATCTAGTAAAGTTACTCATGTGAGCAAGTGTTTACCGCTTCTGGCCAAAATGCAGATGTTCCAATCAGCCATAAAGAGATTTTTGCCCAACTCTTCCCATACTTGGCTTTAGCAAACCTTTTGCCTCAATCTCAAAAGAATTAGCAATTGCAAAATAAATCATAAGTCAACACAAAAACTAATGACATTACTGAACAATGACTACAAACTCAGAGATTAGAAAGGGGCACAATGCAATTACTTAGGGTTCAGTTCAGTGGTGTGATCTCTATCTGTCATTAACTCCTTTCTGTCAGTCACTGCTAATGAGATGCTCATCTGTCTGTTACTGGAAATGTAGAGTCTAATGTGTATGGTAATACTGTTTGGCTTCTAGCCTAATTATTCCAAATCTGAAGCAATGCCAACTGCAGAATTAAAGCTTATTAAATCTTCCTGCTCTTTTATTTTATTTTATTTTATTTCCCCCCTTCCTTTCATCATTTCATCGCCTGGGTGATTTTATCATCTGATCTGTTGATTCTGCAAATATCTCAGCTGTTCTAAGTTTTAATATTTCACCTCTAATTGGATCCAGAGACATTCAAAGCAGTGGAGTTGCTATAACCTACCTTGTGGGGTAGCAAACAATTTTCCTGGAGAGTTGAAAAATTGCACCAATCACTCCCCTTGCTGACTAGGGAGAATTTCTGAAATAGCTACCTGGCATCATTTTTAGTTATTTCTTACTCCCTTAGGGCTAGTCTACACTACCCGCCTGGATCAGCGGGTAGAAATCAATCTCTTGGGGATCGATTTATCGCGTCTCATCTAGACAGATAAATCGATCCCCGAATCGACGCACGTACTCCCACCTCATCAGGAGGAGTAAGCACCATCGACGGGGGAGCCACAGCTGTCGATTTGCCGCTGTCCTCACAGCGGGGTAAGTCGAAAAGGATACGTCGAATTCAGCTACGCTATTCGCGTAGCTGAATTTGCGTATCTTAAATTGATCCTCCCCCCCACCCCAGTGTAGACCTAGCCTTATTCACTATACTCCGATATCAGCTAATGGGCCAATTCAGGAAAGCATCCCTGTTCAGAAAAGCACTTAAGGACGTGGAGAATGCTACATTCAGCTAGGCAGAATGTCATTACTCAAGTTGGAATTTAACCAATAAAATAGGGTTGACCCTACTGTCGTGGGGTGGCTGCCCCACTCCCTGAATTTGGGCGGCAGCAGGCCAGTAGGCCTGCACAGACAGGGAGCCAATCAGGGAAGGCCTTATAGGGAGCCAATCAGGGCACAGATTGGAGGGAGCCAATCAGGGCCAGGCTCAGCCCTATAAGAAGGCTGCTCAGAACAGGAGCAGGCAATCTGTCCCAGGCATTTGACAGGGGAAGGTCTATCTCCAGAGCAGGGAGACTAGCACCGCGGACAGCGCAGTGCTGGCCAGGCTTGGGGAGCAAAAGAGAGCTCTAGGCTGAGGCCTGCCTGGCTGCAGGCCATGAAGAGAAGGGTCTAGCGGGTGCAAGGGGCCATAGGGGAAGTGGCCCAGGGAAGCAGACAGACAAGGGGAGAGGAGGACAGCGAGGCTGCCTCCAGAGGGTCCCTGGGCTGGGACCCAGAGTAGTGGGCGGGCCTGGGTCCCTCCCTTCTCCCCTTGCAGTACACCCAGCCATTGGCCATAGGAAGCGGCCATTACAGACCACGCCAGATCCCTGACAGGAGGGATTAGACTTTGGGGTGTGTGTTTGACCACGGTGGCTGGAGATAGAGACTGCTGATTGACCCCTTCCCCCCCCAGAAGGGGGTGTGGAAGGACTGAGGGGCACTGCCGGAGGGCAGTGGTCCTGAAGAGAACGCCGCAAGTTGGTGAGCGACGTGGGCTCAGAAGCCAACTGAGGGCAAGACAACAGGCTGGATACCACCGAGAGGGGATGCTCCACTGGACTCGGCTAATTCCCGGAGTAACCAGTAGGAGGCACCGTGGTGGTGAGTCCCAACCCTGTTACACCTACTCTTGCTAAAAGCGTCATAGGATCTTTAATGACCACGAGGAGTTAGAACCTCCATTTTGTGTTTCATTGAAAATGAAAAGTACAGCAAAACAGCTTTCTCATTCTGTAGAGTAGAATTGGTATAGTATTCACTCAGAAGGAAGATGGCCACTTACTCAATCACTAGCACCCATGTCCTTGGTGATTTCCAGTTCAAGAAATGGGTCCAGCCCAAGACAACTTAGCCTGCAAGAGCCTGAGGTGTGGTGGCCCTATGTAAACAAATGTCAATCCTACACATACATAAGGCAATTAGCCACGAGAGGAAGGATGGTGCAGTGGTTAATACACTATCCTGGGACGTGGGAGACCAGGCTTTGATTCCTTGCTTCATTTCAGGGTTGTTTTCTCTGTACCTCCATTTCCTGTCTGTAAAATGGGGATAATAGTGTGAGGTATGGCAATATCCTGGATAAACCTTACTGAATGAAGTTTACTATCTTTGGAGTCCACTGTATTAAATGACTAGTTTATGTATCCTGGTGGATCAGTGATTGTATGTAGTTCCATGAGGAGCAGGAGCTGAGATCAGTGGGATTTGTTTAGGCAAATTCACTCAGGTTGTAACACCTCTAGTGGTGTAACCTCCACCACCTGCAGAGGCTCACATATACTGGTTCAAACTGCATTCTCTAAACCCAGACAAAGAAAGGACTTCTGGATAAACAGCCTGAGTGAAAACTAACTTGAGGTTTTCTTTCTGATCAAACAGACAGGATCTTCTGTTCAAGGGAGGCCTCATCCTTCCTGGGAAGGATTGGAGGGATTTAGCCCAGTCTGTGTGCCTGTTCTGAGTGACAGCTGTTATGAACTTATGATCAGAAAAAAAACGCTGGTTGGGTTTGAAGGACTGTTCACAAGCCAGAGCACTTGTTGGAGGTTGGGGTGATCTCTGGTAAGCTTATTAGTATGCACATAGGTTCTTTCCTTGTTTTTAAATATGGTTTCTCTGTAATGCCTATACCTTAGAATCATAGAAGATTAGGGTTGCAAGAGACCTCAGGAGGTCAACTAGTCCAACCCCCTGCTCAAAGCAGGACCAACCCCAACTAAATCATCCCAGCCAGGGCTTTTTAAGCCAGGCCTTAAAAACCTCTAAGGATGGAGATTCCACCACCTCCCTAGGTAAGCCATTCCAGTGCTTCACCACCCTCCTAGTGAAATAGTTTTTCCTAATGTCCAACCTCGACCTCCCCCACTGCAACTTGAGACCATTGCTTCTTGTTCTGCCATCTGTCTCCAGTGAGAACAGCCTAGCTCCATTCTCTTTGGAACCGCCCTTCAAGTAGTTGCAGGCTGCTATCAAATCCCCCCTCACTCTTCTCTTCTGCAGACTAAATAACCCCAGTTCCCTCAGCCTCTCCTCCTAAATCATGTATCCCAGCCCTCTAATCATTTTCTTTGCCCTCCGTTGGACTCTCTCCAATTTGTCCACATCCTTTCTGTAGTGAGGGGACCAAAACTGGATGCAGTACTCCAGATGTGGCCTCACCAGTGCCAAATAGAGGGGAATAATCATTTCCCTCAATCTGCTGGCAATGTTCCTACTAATGCAGCCCAATCTGCCATTAGCCTTCTTGGCAACAAGGGCACACTGCTGACTCATATCCAGCTTCTAATCCACTGTAATCCCCAGGTCCTTTTCTGCAGAACTGCCGCTTAGCCAGTCAGTCCCCAGCCTGTAGCGGTACATGGGATTCTTCCTTCCTAAGTGCAGAACTCTATACTTGTTAACCTCATCAGATTTCTTTTGGCCCAATACTCCATTTTGTCTAGATCACTCTGGACTCTATCCCTATCCTCCAGTGTATCTACCTCTCCCAGCAGTTTAGTGTCCTCTGCGAACTTGCTGGAGGGTGCAATCCATCCCATCATCTAGATCATTAATAAAGATGTTGAACAAAACCGGCCCCAGGACTGACCCCGGGGTAGTCCGCTTGATACCAGCTGCCAACTAGACATTGAGCCGTTGATCACTAACCGTTGAGCCCAACAATCTAGCCAGCTTTCTATCCACCTTATAGTCCATTCATCCAATCCATACTACTTTAACTTGCTGGCAAGAATATTGTGGGAGACCGTATCAAAAGCTTTGCTAAAGTCAAGATAGATCACGTCCACTGCTTTTCCCCATATCCACAGAGCCAGTTGTCTCATCATAGAAGGCAATCAGGTTGGTCAGGCGTGACTTGCCCTGGGTGAATCCATGTTGACTTTTCCTGATCACCTTCCTCTCCTCCAAGTGCTTCAAAATGGTTTCCTTGAGGACCCACTCCATGATTTTTCCAGGGACTGAGGTGAGGCTGACTGGTGTGTAGTTCCCCGGGTTCTCCTTATTCCCTTTTTTTTTTTTTTTAAAGATGGGCACTATATTTGCCTTTTGCCAATCATCCAGGACCTCCCCGATCACCAAGAGTTTTCAAAGATAATGGCCAATGGCTTTGCAATCACATCAGCCAATTCCCTCAGATGCATTAGATCTGGACCCATGGACCATAAGAATAAATGTGCTGGCTTTGAAAAGCTTTGTGGTAACTTAACTGTGGCAATCAGACTATGTACTGTCTCTGAGAAGAGAAGCAAACCAGGCTTGCTTAGGCAGACTATCTTGTTCTAAAGATATCATAGTGTAGGCAGTGAACTGTGCATATTTCAGCCTGGAAATATGCTGGTAAGAAGGGAGAAAGATGTGGGTCTTTGCCCAAGAGAGGTGACAGCTGAGGAGACGGGAGCCTAGCGTGAGTGTCCTTGCTGGACCATAGAGGGGGAATACAGTTGCTGTTGCCCTGAATTGTGACAAATAACACTTCCCTCATTACAGGAGTGTTGTGGGAGAAATGCATTAAAGATTGTGAGGTGCTCAGATACTACAGTGATGGGGCCATAGGAATATCCAAGATAAATGTGCAGGCTATAAATTGTCTACTTAACACAAACTTAAAAACAGACAAAATGTCTTTCGATTTTTTTTTTTTTTAAGTTTACAAGTTATGGTTGAGGCCACCCACTCTTCAGTGCGATACATATTAATTTGCTGCCATGTTTTCACTTTGGAAGAGATTTCTGCAACAGGAGTAGCAGTCATGGAAGAGGAACAGCACTGATAACACCTTATATTATATTTCTTCCCTAAACCCATATTTAATTTCAGCATGGGCCACTAACAACTGTCTACGGTTAGATATGCAAACGTCACTTAGCAGTTCAGCATTATTACAGCATCAAACTTCAATTGTGCAGATCAGCTATCTGGTGGAAACCCAGAGAGATTATTCCATTTCCAGGAAGTCCTAGTATGTACCCAAGTTTTCTTCCCTGCCTCAATTGTTTTAAGCCACCAAGAAGCATAATAAGCACTTGTCCAATTTGTTCTCTTCTTCCTTCTCTTCTGGGTCCTATTCCTAACTCTGCTATTGACTCAGTCTGTGGGCTTGAACAAATTACTTAACACTGTGCCTTAGTTTTCACAGCTGTAACAGAATACTACTACTCCCCTACTTTTAAAAAGAGCTGAGATCTACAGCTGAGAAGCACTATGTACATTTTAAGGATTATGTTAACACTCTTCCCAGATAGATAGGCCATGGCCCAAAATTACCTAAATTCTCCCACCTACACCCTTCAGATTTGACCCAGGGTGATCACTGCTATAGTGGATACAGTTAGACACAGATCCAGCCGTGTGCTGATTGAGCACCAAATGCTGAACAAAACACAACTGCCCTTGCCCATGGAAGCATGTTATTACAAGTAGGAGGAAGATTGCACACCATAGTGTCTGTATGCCTACATCCATAAAGGCACCAGTGCTTCTTAGGAGAACCATTGGTGTCCCAAATCTTAGCCTGTGCAATAACGAATCAGTACGGAGAAGGAAAGCAGCACCAGCCACAGGGGAGCAAGACAAAACCAAGACAGGTCAAAGAGAACTGTGGGATTTTAGAGGTTCTTTCATTCACTCCAGGTTCTCTTAAAGTTCTGAACTAACATTGTGAAAAACAGGGACAGCTGTATGTATTTTGCCACCCCAAGCCTGGCAGTCAGGTGACTTTCGGCGGCACACTTGTGGGAGGTCCCCGATAATGGGGATTTGGCGGCATGCCTGCGGGAGGTCGCCGGTCCCGCGGCTTTGGCGTACCTGCCACCGAATTGCTGCTGAAGCCGCGGGACCGGTGGACCTCCCGCAGGCATGCCGCCGAAGGCTCCCTGACTGCCACCCACACAGCGACCGCCAGGCCACCCTCCACAGCTTGCCGCCCCAGGCACGCACTTGGTGCGCTGGTGCTTGGAGCCGCCCCTGGTGAGAAGTCATCATTTGACAGAGCTTTACCTTTCATAAACATTGAATAGTTATCAAAATGAGTCTCTTAAGGATAAATATACCTGTGTTACAGAGCTCTCTAGGGATTTGTGGGAGAGCGGGGGGGGGGGAATAATGATAATAAGGAAGCACGTCACTATCTCGAGCACTGAATTTCAATGAAGGATTCGCTCAGATGGACAAAAATCCAAGAGAGGCTCCCCATGTAAAACAGAGTTTAGACAAACTTGCCATTAGTGCAATAATTAAACATCTGAATGCATACTTATTCCTGGAGCATATGCTCCTGTGAGCACAGGCTGCAATTGGCTTGTTGAACAAGCGCCTGTGTCTAAAGGGTATGGTATTAATAATAATGTATGTGTTTAATAAGTATCCCTTTATGAACTTTCCTGACCTGAAACATTAGACTGCCAGGTGCACACTAAAGACAATCAGATTTACACAGGCAACAATTTTGTATTGCTGGCTGATGCCCCCTGCAATTTGCATTTGAAAGGAAATGGGGTGTTTTACTATGTTCATTTTGTTTATTTTCATATTCCTCTGAAGTCAAAAACTAAAATACCTTCACCATTAAGATCTCCTGCAGCTCTTAGAAAGAGGGTTTCCCAGAATCTCACTTAAATCCACACACGAGTGGTTTGCTTAAGTGTTAACTTCTCTTTTTAAAGCACACTAGAAGTGGGAAATTTTCCAGGGTGCCACTTTGCTACCTGTTGGCTAAATCTGTCTCCATGATTGAATAATGCCTATGATTAAAGCATGTGGTTTCATAAGGAATTTATCCAACTAGCCCATCCTCAGCTGCACCAGAGTCAATGCAGGGAAAGTTACCCCACTAATTGGGCCAATGTGAGGCATCTATCCCTTCTGGGAATTTAACCAAGGACCCTCCTGTCTAAAAGCAGCAGCTCTTCCACTTGAAATGAGAAAAGAATATCCATTAGCTGTCACTTGTAGTAATACCGATATCCTCTTTCCAAGTCTCCAACTCCAGAGTGATGTGTGTCTATATATAGAGAGACATCACGGTTGTTTGCTAGCCACAGACATGTTTCACTAGGAATAGAACACCTGACCTTTGGCTGCAGAAACAGTAGCTACTGCCCAGCAAGAAAAGGAACAGCTCCATTAGATCATTTCCTTCTGTCAGATGAGCAGCAACCAGAAGGGATGGTTTGGGAGATTTCAACATTAGATTTGAAGTAACTGCACTGGCTAAAGCCAGAGGTTTGTGTCCCGGCTGGCCTCACTCCTGAGCCAAATAGAGTTCCTTGCATTGACCTGCATGGGGGTCTTTCAGATAAAGCCAAGATTGTGTCTGCTCCCTGTGTACATTAAAATTCTCGTGGCACTTTTCATTAGAACTTTTGCCCTGGTATCTTAGGAAAAATATCTCCTCTCTCCCCTTAGTGTTGCTCCATCTACTAGTCAGTTGCTCTCCTCAACCCCATAAGTGGACATATTATGTCTGACCTTGAACAACGCTTCCTCAGCTCTCATCCACTTATGCCCCTTCTCTACCTACGCTACACTGATGACCTCTTCATCATCTGGACCCATGGGAAGGAGACTCTGGAAAAATTCCACCACGATTTCAACAGCTTCTACCCCACCCTCAACCTCAGCCTGGACCAATCTACATTGGAGGTCCACTTCCTAGACACCACGGTGCAAATAAGTGACTGTCACGTTAACACCACCCTATACCGAAAACCCACCGACTGCTATGCCTACCTTCATGCCTCCAGCTTCCATCCCGGACACACCACACGATCCTTTGTCTACAGCCAAGCACTGAGATACAACCGTATCTGCTCCAACCCCTCAGACAGAGACCAACACCTACAAAATCTTCACCAAGCATTCTCAAAACTACGATACCCGCACGAGGAAATAAGGAAACAGATCAACAGAGCCAGACATGTATCCAGAAGCCTCCTACTGCAAGACAAGTCCAAGAAAGAAACCAACAGAACTCTACTGGCCATCACATACAGTCCCCAGCTAAAACCTCTCCAACGCATCATCAGTGATCTACAACCCATCCTGGACAATGATCCCTCACTTTAACGGGCCTTGGGTGGCAGGCCAGTCCTCGCCCACAGACAACCCGCAAATCTGAAGCATATTCTCACCAGTAACCACACACCACACCATAGTAACTCTAACTCAGGAACCAATCCATGCAACAAACCTCGATGCCAACTCTGCCCACATATCTACACCAGCAACACCATCACAGGACCTAACCAGATCAGCCACACCATCACTGGTTCATTCACCTGCATGTCCACCAATGTAATATACACCATCATATGCCAGCAATGCCCCTCTGCTATGTACATCAGCCAAACTGGACAGTCCCTACGTAAAAGGATAAATGGACACAAATGAGATACTAGGAATGGCAATATACAAAAACCTGTAGGAGAACACTTCAATCTCCCTGGACACACAATAGCAGATTTAAAGGTAGCCATCCTGCAGCCAAAAAAAACTTCAGTACCAGACTTCAAAGAGAAACTGCTGAGCTTCAGTTCATCTGCAAATTTGACACCATCAGCTCAGGATTAAACAAAGACTGTGAATGGCTAGCCAACTACAAAAGCAGTTTCTCCTCCCTTGGTGTTCACACTTCAACTGCTAGAAGAGGGCCTCACCCTCCTTGATTGAACTAACCTAGTTATCTCTAGCCTGACTCACTCTTGCTTGCATATTTATACCTGCCTCTGGAAATTTCCACTTCATGCATCCGACGAAGTGGGTATTCAGCAATGAAAGCTCCAATACATCTGTTAGTCTATAAGGTGCCACAGGACTCTTTGCTGCTTTTACACATCCAGACTAACACGGCTACCCCTCTGATCAACAAGTACTTGAGTAAAATTTTCTAAAGCACCCAAGTGACTTAGGTGCCTCAGTCCCATTTTCAAAAGTGACAACCATTGACTTTTACCATGTATCCAAGTCACATAGGAGCTCTTGAAATTGTTACTTCTAGCTCTGCTCTCCTTCATATCTATATAAATCGGCTCATGAATTATTAGGTTGAAGTCAGTGGAGTTTCTGGTGTAAATGAGTGGAAAATCGGGCCCATAGGTCCAAATTCTGAAGCCCTTACTCACTCAAGTGTCAGGGCATTGGTTCCATGATTTTCAGAGCATTTGAGATTAAAGATGCTATGTAAAACTATTTTATGTTTCACACGTCAGCAGATGTGACATTCCATCTGGTAGAGGATAATCAGAGTTATACACAATAGCACACTACAACTGTGTCTTATTGAGTCAGCCACAAAGAGGTCAAGTCCTTATCCAGCAAGTCAGACAGACAGAAGAAAAACAGATAACAGCCAAAGGATTTTTAAATCTTATATTTGACTCTTTTAAACTTTTTTTTTTAAAATAGAACAAGAAATAAAAGAAAGCAGATGAGAGGTTTAACTTCAGGTGCTTTTCCAAACAGGAACAAATAACCTCAGAACTCAGCATTTTAAAACCTACATAAACCTCAGGGAGTTTTATAATTTCAAGATGAACCAAATTGTCTTTTTTTTTTTTTTGTTTCCATTCAAGGCAAGACGGGTGCAAGCCTGAATCCAAATTGGTAGATAATAAAGATTGCTATAGCCAAGTGTTTTCTGAACCAGTGCAATAGGTTGATTTCCTGGTAGCACTGAGGTGTCCTACCAACCTTTTTCAAGTTTATAAATACAAATTAAAGTCTTCATCCTGCAGCCCTTACTGAGTAGTCCTGATTTCTGTGAACACTGTCTTCCCAAACTGTGTCCCAAAATGCTCTTCTGATATTTGTATTTCATCTCTGTAGAGAGAAATTATTACATATAGGCCAGAGAGTAAAGATACATTTTCAGCAGAGACCTGAAATGAGATTGGAATCCTCCATGTAGAAAGCACAACAAGGAGAAGACAGCGCTCAGACTGTATGGATGGCCAAAAATGAAGCCAGTGTTAGATGAGCAGACTGTTTGGTATTTTGTTTGCCAAGTCTTCTTTATGTTCTACAGAATGTAATGCAACTATAGTAAAGAATCTCAGAAAGATTTATTTTCTTCTAACAGAGAACTTTATTACAATTGTTTTTATTACATCTGTCTTGTGCCAATGTTGCCACATAGAGCAGAAAGTAGTCCCTTCAGTCCTTCTCCATCATTTGCTGCTTCTTAAGGTTTCTCCTGGGTGCCCTCCTTTCCTCACACCACTTAATAGTTGCATGTGGGAGTCTGTATGTTGGCATCCAGAGTACATGCCCCAAATATGTCCAGCTGCTGGTTAATTTCTCAGACCTCAGAGTATGTCTGAGTTGAAAATTCTGTTATGTTCTCTTCTTGACTTCCATATATGCTACAATAAGGAAAGCAGTATTATCCCTAAAGTTTCTCTGCCCTCTCTTCACTGCAGAATTTATGCCTGCCCTCCCACCTATGGGGTTTCCTGTTAGTTTTAACGGAACCGTGCATATATCTTCACAGAAGATGCATTTGGAGAGCTGCTCAATGTTTTGAACTCCTAACAGAACTAACTGCCCACTTCCTGTCTCTGGGAAATTGCCTGTTCAGCCCTCTTAGTTGACAGTATTTAGACAAGTTTCATTATCAGCTAATTTTCAGGTACTGCAATGATCCTTTTTCTCCATTACTTTTCTGAAAAGGTCTCCTAGTCTAATCCTGGCCATTATCAAGGCCTATGAGAACATACTCACCAGGTGGAGATGGCCTGCAGCTGAGAATTCAAGCATTTTCTTCATGATTTTAAAGAGTTTTGGCCACCTTCTCCCTTAGGCTTGCAAAGTGAATTAAATTTCACACATGGCTTCTTTCCCTATTATATGTATTTGAGATTAGAATAGGAGTTTAGAATAGAAATGGAAACAGACACTTACGAGATGTAGTACAAATAAAGTCAAACAACAAAAAAATGCTTCATCTATCTTAGGTAGTTATAGGCCCTACTACCATAGTATCCAACCTCCTCACTTGCCTTGGGTTCATACAACATTCCACTTGAGGAGAAAGTGAAAAATAGGTAGGAAAAGGAGAGGGAATAAATCTGTCCTCTGCTCTGAGAGGAATGGGGTTCCCGGCAGATGGAGTTAGACAGGACTCAT
Source organism: Malaclemys terrapin pileata (assembly GCF_027887155.1). Lineage (NCBI taxonomy): Eukaryota > Metazoa > Chordata > Testudines > Emydidae > Malaclemys > Malaclemys terrapin. The sequence continues at coordinate 202,019,394 of NC_071506.1, read as the reverse complement.
TCTAAGCAAAAATCCTGCTCTGCTGCTTTTACTAAACGTTTGAAGGTAGCTCCACAGATGTTAATGGCACTTTCTATACAGTAGATATGTGAAGAAATAGCCCCTACCTTGACAAGTTTACAATCTAAATTGAGAACAAAGACAGCATATTGGGGAAGTATCAGAGGGGTAGCTGTGTTAGTCTGAATCTGTAAAAAGTAACAGAGGGTCCTGTGGAACCTTTAAAACTAACAGAAGTATTGGGAGCATAAGCTTTCGTGGGTAAGAACCTCACTTCTTCAGATGCAAGTAATGGAAATCTCCAGAGGCAGGTATAAATCAATATGGAGATAACGAGGTTAGTTCAATCAGGGAGGGTGAGGTGCTCTGCTAGCAGTTGAGGTGTGAACACCAAGGGAGGAGAAACTGCTTCTGTAGTTGGATAGCTATTCACAGTCTTTGTTTAATCCTGATCTGATGGTGTCAAATTTGCAAATGAACTGGAGCTGTCTCTGAAGAAGTGAGGTTCTTACCCACGAAAGCTTATGCTCCCAATACTTCTGTTAGTTTTAAAGGTTCCACAGGACCCTCTGTTGCTTTTTACATATTGGGGAAATAACATCAGACGAGGGTGGGTACTAATTCCTGGAGCCAGGAATACATTCTCCTTTCAGTGTAGTGCTAGTCCCCAGTATGTGATATACTTAGGCCCAACTCCTGCAGTTCTTACGTTGCTCTGGGAAAGCGTCCATTGACTTCAGAAAACTGTATGATTTAATCCCTATGGATAAGCCAGTGCCTGAAGGGTTGAAAAACTGCCAATCCCTAATGGGAAGTTTTAAAAAAAATACCCTATATGCAATAGCATTGCTCTCTCCCCTTCCTTGTGCCTTTTTGCTGAAAACATTTGCTTAAGAACAGGATCTTAGCCTGTGATCTTAGTTCATCAGCTCCTGCAGCTTGTTGTCCACTTGACAGCATAATCCGCTGCCTTTGACAATCACTTCCACGGCAACCCAATGTGATGCTTGTCACCACAATGAAGGGGCCAAGTGATTGTTCAGAGACAAAGATCCTCTTTTCATGCAAGCATCCTTAGTAACAAAGAATTAAAGACAAATACAGAAAATATTAGGCCTATCAGCAAAATTGTTTACAAATAGAATTAGGCTATTTCTACACTACAGGGATTATACCAGCATAGCTACGCTGTCATAGCCACGTAGGCATAACCCCATAGTTTAACACACCCTACACCGATCGTAGGGTTTTTTCTATCCATGTAGTAACACCATGCCCCAGACTACAGTAGCTATATCGATGGAAGCATTCTTTCGTTGACATAGCTCCATCTCCACTGAGGGATAGGTCAATGTAGTTATGTTGGTATGGGGTGTTTTTTTCACACCCCTGACTGATGTAGCTACATTGACCTAACCTTTAAATGTACATCAGGCCTTAATTTCACCGCTTCAGAGAGGCCAGCAGCATTCTGACTCAGGTTTCTGTCCTGTCTGGGTTTAAGACAGACTGTTATTGCTGAATTCTTCAGTTCCAAGTCAACCTGTCATACAATCACAGAAATTAGAAAAGACAGTATAGATCACATCATCCATTCCCTGGCAATATAGGATCATTCTCTACTTTACACATTTTAGTCCATCGTCCAGTCTAGTTTCAAACCTTAGAATCCTAAAGACAAATAGATTTATCCTGAGATTTCTTGGATTAGGGGCAGGTGTTGTCATGATGCATAGAATCACAGCCCATCTTAAATTTGAGGCATTTTTATTAACTATAAACGCAAACTAACAGGCTTCCGCTCAGCCAGAGTTCAGGTTTGTCTCCCTTCTTTACCAGGAACTACAGCTGGACTGGAACCCTATGCAGCACACATGTGCATCTAGTGAATGAGTAATTTACTCCAAGTAAACATAACAATTACAGGAGCCAGTCTGCAGTGTGCTGAGTTGAAGGACTCTTCTCCTTGACTCTTTCCCTTTCTCTCCATCCAGATGTTTCCACGTCCTTTAACTCTCCCTCCCAGCCACAAAAGCTCCCCTTTCCTGTTCCTCACCCGCCTCACCTCAGCCACTGGAGCAGTGGTGACAAGGAGGCATCAAGAGTCCCAGAGCTAATGGACGGGACTTCCACACAGATGGCCTTGTGTCTTTAGAACATCCATGAGGTTTGGGGGCCTGACCCATGGGCTTCTTCTGTAGGAGGTCTCATCTTGCTCAACTGACAGACAAATCTCAATTGTCCTTCCCTAGTCCCCTCTTGTAACATATCCAATGGGAGGAAATAATCTGAACCAACAACTTGGAGCCTGGTTCCAAAGCCCATTGGAGTCAAAGGAAAGACTCCCATTGACTTTAAATATTCCCTAATTAATTGTTTTGTGAGTGCACTAAATTTCATCCCGCTATAAATGTCCATGGAGGAAGAGAATGAAAGAATACAGAAGTAGGGGACTGAGAGGTAAAGATAAAATAGACTGACGGAGAAACACCCAGCAAAAGACAGAAGAAAAATATACACTGATACAAAGTGTAAGGAAATAAATGTGGGGGCAAGAAACTGAACATGGAAAGAGATGCAAGAACAAAAAGCAAGGCCATTCTATATACTTGAATAGGCTCCAGTACTGTAAACACTTAAGTATGCATTTAACATTTCTCATGCAAGCAGCTTCTTTGTATGCTGTGGGTGAGTAAAGTGATGCACATTGATTTTGTGTTTGCACAATCACGGTCTCAATTTGGTTTATGCTTTTTATGTATTGTACATTCTGGCATTATTAAAGTTTGATTTTGTGGACAAGCAATAACTTTTGACCAGCTCTAAAAAAAAAGTCTAACTCCTCTCAGAGATACACATACAAGTGATTCTGGTAAATTGAGTGACACGGTAGAGTTAGGTGAGCTGTCTAAACAATATTACCCAGGCTCCTAGCACACGCTAGCCCAGCACTCTATTACTTCACAGTAATCAGTTCCTTATTCAGAAGAAAGCGTTTCTGTACAGCATAGGACCAGTTTCAGAAATCCTGCAAACAGGTGCAATTCCATTGAGTTCAGTGATTCTACGCCCGCTTACATAGTTCAAAAATTCAGCCCCTTAAATTCAGCAACAGGTTTGGACCAGGCATCCTAAAACGCTTGGGATAGATTCTCTTCTGCTGTGCACTTTGTGACATAATTTATACCTGAGTGAAGGTGGATTTTAAACATTCCCAGATCAGAAGTCTCCACTTGCACCAGTGGTAGCATTTTACACCCACTTTGCACAGGTAACAGATGATGTAAGGCAGGGAAGAATCAGGTCCCTAGTTTCATATGAACTTCTTAGTACTGGCTGTAATCCATACAAAACCATAGAAGGCTGCTGCCATGAAAAATGGGGATTAGCAACACATGTTCTTTGTGAGAAAGAAGGCCAATAATCTATTTAAATTGGTGCAATTATCCAGTCAGGTCAGGACAACAGAACATTTCTTATCTAGGAGAATAGTGGTGGGTACTCCAAGCTACACGTTTTAAAGGGGCATCTAGACAAAGAAATATTATTTCGGGGGTGATTATACCCCTCTTGCCATAATTATATTCATAATTTAGATCAGGTACATCCAATCAGTGCCTAGATATTGACCTAATGCATTCAGCATCAGAGAAGCATGACTATGCTAACTGAGGCAGCAGGACAGCATAAATCCACAGCTTAGAAAATCAGTTGTAGAAGCTTGGGACTGTTAGACAGCAAAGAACCCAACAGATAATTGCAGAAGCCAAGTGTGGAATGTGGTGCACAATTATTTCATTAGTCAAAATAAAAATAGCAGAAGTCCTAGTATTAACTTGAAAGGAGAGGTGATTCAAGCACTGGTGGCTATAGCAGCTAAAAAGAATAAAGAGTGATTTAAAGACTAATTCTATAGGATGGTGTGTATGTGCAGGGGTTGGGGGGTTTTTTTTGGAATTTTGGGGCAGGAGGTTAAAGTGTAATGGGCTAGTTCAGTGCTTCTCAACCTTTTCTTTACTGTGACCCCCTTATTTAGTAACGTGGAAAGGGCAGGGTGGTCACAATCCCAACACCCCTTTATGACCCCGGATTGAGAACTCATGAGATATTTAGGTTGCATTGTACCATTGCCCTTTACAGGAGAGAGTCAGAACTGTTCAGCTGTGTGTCATAGACCTTTTAGCGGTAGGAGTTAATGAAGAGTCCCTTCTAGCTAAAGTGTAGAGGCCAGAACTTTCAGAGCAGGCGGCAGTGAGTTCTGTCCCCTCTGCTACAGTAAAGTTCTGATTATGCTGCACATCATAGCCAATGATAGCTGTGACATTCCTAGGGAACCACAGATCTGTTACAACAGGAAATAGTATAATGTTCATAGAGGCTTTTTTTCTATGCTATAGTACAGTTGTTCTGGAAGCTACAGTAGGTATGATCCAGAAGTAGAAATCATCCCGGTTACTTACCATGCTTTCCTCTCTGCTTGATTTGCTTGGAATACTGTGCTGCTCACCCCACAGCTCTTTATAAGCCCTGAATTGTAGCACTTTTTTCATGCTCAAACGAAGCAGTGCTATAGCCCCAGCAATGGGAAAGTCCAGTTTGAAGCAAAAGCACAGAGGCCGGGATCCTCAAAGGCCCCATCACCCATTGATTTCTGGGCCAAAGAGACGCCCTCCCCGTCCCCTCCCCTCCCCCACACACACACAAATGTTTCTCTATGTAGCAGGTAGCAAGATAAAATAAGCAAAAACATCTACTATTGTAACCGGTATTTAGTTATTTTGAACACTTAATTTTTATGTTGCAATACATTTGTTGCAGGCATTGTTGTGCAGCCAAACAACTTTCTATTCACTTTTGGCTTTCTGCAAATCCATCCAATGACAAAGCAGCTCTTCTATGTAACTCCTCTATAGATGCAATTGAGACTTTGCATTCCTGCCTCTGAAGGAAAGCAGCTTCCATCACCTGGGAAGGTTTGCACGTTGTCTGATGTCAAGTTATCCATCTTGGTTTCTCAAATGTTTGGCATCTCAAACTATGTCCACAATTCTCAGAAGCTTATGCAGCCAGCACTGGAAGCTTGGGTGACTACAAATAGGCACTTACGGAATGTTTTACAAGTTCCCTTCTGTGCCCAATTGCTGAGCATATGCGTCTGTTATCAAGTAATACATTTAGATCTTCTGGGTGAAAATATGTTTTAAAGGGGGGTGGGGGGGAATACCCAGATGGGAGTAGATGAAAGAGCGGTGTTGTTCAGGGTATAGCTATTCAGCTGGGATTCTCATGAGCCCCACCAGGGCTTTCATGGATGCATTTTAGACATGTTCAGGCACAACTAACTCAGCATGCACCAGCTAATAATCTGAACTCACAAGCACTCATTGGCTGAGGCAAATGCTGTACGCGGTTGGCCCTAGTACACAGGGATTAAAAGACTGCCAAACACACAGCATAGATTAGAGAGACAGAGCATACTAGAGTCTAGTCTTTGTTTGTGGGTTTGCCCTTGGCAGAAGGAGGCTGGCAGGAAGAGAAGTGAAGAAAGGCAGGCATGTGGATTGAAGGCTGCTGCCCAACTATACGTGCTTCCAGACACAATTCCTTTCTACATGCAGAGGCAGGTGAGGGAGAGGAGGGAGACCAGGCTGGCACAGCCACGGAGAAGGCAGTAGCAGCAACACTACCTGGTTAATCGGGTGTTTGAGCACTGTAGAATCTTCTTCAACCTCATGGAGACATGTCATTGGCGGTACCCCTGAAGCCATCATGAGAGGTGACCTGGCCAGGCGGACACAGAGGAGACAGTTTGGAGATGGTTTTTAGCCTTTATTTGAGAGGCAGGGTTTGCTACCCTCAAAACAGGAAAACAACAACATGTTCTAATGAAACTGCTGGGTTACGCAAAATACAATTACCTGATTTGGCACTGGGCTGGGACAGCAGGTTTAATGTACCCTTAACTTTTCCAAAATCACTAGAAAAGTTCAAGTGTTCACTTTGTTGTCCCCACCAGAAGCCAGCACCTCTGGCATCTCTGTGAACAGTGCTGGCACGAAGTACTGGGTCAGTTCTTACTCAGAGGAAAGTGTGCCACCTATTAATTCACAGTAGGGAACAGAAATGAGGACCATAGGTTAAACCCAGATATATTTTAACAGCAGAATCCCTATCCACTCAAATTATTTATTGTATACTTACAAGAACCTCAGCTGCTCACCTCTGATCTGGACCCACTATCCTTAGTGTCTGAAGGCTCCTGCTGGCAAATTGCTAACAACTGTGCTGTTTGCCTTTGTAAGCAAGACAGATCTTTTAGTTTTCCTCTGAACTAGACAACATTCTAGCAAGTTAAAAGCAAAACAAGACAAAAAAAATGCTAAAGCCTTTTCAATACAAAAAGGGTGGTACTGTTTTATATGGATCATTTATATGGTTTGGGTTCTGTTATAGGTCCCAGGTGTGCTCCTGCACTGCCTGAGAAGGAATTTAAAGAATATGCATTTGATCTGGTCACATTTAAACCAATGGGAATTTTGCTCTTGATTTTTATGGGAGCAGAATCAGAGCCGAAATCTACAACTAGTTCAGGCACTAGCTGTTGTTCAGGATATGTTGTTGAATCTCAAAAGACCAGATACATTAGTGACATAGGTATGTACAACTCCACTGACATCAATGTTGATTGGAATGGGACTGTGCTCAATTTCAGCGGTGGAAGAACTCTACTCTGATCTAACAAGAGTCAAAAACAAACTCCCCTCTGCAGAGTCTATCTGGAGTGAGTAGAAGAAAAGAAAATACTTCTAGTAGAAGAAGCCAGAGAGAAGATATATTTGACATTTCTTCCCCAGTGAAAATCCAGAACCGAGCCATTACTTTTATTTTTATTTTTTAATCCTTAACTCTGTTAGTGTTTTTAAAGCAATGATATAACCATCCAAGGATCAAGTATGGACACTACCATGATAGTCCTATATACCAATCATGCTCTAAAACTGAGGTCAGCAATAGTTCTATGTAAAACTGCTCTCTTTCCTGTGGAAACACTTTTATATGGAGAAATTTTGTATAACTGCTTCATCTGGATTAGTTTCAAAGCAAAGGGACTTTTATGCATTCTGAATAAAAACAACTGTTTGTGGCAGACTCCATTTCAAAATTAATGTTGTTCCAGTAAAAACAAAAACTTGAAACAAACCAGAGAAAGTACATACTGTGATGGTCAAGATTTTACTATCATTTTTGTGCCGAGATCACCATCTGGTGGTCATTGCTTGAAAATGATGTTTTCCCAGCGTATTAGAAGGTCAAGGGATGAAAATATTTTAAGGAGAGGACAAGTCAGAAACAAGCTCTGTGAGAATTGGGTTGACATTAAGAGTTTATTGGATTGGCTGCATTTAGAGCAATTATCATTTAGAAGTGAATGAAAGCCACTGTGTGTCAACAGTTCAGTGCCCACATGAAAGGAGTTGGTAGTCTCTATACTTTACTGATTTTTGTTTTGATCTACTAAATGATCAGTAAAATGTTACTGCAGCGACTGCTTGAAGCAGCATCACCCATGAAAAGGAGTAACAAACATCCTTGACAAATATCTCCTTGACAATTGTTCTCAGATAAGAAAATTATTGGTGTTCCAGAATCTTTAGGTTTTCCAGAGTAACATTGTCATTCAATGGCCTATTACATTTCAGCACTTACCATCTTAAAGATAACATAGCAGAAATTGCTTGTTTGTTTAATCTCATATGATAGTATTGGGCTCCTTCATAAGTCATCAAGTTTCAGAAATTCATATTTGTTTGGCTTGGCTTATCTTCTAGGCAACCTTTCCTATCTCTCACCACTAAGTCCCAGGCCTTGTCTACACTAGCAATTTTCTGAGCAGTAAAGCAGCTTTCTGTGGTGTAACTCCCGAGGTGTACACACTGCCAAGCCACTTAGTGCACAGAAACTACGCAGTTGCAGCACTCTAAAAACACCACCCCGACAAGAGGGGTACACCGTAGACACTCTGGCTGATTACAGTGCTGCGATTGGCCTCTGGGAGGTGTCCCACAATGCCCGCTCTTGCCTCTCTGGTCATCAGTTTGAATTCTATTGCCCTGCCCTCAGGTGACCAACTGTGAGCCCCACCCCTTAAATTCCTTGGGAATTTTGAAAATCCCCTTCCTGTTTGCTCGGTGACGCGTGCAGTGGTGCACGGTTTCCAAGTGACCGTGCCTGCTTCACGCACCAGAGGCGAACCCCCACTTGGAGCAATGCCAAACTGCCTGACCTCATCAGCATTTGGGGAGAGGACGCTGTCCAGTCCCAGCTGTGCTCCAGCCATAGGAATTATGATACCTATGGACAGATTTCACGATGCATGACAGAAAGATGCCATGAACGGGACACACTGCAGTGCAGGGTCAAAGTGAAGAAGCTGCAGAACGCCTACCACAAGGCATGGGAGGCAAACCGCTGCTTCAGTGCTGCGCCTACGAGCTGCTGGTTCTACTAAGAGCTGGACACGATACTCGGTGGCAACCCTACTTCCACTGCGAAGGCCACTGTGGATACTTCGGTGGCTTGCATGCCAGTTGAGAGTGGACCGAGACAGGAGGAGGAAATCTTGGATGAGGATGTGGAGGGGGACCCAGAGGTAGAGGACAACTCGGAGGCCAGAGATGCATGCAGCCAGGGGGTCTTTTCTACCCTGGAGGAGGCTAGCCAGTCACAGCTGTGGGAGTTTGGCGAAGCACAAACACCAGGGGCCTCCTCTTCTAAGTGGCTTTGATTTTGGGAATCGCTGAAGCAAGTTGTTGGGGGCAGGAGGGTTTCAGAAAGCAGGCTTGTGTCTCAGTGTCTGTATGATGCACGTACCACCACATGCCTAGTCTGAGCTGTGGAATAGGGTGTTGATTGACTCCTTCACTTCACGGGAATCTGCCTCAGAGATCTTCAGGAAACTCTCATGGAGATACTGAGCAATCCGCTGCCGCAGGTTCTTTGGCAGAATTGATTTGCTTCTTGCCTCATTAAGGGTAACTTTCCCACACCATTCTGCCGTCACTGTGGGGAGGACCATTGCTGCACATAGGCAAGCCACATGTGGGCCAGGGTAGAAGCCACAGTCTTGGAGAAGACCCTCCCTTGATTCCCTGTTCACCCTCAGCAGCGAAATATCTTCCATAATGAACACAGCCTGTGGAAAATGGGGGACAGTAATGATTATAAGGCCCTCGAGTGCTGGCTATCCCCAAGAGCCACGTGCCCAGTGTACAGTAGGATCCGGGAACACTGATTTCCCCTGCCCCTGCGGCTACTCACCATTTTGGGGATCTTGTGGCTCATGTGTGCTTGCCTGGGGTCAGCCAGTTAGTGACAGGTGTGTGAATAGTGGCTGTGTTTTAAATCACTGAATCAGTGGTCTCTGCGTTGCAAACAATACTGCTTCTGTAAAATGTTGCATTTTGGCTTCACAGATATGATCTTGGGAGCCCAGCCTCCCTCTTTGTTATCTCCAGCTGAATGGCTGCGCAGAATTAGAAAGTGTCCCAGAAGAACTAAGGAGGACTTTCTGCATGATATTATGATGCACTCCGCCGCCGAAAAACAAGAATTGAAGGAGTGGCGGGACAGTGAGAAGAGGGACTGAAAGGAGAACACAGCACATCAGAATGAAGCCACGGAGCAGCTCCTAAACGTTATGGAGCGCCAAGCGGACACACTGCAGGTGCTACTATCGCTGCATTCCACTCCTGCCCAATCACGGTCCAGCCCGGCAGACTCCCAGTACCCACTGCACTCAACACCTGTCCCTCTGCAGTTTAGCCCAGCTGAAGTCCAGTACCCGCTGCACTGTACTCCAAAGGACAAAGTTGCATATGGTACCTGGACATACACAAATCTTTAACCGTCCTGGGACCCCACCTCTCCTGGGAACCTCCCTTCCCTCTCCCCCCTCAGTGCTGATGTGTTTTTTTGTCTCTGTCCTCCGGTTGTTGTTTTGTAATAAAAGAATTGTTTTGGTTTAAAAGCCATCTTTATTCCATTAATTGAAAGCAAACAGAGCCCTGCAAAGCAACAGGCAATTTTCTTAAACCTTCATAGTGCATCATCTGCACCAATCACAATCACCTCCTAGTATTACAAGCACTTCACTCCTGAGCATAGCAACAAATATTAGTGGCTTTCAGCTTCAAATTGCTGCCTCAAGGCATCCCTGATCCTTATGGCCTCACGCTGCGCCCCTGTAATAGCCCTGGTCTCTGGCTGTTCAAATTCAGACTCCAGGCGCTGAGCTTCAGTGGTCCAGCCCTGAGTGAAGCTTTTGCCCTTCCCTTCACAAATATGGAGCGTACAGCACGCGGCTATAAGCATAGGAATATTGTCATCGGCCAGGTCCAGCCTCCCATATAGGCAGGGCCATCCCTAACTATTTTGGTGTCCTAAGCAGCCCTTTCCCCCACCCCCGGGTGGGCAGGGGGGGCTGGCCACTTCCTGCAGGAAATGGAGTGACCTGGCCCCGACCTGCTCTGCTCCCCTTTGTGTCTGGGTAAGGACAGCCCTGCATATAGGCAGTGCCAGCAGGCCTTTAAATGGCCAAAAACACACTCACCAGTCATTCTGCACTTGCTCAGCCTGTTGTTTAACTGCTCCTTGCTGCTGTCAAGGTTCCCCATGTACGGCTTCTTAAGCCACGGCATTAAGGGGTAGGCAGGGTCTCCCAGAATCACAATGGACATTTCAACTTCCCTTACGGTGACCTTCTGGTCTGGAAAGAAAGTCCCTGCTTGCAGCTTCCTGAACAGGCCAGTGTTCCGAAAGATGCATGCGTCATGCACCTTTCTGGACCAGGCTGTGTTAATGTCCGTGAAATGCCCATGGTGATCCACAAGCACCTGGAGAACCATTGAGAAATACCCCTTGCAATTAATGTACTCAGTGGCTTGGTGGTCTGGTGCCAGAATTGGAATATGCGTCCCATCTATTGCCCCTCCGCAGTTAGGGAAGCCCATTTCGGAGCAGGATGTGATTAATGGTCCTGCACACTTCTGTCAACATGTGTTCAGCGGTCGACTTTCCCACTCCAAACTGGCTAGTGACCAATCGGTAGCAGTCTGGAGTAGCCAGCTTCCACAGTGCAATCGCCACATGCTTCTCCAATGACAGGGCAGCTCTCATTCTTGTATCCTTGAGCCGTAGGGCTGGGGCAAGCTCATCACACAGTCCCATGAATGTGGCTTTCCTCATCCAAAAGTTCTGCACCCACTGCTCGTCATCCCAGATATGCATGACGATGTGATCCCACCACTCAGTGCTTGTTTCCTGAGCCCAAAAGTGGAGTTCCACTGTGGGCAGCACCTCTGTGAATGCCACAAGCAATTTTGTGTTGTAGCTACAACACATGACGAGATCAATGTTGAACTCCTCTCTTGCCTTTGTAGTTTAAGGAATAACTCAACTGCCACTCGTGATGTGTTAGTGAGAGCAAGCAGCATATTGGTCAACAGTGCGGGATCCATTCCTGCAGACCGAAGAGGCAGAGCGCACAGTACATTATCCGTTGAAAGATGGCGCCAAATGCGGACGGAAGCACATGAATTGCTGGGATGTGAAACAATGCATCACGGGGCATTGGGACAGGACCCAGGATGCCCCGTGACCCCCTCCATCTTCCCACAACTCTTAGTGGCAGAAGAGGAAGAGATGCTCTGTGGGTTAGCTATCGAGAGCGCACCGCTCCCAATACTGCTGCAAGTGCCACAAGTATGAACACGCTATTGCACAGGCAGCTGACAGTGTGAACACACAACAGTGGTTTCCCTTCAGCGCTCTCTGAGTGCCACTGTAACTGCCAGAGATGTAACTCTGCCAGTATAGACATACCCTGAGTCACAGCTATATTGCAGCACTGCCTACTGGACCTCCATTGGGCTAGGTATTGTATAAATCCATTAGAGCAATGGTCCCCTACCCCAAAGAGCTCACATCTAAAATCCCAGTCCTGCAACCAGATCTACATCCACAGACCCCTCTGGAATCCGACCGAAGACCCCCATGTGGATCTAATTGCAGGATCGGGCCTAACAGACAAAAATAAAGGGGAGGGGAGAAAGAAGGGTTAAAACATTCCAGGCCAGTCACCAGGGTGATGACTGATAAATGCACATCTTATTTACCACATTCTTAAAGAAATTTTAAATACTATTTTTTACTCCAAAGTTTCTCTTTTAAGTTTATATTTTTATCCTTATCCCCATTCAATGTTTTATTTAACCCTGGCCTTCTTGAGTGTTAAAGTTTTAAAACACAGTATATTTAACTCTCTTTCCTCCTTCTTTCAGTGACAATCAATCCTTACCTGCTTTAAAGTATTTTTCATTTATTTTAACCTTGGGAACCCACAGTTCAGCTGCAACATTACTTCCCTTTTTCACTCTTTTGAGCCTTCCCATTCTCCACCTGACCAGTGTTAGTGATAACAAGCACCCTTCCCTTTGCAATAGGGATAATTCCATTGATGGCATCAGCATCCTGCACCTACCTGCTTCTCCCAGCATAGTGGGGAGGAAGAACTCCCTGGAGCTCCTGTTGCACCTAACTGGGAAATTGAGGGAAGGTGTTCCAGTCTCTCCTCCCTGCTGGCTTCTAGGGAGTGTAGCAGGTGAAGGAAGCTTGGACTACTCAGTCACTACCCTGTCTTTGAGCTTCTCTTTTATTCCTCTCAAGGGGAAGGAGCATTTAAAGTTCATTGTAGGAGGAAGAAGTAATGTCCATAATGAATTATGACAACAGTAGTGGTTGGAGATACAAACTGAGATTGGGTCCCCCTGCAGTGCTAGCACTGTACATACACACTGTCCCTGCCCCAATGATTGTCATCTCAATGGACCAGCCAGGCAAAGGGTGGGAAGGAAAACAGAAGCACAGAGAATTGCCATAACTAAGGTCACACCGCAGGTCTGTAGCACAGCCAGGAATAGAACTGAAGTCTCTTGCTTCCTACCATGCTGTCTTAGCCACTAGACCATGCTACTCCACTGAGGCTTTAGACTTCCTGCTCACTGTGACCAGGGACTCTCACTTTCCTCTTCATTCGCAATTATTTGTGTGCTGCACTCAGGCTTCAGCTAGTGTTTCACAGTCATCCGTCTCCCTTGAGTACAATAAAGAAAGAACTTGGTCCTGTAGGATCTGTGTGTTCTTGAGCTATCGGCTGCAGAAATACATTAAATCATTCAAAGTGAGCTAGGGGAGACATCCTTGTGGGAAATCATTTATCTTAGTATATGACTGTTTAATGGAAATCTTAACAGGGAGAAATGTGCATGTCTATTGAAAAAAAAAAAGAACATATCTCTTTAACAGAAAACTCCCACTGGCTCTACCTGGTTAACTGATGAGCAAAGACAAAGAAAACGGTGATGTATTAAATATAGGTGGGCAGCATAGGGTCGAATGACGCATTGGTATGTAATGCTGGATTTACAGACTGGTAGAAACATAACATCAGAGGTCAAATAGCCTCTTTAATTCTCCCTCTCTCTTCCTCATCTCCATTCTTATTTTCTTCCCTTAGGGCTTGTATTCTCTGTAAACGGATTACCTGGCAGGATGTGCAATCATAGGCATGATATATTATGTTGATGTGTGATAAACACATGTATCTCATAGCAGTGCAGTTTATCACATGCCTCTCCAGTTTATCACATGGCTATCACCTTTACATAAATACACTGCAATCTTTTAGCCAAGAGGAACATAATGTTAATGTTCCAGAGAGAGGATCTTTTTCATTTATAACATTAACACTTGCTGAAAGAGCCTTAAATTGAAGAAATGATGTTTACTGGTGATATGAGCTGACCCTTTCAGTTATATGAATCTTTGACAGAACAGACATCAAGTTTCAGCCACAGTTATCAAGCCCCACCATTTGAGCTAAAGGATAATGCCTTCACCTATGAATTAAATTGCAGGCTGCATAGTTGCTGGGACCAGCCACTAGAGGGATATACACCTACACAGTGTATATTATATTCACATTCATGTCAGTATCACGAAGCAATCTGATGTTTTCATTTCCAAAAAAATTTCAAAAGCCCAATTTTACACAATGCAATGAAAAAGATAAAACACATTCCATTTCAATGGTTACATCACTATTATTCCAACATATGTTTTTCCCAGCTGTCAACCGCCATACAGCCTGTCTTACAAATTTTACCATGATAGATGCAAAATGAGGAACACCCTAAAGCTATCTATCTCATTTTAAAATTCTTCTGGGAAGTTGATTGGTTTGTTTAAAAACTCTGTGTGAGTCATTTATATGATTACAAGAAGTTAGTGATCTCTAAAGTGATATCGGTTTTAAAAACATGATAATATTACTTGTCTTTTTGTTGACATAAATTATATTAATGTCACAATAAGTAAAGCAGTAATTTTCTTTTATGCTACCATGGCTTTCCTAATAGCAGTCCTTCCTAAACATATTCTTTCAATATGTTATGTTTTCAAGATGCACTGGGCAATGTGAAACTTGTCAGATTGAATGTACAGCCATCTCTATTTTTTAATGGCATGTTTAAAGGTTTAGCATGAAAAAACAATTTACCTGTAGCAACAAAATGAGTATCATATGCTGCTCACTTTCAGTATGAATTTTCAAATCATAAACATGCCTTGCAGTTTTCGGTACTTATGTCTCTGGAGAAGAAATTAGGAGTCTTCATTTTGTAAGCTGTCATTTACTATGTTTGTACAACTCCAAGCAATTGGAGTCCAATCTGGTTGGCATCTAGGTGTTATCACAATATTAACACTGAATAAATAATAATGTTTATTTTTTTAAAAGCCCTGACAACCCATTTCCCTGGCTTTTTCCCCACACTGTTAGACTAGGAGTCAGGAACCAGGGTTCAACTCCCAGCTCTATCACAGACGTGCTTTGGACTTTGGGCAAGTCACTTAATCTCTCTATGCCTCATTTTCCCAGTCTGTAATGTTGGAATTATCATACTTATTTGCCTAAGAAAAGCACTTTCAGAGTCTCAGATAACACTGCCATAACAGTGCTAATACCAGAGAGTATTGTTCCCCAATGCAGATGCCTCAAGACGCTTTTTAGAATGCCCCATGCTGTTCCACAGTGTGACGTAAGATAGGAGAGGCACAAAGAAAGGATCCATTCAGGTCAGACAATAAGCTTCAATCTTGAAATTACATCTACCTTAACTCTGGTGATGTAACAGGAAACAGGAAATGTCAATCCTGTCAGGTGGCTGATTCCATAATGCTCTGGAAAACTCCCATAAGCCCACATGTGCTTGCTTACCCATCTGAGGTAGTAACCTGGACACCTGATTGCAGTGTAGCTGTAGCTATGTCAGTCTCAGGATATTAGAGAGACAAGGTGGATGAGGTAATCCATGGTCCAATAAAAGATATTACCTCACCCACCTGGACACCTGATTGTCATTTGTAATATTGTAGAGTACAGAGTTCAGCTCACCATGGATCTCCACATCTCCCCCAGATGGCCACCAGTGCCTGCGTATTGTTAAGAGCTGTGGCAAAGCACAACACTACATACGTTGAGTGCTATCTACTGGCACTTTATCTATTAACTCATGATTTACATCTATAGAGAGCTCTCAGCCTCAAGCCAGCTGATAGTACACTTGTATGACGGATTTCTTCTGCAATACATAAAAGTGAGCATCTATTTTTTTCTTATAATGTAGGCCCAAATGACCAGTACAGAATCTCTGGGCCTTCACTTTCAGACAATGCACCCTCTCGCCATCCCCTTCCCTTGGTACCAGCTCTCTCTAGCTCTCTTTGCTACATGCAAGTGTAAAAGTATAATTAGCCAGGCCAAAAAAGAATGTGAAGACCAACTAGCAAAAGACACAAAAACTAACAGCAAAAAATAAAAAATTAAAACATCAGAAGCAGGAAGCCTGCCAGACAACCAGTGCAGCCACTAGATGATCAAGGTGCTAAAGGACCATTCAAGGCAGACAAGGCCATTGCTACTCCTGGGGGAATTCTGCACCAAAAATTAAAAATTCTGCACACAATATTTTAAAATACTGAATATTTTATTAGTCAAAATAACACAATATAATCATGCCAGTGCCAATTATTTTGGTAATTTATTGTCAACAACTATGTCTGTAACAATATAGATAAAAAAGATTCAGGAAATGTTTTTTGACAAATAGATTCCTTACTCGGCATATTAATATAGAACTTTGAATAATAATTAATTTAAACTACAATACAGAAATGTATTTCCCCCACCCCTTATAAGCAGTGCAAAGGCTTGGGGGAGTCAGGAGTAACGGAGGAGCTGAGGGAGAGGTAAGCAATTGCTAGGAAGAAGTGTGGGAGTGAAACTGGATGGTTATTGGGGGAAGTATGAAACAGTTGTTTTTTTTTGGGGGGGGGGAGGGATTGTTAGGGAGTTGGGGAGCCCCACCCATGCAGACCCTGGCTGATCCCTAGCCTCTTTCATTCAGTCAGGCACATCTGCCCCAGTCCCCAGGTGTGCCTACACCTCCATTCAGCCAAGCACATCTGTACATGTTGCCATGTGGCCTTGCACCTCTACTCTCCCCTGTCCCCCATGTGTCCCTTCACCCTCACTCAGACAGGCATAGCTCCCCCATCTCCATGTATCTGTGCACCCTCCTCTCCCCATCCTTATGTATCCCTACACCCCCATTCTTCCCATGTGGCCCTGCACCCCTACTCCCATTCAGCCCCTGGCTCAATGCTGTCACCCCACTAGTTCCTGTGCCCCAGTCCCAATCTGTTCCGCCCACTAGCCTTTCTGAACCCCAGCCTGTGTGACCCCAGCCAGCAGCCCTGTGTGCCCAATCTGTTCTCCCCCACTCCCCATAGCCTGTGCCTCCTCACCTGGCCCTGTAGGCAGGGGGCTGTGAGGAAGACAACCTCTCCCTCTCTGCGGCTGGCTGCTCCAGCCCATGAGCCCACTGCCCCTCTCTTCTGACACAACCTGGTGGGCAAAAGGTGTAATTACAGCTTCCCTTTGCCTCCACATCAGAATCAATTATTCTGATGAGGATGGAATCTGTGGGGGACATTAATGTTGTGCTTGTGCAGTGGTGCAGAATTCCCACAGGAGTACATTGTGGAGAAGCTAAATGAATTTTCTGCATCAGTCTTCACTGCAGAGGAAGTGAGGGAGATTCCCACACCTGAGCCATTCTTTTTACTTGACGAATCTGAGGAACTGTCCCAGTCAGAGGGTTTAGAACAAATTGATAAATTAAGCAGTAATAAGTCTCCAGGACCAGATGGCATTCACCCAAGAATTCTGAAGGAACTTCAGTATGAAATTGCAGAGCTAACTGTGGCATGTAACCTATTGCTTAAATCAGCCTCTGTACCAGACGACTGCAGGATAGCTAATGTAACACCGATTTTTTTAAAACACTCCAGAGAAGATCCTAGCAATTACAGGCTCTTAACTCTAATGTCAGTACCAGGCAAATTGGTTGAAACTATAGTAAAGAACAGAATTATCAGACATATAGATGAACACGATATGTTGGAGAAGAGTCAACATGACTTTTGTAAAGGGAAATCATGCCTCGCTAACCTATCAGAATTCTTTGAAGGTGTCATCAAGCATGTGGACAAGGGTGATCCAGTTGATATAATGTATCTGGACTTTCAGAAAGTCTTTGACAAGGTTCAACACCAAAGGCTCTTAAACAAAGTAAGCAGTCGTGGGAGAAGAGGGAAGGTCCTCTCATCAATAGATATATGGTTAAAACATAGGAAACAAAGAGTAGGAATAAATGGTCTGTTTTCACCATGGAAAGCGGTAAATAGCAGGGTCCCCCACAAGGATCTGAACTGGGGCCAGTGCTGTTCAATATATTCATAAATGACATGGAAAAGGAGATAAATACTAAGGTGACCCAGTTTGTAGTTGATACTAACGTATTCAAGGTAGTTAAGACCACAGCAGACTGTGAAGAGTTACAAAGGGATTTCATAAAACTGGGTGACCAGGCAACAAAATGGCAATTGAAATTTAATATTGATAAATGCAAAGTAATGCATACTGGAAAACATAATCCCAACTATACATACAAAATGATGGCGTCTAAATTAGCTGTTACTACTCAAGAAAGAGATCTTGGAGGCATCATGGATAGTTCTCTGAAAACATTTGCTCAGTGTGCAGCGGCAGCCAAAAAAGCAAACAAATTGTTATGAACCATTAGGAAAGGGATAGATAATAAGACAGAAAATATCATAATGCCACTATATAAATGCATAGTATGCCCACACCTTGAATACTGAGTGCAGTTCTGGTCACCCCATCTCTATAAAGATACACTAGAACAGGAAAAGATACAGAGAAGGGCAACAAAAATTAGTAGGGGCATGGAACAGCTTCCATATGAGAGATTAAAAGACTAGGACTGTTCAACTTAGAAAAGAGATGACTAAGGGGAGATATGATAGAGGTCTATAAGATCATGAATGGTGAGGAGAAAGTGAATAAGTGTTATTTACCCCTTCACATAACACAAGAATCAGGGGGTCACCCATTCAAATTGATAGGTGGCAGGTTTAAAACAAACATAAGGAAGTACTCGAGTGATCCATCCTATCATCCAGTCCCAGCTTCTGTCAGTTAGAGTTTTAGGGACACCCAGAACATGGGGTTGCATCCTAGGTTCCCTCTAAGATGCGTACCTGCGTGGCCGCACAGGACACCAAGAGCTGTGCACTTAATGAGCAGAGCCGTGCAGGCGTTCACACTGCACTCAGGGGTGTGGCCACAGGTGGGCCTGAAAGATGGCAGTGGGGTGAGGTGGGGGCAGTGGGGTGAGGTGGGGGGGTGCTGGGGAAGCTTGGGGCTGCGGTGGGGCGAGACGCCTCTCCCTCCCAACCCTGGAGCTGCTGTGGCAGGGAGAGACGCTCTCCCCCAGTCCAGGTGCTGCTGCAGGGAGAGATGGCTGGGGGGAGTAATCTATCCTCACTGCAGCTCCAGGGCAGCCTGCACCCCAAACCCTTCATCCCCGGCCCCACCTCAGAGCCCACACCCCCAACCGAGCCCTCCCCAACCTCTGCCCCAGCCCTGAGACCCTTCCCGCATCCTGAACCCTTCATCCTCGGCCCCACCCCAGAGCCCTCACCTCCCACATCCTAACCCTCTGCCCCAACGCTGAGACCTCTCCCTCACTCCAAACCCCTCAGCCCCACCCCCGCCAGACATCACCTCCATATTGGTTCACATAACAAAATTCATTCCGCACATTAATGGGAAAAATTGGAGGGAACATTGGTTGCATCTCTGACCATCTTGGTTCATAGCCATTGATGGGCCTATCCTCCAGGAATTTATCTAATCCTTTTTTGAATCGTTATACTTTTGGCCTTCATAATATCCCATGGCAATGAGTGCCACAGGTTGACTGTACATTGTGTGAAGTACTTCCTTTTGTTTGTTTTAAAACTTTGCCACCTCACTGTTTACCCCTTTTTCCAGACATTTACGAATATCTTGAACAGCACTGGTCCCAGTACAGATCCTTGGCATTCAAACTCCTTAGCTGGCTTAGAAGATGCCATCCAAGATGTTTAAGGAGCGTCATGGCATGAAACTAGGATCAGCTATATAATGGTGTGACTGTCAAAAAAAAATTGGAAATCAGATTCATTCTCCTGCCGTCAGTGGTTTTGTGTGTATAGCTTTGTTCAAATTTTCCTCTCATTTCCTGCATCCTTTCTACAGTTCAGCACATTTTTGTTTTACAACCTTCCCACCCCTTTTCCATAAACTTGTGATTTTTGTCTTTCTTGAGGGGTTGTTATTACATTTTAGTGCTCTTAAGTATTGCCTGAGAGAGTTATGAAGATATTTACAATTAAATTTCAATGAAATCCTTACTTGGTTGAATCATTATTCGGACTTATTTACATGATGGAGAGGTTCAGTTTTATTTCTTTTTTAGGACTCCCTCCCAACCCCCAGTTCTGGTGTTCAGGAGTGATGATCCAGATGGGAGGATATTAGGGTTGCTATGGTACATACTCAAAACCACTTTTCCCCAGACACACACAGAAATAACTGGGAAATAATCACTGGAATGTTACACACACTGAAAACACATTTTTTATTTTACTCAAAGATTCCTTCACCTCATTTACATCATTGATTTATTTCAAGAAAATAAAGACATCTTGGAAAAAATAAAGAGTTTCTTTGCATTTTCAACCCTTGTGCTTGCCTGTCTTGATGTTCTCCTTTTCTTTTGCTTAGCTGTTACTTCACAAGGGCCACTATTTTAAAAATAGGTGCAAAGTGCACACCAACAATTACTGCATATCTAGTGAGTTTCTATATGTGCAACATGCATGCGTTTTTGCAGGTATACCACTACTTCTGTGTTTGAAAGTTGGCCCACAATGTATCCTATACTCATCAGTACATAGACATTAGCATATCCTATTAGGTTCTGCTTCCAGTATTGGCCAATATCAGATGATACGGAAGACAAAGAATAATAACGCACCTGGCTAGTTCAATGCCATACATAAAGTGGGTGCAAGCGCGGGTTTTATCTGAGCCCAGCAGGTGATAAGCTTAGGCTCTGAAGTTAATTAAAGTTGTCAACAGCTCAAGCCCTGTATTTACAAATGTTTACGGTCACAAAATTATACCTTTCTTTTAACAATCCAGTAACAGAATTTGCTTGATAATGGGCTGCTGTAATGAATTTCACAGACTGCTGATCCACTCTGTAATTACTAGTCTCTCTAGAAAAACTGTCTTCATTACTGAAACCTTTGAGATTACATATTTTTTGGAAAGTTCTGTGCTGAAATTTTTCCAGAGACATGCCTTCTGAAGGGGCACCGACAATCGTATTCTAAGAGGCATCATTGCCTCACAGAGCAATAATAATACAACCATTTTTCATTTAAGGCATGACACTCCTCCAGCAATCAAACCTAGCATCCAATAGATCCTATTCACTACAGCTATCAACAAAGGATTTAGGAAATAGTTTTTAATGGATCCTAAATATTTCTCCTAATCAATATAGTCTGGTTGTATTTTTCCATTGGGAAGATATTCCCACTACTTTACTGCAGAAGCATTTTTATTTCTAAATTAAGCTGCACTGATCTAATTTAGTATTTAGACATAACCTTAATGCTCCAGATCTTAGTTCTTTACTTACATCACTATTTATCACAATCAGCCCGGATGGCAGCACACAATGTTTTTTCCTGTTCTGAACCATTTCCCTTTTAATGATTAAAACTAACTTTCTGCACTATCCAAGCAGTTTCTGAAGTGCCAACGCAGGTTTTATTTGCATGTAAATAAAATCTCTGTTTTGTAATGCAAGGCTGATAGAGTGAACTAGTAGACTGGATTTTACAAGAAATCACCTCTTCCCTTTCCAACAAATAGCATCTGGTTGTGACAATTTTAAAAGCATATTTCAGTAAAATATTGCCAGACTGTGACTTTATTAGGAACACAGGAAACATAACTATATCCAGCTGCTAAGATCAAAGCATTAAATCACAGTCTTAATTAGCCCTCTGTACATACCACTAAAATGCAATGCGGCACTGTTATAAATTAGAGTGATTACTATAAAAAGGCCAGTATTTGATAACAGATACCACACAGTTATTCCTAGTTGAATAGTAGGGAAGCTGTGGTATCGTAGGTAGCATGTTACGGTAAATGTGGACACATACTGATTTTAAATGGCAACCACTTTATCACAGGCATTCACCAGCTATAGAGAAAGCCTTTGACTTCTGTAACTTCTTAATATGCCATCAATATATTATATACATTTCTATTTATGCTATTTCAGGTACAAGAGTATTGATGCTGAAGACCTATAGGAAAATAGTACTTTTCAATGTCAGAATTGAAATATACATGAACTGCTGAAAAACTGAGTCCTTTTGAAGAAGTAGTTTCTGTAATAATTGTCCATTTTACTTATAATTGCTTGTTTTCTCAAGCAAAGTAAATCCATTTTTAAATAAATAAATTAGAATTTTAAAAAATGAATATATGACATTTCAATGCATTGCTATGTACATATGGTTTTAATGGAAATAGCTTCAATTGTCATGCTTGCTTGCAGGAACAAAATGTTCAATGGACATGATTAGTTGTGGCACTGAAATAAGGACACTATTGGAACTAATTTATGCCCCTATCCTGAAAATACGTACATATCTGCTTTGCTTCACTACTGTGAGTAGCCTCCATTGAAATCAATGAAGTGATTGTAGTTTCAAGTTAGGTATGTGTGTGTTTGTATGACCAAGGCCTTAGAATGGGTCTTACCCAGTGAAAATGAAGACACACATTACATCCGGACTGTGCCAGCATCAGACTTTTTAAACATATGTTTCCAAAACTGATAAAATATATGTTGTTAGAAAACCCATACACTTACAGCCTGTACTCCTAATATAGTAAATTAGAAAACATGATATACAGTGTTCGCATGCTGAAGTTTATATCCCAATGTCAGTTGGAATAATGGTACAATTTCATCCTACCTGTAAATTGGTCTTATTATAGGACCAACAGTACCAATACAGATGCCAAACCATTGTGATGGCCCATACTCCTCTGAGAAGCTCATGACACAACCCTGTAGAATTCTACTGCTGGACTTGCATAGGACAGAAACTTGACACCAAAAGAAGTTTCAGGAGAAATCTAGGCAAGAGAATGGAACTCTAGGAAGGAGAGAAGGATGTAAATTGGTGGATTCATGCCTTTGAGAAGATCAATTTACAGATAGAATAAAACTTGTCACATTTCCAGGCAGACTGCATCTACCAGTCTGAATTCTGGACACTGGGAAAAGGCAAGCTGTAGACAATTTTTCCTTCTCAGTGAAGCCATCAGTCAGACCAGAGTTTGGAGGTGATGCTCCATAAGTCCTTACATTACCTTGCAACCAAAGGCTACCTCAGCAGAGGGGTGGAAAAGCTACCTCAATGTCTGATGAAGGAGTATACCAAGGACCAGCTGGTGGCTTTCAAGATTTCTGATTATGACTCTGTTCTGAGCCACCCATAAAGTAGCTATATATCAAATAGCATTCACATAAGGAAAGATAACCCAGTGGTCAGGGCATTAGCCTAGATTTTAGGAGAGCTAGGTTCAAGTCCCTGTTGTGCTGAAGACTTCCTGTGGGAACTTGTACAAACCAGTTAGGACTAGATTTTTTAAGTTATTTAGGTGCCTAACTCCACTGATTTCAAGTTAGTTTGTTGTTTAGGCACTTTCCTGCTAGGTTCCTATCTGCATCTTTAGTCTCTCTGGGCCTCAGTTCCCCATCTGTAAATACAGATAACAATACTTCCCTACCTCAGAAGGTTGTTCTGAGGATAAATACATTAAAGATTGTGAGGTAATGAGATATTACAGTAATGGAGACATGTAAATACAGATAGATGAGAGGACTAGGACCCAAGAAAGGCAATACTATGTTTTTGTTAAGGTGGAAGGGGGAATTGCCCTTTGGGCACAAAGAGAGGAGGAGGTCTGAGGGAAACTTCATTAAAGAAGAATTTAATCAGCGAAGAAAATTGTACTAATGGAGAGAGTTGCAAGCTCATTGAGTCTATGAGTCATGGTAACTGCCACCAAAAGTAAAGTTTGGATTTAGCCTTCAACATCATAGCTTATGAGGTGAGAAAAACGCAATATTAACCACATCAGCTTAAAGGAAAGAAACATACTTTTGCTTGTCATCCTCTTCAATTTGATAAAGTATCTAGCAAACCTCATTACTAGATTGTTTTTCCTTTTTAGGGAGATGCCATTGATTTCCACAGCATCTGGAATACAGAATCCTATTTCACCCTTAACTTTTCTTTTTAAAAGGGTCTTTCCTGGATTTTTCCTTTTTAATGTTCAGAATCATAAGGACACTGGTAATTAGTTTTAATATTTATTCTAATGGAATAGTCTGGCAGTATGAGCAGAAGAAGACAAGGAGGAAAGAGAAATTTCACTCTCCTCAGGAGGATGAAGAGGAAAAGTGAGAATGAGATCTCAATGCGGGCTTTAGTCTTCTCTTGCTTTTGGCTATTGTCCTGTGTGGTTTGTTTGATTTGTTTGTTTGGTTGGTTTGGGTTTTTTTGCTTTGCTTTGCTGAGGCAAAGAAACTGGCTCACGATGGTCCAAATCTAAGGGGAAGGTGACTCAATCTCAGGGAACCATAGGAGGGAGATCAGAGAAGATTGCTGAAAGCGGGGGGGAGGAGGTAAAAAAGACAAATGCAATGGGGAAAAGCTCCCTCCAATGAACATATCCATATAGAAGAAAATTTGGGATCTATGCACCATAAAGACTGGGTCTGGGTTGGAAGGTCTTAGAATAGGAAGGGGAGTGCTTGAGAAGAGATAGTATTAGATGGGGGGAGGGTTGCGAGCCCTCAAGACTGAGGGGCTTTCACAGATTCCCTGCTTTTGCTAGCTTTCTTTGGCTGACTCCTCCTCCATCTTGTTAAATGTCAGCATGAGCAGGGGATCTTTGATGGTACTGGGCAAGCAAAACATTCTGACCCCCTGCCTACTCATTGTTTCAGGTTCTTGGATTAGACCACTCTAGGCCTCTGAATCCACAGAACTGGTGAGTGTCGAGCTGCAGAGACTGGGCCCTGGAAACAGGGGAAGAAAAGAAAAGGAAAGAAAAGAAAAGAGAATAGCTAAAAGGGAAGGGAAAGGACAAGGTGAAAGCCCCGAGGAGGAGCACTGAGATGCTTCCTAAACATCTCAATTGAGGCAGATGATTGGAATCCATTGCTGAGTGTCTCCTTTTGTCCTGTGCAAGACCAATGGTAAAATTCTTCAGTGCTTCCTTCATAGTGTAGTATATTAGCATTCCCTTCCATAACTGCATAGTCCAGGGCCAGGATTGCGTGCAATGACATTAGGCAGTATAGGTTGTGTTTAGTCAACCTAGGACCTAGAGAGCCAGAGAGAATGACAAGAACCTGTCCTTGTAGCAGCAGAAATAAGAATTCCTTTTACATTAATCACTAGTGCGTCCTGTCTCTTCCGTACCATAAAGCTGTTACACACAATTTCTTAAAGGTGATCAGACAACCCAGTAGTCTGAAATCCAGACTGGCAGATTCACTGCACCTAAAAATGTCACTTCAAGCTCATTCTTACATTAAAATATCAAGTAAATTAAGAGAATTGCAATATCTGATATTGCAAGTTAGAAGCTGTGTTTTCCAATAGTTTCCTGTCAAAGAATTAATAAATTTACAGAGGGAAAATTATTACTTACACACAATTACCACACAAGGCCTCCAGAATACTGGGGCTCTTTAGGGCCCTGACTCAGGAAGGCACTTACACACATGCTTAAACCCATCCGTGTTCAGGAAAGCACTTGAACCCGTGCTTTACTTCTTTCCTGAAAAGGGATGCTTTCCTTAATCAGGGCCAAGACACAAATGTACAGAATATCAATTAAATATAATTATTGGCATAGTTTAAAGATCTGAGAGTTCTGATTAGTAGTTGAATTCCACAGCAACCTTTAATTCAGTAAGTATTAAACATAAGCCAGTTCAACTTGATCATAAATATTGAAGGCGCAATTCTTCTCTCCGGCCACTTACCAGATCTCAATTCTGACATTTTATTCTTGCTGCAGAACGCTTTGTTAGAACGGACACATGATGCAACACCTTTCATTTTCCTGGCAGTCCCATCAGTTTAAACTTTCAACTTAAAAAAATATTCTAGTCCTTACAGGTACCAAAATATCCTTCTGATTATGAAACAATACAACATTGTTTTACTGTATCTATAGACAAAAATACTGAAACAATAGCTCTGAGTGTGCCCCCTTCATATCAATGAGCTATTAAATCAAAGCTAATATTAATAAACATTTTAAATGTCAATATTGTTAACTACCATATGTGAGCTATTGGACAATTTTACCAGAAACAGACAACAGATGTGCTTGTTGATTTTGGTTGGATAACAAACAACTCAGGGATACAAAAGATATATTAGGTCAGACTCATTCCCTGGACCAGATTTTTCCCGACAGAATTTTTTTTTTTTTTTTTTACTTTATCCAGTCAGGTTTTAAATAACTCAAAAACTGAAGATTTTTCCACTTCCCTTGGGAGACTTTCCCATAGAATAATAGGAACTATTTTCCTGATTTTAGTTTTTATTTAATTTCATCCCATTATTCATACTTGTAGACTAGCCAAGTAAAACACCAGGGAAGGGGGGCATAAGCCACCAGGAGAAGGTGGCAAGAGGAAGGAGGCCAGCAACAGACACCAGAAGAGTTAAAAGATGATTAAACAGAGGAGGGAGGAGGAGGGAAATTATTATGTTGACAGGAGGAAAACAATCAGAGAATGGGCTAAGGAGAGCCTAGAAAAGTCCCACAACTTTTTCCCCTCCTGCAGCACATGAGAATACTGGAAGCCACATGAGTGATGTGGAGAAAGTGGATAAGGAAAAGTTATTTACTTATTCCCATAATACAAGAACTAGGGGTCACCATATGAAATTAATAGGCAGCAGGTTTAAAACAAATACAAGGAAGTTCTTCTTCACGCAGCGCACGGTCAACTTGTGGAACTCCTTACCTGAGGAGGTTGTGAAAGCTTGGACTATAACAGCGTTTAAAAGAGAACTGGATAAATTCATGGTGGTTAAGTCCATTAATGGCTATTAGCCAGGATGGGTAAGGAATGGTGTCCCTAGCCTCTGTTTGTCAGAGGATGGAGATGGATGGCAGGAGAGAGATCACTTGATCACTTCCTGTTAGGTTCACTCCCTCTGGGGCCCCTGGCATTGGCCACTGTCGGCAGACAGGATACTGGGCTAGATGGACCTTTGGTCTGACCCGGTACGGCCGTTCTTATGTTATGTTCTTATGTAAGCCAGAACCACCAGTGTGGATCTGAGAGGAGAAATCTGGTCTTCAAAAAACACTGAGTAACTATTCTCCACACTCCACCTCATAAAAGAGAGCCAGAGTTCCCACAGAAATTGCTCACCCTCCCGGACTTTTTTTTCCCAAAGAAGGAAAAAAGAGACTCCTCAGCAGCACATAGCAGAATGTTACAACAATCTTACACAGCTGCCATGAAAAATTACCAGCCATGACATCCTTCCCTTCTCTCAAGAACCAATGTCCACTCTACTGCTCTGTTCTGAGAAAGACCAAGGAAGGATGTTTCCTAACACTTAACATCATAAAATAGCTAATTAGCTAGCTAATTTTGTGAGTAAGACTGCAAGGATTTTTAGTCCCCCATACATACTTAGGTGTTCACATGATAAGCCAAATCACAGAGGTTTGAGTTGACCTTGTAATATAGAACCCCACTGCTGAAAGAAGAGGGGTTCAAATTTTTCTCTACCTGGATCAACTCACCACTATTATATTGAATACAAGTAGCTTGCATTATATTTAATATAACCTAAAGGATATATTCCTTTATATTTTGTTTACTTATCATTTCTGTCACTAACAGTAACTGGTATAAAGGCTCGGTCTAGAAGTTAAGTGCAGGGTGTGTATGTACATATACATATTACCAAAACAAGGTGCCATAAACACAAAACGTCTGGCAGCTACCATAAAAATAAGTACAGAAAACACTCAGTAATCATTACTGATGTTAACTGCAAAAGCAAACACTTTTAATCTATAAAAGAGAAACAGTTTCTAACATAAAGGCCCAGTTCAGTGTTTAAAAAAAAAAAAAAAAAAAAAAGACACGTGTAGACCTATCCAGTGCCCACTGAAGTCAGTGGGAAGACTCAGTCACTTCAGTGGGAGCTGGACCAGGCCTTGGAATTCCAGAACTTTCCCAGATTCTCATAATCTAAAAAAGGTCAAGCAACAACAACAACAAGCTATGGGCCCAATTCATTTAGGAAAGGAAAAAACAAAGAGGACTCTATTAACGAGAAGGGGTTTCATGTGTCGTCATCTACAACTCCCTTCCTGCGCTGGCTCCGAAAGTGGCGCTCGATATTTATTGTCACTTCCCTCTGCAGGTTTCTGCTGTTGGTTTTTCCAGCTGTTCTGATCCAGGGGTGCTGAAGAACTTGTTGAGCTGTGTAGCGCTTTTGAGGATCTATCACCAACAGCCTGGTTATCAGATCTTTCGCTGCTATTTCATGCCAAAAAAAATAGGAGAAGGGAAAAAAAGTACAGTGTGATGATGTTGATGGCCTGATGTCCAGTTACAACCAAATAAAACATTATCTCCATTTTCTTACTACTTTTGCTATAACAATACGTATGACTATCACCGAGTCAGTGCAATGACTGGAATCAGAATTTAATGTCACAAGGTTGTTATGCTTATAAAAAGCACACGAGATTTTTTTTTATAAGGGAAAAGGCAACACGCTGCATTTATTGAGAATAAAGCAGTTAGCATATGCTTTTTGGTCACACACACACACACACACACACCACGCACACAGTCTCGCCAGTTGATGTTTGTAGTTATTAGTTTAAAGTTTGGATTAATTTAGTGGCCAGTCAGATTGGTTGCGATTTGATGCTTTTGGAGTTGCTGGCAAGACGAACCAAAAGCCCCATGGCAAAGCACTTTGTTATTATAGTTGGGTTTTTGTTGTTGTTGATGTTTATGGATTTTGCTGTGATAGTTTATGACCGGTTACTTTTTAGTGGGTGGCAAAGAGTCCTGTGGCACCTTATAGACTAACAGACGTATTGGAGCATGAGCTTTCGTGGGTGAATACCCAATGATGGCGCAAAACACCTTTGGGGGGGGGGGGGAGGATTATTTTGTTTGGTTTTGATTTAATTAATTATTTTGTTTTAAGGATGCTAGCCTTTACCTGAGGGTTGTTAATTTGCCCCTTTTTAACTATGAATGCGTGTTGATGAAGTGGGGCTTCCCGAAGCTCCCATTGGCTGAGAACGGCGAACCGCGGCCACAGGGAGCAGAGGGGCTCCTTGCCTGCAGACACTCCAAGTAATTTTCCTCCAGGGCAGATTGGCTGAGCCTCTGGAGGTTTTTCGCCTTCCTCCGCAGCATGGGGCAGGGATCGCTAGCAGGAGGGTCTCTGCCGATTGAAGTCACTAAAAACAGGATTGGGGACTTCAACAGCAGAGTCCAGGGAAGAGGTAGGGACGGTTTTATGGCCTGCAGCATGCAGGGGGTCAGACCAGATGATCATAATGGTCCCTTCTGACCTTAAAGTCTATGAGTCTATGAGTCTATGAGTAAACAAAACAACAATGTCTTGGATATTCAATTCAATGATTCCATAGAGTTTAAAATCATCAAATTTTGGTGTAGACCCGTTTATAAGCCGACCCCCACTCTTTGATGCGTCACTTTTTTACCAAAAATATTCAGCTTATGAATGTGTATATATGGTAATTGTTTTATAGCAACGTATTGGGAGAGAATTTGAGCATGTGGTTGTAATTTGACAAACATTTTTATTTAGCAACACATACAAAACATTTTAATTAGGCAAATACAGGATAGTACCAATACAATTAACAATGGATGAAGCATGATTGATAATATACCTTTGAAAGTGGGAGACCAGTCTGTAAAAACATTATACCAATGATATGCAGTAAGGTTTTTTTTTTAGAATTAGCAATTTTAATTATATTTTTATTTGCATGTGTTATTTGGAGAATTTGCTTTTTTATATTTTTTGAGTTTATTGTAAAAACTGAGTGACTTTTGCTTTTAGAAGCAAATGATTAGCTAATTTTTGCCAATTCAAACCGAGGGAAATGGAGAAGTTAGCTAAGGGGGCGATTACGGTACTTCGGGCTTTTTTTTAGCTTAGGAAGGTAATAAGTGTGATTATTAATGTATAAAATGTCTGCATTGCATTTATACTTATTTACTGATGGCTAGCTAATGCTGTTATTTTTTTAAATATTGTTTTTTAGGATACAACACGTACACATTGATTATTATATACAACACGGGTTATATTTTATAGTTTATTTTAGATGCATGTGCCTAGCAATATATTTTTACTGCATGGTTTTGTGGTGGCAGGCAGGGAGAGGCATACCCATTTGCGAGGGTTTTATTTTGTACACTGATTTATAATGTGAGGTAACCAGAAAGATTTTATGGTCAATTTTGGTAGTGGTCTGGTTTTGATTTAATTAATTGTTTTGTGTTTTAAGGATGCTAGCCTTCACCTCAGGGTCGTTAATCTGCCCCTTCTCAACCATGGATGTGAGTTGATGGTTCTCTGGCGTCTTTGAATTTTTTCAGTTTTTTTACTTCTCCTCCCTTGGCCATCTGCTTCAACAATGGCCTTCACACCTTATCTTTTCCTGATGCATACATTCCTCATTCATACAAACCATTCTTTGCAGACACCTTCAAAAGGTAACAAATAGCAGTGTTTACGTTGAACGAGAAAGACGTAAATTAGACCTTACTAAATTTTGTAACTATTTTTTTGCACATTGGGGCCTGGGCCTCCAAAATTCCTCTAATTTAATTAACATAAACACAGATAAAAATTCTATTACTTGCATTTTAAAAAAAATGGCTAATACTAGTATTCACTATTCTATTTATTTATTTTATTACCTTAATTCTTACTATAAAACATACACTATATATAGCCAAAACATAACCAATTATATAGCACAGAACCCATAGTACAACAAGGTGACATATCCCTAATGTGTCTTTTGGCATCATCATTGTCCCCCATGAGAAGCCAGGAGGGCAGAGACAAAGGGCAAATTTCCAAGATAGAGGATTTAATCTGTAAGGCACCAGAGGAGGACAAGCGATTGAGGGAGTTTTTGGCTGCCGGGTTTGGTTACTTGGTGCCAGGCCTGTGGAAGAACAAAGTTCTATGAGCATGCTTAAGACTAAAGGTACTGCTGAACAAGGGTTTTCAAAAGAGATACCGCAGACAGATAAAGTACTAAACTGGATGAGGTATCCCATTGACTTCTATGGGGCCATGGTGTCTCCCTTGGACATTATCCTTGTGTGTCTTTTTGCACAGACCTTCACACTCTAACATCACCAAATGTACTGCTTTGATGCCTTAATTGTAGACACATTTATAGCCAGGCTGCAGAAAAAAACCTTGCTCTTCAGAAAGGGAATTATATCCAATTTAAATGTATCAGATCTGATTTTTATACACACCGCTGTTGATATGAATTGAGGACTAAAGTCATGTTTTAAAAAATACTGCGACGGTATGTAAGATCCTGAGGTAGGTTATAAGTAATGAATCTTACCACCCGAAATACTGTCCCAGTATGGTGAAAGGAATTCATAGTGACCCAGCTGTATGATTTGAAACAGTTCTTCCTGATCTCGCTCCTGACTTCGGAAAGGAGGGAAGCCACACAGCAGAATATAGAGTATCACACCAGTAGCCCACATGTCTACTTCCAGTCCATAGCCTAGGGAAAAAGAAATGAAAATACCATTTTTCATACCACAGGTTAAATGCCTCTTACCAAAAATACCTTTTAGAGATGAAACTCAGACTTGCAAGGAACTGCCAGTTTCATATTACTTTATTCTTTAAGAAACACCATAGATCCACAGCTATCCTATCATTTTATAATAATAGTCCTTCCATAGCATCTTTCCTCTTCAAACATTGTCAGCGTCACAACACCAGTGTCTATTGTAGCTTAATTGAAAAAATGCAGCATACATTTAAAAAATACCCTTGTAAACCAGTTCTTTTTAGGTTCACATTCCCTTCCACAAGCAGTAAACAGATCCCGAGTTTCCTTTGTAATTCTGTATGATTACAGATGGGTGAGTCTGCTCTACAAACAAGAACCACAAGCAGCACACACATGCCCTGAGCCAAATTGAATCCCAAACCTTTTCCAGGTTTGAATATATTTGGATAAGAAACTCTTCAAATCTTCCTTCTCTCTCTTGATCTTCCAGTATTTTGGGTTGTTGCTTAGTGTGACCATTCAGGTTTACTGCCTTCTCTTGCACTGATGGGACTATAAGGTTGTAGGGGCTTCGACCATGAGGTAGAAGAAAACAGGAATCTTCAGTGAGTAACACCAAAACAATCCTCCTTTCTTTACACAGTTTTAACAAACATAATCTATGCTAGTTTGATTCTTGTCATCTGAGAAGAATATACATTTTAGTATTAATACATTAATAATAGGAAGGTTAGTGAGGTTTCTTTAGTGACAAGCAATGCACAGAAATATTTTATGAACAGAAAAGGCAGAGTAATTGATTTAAAAAAAAAAGATATTATATTCACCCTTCTCAGCAAGTATTTCAGGGGCAACATATGTTGGTGTTCCACACACAGTAAATATGGGTTTTGTAACTTTCTTTGCAAGGCCAAAATCTGCTAGTTTCAACATAGTAGATTTATCTGCATTATGCTGAACCTGTACCAAAACCAAAACCAAAAACAAAACAAAAAACACAAATCAGATCTTTAATCCAATGGCGTTTGAGAAGCAAATGAACAGATTAAATTCAGGATGGGGATAAACAGAGAGGATAAAATCTTTAGCCCAAAGTAACAAATTCAAGTTAGCCAAAGTGAAGTAAAATCAACATACCAATAAACAAGAGCAGTCTCTACATTCAGAAAGTCAAAAAGACATGAATATTTTCAGAAGGAAAGGCTATAAATGAAAAAGAAAACTCACTCTTCTATAAACTGTCTTATTCAGCAATTTCCAAGGAAAAAACAGGTGGTGTGGCGGGTATGAATAAAGAAGAAATTGTTCTTGTTTCAGACACAGATTTCAATGTTAATTTACCCACCATGACCACCTTTGGAAACTACATGCTTCACAAAGAAAAAGGCTGTGGGGTTCTTTCACACTAGTAGGGTGACCAGATAGCAAGTGTGAAAAATTGAGACAGGTGTGGCGGGTAATAGGAGCCTATATAAGAAAAAGACCCAAAAATCAGGACTGTCCCTATAAAATCGGGACATCTGGTCACCCTACACACTAAGTAACATTTCTGGTCACATCAATGTTGCACAGGTATTTCAGATAAGATATCAACTTTGTAGTAGCACTGCAAACTGATTCCCCTCAACTTGATTCATTTATATGGTACTATTAAGGTTTTTCAAAACCTGAAAATTTGCACATTATTCTGCCCAAATCTGTACTCTACATCCTGTTATGGAAATGGATATTGGTGGGGTTGAACATAGGAATAATATAGAAAGGATAGGAGGGAGGGACCCTGACTCTGGAGCATTCTTCTCATCACTATACATCATTGTCAGATTACATCTCTGATATCCCTCTGGAAAATATTCAAAATGTACCTTCCATCCTAGTTTTGTTAGTACAGATATTTAATATTAATTTTTTAAAACCATAATTAATGAAACATGACATTTGAGAAACCAAAGTACTAGAAAGTCCAGCAATGCAGAAATGCTATTGAGTATATTAATATTCTTAATATTAGTACAGTACTTAGTATTCATACTAAATTTTAAAAAGAAAACTAATCATGTCTTTGCTTTGAAAGAGAAAGTGTTAGCCTCTATCAAAATAGGAAACAAAGAAATGTGGCTAACTTTCCTGCAAGAAATCCAGCAAAATCCAGAGAAATCTGGACTTCTCAGGTTTTGAAGGGATAAGTTAGAATGTGAGATGCCAAGCACACCCCACATTCTGTAATCACAGCTTGAGATGGCCAAAAATTCAAGATGGTCCTTGTAACAAAACAACTGAGGGCATAGATGGGATGAGATCTGCTATCCCATATGCACTACCCAGTCAAAGTACATTTGTATTCATTGCAAAAATTATAAACATAGCAATGCTCTCGAATCCATTAAGCCAAAAAAAAATTTTTTTTAAAGACATTTTCAATTAAAAAAAGAAAATAAGGTATGTATTAATAATATAGTTAATAAAAAAATCCATACCACTTTTTAGTAATGCACACCCAAACCTGCTGGGCTTTTTTAAGAATTAGTCAACTCCCCTGATGACATTTTGTATTCTAATTTCTCAGCAGCACAGCTGACAAAATGCAAAAAACATTATTATTTATACAAAGATAACCAACCACAGTTTTCTAGAGCATTGTCTATACATAGAGCAGTGGTGGGCAACCTGCGGCCCGCATCCACTGGCGGGCCACCAGACCATTTGTTTACATTTGCGCGGCTGCCCGCAGCTCCCAGTGGCCGCAGTTCGCCGTTCCCAGCCAATAGGAGCTGCAGGAAGTGGCACGAGCCTGGCTGTCACTTCCTGCAGCTCCCATTGGCCAGGAACAGCAAACCACAGCCACTGGGAGCTGCGGGCAGCTGCACAGATGTAAACAGTCTGGCAACCCAGCAGCGGATTACCCTGACGGGCCGCATGCGGTCCACGAGCCACAGGTTGCCCACCACTGGCAGAGGGAAACTCAGTCAAGGTTACCTTGTAGAGCTCACACTTTAAAAATACAAGCAACAAATCAAGAAGGATACAAGGATATAATCGAAATACATAAAGTCTTAATGTACAATGTGTATGTATGTGCTTCCTGTATGTAGATGTCTATGTATACCTACGTTCATATACACGGAACGTTTTTCAAATATTTAATAAATGCATATCAAATATACCCAACGGCCACTTAAACCCTGCAAATTATCTTATTAAAATAAAAGTGAAATTCTCACATCCTCATTTACAAACTTGGGGACATTGGCCCCAGTCCTGCAATGAGTTCCATGCAGGCAGACTGCTGCTCCTGTGCAGAACCCCAGTCAACTCAATGAGGAGTGTGTGGGTACCAGCATCCACCCATGCTGAATGGGATATTGTATTTTCTCTTTTATCAACCAATCTTCAACTCTACTCTCTCATTCTAACACAAGGTGGCGATGGTGCACCACCTGTTATTTCAGAACACCACCGATTTGTTTTCCTTTCACATAGTAGCGAAATAGGTAGGAATACTAAACATCTTTGATATATTTTATGGCTATGTAAAAAACACACCTTTCAAAGAAAGTGCTGTAAATTGTTGGGATGCTTGGAGGCCCCAACCACATAGTGATCTGCTAGCTCATTGTGCCTGGAAACAATTAAAAAGCCAGCCCAGGTGGGGTGGCTATCATTGCTCCACACAGTCCTTTTATCCCTGTCATCATCTCTCTCTCTCTGCTATAGAGCCTTTCATCAGGCATCAGAAAAGCAAGTAGACTTCCCCTACACAAACGTTTATACACTCTGGTAGAATAAATTACTTGTCAATCTCTTTTTCCTTCTGAGATCAAAGTATATAATCTCAGTGATGTGACCGATATCCATGGCTCCACAGCCTACTGAGCTGAAAACCGACTGCCTCTCCCAAGCCTACAGTGTATGTTCCATGGGACAGATTACAATCTTGTCAACAAAACATGGTGGTTAGTGCTGCCACCATCATAGTTAGTGTTTTCTAATGCATCCATCACTGTGCACCCATAGGATTTCTATTACCAAGCCACTATTTGACTTGGAAGGAAGGGCCATTGCAGCAGTGGATCCTTTTTTCCCCTCTCCATTATCCTGACCACGGCTACTCCTGCTCCCTTTCTCTGGCCATGTCTACACTATGAAGCTGGGCCATGTTTAACAGGAGGTGTCAAATCCTGCTTCTCCTACACCCCTTCAACTGACATTAAACAGGTGTCTTGTTTTTGTGGGACAGAGTCAACCACACTCAACATCTGTGGTAGCAAAGTTTGCTTGCTCGACAGCGAAGTTTAGCTCAGCTGACTGAGTTAGTTGCTCGGAGGGAGACCGAGCAGCTGCATTCACCTGTTGTTGAGCATATTTTGTTTCTGTAGTGCAGCCACAGCCCTTATGCCTCCCAGTTCTGCTGCACTGAGTGTGGAAGGAGCTGGCAGACAGAGGAGTAAAAAACAAAAACAATGAGAGCAAATGACTACTGCAAAAGTTGCCACTGATAGGTGGAGGGCAACACTACATGGGGGGAAAAATAGTTTCTCTCTCATCATAGAAGATTACAGTTGGAAGAGACCTCAGGAGGTCATCTAGTCCAACCCCCTGCTGAAAACAGGACCAACCCCAACTAAATCATCCCAGCCAGGACTTTGTCAAGCCAGGCCTTAAAAACCTCTAAGGAAGGAGATTCCACCACCTCCTTTGGTAACCCATTCCAGTGCTTCACCACCCTCCTAGTGAAATAGTTTTTCCTAATATCCAACCTAGACCTCCCGCACTTCAACTTGAGACCATTGCTCCTTGTTCTGTCATCTGCCACCGAGAACAGCCTAGCTCCATCCTCTTTGGAACCCCCCTTCAGATCATTGAAGGCTGCTCTCAAATCCTCCCTCACTCTTTTCTTCTGCAGACTAAATAACCCCAGTTCCCTCAGCTTCTCCTCCTAAGTCATGTGTCCCAGCCCCCTAATTATTTTCGTTGCCCTCCACTGGATTCTCTCCAATTTGTGCACATCCTTTCTGTAGTGGGGGGCCCAAAACTAGACGCCATACTCCAGATGTGGCCTCACTAGTGCCAAATAGAGGGGAATAATCACTTCCCTCCTTCTGCTGGCAATGCTCCTACTAATGCAGCCCAATATGCTGTTAGCCTTCTTGGCAACAAGGGCACACTGCTGACTCATATCCAGCTGCTCGTCCACTGTAATCCCCAGGTCCTTTTCTGCAGAACTGCTGCTTAGCCAGTCGGTCTCCAGCCTGTAGCGGTACATGGGATCCTTCCGTCCTAAGTGCAGAACTCTGCACTTGTTCTTTTTGAACCTCATTAGATTTCTTTTGGCCCAATCCTCCAATTTGTCTACGCCACTCTGGACCCTATCCCTACCCTCCAGCATATCTACCTCTCCCCCAAGCTTAGTGTCATCCGCAAACTTGCTGAGGGTGCAATCCATCCCATCATCCAGATCATTAATGAAGATTTTGAACAAAACCGGCCCCAGGACCGACCCCTGGGACACTCCGCTTGATACCGGCTGCCAACCAGACATTGAGCCGTTGATCACTACCCATTGAGCCCAACAATCTAGCCAGTTTTCTATCCACCTTATAGTCCATTCATCCAATCCATACTAATTTAACTTGCTGGCAGGAATACTGTGGGAGACCGTATCAAAAGCTTTGCTAAAGTATATTATGGTATATCACGTCCACCGCTTTCCCCATATCCACAGAGCAGGTTATCTCATCGTAGAAGGCAATCAGATTGGTCAGGCATGACTTGCCCTTGGTGAATCCATGTTGACTCTTCCTGATCACCTTCCTCTCCTCCAAGTGCTTCAAAATGGATTAGTTGAGGACCTGCTCCATGATTTTTCTGGGGACTGAGATGAGGCTGATCGGTCTGTAGTTCCCCAGATTTTCCTTCTTCCCTTTTTTAAAGATGGGCACAAGTTTTCAAAGATAATGGCCAATGGCTCTGCAATCACATCAGCCAAGTCCCTCAGCACCCTCGGATGCATTGTATCTGGCCCCATGGACTTGTGCTTGTCCAGCTTTTCTAAATAGTCCTTTACCTGTTCTTTCACAACTGATGGCTGCTCACCTTCTCCCCATACTGTGCTGCCCAATGCAGCAGTCTGGAAGCTGACCTTGTCTGTGAAGACGGAGGCAAAAAAGCATTGAGTACTTCAGCTTTTTTCACATCATCTGTCACTAGGTTGCCTCCCCAATTCAGTAAGGGTCCCACACTTTCCCTGACCTTCTTCTTCTTGCTAACATATCTGCAGAAACCCTTCCTTTTAACCTTTACATCCCTTGCTAGCTGCAAGGGTCCAGGGTCCATATTCTGCTGCCCTCCTTTCTTCCTTTTCTCAGGATCCTGAACTCGACCATCTCATGGTCACTGCTGCCCAGGTTGCCACCCACTTCTACTTCCCCTACCAATTATTCCCTCTTTGTGAGCAGCAGGTCAAGAGGAGCACGGTCCCTAGATGGTTCCTCCAGCACTTGCACCAGGAAGTTGTTCCCAACACTCTCCAAAAACTTCCTGGATTGTCTGTGCACTGCTGTATTGCTCTCCCAGCAGATGTCAAGGTGATTGAAGTCCCCCATGAGAACCAGGGCCTCTGATCTGGAAACTTCTGTTAGTGGTCCGAAGAAAGCCTCATCTAGAGAGAAGAAAGCTCCCTGGTCTGGTGGTCTATAGCAGACGCCCACCACGGCATCACCCTTGTTGCTCTCACCTCTAAACTTAACCCAAAGACTGTCAACAGGTTTTTCTCCAGCTTCAGACTGGTGCTCTGAGCAATCATACTGCTCTCTTACATACACTGCAACTCCTCCACCTTTTCTCCACCTTCTGTCCTTCTTGAATAGTTTATACCCATCCATGACAGTGCTCCAGTCATGTGAGTTACTCCACCAAGTCTCTGTTATTCCAATCACATCATAGTTCTTTGACTGTACCAGGACTTCCAATTCTTCCTGCTTGTTTCCCAGGCTTCTGGCATTCGTGTACAGGCACTTAAGATAACTAGCTGATTACCCTACTTTCTCAGTTTGAATCAGGAGGCCTCCCCTGTTGCACCCTCCTCCTTGAGTTTCCTCCCGGTATCCCACTTCCCCACTTACCTCAGGGCTTAGGTCTCCCAGTGAACCTAGTTTAAAGCCCTCCTCATTAGGTTAGCAAGCCTGCCTGCAAAGATGCTCTTCCCTCTGTTCGTTAGCCGGATCCCATCACTTCCTAGCAATCCTTCTTCCTGGAACAACATCCTATGGTCAAAGAATCCGAAGCCCTCTCTCCAACACCACCTGTGCAACCACGCATTTACTTCCACAATTTGATGGTCCCTACCTGGGCCTTTTCCTTCAACAGACAGGATGGACAAGAACATGACTTGCGCCTCAAACTCCTTTATCCTTCTCAGAGCCACATACTCTGCAGTGACCTGCTCAAGGTCATTCTTGGTAGTATCATTCATGCCCACATAGAGAAGTAGGAAGGGGTAGCGGTCCAAGGGCAGTCTCAGCAGACACACTGTCACGTCCTGAATTCTAGCTCCGGGCAAGCAGCACACTTCTCAGGTTTCCTGGTCTGGACAGCAGATGGATGATTCCGTCCCTCCTCTTGGGAGTGGTGGTCATGGAACCCCCATCCCTAGGACAATGCATCCCATGCTTTCCGGTTGATGGGGTCTCCTTCTGATCCCTTCCCTCAGATGACTCTTCCAAACTATTCTCTACCATAGTACCTGTGCAGAGAGTCTGAAAACATTTTCTTACCTCTGTCTGCACCGGGGGTACATGGGTTCTCCTCTTTCTTCTTCTGGAGGTCAAATGCTGCCAATTTTCTTCCCCGTTCTGCACTGCCCTCTCTGATTCTTCAGCTTGCTGTGCCTGCAGTACCAAATGCTGACTTCTATCCAGAAAGTCAGCATTTTCTCTGATGCAACGCAGGGTTGATACTTGGGTCTCTAGTCCTTTAACCTTCTCTTCCAATATTGAGACCAGCTTGCACTTTGTAGATTAAGTCACTTCTATCCTCTGGGAGAAAGACAAACGTGACACATCCCGTACAGGTCAGAACAGCTGATCGCTCACTATCCATATTGTCTTCCTTCTAAGAGCCTCTTCAGATGCTATACTTACTGCTCACAGAAGCCTCACAGAAAGGCAAAAAACTCTGTGGGAACTCCCCGCAGGCAAACTCCCTCTGTTCGCTTCTCCTCGGTTCGCAGCTCACTCGCTTCATAGCTGGCTGCTTTTTTATAAAGCTGCTGGCTCAAAGCAGTTGTCCTGGCTCAAAGCCTTCCCTCCAATCAACAACTCAAGGCCCACCTGGAAAAAAGCACTCCCAATTCACACTTTTCAAACCACCACACCTCCCATTCCCCAAGTCCTGGAAGTTGTCAGCGAATCCAGTATGAGGACAGGCTCAGATAGTCAAGGAGAAAACGGAAACACTGTAGGGTTCCAACACCCATAGCATCACTCTTTGGCCTGGTCTACACTATGAGTTTAATTCGAATTTAGCAGTGTTAAATCAAATTAACCCTGCACCCGTCCACACAACGAAGCCATTTATTTCAAAATAAAGGTCTCTTAAAATCGATTTCTGTACTCCTCCCCGACGAGCGGAGTAGCGCCGAAATCGATATTGTCATTTCGAATTAGGGTTAGTGTGGCCGTAATTCGATGGTATTGACCTCCGAGAGCTATCCCACAGTGCACCATTGTGACCGCTCTGGACAGCGATCTGAACTCGGATGCACTGGCCAGGTAGACAGGAAAAGCCCCGCGAACATTTGAATTTCATTTCCTGTTTGCCCAGCACAGGACAGCACAGGTGACCACAGAGAGCTCATCAGCACAAGTAACCATGCAGGCCAATAATCGAAAAAGAGCACCAGCATGGACCGTACGGGAGGTACTGGATGTGATCGCTATATGGGGAGAGGATTCAGTGCTAGCAGAACTTCGTTCGAAAAGACGAAATGCCAAAACTTTTGAAAAAAAATCTCCAAGGGCATGATGGAGAGAGGCCACAATAGGGACTCAGAGCAGTGCCGCGTGAAAGTCAAGGAGCTCAGACAAGCCTATCAGAAAACAAAGGAGGCAAACGGTCGCTCCGGGTCAGAGCCGCAGACATGCCGCTTCTACGCTGAGCTGCATGCAATTCTAGGGGGGGCCGCCACCACTACCCCACCTCTGACCGCGGATTCTGAGGCGGGGGTAATCTCATCAGCCACACCTGAGGATTCTGCGGACAGGAAAAGGAGGAGGAGGAGCTTGCGGAGAGCACCCAGCACTCCGTTCTCCCCAACAGCCAGGATCTTTTTCTCAGCCTGACTGAAGTACCCTCCCAAGCCAGTATCCAAGACCATGACGCTATGGAAGGGACCTCAGGTGAGTTTACCTTTTAAAATATAAAACATGGTTTAAAAGCAAGCGTTTTTTAATGATTAATTTGCCCTGAGGACTTAGGATGCATTCGCGGCCAGTAGCTACTGGAAAAATCTGTTAACGTGTCTGGGGATGGAGCGGAAATCCTCCAGGGACATCTCCATGAAGCTCTCCTGGAGGTACTCCAAAAGCCTTTGCAGAAGGTTTCTGGGCAGTGCACCCTTATTCCGTCCTCCATGGTAGGACACTTGACCACGCCATGCTTGCAGCAAGTAATCTGGTATCATTGCATGACAAAGCCTGGCAGCGTATGGTCCCGGTGTTTGCTGGCATTCAAGTAACATCTGTTCTTTATCTCGCTGTGTAATCCTCAGGAGAGTGATATCGCTCATGGTAACCTGGTTGAAATATGGGAATTTAATTAAGGGGATAGAGGTGGCCCTTCCTAGTGGGCTGTTTGCCTGTGGCTGAAAAGAAATCCTTCCCTGTAGTAAGCCAAGTGCAGGAGGGTGGGGTGGAGGATTGGCGCTGAGCTTTTCACGTGTGGCTAGCAGGGATCTTCCCTGATACCAGCCACGCAGTGGGGGGGGGGATAAAGCGATCATCCCAGAGAATTGGATGGGGGGAAGTTAGTTTGTTTTCTGCAGCTGAAGGTTAACAGGAAAACCGCAGCACTCAACGGGCTTTACTTGGTATGTGGGAAAGGAGGCCGCAGAAGCCGAAAGACAATGGCTTACCATGGCCGCATGCAAGCCGAATTCTGTTGCCCGGACCTGCATCTGTGATCTCTAGCAGCAAAGCCACAGGCACTCAATATTAAGAGGCAAAATGCGACCTTGCACAGAAATCACATGTGCTATGTAATCTGAATAGCGTTGTTCACCGTGAAA
This sequence comes from Malaclemys terrapin pileata, assembly GCF_027887155.1. Classification (NCBI taxonomy): domain Eukaryota; kingdom Metazoa; phylum Chordata; order Testudines; family Emydidae; genus Malaclemys; species Malaclemys terrapin. Next base: position 201,977,596 of record NC_071506.1, on the reverse strand, counting down.
GAGTATAAGCATTGTTCTGTAAAATGTATCTTTTTAAAAAATTCTCTCCTTTTTTCCCTCCCTCCAGCAGCTGCAAATTTTTCAAGCCTCCCTCCTCCGTCCCAAAGGCTATCTCAGATAAGGCGTCGGAAAAAGAGGACGCGAGACGAGATGTTCGCGGAAATCATGGAATCCACCTGCAATGAAAGAGCTCATCTGAATGAGTGGAAGGACATGGTTTCAAAGTATAGGAAAGATGCCAGTGAACACGAGGACAGGAAGGACCAGTGTGAGGACAGAAGGGATGCTTGAGATGAGAGGTGGCGGCAGGAAGATCAGAGGAGGCAGGATGCAACGCTGGGGCTGCTGCGTAAGCAAACAGACATGCTCCAGCATCTGGTGGAGCTTCAGGAACGGCAGCACTATCACAGACTGGCGCTACAGCCCCTGTATAACCCCCCACCCCCATGTTCCATAGCCTCCTCACCCAGACGTGTAAGAACGCTGGGCGGGGGAGGCTCCGTGCACCCTCCCATTCCACCCCAGTGGACAGCCCAAGCAAAAGGCTGTCATTATTTTAACTTTTTTTTAAGTGGCCTTTTCCTTCCCTCCGATCCTCCTCCCAAACCCCACCCGGGCTACCTTGTCAGTTCTCTCCCTCTTTTTATAATCAATTAATAAAGAATACATGATTTTTAAATGATAGTGATTTTATTTCCTTTGAAAGCAAGCTGTGATCGAAGGGGGAGGGTGGGTTACCTACATAGAATGAGTCAATAAAGGAGGCGGGTTTTCATCAGGGAGAAACAAACAGAAATTTCACACTGTAGCCTGGCCAGTCATGAAACTGGTTTTCAAAGCTTCTCTGATGCGCCGCGCTTCCTAGTGTGCTCTTCTAATCGCCCTGGTGTCTGGCTGCGCATAATCAGCAGCCAGGCGATTTGCCTCAGCATCCCACCCCGCCATAAAGGTCTCCCCCTTACTCTCACAGAAACTGTGGAGCACACAGCAAGCAGCAATAACAATGGGGATATTGGTTTGGCTGAGCTCTGAGCAAGTCAGTAACGTGAGCCAGCGACCTTTTAAACGGCCAAATGCACATTCTACCACCATTCTGCACTTGCTCAGTCTGTAGTTGAACAGCTCCTGACTCCTGTCCAGGCTGCCTGTGTATGGCTTCATGAGCCATGGCATTAAGGGTAGGCTGGGTCCCCAAGGATAACTATAGGCATTTCAACATCCCCAATCGTTATTTTCTGGTCCGGGAAGTAAGTCCCTCGCTGCAGCCGTTTAAACAGAGTAGCGTTCCTGAAGACGCGAGTGTCATGAACCTTTCTCAGCCAGCCCACGTTGATGTTGGTGAAACGTCCCCTGTGATCCACCAGTGCTTGCAGCACCATTGAAAAGTACCCCTTGCGGTTTATGTACTGGGTACCCTGGTGCTCTGGTGCCAAGATAGGGATATGGGTTCCATCTATCGCCCAACCACAGTTAGGGAATCCCATTACAGCAAAGCCATCCACTATGGCCTGCACATTTCCCAGAGTCACTATCTTTCGTAGTAGCAGCTTAATGATTGCTTTGGCTACTTGCATGACAGCAGCCCCCACAGTAGATTTGCCCACTCCAAATTGATTCCCGACTGACCGGTAGCTGTCTGGCGTTGCAAGCTTCCACAGGGCTATCGCCACTCGCTTCTCAAATGTGAGGGCTGCTCTCATCCTGGTATTCTGGCGCTTCAGGGCAGGGGAAAGCAAGTCACAAAGTTCCATGAAAGTGCCCTTACGCATGCGAAAGTTTCGCAGCCACTGGGAATCGTCCCACACCTGCAACACTATGCGGTCCCACCAGTCTGTGCTTGTTTCCCGGGCCCAGAATCGGCGTTCCACGGATAGAACCTGCGCCATCAACAACATGATCTCCAAAGCGCCAGGACCCGCGGTTTGAGAGAATTCTGTGTCCATGTCCTCATCACTCTCGTCGCCGCGCTGCCGTCACCACCTCCTCCTTGCCTTGTTTTTCTGGTCCTAGTTCAGCATAAACTGCACGATAATGCGCGAGGTGTTTACAATGTTCATGACTGCTGTCTTGAGCTGAGTGGGCTCCATGCTTGCCGTGGTATGGCATCTGCTGTGTTCACCAGGAAAAAAGGCGCAAAACGGTTGTCTGCCATTGCTTTCATGGAGGGAGGGGTGAGGCTGTACCCAGAACCACCTGCGACAATGTTTTTTGGCCCATCAGGCACTGGGATCTCAACCCAGAATTCCAATGGGCAGAGGAGACTGCGGGAACTATGGGATAGCTATGGGATAACTACCCACAGTGCAACGCTCTGGAAATCGACGCTAGCCCCGGTACATGGACGCACACCGCCGAATTAATGTGCTTAGTGTGGCTGCATACATTTGACTTTATACAAGCTGTTTCCAAAATTCGAATTAATCCCATAGTGTAGACATACCCTTTGTTTAAACTGATGACACTCCCCTCCCCAGGACCCATTCCAGACCCCATTACCTGCCCAATGCATACGACAATGGGATGAGACTATTAGCTTGTGTTTGACATTTGTCATTGCTAGTCTTCAATTGACAGCATTTTAAGATTACTGGGAGCAGTTCCTCCTAGTCCTATGCCATTTTTTCAGTGTGTCTGAAGACTCAGGGAAACAGTACTACAATGGGTCACATTAAAAGGTCAGAAAGTTAAAAGCTATTAAAACAGTTCCTGGTTCACATGAAGAATGGGGAAAGAAAGGGGCTTGACAACTAAAGAAAAAGGAAAACAAAAACAACAAAATGACAGCCGACATTCTGCAGAACCTCACAGGTTGATAAAGTTTAAGCTCCCTGGCTAAGCTTTTAACATTGAGTTTTATAATATTGTGGTCATTATGGATTTGTTTGTTCGTTCGTTTAAAAGGAATTTTTCCTTGCACGGCTTTCATAAATATGATAATTTCAAACAGCGTTTCACAGCAGTATCTACAAATACACAAAACAATATTGGAGGTTCCTAAACTCATTTGTATTAAGAACCCATTCAACCTCTTAAATATGAGATGATTGATATACCCAATTACAACCAGTTGAGGTGTTTTTCTATAAACAGTATCTATTATAGGAATTCAGCCAAGTAACAGTAGGAGGCCTCTAAAACACAAATTTGTAAACAGCTATTTCTCATTAGCTTTGAATATCCATGCTCTAATATGAACAAATCTGCTGAACATTAGGTACGTTTCTCTTCATAAAATCTTCTGTATCCCATTGTACCTTATCTATATGCAGCAGTGTGACCAACATGAACGTATTAATCCTGTAAATGTTCACTAGGAGACAGATTCTCCATTACTTTGCACCTTGTGTAGTCATTTATACCAGCATAAAGTGGGTGTAAAGTACCAGAAAATCTTTGCACTGGAATAAGTACCTACACACATGCAGGGAAATGGAGAATCAAGCCCCAAGTATTTTTACCAGCATTGATTTAATTTTGGTAAAGATTGGAAGAAGAGGCCTGGTTCATAATGGAAAACAAGCTTCAGAAAGAGTGCACTTAAATTCTGAGCCTTTCATGCCAATATAATAGGGTGTGCGGGCCCTGCTCAAGGCATAGCATAGAAATACACTTCTCCCCATACCCGACTGCTTTGATACACACCATGTCCTCCATCTTTTCTCATGCAGACCAGATCCCAAGGGATCCTCCTGAGACTGACCAGCACTCACCAGGAGCCAATCCCCACATTGTCAGCAAGGCTGACACATCCATCTAGGTTCCAAAGCAAGCCCTCCATATCTATCCCTGTTCATTCTCTATCTGCCCACAGGCTACTTCCTCCTTTGTCACACTGGACTTACTCCAGCTATTCATGAGAAGCATATGTTCCTTTAGGGATTTGGCTTGCAAAGAGTCCAGTTTTTTTTCTATGTCCCTTTGCTAGCAGATGGAATTAGAGTTGTTCAAGACATGTAAATACAGCCATCTGTGGTTTTCCATCTGGTCAGAATTTTGGAATACCGGTGAAGAGTACAAAATGCATGACCAGCAAAACAGAATAACTCACTTTTACCACCTTGTACAGGGCATAATCCAAAGCCCCAATCATGGAAACACTTATGCACATGCTTACATGTAATCACGAGTCGTCCCATCGACTTCAGTGGGACTGCTCACATGCTTGAAGTTAAGAATGTGTGTAAATGTTTTTGGCATTGGGAGCCAAGTTAGAATTTTGCTCTTTGGGAGAAGCTTAATACTTCAGCTGACTTCAGTACCATACTTCACTGGGACATGTATGTTTTCATTTCAGGAGACTTATCAATCAGTGAGTAAATTCCAGGTGCATGAAGTAAACAATTGCATCATGCTCTTATCATCAGTAACAGACATAATCCTTACAATGTTAGAAATCACCATACAATCTCCAGTAGAGGACTGGAGTGCTGGACTGAGTGATATAGTTGCAATAGAAAAAGTGACCTTCAAATTAACAGGTTGAATGGGCATTATTTAATAATTTTTGGTTCACATGTGATATGTTTTATGATTCAGAGTACGCGTTAGGCAAAACGTTTGCGCTTCTGAGCGTAAAAATATGTCCCTAAATAAGAGGCCTGATTTTCAGAAGAACTGCAAACACTCAGCATCTCTGAAAGTCAGGGCACTTACTTAAGTGCACAATTGCAAGCATCTATACTATATGGTAGGCCTCTCTGTATTTATGCTAAGGAAACTGTAAGACTGATTTCTCTTCACCTTTGTACATTTATTTATTTTAAAATGATAACAGTACAGTGTGTATTTTTTCGTTACTACTGGATCTTTTCTGTACTGTATTTGTTTAAAAGCAAAAAAAAAAAAAAATTACATATCCACAATTCTCCACCCACCCCGAAAACCCCCCAGTAATTTCTGGACAGATTCAACATAACTAAACTCCAGTACTTACCAGAAGATTTTCTGGTTTCAGATCTCGGTGGACAATGTTCTTGCCATGAATATAAACTAGAGCCTCACACAGATCAGTTATCATGAGAGCAGCATCGTGCTCAGTGAACTTTACGCTCTCTATGATTGCATCAAATAGGTCCCCTCCTGGGACATACTCCAGGATTAGGTAGATCTCAGCCTCAGTTTCATACACCTCAATCAAACTCACTATGTTGGGATGACAAAGGCTCTTAATGATCAAAATTTCATTTTCCATTATGTCCTCCTTCCCCTTCAGCTTGGACTTATCAACAATTTTCATGGCATAGTTCTGATTGGTGTTGCAGCACCGGCACTCCTTCACAATAGCGAAGTTTCCATCCCCAATGGTTCTGCCTATCTCATAATAGCTCTCCACATCAGCTCTAGTACGGACATTTTGCCTCAGCCTCATGCTTTCAAATTCTTGTGGCTTGTTTTCATCTTTGTTGGCTTTATGTTCTCCCATCTTTTTCATCCTTGTCGATTCATTCTCTCCATGCATTACATTCTCTTCCCCTACAGCACTTTCTTCTTTTGCCTTCCGCACCTCTTTGCCCTCTCCCTTTGCTTTTATGGGCTTCCCTGCATCTCCTTGATAGTCCTTCATTAACCAACAACTTTGATTAATTCTGGAACTGCTTCTATTCTCTTTCTTTGCTTCAGGAGCCACCTGCAGAGCTTCCACAGTATTTTTCTTTATCTTTATTAACTCTTTGTCATGATTCTCATGCCTTTCCGGATCCCTTTCCTTCTCAAAACCCCTTTTTTGGTTTTCTAGCTCTTCATTAACATTCCTTTGTAAGGGTTTCCAGCTCCTTCTACAGCCAGTATCCTTCCATTCAACTTCCTCACCTTCTATAGAGTTTTCTGAAGACTTCCTGCAATTCCTCATTTTTACATTCCTTTCTAAATTATATCTCTGACACATTCCCACATTCAGGTCTCTGCTCTCAAATGAGACATCAGCCTGCCTTTCCCTTTGTAGTTTTTGCCTGAGCTGTCTCTCCCTTTGACACTTCTCACATCTCACTATCTCATCTGAACTCTTTTCTGTTTCATTCTCAAGACTTTTCTCTTGATTAAAGTACCTTTCTCCTTCTCTGGCTTTTCTAGGTGGCTTCACATCTGGCTCTCTGCCCCAACTCTCTCTGCCCCATTTTTTTTTGGCCCTCACCTTTTCTTCTTGCCTGGTCTTAGGTTGAATTTTTCCTTCATGCCTAGCTCCTAGTTGGGAAGATATGGCATCATTGCCGTTCTTGGCAATCTCTGTCTCATCAAAGCCACTATCCACAGCTTTGTCACACAGCCTGCTCTTAAGTTTTTGGGACTGTTCCAAGTTTTGTTGAATGATACCAACAGCATATGGGTTACTGGGAAAAAGTTCTTGCATTACCACTTCAAGGTTCTTCAAAGTCAACTGCTCCCTTCCCATAGCAATGAATGCATCACCGTCTCTGAAGAAATCAGAAACACTTCTTATTTCTCTGCCTTTCAGGTTGTAAAGTTTTCTCACACGATCATTTTTCCAACGTGGAAATCCCAGAGCTTCTGATATATCAGCCATCAGCTGTTCAAAAGTCTGGACAGATCGCCTGTTCAGAAGCAATGTGATCTTCCTGAGTGTGTGTCCACTTGGTTTCACCACTGTAACAATCCTTGGCTTTACAGGGCTATTCTCTGAATGGATAGTGTGAAAACCATTCCTGGGGTTTAAAAATGGGGAACTATAACTGTTTGCACCCAAGAAAGGTTTTCCAAAATTTCCACGACCGATGGGTGGACAAGTCCCTTGAAGTCTCCTTTGTGTTATCCTTGAGCTTATGCTGTTTAAAGTGTGGTCAAACAAGCCTCGGTGTCCTGCAACAAATAAAGAGACTGCAGATTATTCATTTTCCATCAGAGGAAATTTCCAATTAACAATTTTCTACACATCAATATATATAACTTCTGGAAGTAAAGCTAAATTCATTAAATATTGTTGAAGTGCTTTGAAATCCTTTCATAGACGGCAGTATACACTTGCATCTCCCACAGTATTTTTATTGTGTGGTAAGAGTTTCACAACACACACACACACACACACACACACACATCATTCTAACAAGAATGGCAAACTGGAATTTTCCTATGTAATACTGTATATTGAAACAAACTGGAATTTTCATTCTACTCTTCTATAAACAGAGTTTTGCACTAATTGCTTGTAAAACTACAATAATATAAAATTATTATTTTGTGGTTCTAAACAACATCAAATGCTAATAAAAATAGTTACATTTTATCATTTAAATGCAACATACCATTTAACATTTATACTCCATCATGATACATCTCTGATAAATATATCATCAAAATTCATAAAAATATATCTTTAAGAATGCAGAATAATCACTTACAACCTATCGTCTTCTGAAATGTTTGCCTGTGTTTTATATTTGTCTGTCTCAACTGCAATGTAAACTTTTCAGAGCAAATATCTTATTTTTATTGGTTGTAAAAAGATACCATAGTAATGGGGACCCTATAAATACCTACATAGATTCAATGTAGGGGACTCCATAAAAAATAAAATCAATAGTGATTTTTTTTTTTTTTTTTTTTTTTAGACAAGCAACCATAACTCACTATTTCCTTGGCTTCTAATATTTGGTTACTGAATATTTACTGAAAACACTGCAACCATACTTGAAAGTTTTCCACGTAGGATTTCAGCATAGAATGAGTATACCCTTGTCTGGAAGAGGCCTTCAGAACCATACCAGATGCCAACCAACAGAGGAAACATTCCACTCGTGTTAAGAAATTTGTTATCTTTTCATATGATTTCCTAAAGACAGGAATGAATAAACACTATGTTTATATGTGGTGATGGCTGACCCATGTTAAAATATGATTTATTCTTACGTGCGTAGATGGCAAAATAATATAACAATCTTAGAGAACCATGTTTTAGTTTCCATATCTATCAGGATTCAAATATGGTTCCCTTACATGATTATAATGCAGTTCTTTCTATTCACAAAGACACGAACGAAACTTTTTAATATGGTTATATCATGTTACCAACTCCGTTTAAATAGGTCTAGTTTTAAAAGTGTACTTGTATCCTGTGATGGGGGTATATAAACCTCACACTGGGTTCTAAGGGGTTAAAAAGCAATACTGGGCCTAGGTAGCCCCGCCCCTCTGGGCCTGCCAAGCATGCTCCGATTGGAGGAGCAGGTTAAAAGGAGCTCAGAAGCCAAGACAAAAGATGGTGGTCAGGCTGAAGGAGAGAGGAATCCTTCTCTGGGAAGCCAGACAGAAGGTTGAACCTGAGAAGGGACCACAGAGCAGGTAAGGCCCCGGCAGTGCCTTCTCCAGCCACCACCTCCTTTGAGAACTTGCAGATCCTGCAGGGCCCTGTTCCTTTGCACAGTTTTTTGTTAAGTGATTAACAGTCTGGACCGTAGGGACCATGTCCCTAATTGAAGGGATACATAGGTAGGAAGTAGCCCAGGGCAGCAGACTTAGACTCTCTGCAAGGAGGACCCTGCTGGTGTTGCTTCCCACCAAGGTCCTGGCTTGGGGCCCAGTAGAAAGGGAGGGTTTGGATCCCCAGACCAAGCCCCTTTAGGGGCTGAGACCTAGATGCAGATGGAGAACAGAAAATTCCCAGCTTAGGGTCAGAAACAGGCACCTCTACCACCCTGACAGAGAGGGGCTGGAAGTTGGGTGCGCCATCCGGCCCTCTGAGTACCCTATCACATGGCCAAACATTCAATATATTTGTAGCCAAAAGGATCAGACGTGAAATGGGAGCTATAACAATTACTGGACAGTGAAGATGGAAAGTCCAGTACCCAATTTTTCAGTCGTCCAGATGGTTCCATCCCTTTAGACACAATGTTTCAAATATCCTTCTCTACCTTTCTCTCAAATTTCCATTTTCTTCTGCAGCATTCAGGGCTCCAGTCTTCAAAGTGCTGAGCGTTCTGACCCCAGCCAGCAAGGCACTTCAAGCTTTGTCTAACTGCACAGGAATAGTCCCAGTGACTTCAACGGGTCAAGGCCAGAGTGCTTAGCACCTTGCAGGTTTCAAGCTTATAGTGCAGGGGTGGCCAAACTCTGGCTGGCGAGCCACATCCGGCTCTTTTACCATTAAAGTGCGGCTCGCGCTCCCTCCCCCAGCCCCCAATTCTCCACCTACCAGACTGTGGCGGGGGGAGCTCAAAACCTCTGCCTTGCAGCGGGATGGAGGGCCTCAGGGCTTCAGTCCTGCAGGGCACACCTGCCAGGGCTCGGGACTCCAGCAGGAGCATGGCTGAAGCCCCAAATCCTGGCTCCTGGCAGATGTGCCCTGGTCCTTGAACTTCTGAAGATAGTTGTATGTGGCTCGGAAGCCCAATAAGTTTGGCCACCCTTGCTATAGTGATTTGCTTTTTATCTTTGGGAACATAATCTTCAATATGTTAAACTATGTATCTTTGTTTGTTCCTTCATTAACTCAGAGTAAATGAAGGAGACCATGACTCCTTTCCTAAACCTTGGGTAAAAGGGAAAGCCATTCTTAAATGGACAGTATTTCAGCATCCTCCATTTTCCCTAAAACAGCCCATCGGAGAGGCAATGTGAAAAGAAAAGAAAAGAAAAGAAAAGAAAAGAAAAGAAGTTCCTCAGATGTAATTGTGGCTCAGCAATGATGGCTGTGTATCCTTCAGCAAGTCACTTAGCTTCCTGTCTCATCATCTTCTCCATCTGTAAAATGAGAGGATATTTCTCCTCGGCAGGAGAGTTGTGAAGAAGTATTAATGTCTCTTCAGGCTGCTGTAAAGCGTTATGCGAGTGCTATGCATTATTAATGCCCAGTGGTGTACTGGAGAGAGTTATTTTTGTCTTTATTTTATAAGCATGATGATGTCCTGGTTCTTGAAAGGTCAATGTGCTCTACAAATTCTTCAGCTGTATGATTTATATTTTACCCAGAATGGAAGCCTTCTGTGAATCTATGTAACTCAGATAATATATTAGTTCTCTGAAATAAAAGACAGAAAAAGAACTGAAGCTCTCCTATAAATGAAGTCTAAACCATGCTGGTTTCTAGGAAGTGATAAAGTTTGAATTTCATGCACATCTGTATGTCCACACTTCCTACGTGTATAGGCATCCACCACTGTCAAAATGTTACTTCACTGTATGGAAACAATGCAAGACAAAGTGATACAGCACATTATCCTTTTGCGGTATGAACATAATGCTGCTGTGAGAATTAACTTCTCCACAGATTATCATTCTCTGACTTCCCACCTGTACTGCTATGAGTGTCTGCAAAAATACCCATTTATTAAAACACCCTTGGTGAGGTTGTGGACTGATTGTTATTTTAACAAAGATGTTCCAGTATAAACTCCCACCAAGCTTAAGCCAGGCATTTAGGGGATAATTTAAAGATATGATATTTTTAAATGGAAGTTTCCAAGTTATGCCAAAAATATTTGTTAACATTAATGTTACATATCAGCATCAGGACAACACCATAGAGGGCCCTTATCCTCTTCCTCCCTCTCTGTTGGTAATTTCACCATCCTTACTTGTCCCTCAGACTGCAACTTCAGTGCTGGTTTTTACTCCTCTCTTCCTCTTCAATTGATATTATTCCTAAGTCCTGCTGTTTTTTCCCTTTGCAACATCCAGCCATTCCTTATGGCTAAACTCTTGTGCAGACCTGGTTCCACCTCCCTTAACTACTGTAAACTTCCCCTTTTTTTTTTTTTTTTTTGGCCTCCCTGACTCTTTTCTTACTCCCCCACATTCCAACCAGAATGGAGCTGTGAAACTTTTCTAACATCCCCACTGCTGGGATGATGTCCAGCCCCTCTTCAGATACTTTCACTGGCTTCTGCTCACATTCTATATCAAATTCAATTTCTTGTTCTCACTTTCAAGGCTCTGCACAAATTAGCTTTCCTACTTCTCTGCTCTTGACTTCTCCCCTCCTCCTCCTCCCCCCACTACCTCCCTCACCACCCTTCATTCCTTCCCGGCAGCTTGCCTGATCACCACCACCACTCCTTTATCTTTTCCCACTCTCTAAACCTTCTTCAAGGCAATCACCCATATCCGTAATCCTCTTCTTGACTCCGCCTAGCATGCTTCCACCCTCTCCTCCACCATGCTTCTTACCCTAATCTTCCCTCAAAGTCAATGTATTTAAAATAATAACTATAAAACCTTCAAGAGGCATGCATCACTAACCTAAAACACCCATAAGGTGTGTTCCCTCATCCCTCTACCCTCCCTCCATATATTCTTGCAAGTTCCTCAAGTCAAGGACCCTGAATTTTTGTCTGTAGAATGCTATGCACATTTACGGCACCTTATAAATACTAATGAACTCTGTAAAACAAACCCATCAAAACCTTAGGAGTGTACATGTGCTATTCCAGTTTGTGATGAAAACAACAAATAAAAGCATGTAACTGGGTAAATGGAAAATTTAAGCAGCTTCCAGCATGGAAGTGCCTGAAACTGATAACACTAGAAGAAATGTTCTGAGCAACATCATAGCATAGCATGTATGCACTCTAGTGTGCGGAAGAGAACAGAGAGCCAAACAATATTCGAAGTGTGAAAATCATGAAATCCAGAATTTAAACTCATTCATGTCCCTATACTTGTACAAGATGCAAAGAAATAAAGTACGGATTAAGCATCCAAAATGCTTTTGTGAGAGATATATTGAAGTCATGGAAAGCCAATGGAGAGGAAATGCATTTCTTCTTTCCATACGTATTATAACCTATAATTGGTGTGTGTGGGGGGGGAGAAGCTACAAGGTCCTTGTAAATGCTGATATGAATCTATCTTTATATGTATCACCATGGACATATACAAATGTCAATACATATCCACATGTAAAATCTGAATGTGATAAGGATAATGAGGATTTGGTAGGTGACAGGAGGATGTTGAGGATTGATGCTGTTGGCAAACATGGGAAGGGAGCAAAGCTGGGGAGAGTCAGTACTGGGGTAAGCCAAGCTGAGCACAGGGGGCCATGAAGTTCTGCAAAAAGACATGTAGAAGGTATGCAGTTCGGGGGCGGTCGGGAGATGTAGACACATATAGGAAGAAAAATATATATAAACAGTGATGACTATCCAAATAAATAACTAACAACATAAATAACTATCTACAAGGAGATAGTCAGGATGGATTGATTGAAATCAAAGTGATTTCAATCAATTTTAATCATGATTTAAATTAGCAAACAGGAAACCTTAATTTATATTTTGATTTCCATTTGTACTTTTTAGTTATTTTCTTAAAGAAAAGTTTATTCTTATAGGTTGGCAATCATTAAACCATGTTGATTTGCAACTAAATATAGGCTTTACACTATATTTGTTACTATTTTTTGCTAACCAGGAGGACACTCTATCTGTTCACATGTATTTAAGCAATGATATAGCTTAACATACAGATTTTTAATTTTTACATTTTTATGTTTTTCTTGTTTACAAGATTAATTTTTTACTTAAGATTTGTGTTGAATTCTATTTGGATGGAAATTGACATTCCAGTGAAAAAGCACAAGAATATTGTTTCAGTATTCCCCCTCAGCCAACTGATTCCCAATCTCCTCATCAGTTTTCCTCACCAGCTCCTTGTCCCAGTCACCTCCTTGGTTCCCAGTCTCCATGCCCAACTATTTCCAGCCTCTCTACCTGCCCCCTAGCTGCCAGTGTCAGCCTCCCCACCAAATCCACTCCCAGCCTCCACCCAGCTCCTGGGCCCCTCTCTTCCACTCCCAACCTGTAATCAATATCTGGCTTTTAAGAATAATCTTTGCATCTGATATGCTATACATTTGAACAAAACTTTTCCAAGACTAATAGGCTAGTGTTTCCAGTTGTAGTGACTGTGTAAACAAGACCTTTGTAAAATTTACTTACTGTAAAAGGATGCCTGTGATCACATTTTATTTCCACCTGACTAATTTAATACGTTCAGAAGACTTGTTATTTTGTGCCTTCCCTCTTTGTTCCCCTTTCCTACTCTCTCGTACACACACAGTATATACAAGCCTTGCAAGTCGCAAGAGTTAATAATTTACAATAGAGGAACAGGAGATCAAGGCAGTATAGTTCTGCAAGATTCAGATTACATCCTACAGATAACAGCTGATGCACATTGGTAACCTGTGTGAATTACCTAAGGAAACCAGGACATTTAAAGGACTGCTCTGAACTGAGTGCAGATCAAGTATGCATACTTAAGAGATAATCTCTGCCATCAGTTGCTTTCAGATAACCATATATGCAATGATCTGTGTCATCCCTGGAACAATGCAGCCCTTCAAATACTGTAGTTCTAGTACTGTTGGGACCACTGATCTTCTATCTTCAGGAATAAAAGAATTTAAGTATCAAAGGGGTAGCCGTGTTAGTCTGAATCTGTAAAAAGCAACAGAGGGTCCTGTGGCCAGGGCCAGCTTTAGGCCGATTCGGCTGAATTGGGCCCCGCGCCAAGAGGGCCCCGTGCTGCAGCTATCAACCCCGCCCCCAGCTCACTTCCCCGGCCCCTCCTCCCCTCCCCTGAATGCCCCGCCCCCTCCCCTGCTTCCCGCGAATCAGAGATTCGCGGGAAGTCTGAAAAGAAGCAGGAGCGGGCCAGCAGCACAAGGTAAGCTAGGGTGGGGGTGGGGGTGGGGGTGCGGGTGGTGGGGGTGCGAGAAGGGCTCCGGGGAGGCGCGGCCTGTTCCCGCAGGCCCCAGCGGTTCTGGCCCGGCCCGGTCCCCGCAGCGCGGGTCCTGTCCTCCCCTCCCCCCCCCCGCGGGTCCCGTTCCCCCCCCGCGGCACGGGTCTCACCCCCGTCCCCGTCCCCCGCGGCGCAGCGCGGCTCCTCCCGTCCCGGGGCGCGGGTCCCGTCCCCCCCCACGGCACGACTCGGGTCCCGTCCCCCGCGGCGCAGCGCGGCTCCTCCCGTCCTGCGGCGCGGGTCCCGTCTCCCCCCCCCCCCCCCCGCGGCTCGGGTCCCCCCCCCCTCGCGGCGCGGCTCGGTTCGGGTCCCCCCCCGCAGCGCGGCTTGGGTCTCTCTCCCGTCCCCCCCCCGCGGCGCGGCTCGATTCCTGGGGGCGGGGCTTGCAGCAAGCCCCGCCCCCAGGAATCGGGCCCCGCTCTTGCTAAAGCCGGCCCTGCCTGTGGCACCTTTAAGACTAACAGAAGTATTGGGAGCATAAGCCTTCGTGGGTAAGAACCTCACTTCTTCAGATGCAAGTAATGGAAATCTCCAGAGGCAGGTATAAATCAGTATGGAGATAACGAGGTTAGTTCAATCAGGGAGGGTGAGGTGCTCTGCTAGCAGTTGAGGTGTGAACACCAAGGGAGGAGAAACGGCTTCTGTAGTTGGATAGCCATTCACAGTCTTTGTTTAATCCTGATCTGATGGTGTCAAATTTGCAAATGAACTGGAGCTCAGCAGTTTCTCTTTGGAGTCTGGTCCTGAAGTTTTTTTGCTGTAAGATGGCTACCTTTACATATGCTATTGTGTGGCCAGGGAGGTTGAAGAGTTCTCCTACAGGTGTTTGTATATTGCCATTCCTGATATCTGACTTGTGTCCATTTATCCTCTTGCGTAGTGACTGTCCAGTTTGGCCAATGTACACAGCAGAGGGGCATTGCTGGCATATGATGGCATATATAACATTGGTGGACGTGCAGGTGAATGAACCGGTGATGTTGTAGCTGATCTGGTTAGGTCTGTGATGGTGTTGCTGGTATAGATATGTGGGCAGAGTTGGCATCGAGGTTTGTTGCATGGGTTGGTTCCTGAGTTAAAGTTGTTATGGTGCGTTGCGTGGTTGCTGGTGAGAATATGCTTAAGGTTGGCGGGTTGTCTGTGGGCGAGGACTGGCCTGCCTCTCAAGGTCTGTGAAAGTGAGGGATCATTGTCCAGGATAGGTTGTAGATCACTGATGATGCGTTGGAGAGGTTTAAGCTGAGGACTGTAGGTGATGGCCAGTGGAGTTCTGTTGGTTTCTTTTTTGGGCCTGTCTTGTAGCAGGAGGCTTCTGGGTACACGTCTGGCTCTGTTGATTTGTTTCTTTATTTCCTTGTGTGGGTATCGTAGTTTTGAGAATGCTTGGTGAAGATCTTGTAGGTGTTGGTCTCTGTCTGAGGGGTTGGAGCAGATGCGATTGTACCTCAGTGCTTGGCTGTAGACGATGGATCGTGTGACCGGGGTAGAAGCTGGAGGCATGAAGGTAGGCGTAGCGGTTGGTGGGTTTTTGGTATAGGGTGGTGTTAATGTGGCCATCACTTATTTGTACGGTGGTGTCTAGGAAGTGGACCTCCCGAGTAGATTGCTCCAGGCTGAGATTGATGGTGGGGTGGAAGCTGTTGAAATCATGGTGGAATTCTTCCAGGGTCTCCTTCCCATGGGTCCAGATGATGAAGATGTCATCAATGTAGTGTAGGTAGAGAAGGGGCATGAGTGGACGAGAGCTGAGGAAGCATTATTCCAGGTCAGCCATAAAAATGTTGGCATATTGTGGGGCCATGCGGGTGCCCATAGTGGTGCCACTGGTCTGGAGGTATATATTGTCACCAAATTTGAAATAATTGTGCGTGGAGGATAAAGTCACAGAACTCAGCAATAAATTGTGCTGTGTCATCATCAGGGATACTGTTCCTGACAGCTTGTATTCCATCTGTGTGTGGGATGTTTGTGTAGAGAGCCTCTACATCCATGGTGGCTAGGATGGTGTTTTCTGGGAGGTCACCAATGCATTGTAGTTTTCTCAGGAAATCTGTGGTGTCACGGAGATAGCTGGGAGTGCTGGTGGCGTAGGGTCTGAGTAGGGAGTCCACATATCCAGACAGTCCTTCAGTGAGAGTGCCAAGGCCCGAGATGATGGGGCGTCCAGGATTTCCAGGTTTGTGGATCTTAGGTAGTAGATAGAATAACCCCGGTCGGGGCTCTAAGGGTATGTTGATTTGTTCCTGTGTTAGTGTAGGGAGTGTCCTGAGTAGATGGTGCAGTTTCTTAGTGTATTCCTCAGATCCCACTGAGGAAAGTGGCCTGTAGAATTTGGTATTGGAGAGTTGTCTGGCAGCCTCCTTCTGGTAGTCAGACCTGTTCATGATGACAACAGCACCTCCTTTATCAGCCTCTTTGATGATAATGTCAGGGTGGTTTCTGAGGCTGTGGATGGCATTGCGTTCTGCACGACTTAGGTTATGAGGCAAGCGATGTTGTTTTTCCACAATTCTGCCTGTGCACGTCGGCGGAAGCATTCTATGTATAGGTCCAGACTGTCATTTCAACCCTCAGGAGGAGTCCATGTGGAGTTCTTCTTCCTGTGTTGTTGGTGGGAGGGTATCTGTGTATCAGTGTGCTGTTCAGTGTTATCTTGAAAGTATTCTTTGAGTCGGAGGCGGCGAAAGTAGGCTTCCAGATCACCGCAGAACTGTATCATGTTCGTGGGGGTGCTGGGGCAAAAAGAGAGTCCCTGAGATAGGACAGACTCTTCTGCTGGGTTGAGTGTGTAGCTGGATAAATTGACGATATTGCTGGGTGAGTTAGGGATACCCCTGTTGTGGCCCCATGTGGCAGGTAGGATTTTAGACAGCTTACGGTCCTTTTTCCTTTGTAGAGAGGTGAAGTGTGTAATGTAGATCTCCTGTCTTATTTTAGTAAAGTCCATTTGTGTGGAGGGTTGGTTATTTATGAAAGTCTCCAGGTTGGAGAGCTCTTTCTTGATGTTTTTCTGTTTGCTGTATAGGATGCTGATCAGGTGGTTCCTCAGTTTCTTTGATAGTGTATGGCATAATCTCTCACTGTGGTCTGTGCAGTATGTAGATAGCAATGGATTTTTCACCTTCAGTCCATTTGGTATGATGTCCATCCGTTTGCATTTGGAAAGGAAGATGATATCTGTCTGTATTTGTGCAAGTTTCTTCATGAGGTTGATAGATTTCCATTCCATACGGCTAAATGCAGTGCCTTGCATGGTGTCAAGTATCAGAGGGGTAGCCGTGTTAGTCTGAATCTGTAAAAAGCAACAGAGGGTCCTGTGGCACCTTTAAGACTAACAGAAGTATTGGGAGCATAAGCTTTCGTGGGTAAGAACCTCACTTCTTCAGATGCAAGTAATGGAAATCTCACGATCCATCGTCTACAGCCAAGAACTGAGGTACAATCGCATCAGCTCCAACCCCTCAGACAGAGACCAACACCTACAAGATCTTCACCAAGCATTCTCAAAATACGATACCCACACAAGGAAATAAAGAAACAAATCAACAGAGCCAGACGTGTACCCAGAAGCCTCCTGCTACAAGACAGGCCCAAAAAAGAAACCAACAGAACTCCACTGGCCATCACCTACAGTCCTCAGCTTAAACCTCTCCAATGCATCATCAGTGATCTACAACCCATCCTGGACAATGATCCCTCACTTTCACAGACCTTGAGAGGCAGGCCAGTCCTCGCCCACAGACAACCCGCCAACCTTAAGCATATTCTCACCAGCAACCACGCATCGCACCATAACAACTCTAACTCAGGAACCAACCCATGCAACAAACCTCAATGCCAACTCTGCCCACATATCTACACCAGCAACACCATCACAGAACCTAACCAGATCAGCTACAACATCACCGGTTCATTCACCTGCACATCCACCAATGTTATATATGCCATCATATGCCAGCAATGCCCCTCTGCTGTGTACATTGGCCAAACTGGACAGTCACTACTCAAGAGGATAAATGGACACAAGTCAGATATCAGGAATGGCAATATACAAAAACCTGTAGGAGAACACTTCAACCTCCCTGGCCACACAATAGCAGATGTAAAGGTAGCCATCTTACAGCAAAAAAACTTCAGGACCAGACTCCAAAGAGAAACTGCTGAGCTCCAGTTCATTTGCAAATTTGACACCATCCAATCAGGATTAAACAAAGACTGTGAAAGGCTATCCAACTACAGAAGCAGTTTCTCCTCCCTTGGTGTTCACACCTCAACTGCTAGCAGAGCACCTCACCCTCCCTGATTGAACTAACCTCGTTATCTTCATACTGATTTATACCTGCCTCTGGAGATTTCCATTACTTGCATCTGAAGAAGTGAAGTTCTTACCCACGAAAGCTTATGCTCCCAATACTTCTGTTAGTCTTAAAGGTGCCACAGGACCCTCTGTTGCTTTTTAAAAGAATTTAAGTTATTTATTTTTAGTGTCTTCTTTGGATATATAAACTGACCATACATCTCTCACGTGACAGTGTAGCAGGGCCATTGATCATTTGCATTCAGATATCAATTTGTTAGCTCTGCTTTAAATGAGAGTTGAATAACAGCAAAATCTTTCTCCTTGTTGAGATTCAGTCAATAAAGGAAGTGGATACTCAAATTCCTAGCTCCTTTATTTGATCTGGCAGGAAAAAAAAAAAACTTATATTCTAATGCCACAGTCCCCATCACCAGAAACTGAAAGGACAAAAAATGTTGAGAACCAGTGGATTTCACTCTTTTTAAAACTTATTTGATGAAATGTTTTGGATTCAAGTTAAGATTATTTTTACTCTAATGTTCTCCATTGTTTCACCTGCTTTGAAATAGGAACTGGGGATGATTTGATAAATGAAGCAAAAGATTGTCTAGTTTTAGATTGCCTCCATAGGTCCCTCTCTATCCTTTGCTGAAGTGATATTTTATTGTCTAATAGGAATGCTCTTTGTATGAGGTACTTCTTCTGCTCCTACAATAAAACTGTTGTGTTTGTGCTGTGATGAAAGCAAATCAATATCTCATAAGGTGCCAGTTCCACAAAGGCTTAAGCACGTGTGTAACTTTACTTGTGCAAGTAGTTGGACTGACTTTAAGGAGACTTCTTGTATGCATGGGTGTGTGTAGGATCAGGGCCTTAGATTGTACTATGTTATGATTATTCTTCTTTATAATTGTTCCAAGGGGCTCTGTACTTAAAGTGTAGACCTAATAAAAATGATATTCACAAACAGTGAAGCCATGGCTAACTATTATATTGCTTCTTACTATTTAAAGTCGCTTTGTAATACTGCTTTTAAAATATTCATCCCAGTGAAACCTGTGACATGATACTTCATTTGGCTGCAGGAAAAAGCATTGCAAGGCATAAATACTGAAACCATGATCTTGCAAGGAAGAGCCAAGAAGGAATGCAAGACTTTGAGTGGAAATATTTTTCCATTGTTTTTGACAACCCGCTCTGCACTTGCTCAGCCAAGGTGGCCCTGCGAAAACTCTGACAGGTCACCTCCTATGTCATCTACATCAGGCCATACTCATTTACAACAGACTGCGTGAGCAATGCGAAGAAATGAAGCTACACCCCAGGCAATACTCGGTCCCTGGCCCGGTCCCAGAGCCTATTCAACTCAATGCAGCCTGCTGCCATGTGACTCCCTAGGAAAGAGAATGCCGTCACTGCCACGATTTTTGTTCCTACTGTGGGGAACTGGCCACACAGTTGCCAGTTACCCGTCAAGGGCCACAGTCAGGCAAACTTCAGGAAATGACCAAAGGGGGCTAGTCTGCATGGGCCCGAGCCATTCATCCCCTTACTGAACAATGCCCAAGGCATGTCAAGCCCTCATTACACCTACAAGTTCAGGTCCGCTTTTTCATCCCAAGCAGATCTCGATAAGTTCCCCTGCAATGGGTACTCACAGACTCCAGGACTGTGGACAACTTCATGGATACCGATGCTGCACGTGCCAGTGCAGCCAAAGGCAATACCCAATCTTGTAGACAGAATAGATGGCTCACTCCTGTCCTTGGGCCCAGTGACATAGGACACTGTGCCATTGGAAGTTGTTATCCAGAATCACTGAGAAACCATAAGGTCTGCTTACCACACTTTCCCATAATCCTCAGCATCTCATGGTTGTTGATCCATGACCAACATATCCTGTGGCAGGAATGGAAAATCAGCTTCCACTTTGAATTCTGCCAGCAAGCTGCCTGCATGCACTGCCTGATGGAGCCTAGACAGAGACCAGGTCACTGCTTAGGAATCCCCAGACCAGGGATCGGCAACCCCTTAGCGGACCAGGCCAGTTTGTTTACCTGCCGCGCCCACAGGTTCGGCTGATCACAGCTCCCACTGGCCATGGTTTGCCATTCCAGGCCAATGTGGGCTGCGGGAAGTGGTGGCCAGCACATCCCTTGGCCCTCGCTGCTTCCCACAGCCCCCATTTGCCTGGAGCGGCGAACCGCGGCCAGTTGGAGTTGTGATTGGCCAAACCTGCAGATGCGGCAGGTAAACAAACTGGCCCAGCTCACCAGAGGGCTTACCCTGGCATGCCACGGGCCAAAGGTTGCCGATCCCTGCCCCAGACCCTGGCTGTGAGCCAGATGAGACCATCTCTAGAATCAACCCCAGCTCTTCTTGCTAAGAATCACTAATACACAGAAGTCTTTGAAGAAAAACTGTGGATGCCCCACCACCACACTGGGACTATGACTGACTGAGCTACAGCCTGGGGCCAAAATACCTTTTGGCCATCTCTTTGCAATGTCAGAACCAGAACTGGCCACCCTGTGCTCCTATCTCCAGGAGAATCCAGCCATCAGCCTCCCCTGTTGGGGTCACTTTTTTTTGTCAATAAGAAAGATGGGCCCCTGCGTCTATGAGTGGATTATCGGGCCCTCAATCAATAAACCATCAAAAACTGGTACCCCTCGCCCACTCATCCGGGACATGTTGGACTGCATGTGATCAGCCCAGGTATTCACTTATACCTAAGCTCAACCTGTGAGGACACTACAGCCTGATAAGGATCAAACTAGGGGACAAATGGAAGATGGCTTTTCAAAGCTAGTATGGCCATTATAAATACTTGGTAACGCCATTTAGTCTTACAAATGCCTCCACCACTTTCCAGCATTCCATAACATCTTAGACCAGTACGTTGTAGTTTACCTTGATGATGTACTTGTCTTCTCCAAGAGTTCAGAGCAACATACCTATCGTATCGGATTGATCCTGGATCCGCTCTGCCAACATGTTTTGTATGTGAAACTCAAAGTACAGCTTCAACCAATGTTCTATGGAGTTCTTGAGCTATATCTTGTCATCTGAGGACCTCCAAATGGACCTCAGGAAAGTGGACATTGTTTGGACCTGGGTAGACCCTCAAAGTATCAAGGAGCTGCAACGCTTCCTGGGGTTTGCTAACTTTTATAGACATTTCATTCCTGTTTTTTCAGGCCAAATAATCCTATTGACAGCACTTCTACACAAGAACACCTCCTTCATCTAGTTCCTGGTGGTACAACAGGTGTTCCACCTGCTCAACATGGCCTTCACCCGTGCACCACCCCCAACACACCCCAATCCAATGCAGTCCTTTGTCGTTGAGTCTGAAGCCCCCAACACTGCCATTTGGACCATACTATCCCAAAGATATGACAGAATTATGAATCCTAAATAAAGAACTTATAGCGATCAAGATCACCCTCAGAGAGTGGCACCACTATCTGGAAGGGGTCTGGCACCCAATACAGGTGTACACAGAGCATAAAAATCCAGAATACCTTCAGAAGGGTAAGGTGCTAAACCAAAGTCAGCTGTATTGGGCCTTGTTCTTCACACATTTTAATTTCACCATTACCTACCACCCTAGAGCCCAGAACAAGGCCACTGACACCTTCTTCCAAAAAGGAGAGTAGTTCACCAGTCAGGACCCATCTTGCATGGAGCCACCCTGCATCCTCAATTGCTGTGATTTCTTGGACACTGCCATTTCCCAAGACCTCATGTCTCTGATCTGCTCAGCAAAGAGGGTGGAGTCTCTTCCCAAGGAACACAAGGTAGGAAGCAAGGGGCAACATCAAATATGGGATGGCTTATTCTACATCAAGGGTTGTCCGTATGTCCGACTGGGACAATCCCAACTGGAAGTACTGAGACTCAGCCATGACTCCCCACCAGCAGGTTACTTCTGCCTTTGCCTGAGTCCCTGTTCTTTCTAATGGCCTCGAATGCCCTCTTCTGTAGATTCTTGTGAGGTTTGTGTTTGCATTAAGAGGCCACGCTAGAGACCCTTTGACACTCCAGTACATACAGAAACCCTGGCTAGATCTTGGGCAGCTATCAACCCCGATTTTATAGTGGAGCTTCCCATATCTGATAGATATACCATCATCCTCACTGTGATTGATCAGTTAACCAAAATGGCCCACTTCACTCCCATTACACACTTGCCTGCTGCAGAAGAGATGACTCAACTCCTGAGGATGCACATTGTCTGTCTCCAGGGACTCCCCAAATAGGTCACATCTGACTTAGGTCTGCTATGTGTGTCACTATTCTGGAGTGAAACTAGGTGACTGCTTGGGGCTCATGCCTATACATCCTCCACCCATCACCCATAGAGAGATGACCAGTCCAAGAGAGCGAATCAGGTTTTAGAACACTATCTTTGGTGCTTTTACAAATGATCACCTGAATGACGGGTCAGCTCTCATGCCCCAGGCAGAATTCACCTACAATAACATTGGTCATGTTTCCACTGGGAAAAGTCCATTCTACACAAACTTCAGGTTCCATCCCTGTCTCCATCCGGATGTACCTACGGTCTTCACAAACCCCACTGCCACCAACTGGGTACAGCAGCTTCATAAAGTCCACAGGGAGCTTAAGACGCATCTTGAGAACACCCACGGGGACTATAAATGATACGCTGACTGCCAGCACCAGAAAGGCCCAACATTTGCAGTTGGTCAAAAGGTCTAGCTCTCAGCATAACATCTCCACATAGAATGGCCTTGCTAAAAATTGGACTACCAATACCTTGCCCATACACGATCAGCCAGGTGATCAATCCAGTGATGGTCAGGCTCTGACTCCCCAGATCTGTCAGGGTATACCCAGTGTTCCATGTATTGCTGCTGAAGCCACAAGGCGACAACTCTTTTGCTCACTGACAACAACCACCACCCCTTCCAGTACAGGACCAGGGTCATGATGAATGTGAGGTCCGTGAGGTTTCAGATTCTAAAATCAAATGTTGTTGCCTCATTGACTGGGAAGGTTATGGCCCAGAGGTGCACTCCTGGGAACAGATCCATGTGCTTGACCTTGAAGCACCCTCCCGTTCAGCCCACCCAGACAAACCTGGTCTCCTGGGGAAGGATGCCCCTTGAACTAGGGGGATGATGTAAAGATCAGCAGGATTCAAACCTGGGTTGGCAGAGTCACCAGGCAACAGACACCCCCACACCACCACCACCAGCTGTAATCCAGCCCCTCTCTGCGATCCACAAACCACAGCAGATGTACACTACTCGGACGTCCCATCCAAGAGTCCCAATTGCCAGCCACCTCTAAGGCTCCTCATTGGCCCCTTCGCCCCATATAACTCCATGGGACATACCAGGAAGAGTCCAGACAACAACATGGACCCCAGTGAGCTGCCATGACGAACTATGCTTCTCTGCTCCCCAATTCCCAGCACTGACTTTGGCTCTGACTTGGATTCCGACCCTCGCTCCGGACCCAGAACCCTGACACAAGTTCTGACCTCTGGTACTGACCTCAGCCCAGAAATCTGATCTTGAGCTCTGGCCCCCATCCCAGAACTCTCACACTGTGACTCAGTGTCCCCCCCATCTGTAAAATAACAACCTCCCTGCCTCCCTCAATTAAAAAAAAATAGTTAAAAAACAGTTAAGATTTCTTAGTTGAACATTCCACAATACAATTAAAGAGTCAGAGAATTCCTAATTAAATCCTGTCATTTCTTGCAGCCTACAGCCATGATTTTACTATCTTCTCATTATCTCATCTTCAAATATCACCCATGTACACATATTCGTCCATCTACTTCCTCACAAAAGATGCAACTTTTGACTCTAATTATGTGGATGTTTCCTAGTTGTTTGGAAAATTAAATATGTTTCATGTTGAAGTAGATAGTGTGTGTTGTGTAGATTTTTAGTTTATAGTTATATTTAAAATTTGTTGTATTGATTGGCAGTTTGTTTTTTAAAGTGAAGATAATTTGTAATAGTGTTATTTTAGGGAAGATAATCATAGAATGTTTCTATCACTTATTTAGGTGAGGTACTGGAGTTAATGTTCTGTGGTTTGCGTGGAGGTGGAAGGAAGAGACGTGTGCAATGTCTGAAATAATGTGGAGAAAGTGAATTAATGGTTACAGGTTGCAAGAGATGACTGAGGTCTTAGCTAGGGATTTTCTGGCATTTTAATGATTATGTTGGTGGAATATTCACTTAACCAGTTGTTACTGAAGTATTTTGTTTGGGAGAATTTCCCACATTCTTAATGAAAACTGTATCCAGGGGGATAAAAATCAGATTTTTTAAAAAATTAAGTTAAATACATTTTGTTGTTAAAAATAAACCTATTTAAAATTAAATTTGAAATTAAAGCAATGTATGTTAAGGGCTAAACTTACTAAAACCAATTATCATTATTTAAATTAAATACAAATATTAATATTAACCAGTATATGTTTGATGCCAAAGTGTTAAAATACTGAACTGGTGGAAGTCACTGGCTAAGCACGTGGAACCAACTTTTGTTGACATGTTAAACCACTTTTGACAGCAGTAACCTCTTCTGCAGAAGCTGAGAAAATATTTTCTTCATTTCAGTTTCTTCAACTAGTTTGAGTTCAATGACTAGGTCATTCAAAGTTAAGAAATTGATTGGGATTTGAAAAAGCAGGAAAGTTTTTTTTGTTTTTCTCTTCCAATCTGCAAATAAAAAGTAGGTGTGAGAGGATGAGATCTACTATTTCTAAAATCTTGCAGGACACAGTGAGCAGAACTATCAGTTTAATTCACTAAAACATAATGCCCAGGGCAGATGGAGCGTCCGGGGCTCCCCACAGTGGCCCAAGCTCCCTCTTACCATGGCCTGGCTCTGGCTTCCGGCCTGGGCAGCAGGCAGGGCCTCAGGGGGGGAGAGGAAGAGCAAGGGTTGGAGCCACAGAAGGGGAAGGGCTCCTGCATGTGTGCCACTTTTGCCTTTTGAAAAGCGGATCACCCTACTCTCATTGGAGGAGCTGAGGACAGAGAGGGCACTGATTAACTGGACAGGGACAGGGGTGCCTAAATTTTCAGCCACCCTGCCAAAAGCCTGAGATCAGCAGTAGAGGGACAGAAAGCTGGAGGTCAGGCAGGTCTGCTCCCTGACCTCTCTCTACTTCCTACCCAGGCCACTATTCACTGGTTGCAGGTAGGCATCCTCCTGGCTGCTCCTCTGTTCCCATACAGGCCCAAGTTTTGCATAATAATTACTCTTAATTGGAGCATCTATAAATTCCTAAATTAAGCCATTATTTTAAATTAAAAGAACTACTGACAGCAAACAACTGCTGCAATGTTATGCTTCTTTGCAGAGCCGAGGGAATAAATGAGTTCCTCCCACCCCTCAGTGCAGAGTATGAGGATAGGATGTCATGGCAGTTTGTACACAAAGCCCTGAGAAACCCACAAAGTAAACAAACTGAAAAGGGAAAAATATTTTTTTCTCTAATCTCTTTCAGTTTTTGTAATATTAAGTGCCTAAGGACCGGCTACAGGATGTTCGTGGTGGACAGCTCATGAACTCATGCTCCCAGTAGGTCAGGCAGAGCCCAAGTCTCTCAAATCTACAGGGAATAGTGTTGGTGTTGCATGACCTCGCAGTCTCTTAATTGTAGCATTTATTGGTGGGTTAGCACAAGCAGGTATACTCCCCAAAATGATGACACAGGCGAGAGCTCAACAAACAAAAGAACATCTATTTATTGCTGGAAGCGGTTACAGAAAAATCTCCTCTCCTGCTGCTGGCGCTGCTGACTCAAAAACATGTTCACCTTCTACTTCCTGAAACATGGGTCCTTTCCATCTGGGAGGGGCTGTCTGTGATGTCCCACACAGGTTGGAGGCCCAGCCAGCACAGTAACTGCTATGGTACCATAACCCCATTTATTTATTCAGGCTTTTGCCCCAATTAGGGTGACCAGATGTCCCAATTTTATTGGACAGTCCCGATATCTGGGGCTTTTACATATATAGGTGCCAGTTACCCCCAACCCCCTGTCCTGATTTTTCACACTTGCTATCTGGTCATCCTAGCCCAAATGATGGTGAGACAATTGTTGGGAGGGAATCTATTTAGTTTCACAGTGTTTGGTTTTTTGAACTCAACGTTTTTATTGAGTTTAGGTAGGCAGAGAAGTATGCAAACAATCCACAGTCCAATAGGCAATTCCACTCCCCAGTTATTTAAAAAACAATGAACAATGCCAGACCATAGATGCACTTAGAGCTTGCCAGGCTAGTGCATCATAAAATATACAAGCTACCATTTAAAATAAAAACACAAAAATAAGTGAGTAGCTGCAGAATTTTCTTTTTAATGTTTTATGCAAAGTCATAACTTAATAACTTTGAACTACAAGCCAAATGACTGTTTTATTTATGTGTGCAGTGCATCACATCTTTACAAAATGTAAGTCAGTACAATTTTTAAAGAGATTTCCTAATGCCTCTTTTTTAAGCTACAACACCTCAAAATGTCAAAAATAAATTAAAGTAAGGTTCTACACTAAAACAAGGCTTAAAGAATGGCACTTCTGACTCATCAGATCTGTTCCCTAAATGTATTTAAAAATCAGATCATCACACTTCATAAGTTTTTTTTATACTCCTGATAGCCAACGCAGCTACGAAAGGAGCTGGATTCCATTTCTTCCACCTAGAGAACAATTCAGTTACTCTTGAGCAAATTCAATGAAAACAAAGAGTATGCACAGGTGTCAACCGAGGGCATAATTAGGCCTGCAGAACCTTTATTACTTGTGATGATGTTGTATAAGGAAATAAAGGCTTATACAAGTCAGATCCCATGTTTAGTTTGCAGAATTAGCAATTAGATAAACGATCATTTTACTTGTAAACTGAGCAAACCTGATATAGAGTCACTCAGAGCTAATGTATATTATACAGGCTTTGCTGATACAGCTATACCAGTATAGTAATACCAGCAGAACCACCTAGTGTAGATGCAACATATGCCAACAAAAGGAGTTTTTTTGCCGACATTAGCTAAATCAATAAAAGCACTCTTCTGACAGCATAGTTGCACCTACACAGAATAACTATCTTGGTGAGGATGGGTGTTTTTTTCAAACCCTGACCAATACAGCTATGCCAACAAAGTTCTGTAGTGGATACCTGGCCTCAGACACAAACATGGGATGCCCTCAAAGTCAGTATTATACAATCTCTTTTTAAGAGTAGAACCACATCAATAACGACATGACCATTTAAAAAAAAGAGAGTTGCTTCGGAACAGTTGTGAAAGAACGCGTTTTCTGCAAGGCGAACTGTCAGCCAGTGCTAATTATATTTAAAAGTATAATGACAGCTTAAAAATCAAGATGTTCAAGCCATTAATTGCTAAACATTTCTATTAACTTCATTGTTTAGGATAAATTTCAATTTTTTTTCAAGCAGGCAAATACTAATTGAGTGGGAGATCGTGTTTTCAAAATGATTACTGAAAGCTTCCTCTAGGACTACTTAACACAGGTAATTGTTTTGCATTCTTGTAATAATTAGACTGCATAAATTACACTAGAAACAGAGAGAAGCTGGGATATGTACCTGACTTTCATTTGCAATGAAAGCAAATTACTTCTAGGTAAGTTAACAACTTCCAAGTGTTATGGAAACCTCAAGAGCATACTAGAATCAATTAAATAAGTAATTTCCTTTTTATATATTTTCTTAAGTGTGTATAATATATTTTCCCACCTATCTATTTTTCTGGAAGCAATACACTTTGAAGAGCAGCAATGGCAGACTTGCATCTTGCCCCCGCTAAATCTTCAGCTCTTCAATAGGCTGATCCAACTCACTTTGCCTACAGAAGGAGCACAATAAGATCCTAAATGAGATGCTAAATTCACAGTAGAGCCCAGACGCTAAATACATTTTTGAGAATATATAAACAGACTTCAAAAGTTGTCAAATATTTTAGTGACAATCAAGGCGAAGCCTGGGGGTGATAACAGTAGCAGAATCCCATCCGATTAGACCTAAAACTGTTGGAAGATAAGGAAAGGGAGCCACTGAAGTATCATTATTCACTTTTTTCCATATGTATGCTTGTCCCTGTGGAAAGCCAGACAGCGAGGACTCACAGACTAATCAGAATGAGGACAGAACAAGGGAATTTGCCCATCAGCCTCCTCTAGCAATCAAATGTGGAAATTCCCATGGATTCCTTGGAGCAGGTGAAGAAGCAGTGGTAAAACACAGTTAAAGGAAGCAATACTGAAGAAAAGGAACAGTCCACTGATAACACAAGGAGACTTCAAGAATATCCTAACCCTCTATACCTCAGGAAACCTATGCCTCTTATCCCATCAGCAGATCCAAACACTGCCCCATCCAGTCTACTACAAGGGACATCAGCCAGAAATTTGTCAGAGTTTCCTGACAAGAAAAGGAAAAGACAGCTTCAACTGACAGCTTCAACTGATAAGAAATGCAGCAGTTGAGAGGGGAATGATGGAACAGCTGTTGAGCAGATAACAGATGCATCCAACGAGTTAGACCAGGAAGATTTTTTTCGCATTTTACATCACTTGAAGGTTATTTTTATACATTCTCATAAGTGTATTGCTCCCAATATTTCAAGGAATAAACTGCATTCCGAGTGGGAGAGAAGGAAAATAACTGAAAAACGGAAAGGATGGCTAGAGAAAAAGTAGAGGAGCTGCGGGGGACGGGGACATTGTGCTTTGATGTCCAGGTCATTGACTTCAGAAAGGGAATATTACCCGAATATTTTTAATTTGTTCTAGGAAATCCACTGTTCATGTTTAATTTTTTCCAAATGAGCCTTCCTTTTTTTCCCCGCTCACCCCCTTCCTTTGCTGCCAGGAAGTATTTCCTTGGAAACCATCAGAGCAAAGGAATTTTTTAATTTGTAAATGCTTCTCCCTGGTTCCCACTTTTCCAGCTCCAGAAATATTTTAGTTTTTCTGACTTACCTGCTTCTCAATTGCTTTGTTTTCATTTATTTTATGAATAATTTAATTCCTTTGAATTTTTTTTCCAGACCAGTACCCAAGGAAAAAGAATGCATGAAACACACAAAAATTGCAGCCAGGCAGATAGAAAAGCAAGTCAGAGCAGAAGCTGCACTACAGCAAAACAATCATGAATTGGACTAACATCTAAGCAGGTTTTTAAAATATTTTATACGTTAGTGGCAAAAATACTCCGAAAAAAAACAATTAGTTTTTGGTTCTAAACGATACTGCAAACTCTGAGATAACCCACAATATAGTTTTCAAATTAGAAAGAAAAGAGTTTTTCCTAAGAGGTTTTATTGTTTTGTTTTTTAAGAAATCTTTTAGTATATTATATAGCAAAAAATATCATTAGCATCTGGGGAGTTTTCCATGTGTTGTGACCAGAGAAGCAGAAAATTGCCCTACCAGAACAGACCAATGATCCATCTATTCTCTCTCACTCAGTGGTTATTGCCACATTTTCTTGAGGAAATCTCAAGAAAAGCCATTATGGAAAATTATAGAATACCTTATCCATAAATATCTATTCCATTTGTTTATAATGTACAAATTTAACTCTGTTTTCTAAAGCTGAAATAATCGGCAAAGTCAGAGGGGTTCAATGTTGAACTCTGTCCACATGTTTATTCATGTAGCTCCACTCCCTATGTCCAAGAATCTGCTTTTGACATGCAAGGCATGTGACAATCTTCTCCACCCTTTGAAATGAGGGTATGCATGTACAACCACAAGTTGCAATTCTTGTTACTTCTAAGACAACTTAAAACTGAAGGCTAATACACAATCCTTAAACTTGTTTTAACACACAGTTGTGCAATACCTAAATCTCTGTACAGCAAGAGCTATTAATTTCACAAAGCTTGTTTGCTCTTTATCAGTCCACTGGATTGCATTCATTTTATGTATATAGTGCAAATACTACAAGAGGTTGAATGTTTCCAAAACCCCAAGTAACTTCTACTCTTTGGCTCTTATTGTAATATAAAGGAACCCTGCCCATGCCTGTCTGAACAATAAACCATGAATTTTACCTTGTGAATTTAAGGTAAAAATTTATTACCTTTTCCCAGGCTGTAAGACCATTTAAAAAAAGTAAGTTTACCTGGCCTCTAATACTTCTGAAAGAAACAGCAAAAAAATTATTCAAGTTTTAGTAGTCTTTTTCATCATTTCCCCACAGGACTTGCAGTTAAACCCCTCACTGGCTTTTTATTGTTTATCACATCACATAAGGGCACTTCTCTTCCCTCAAAAAAAAAAAAAGAATAAAAAAATCCCATGTTCAAGATACTTCAGTAATGAGCATAGTATAAATGGGAAGATAAAAAGAGCTACCAAATTCAGACAATCTGTAAACACATTTTAAAAAATAAAACTATAATCATAGTTTGATCAGCTGGGTATGCTTAAGTTTTCCCCAATGTGAGAAATCATTTATCTTTAATATAATTTGCTCTTACATTGTTACATTTTAAACTTGAAACTAAGATTTCTCTTCTTTCCCCCTTGACATACCAAAAGTGAATACCATACCCCCCCTCCCCAAGTTTGTACTAGGAGAACAATACTGTGACGGCTCTTGTAAAACATGATTTATTGAGCTGCTTATCCCACCATACGTGGTACAGCCACTACCTTAATAATATATAACTAAACTTTCATGAGCAACAATACTGGTTTTACAGCTACTCTGAGACATCATCCAGTTATAAATCTGAGAAGCACTGTTTTATCCCAACCCTGACAACCAGAAGAGAGACTCATAGATAAAGTACTGTATGTATTAAGGGGGATCAAACATAAAATATTCTTCAAGACTTGGGGAGAGAGAGGCAGCTACAGAAATAACCAGGAGAATAGTCATAGACAGCGAGGAGGGGAAGAACATAAGAATGGCCATAATGGGCCAGACCAACCATCCATCTAGCCCAGGAACCAATGCAAGGTGCTTCAGAGGAAATGAACAGAACAGGATGATTATCAAGTGATCCATCCCCTGTAGCCTATTCCCAGCTTCTGACAGTCAGAGGCTAAGGGACATCTAGAGCCTGGGTTGTGTCCCCGACCAAACTAAATACAATTACATCCTCTCCAAGGCAGACACTCCCCTGAAACTGCCCTGCAGAGCTTGGCTTCCCCATCATAGCAGGGCAGGCATCAGGCACAACATGGATTTTCACAAAGCAACATAGGAACAACATTTTGTTTCGTCCCGTCCAGTAGCCTCTCTCTGAAGATGGATAGTCCCAACTGCTTCAGAGGAGAAAACTGCGATAGGCAGTGATGGCCGGGGAAAGTTTCCTCCTAAAGCCTCAATAATCAGGGCGTGGCTTCTGCCCCAAAGCTTGGGGAAGGGGGTGTTTACATCCCTTCCAAAGTTCTTATTTTACTGTAATATTTACTCTTATATGGATACCAAGAACATCCAGTTATCAAGGTCCACTCTCTTTTGAAACCCAGCTAACTAAGCCCTGGGCCTCAATGCTATACACCTGCCACCACCACAACCACACCCACTCACCCCCTTCCCCCAATGCAGTCACACTGATAAACATCAAAGCTGCCCCCATGGGCTGCGGAAGATGCAAATGGCTCGACAGCCTGGTGGTCAGAGCCCTTAGCCAGGATGGGGGTGATCCAGGACCCAGTCCCCCTGCTCCAATCGGGGAGGGGGATACAGTACCTGACATTTTGTTCCGCTTTGCAAAACAGAAGCCCACCGATCCCTTAGGACCTGCTGGGAGCTACTGCCCCAGAGAGGGGGAGAAGGGGGCAGCGATGGGGGGCAGGACCCAGCGCCCCAGAGCAGGCGGGGGGAAGGCACTGCCCGGGGGCTGGAAGGGGAATGGCGCTGGCGGGGTCACTTACCCGGGTGGTGGGCGTAGGGGCAGCAGGAGCCCGCGGGCCCCGCTGGGGGGTGCAACGGGGGAGGCGCCGCGGCGGGCATCGTCCCGGGGGTCGCTCCGGCAGCTGCTGCGGCCGCTGCTGCTCTCGCTGGCTGGGCTTTCGGCAGCAGCGGCAGCGCCGCCTCCTGCTCGGGGAGGGGCCGGGACTGGCCCCGGGGAGGCGGCGCGAGAGACACAGCCCAGCCGGGAGGAGCGCGGGCGAGGCACCGCTCCCGGGGCACTGCCCCCGCCCCTCTATCCCCACTACCCTCCGCCCCCTACGCTTCTGCCTCTCCCCCAGCTCCACATCCCCTAGTCACCCCGCACATCCCGCCTTCGCCCCTCCCCAGCCCGGCCAGTTTATTTAGTTTAGCAGAGTGGATTCCTCTGGTTCTTAACCAGCTCCAAGCACATGAACCTGGCAGGGTCTCATCAAATCCTTTTACTAGTCCCTGACTTCCCCCAGTCTCCCGCACTCAGCCAAGTCCTCCCCCCGCACGCGCGCACACACACACACACACCTCATCCTGGAACACACTAGCAAGAGAAATGGGAGATACTTCATCACTTGATGTCTTCAAATCAAGACTGCACAGCCTCTATGTGTTAGCCAAACTCAAGTTATTTGGTTTCAGTACAGGGTTAATGTGTGTGATATACAGGAGATCAGACTAGATGATTTAATCGTCCCTTCTGGTGTTAAAAGTCTTTAAATCTATGGCTCAAGTCAAGGGGTTAAAAATGTGCTAGATTGATGCTCCACTGGCCTAGTTAACATCAAAAACTTTCAACTATATACATTGTGTTCTTCAAACACTTTCTCACCCATCTATGGCTGACATAAGAGTTAAAAATGGGGGGAAATTTTAGAAACAAATTATTAGGTTGGTTGAGCCCTTTAAATTAAAAACCCGTTCTTTTTCATAACCTCACCCTAAATCTTCTAATCCTGTTTCCTCTCACTCTTCAAACCCTTCAATGTCCACTCCTCAAAACATCATCTTCTTTCTTTATCCTTCGCACCTAATCTGTTTCACAAGGGCTGGCATTACGTACCACACAGCCAGTTGAATTTAAGGATCCACTGATTCTTCTCGTAAAGCATTCTATTTAGAAATC
This sequence comes from Malaclemys terrapin pileata, assembly GCF_027887155.1. Lineage (NCBI taxonomy): Eukaryota > Metazoa > Chordata > Testudines > Emydidae > Malaclemys > Malaclemys terrapin. The sequence continues at coordinate 201,944,544 of NC_071506.1, read as the reverse complement.
ATTGTGTGTGATACTGCATTTTCTTAATTTCTCTTCTCACATTGTTATTGCTTAGGGACAGCTGCATAAAAATAAAATCTACATTTTAAATTTTAATTATTCCTGCTCCACTCCTGTTGCTATAATGCTTTGTTTGTGATATTACAATTGATTGCTGGGGAAATTATTTCAGAACAGGTTTATTACTGCAGACCAGGAATAAGTAACAGGAGCAGATGAGCTCCTAAATCAAATATAGTTACCCCATTTGTCTTTATGTACTTTGCTTAAAATATACTACAACTGCCCATGGATACAAAATACTGCTTTAAAGTTAATCTATTTATTTCCAGCATCTGCTGGGAATTGCCATCTGTCTTCCTGATGCCCAGAAAGCTGCCCAGTAGCACTGTACAAATAAAGCTAGGAATGGGGGTTCCATAACATGACAATATTAAAATTAAACTCATCTGAGAAAATATTGGTTACTTGATTTGTATACATGTAGTAGTATTATTCATGCAAGGCTATTTCACAACTTGCTAGTAGCCCTTGTTATGTCACGTTAGGTTTCGTGTTTTAACACTAGCACTATAATAAGTGTTATATATATGTAAGGCCTGCAGGGAAAATTTGCCAATATTTTCATTACTCTTAGTTCATCATCAATAGCAGGAGTCCTAGTGCAAATAAACCACTGGTTGCCACCGATATTTTAAGAATAGTGTCGTGTAAACCTGTTCAGAGGAGATATAATCAATGTGATCCTTAAAACATAAAAACGAGTGCCATCGGACTCCTTGTTGTTTTTTGGATACAGACTAATATGGCTACCCCCTGATCCTTAAAACATAGGCACCTATATTAGGGATGCTAATACTGCTATCACTGGATCCGTGGTAGCAACTGTGGGAAATGTTTCCAAACTATTCCTCTTGTAGATAGAACTGCAATTAATATAGCATGGCTCAAAAAAAGTATCTCAAACCACTTAACATAAAATAACCAAGAGCCAGAAAATTAACCTTTACTGAAGGCTAAAAAAAAGAGACTAAAATAACAAATCTTAGCCGAATCCCCCAAGTGCACATATTTAAAGTTCAATGAAAGTAAACTCTACAGCTTGATTGCAATTGCTATAAAACTAAAGAAATGTAATCTGAATGAAGCTGTTTAGAACTCAGAGGCAAAATCTTAAAACCTGTTCAGTAAGATACCAACAACCTGTGTTAAAGTCTCCAAGATTATACATATTGCTCAGATCTGACTTATAGAGGAAGCCATATTAATGTATTGAGTAGATTACATTAAATTTGAAGCTTCTGAATAGATTTTAACAAATAATGAAAGGAGGAGCATTTAAAAACATCATAGAGCCAAATAAACACATCTTGCAACCATTTCAGCTTAACTTTAGAAAATTCTTTGTCATCCCTTTATTTATGTCAGAGAAGGATTTCAGTTGAAAATCACAGGTGCTGAGTCCACAGGTGCTGAATGAAAAGACAAAACAGATGTGTTTATCTTATACAGAACAGGGGTAACACAAATTGTAACAAACGCATCAAACCAAATGGGAGCAACAGAGATTGTCAAAATCAAGGTACCAACAAATTCAGGTTATAAATGCTAGATACAATGAATGGAACAATCTCCAAAGGGAACGAAGTGGGCATGCTGAAGGTACTCTGACCTGAACTAAGCAAGAGTAGTATTGTCCCAGAATAATCCTAATACAATCCAGTAGGTAACAATATTGAATAAATTAAAAAGATCAAAGAAAAACTAGTAAAGGAAACGACCACAACCATAGTCAGCAATATGACTCAAATCGAGAGGCAAGCCTTTGAAAAATCATTACCACCCTGGGAGTAATAATGATATCATTCTGTACCTCTTGCCAGCACGAACTTGTATTTCAAGTATGTGTTTGAAAAAACCTATACATTGTTTCCTTTTTAAATAGATTTTTAAAATCTAAAATTTTCGATACCAGGATAAAAAGGGTTTATATTATTACAGAGGGCCAAGGAGGCGATGTTCAGATCTGGATCCAGATACCTGCAGTTGTAGGGTTGGGTTGGGTTGGACTTCTGTTTTATACTGAACCAGAGCTATAGCTTCTGTCTCAACAGTGCCAAAAGCTCATGAGCTCATAGTCTCCTCAGATTTCAGAACCCACTGGCAGAAATCTTGAGAGATCATCTGTTCTGCATCCTCCTCACCTCAAATCCTGGAAGCTGGGAGGATGGGAGTTGTTTTTAGTCATTCTTCCTAGAGCAAGATTAGCTCCCATGAAACTTCTGGACTCCTAGGAAATCAGAAAAGAAAAGCCAAAGAAGTCCTAATGTAGACAGGGCTCCAGCAGCTTCCTGAATTGTTAACTCTATATTTATAAACCTAATAGGGTTGCTACTGGCACTAACACCAATTCAGCTGAACAAGTGGGAATATTTTTGTAATATTCCCCAGTGACGACAATGCTTACAGCTGCCACACCTAGGATCCTGCAAAGCTGCACGAGGCTCCAGAATCACAGGTTGAGTTTCAGTTTAGAGTAATTGTTAAATTTCAACTATTATTATAAGGTGCGGAGAAACTTGTAGTGCTCCTTGCATTCAGCAATAGTGTGTAGCTATACTGTAAAGTTTCTGAACCCACAACTATGACTCCGTCTGCTTCCATTTTTGTTCTGGAATGGCAAGTCGTTGCATCAGCGATGACATTCACCTGGAATTTTACTTATGGGGAGGAAATACCGAGCACGGTAGTTTGGACAAATTAAGTAATGTTCCTCTTAACAAATTGCCTTGTTTCAGTTTTTCAGTCGCTGAAATAATTAATCAATGTCAAATCAGGATAATTAGAAGTTAAAATGTAGTGTGCTCTTGATCATAGAAATATTATAAATGGCAACATTTTGATGAGGTTGGAGAATTCTCTCTAATTAAGCTTTTGGAAATGACTAATACATTATTTTAATGAAGCCTCATCAGAATAAAATGAACCGAAATTGTGACCGCTTGACATTCTCTGCTCTTCCAGATTGTGCCTCACATCATGTGGCTTGTGTGTTGTACTGAAACATACTGGTTTAGGACTGCTGTCTCCCTAGGAAACTCACAGAATGAGACGTCTTCCTCAGGACAGATATCTTAGTGAGCAACATTTTATAATAAAATAATAATAAATTGCATACAATAATACCTTCCATTCAAGGATGTCAAAGCTCATTATAAACATTCATTATTTAAGCCACACAACAACCCTGAGGTGCTCAGATACTTCGGTGGTCGGGGACCTTAAAAGAAAACTCTAGATAGATAGATATTATCTCAGTTTTACAAACAATAAACTGAAGCATGAAGAGATTAAGTAACTCAGTCAAGGTCACACAGCAAGTCACTGGCAGAATTGGGAATAGAACTCAGAATTTTGACTCTCAATCCATTTTAGCTATGAGACTCTACCTTGTTCCCAAGAGAGAGGTATAGTCCAATAAACCATGCACAGGCTTGGCACTCAGGAAGCCTTGAGTTCTAATCCTAGCTCTGAGAGAGGCTTCCACTATGATTTGGAACAAGTAGCCCAATTGCTCTGTCTCTGTTTCCCCAGCTTTAAGAAGTGGGGGCAGAGAATGATGATACCTACCATCACAGTGCTGTTGGGAGACATCTTCTTAGCATATGCACAACGTGCCTCAGTGTCACGTGACCAAGATTCATTACCAAATTTGGTCCTCTGGTTGGATCATGAGCTTCCTTGGCTTGGGCCGGGAGTGCGACATGAACACTGATCCATGCCCCCCTGTTGGGACACTTAATATTGTCAAAGCATTTGAAGATGAAAAGTGCTATATCAGTGCTTTTATTATATAAATCAAGAAAAACTCTCAGCACCATTTATTGCCTTTATTTATAGGGTAATAGTGCACAGGTTCAGGACTCTGGGCAACCATATATGAAAACATGGTCAGTGGTCCTAGGGAATTTACAACACAACAATGTTTTCTGATATCAGAGAAACTGATGCTGGATAACATTTTCAAAAGCGTTGAACTAGAGTTGTAAAGGTGTGTGAAAATTTTACCTGCTGTGCATTCATCTAATTGCTTTGTTTACTTCATGTTCTGATGTAAATTATAAAGGCACCTTCGGGGAACTCCTTATGGGAGATCATGTTTTTCATTGGTACTAATGGCCATGGCAGTAGAGAATTTACTTGCGATGAGCACAAAAGTGATGTTAGCAAGATCACAGTTTTTAAAATGACCATTTGTAGTGCGTGCAGGAACCCAGTCTGGAGTTACTGATTGCATGTAGGTTTTCTTGTTATAGACCCAGAGTATGATTTAAAAAAAAAATAAAAACAAGAGAAAGAGAGAGGGATATATCAGCAGACCAGAAATTGCAATGCAAGAGCTACAGAGCCTTTCATCTGTACATCATTTAATCTATTGCAGTTCAATACTGATGAAGGGTTCTGACTCCTGCCAGCTGGTGCCTGATGAGGTAGTTAGGTACCAGCAACAGGCCAGAGGGGGAAACACTTTCCTTGTTTCCTGGGCATCTCTGCAGCAGCAGCAGCTTCTTTCTATTACCTCAGCTCTGCCTTGTAGCTGCCAGTGTCCTTCCCATCCCCGTTACATAATGCATTCTCACTCACCTCATGCACAGACGTCAGACATTGTGGGAAATGCAATTCCCTGTCTCCCCCAAAGTAGGCTCCCTAAGGGAAGGAGATGGGACAGGGAGTTCATTTTTATTTATACAGGCAAGTGGGCTGCAATCCTACTTGCCAACCCTCTGATGTTGCTCTGATGACTTCTGCCACAGATTGTCATGAGAATAATGCCTCCAGCCACATCTCCAACCAGGAAGTGGAGAAAGAGCTACAAAGTTGCAGATTCGATCTGAGAAACACTCCAACTATTAAAATCATTTTTTATTGTAACAAATATGCCCTGGTTGGGGATTTTCTGTACCTTCTCTATCAACATTTGAATTTTGTGTTTTGGGGCAAGATCTACTCTCATTAATACTACTTACATCATATATACTGACTTTTATCTGTTCATCTCAAAGCACTTTATAAAAGATGGGTAAGCAATGCTATCCTCATTTTCCTCCCCTCTCCTAACTGACCCCACCCCGTCATCCACTCCCTCTCCCCAAAAATCAAGGAACTAATGTGTCATTTGCCACCATCACATTGTTCATTCTCCATGTTATATCCCTTTCCCCTATACTTTGTCTTGTCTGCTTATATCACAAGCTGTTTAGGGCAGAGACTATTATTCTGTTTATATAATGCCTGGCACAAGTTGGGCCCCATTTTTTGTTGGCCCCCTAAGTACTAACATAATAAACATGACTAATACTACTAATAATTTTACACATGGGGAAGCTGAGGAACACAGAGATTGTGGGTCTAATTGCCCCTCCCACAGGAAAATCTATGGGATATGACAAAGGGGATAGAATTTTCCTGGATGCAAGCCTTGCAGAGTTTTCTCCCAGTCATAATAAAAGGCAAGTGCAACACAAAGAGCGAGATTTGCCCATATAAACATTTAGAGTTTGTTTAGGTTAGAAAAAGAGGTTGAGGTTAGGCCAGGGTTACCTCATACCGTGTTAACTAACCTGGACCTTTACCTTAATGTAGACCCAGATTACTGCTTAGATTCCATATGGACCAGCTAAACCAAGGTAACCTGCACCTACACTACAGAAAAGACTGTGGTTAGGTCAGTGTTTGCTAACCTGGTTTAGCTAACCCCAGCTAAACCTGGACCTCTTTTCCTAATTTAGACAAATCCTTAGGAGCCCCTTTGATAAATGTATATTATATTATTTTTTTCTATGTGCTATACCGTGTTATCTAAGAAAATATACTGTGGGCTTTTGCCTTTGTTTCAGCCTCAGGCATGTGAACTGGAAATATGTGGGCTGTTTCTGTTTGAATCCATTACAGTATGGAACATTAGGTTTCATTTCATTGCAATCTGGAGGAGAAAAGGCTGCTTTTAAAAACAGATCTTCTCTAACAAATTACAATTAGCACAAAGGGAAACTTTTTTTTCATTGTGTCATTGACAGCATCATTCCATAGCCGAAGTAACTTGTATTCGGCTGTGTACTTGGGTGTGGAGGGGGCAGGTATTAATTTGCAAATTACATCATATGACAAAGAGAGACAAGTCCTCCAATAAAATTACACTGTAGTGAAGAATGTGACAGAACCAAAGATATTTGTATTATACTGACCAGAGCCAGAAACCCAGAATTTGCATATCATAAGTGTTATAATATTTTTTTTAAAAAGATAACTGGAGTATAATTCTTTTGAGAGGTCATATTAGCAAGATAACTCATGAGAGCTTAAGAAGAATCATGTGATGACACAGACTCCTTGAGATGTAACTACATTTTTCATTTTTGCCTTGGCAAAGATTTAAACACACACACACGAAATTGAACAAATGCTGCCCTCAGTTATACCCTGGGGTACACTATATTTAGAAAGTTTCAGATATTTTTATATCTTTTGACCTTTGTAATGCTACATCAATAACATCTTATTCATTAAAGAAACCAAATCAGTATATGGTGAGGGGCAGCACGGCCTGGCGGAAGGGGTTCTGGATTCAGAAGGTATGTCTACACTTATGGCAGGGTGTGGAGTACATACTTTGCATGTGCTCCTAGCATGGGTATAAATAGCAGTGTAACTGGTGAGGCACTGCTTAGGCAGGTATAGTACATACACGCAAGAACCCTGGGGTGTACACCCTCCTTGGCTCTCTTCGTGTCCAAGCAGTTTAATGTCCTGCTGCCAGAGCCAGCGGCAGCTCCAGGCACCAGCGCACCAAGCGCGTGCCTGGGGCGGTAAGCCATGGGGGGGGGGGGGCGCGGCCTGCCAGTCCCTGTGAGGGCGGCAGTCAGACTGCCTTCAGCGGCATGCCTGCGGGAGGTCCGCCGGTCCCATGGATTCGGCAGCAATTTGGCGGCGGGGACGCCGAAGCTGCAGGACCGGCGGACCTCCCGCAGGCATGCTGCCGAATCGGCATGACCAATGGACCGCCCGCAGGCGCACCACCAAAAGCCGCCTGACTGCCGTGCTTGGGGCAGCAAAACACATAGAGCCGCCCCTGGCCAGAGCCTTTCCCAGCTGCCTCCCCCGTCAGAGCCTTTCACTGATGCATGTAGTTTCACACCACTGTATGGACACAGTCTGCTTTTCACTGTGGTGTGTAGCTACACATACCGTACACACCTCCACAAGTGTAGACAAGGCCCCAGTCAGGAATGGAGACTATGTTCTTCTATTCCTGGCTCAGGCACTGATCTGTTACGTAACCATACGTCAGTCACGTCTTCGCTCTGTGTCTCCACATCACCTTCCACACTTTGTCTTGTCTCATTCAACAGTAAGATCTTGGAGGGAAGGATTGTCTCCGGTCATGCATATCTACAAAGCCTAGCACAATAGGGCCTCACTCTCCATGGGGATTTCTAATAATTATATTACAAAGTTCCCCCAAGTGTTACAGGGAAGATGGAGCCTCACATCCACCAGCAGTTGTTTTTCTACAGGATTCAAATGGTGCTGCCATTCCATAACTGTTAAAGAACACTGCTACAGCGGACTAATAAGGTTAACTATTTATACTATACTGTGATGAATACTGTCGTGGGTTGGGTTAAACCTCATTTGTACTCTTGGGTGTGATGCCAACCATCATTTCAGGTAGCTGTAGGAGACAGTTAAGCAGCTCCCATCTAAAAGAAAGGCATATGTGAGTCCACCTAGGAATTTGAACCAAGCGGGCAAGGTGCTTTTGCTGGGCATTTTTTGGGTAGCAGCGTGTGCATGAGTGAGAAGCAGGAGAGAAAGAGAAGCAGCCAGAAAGCCAAGCAGACAGTAATAGCAGGGCTGGTAACACAGCCTCAAGAGAAAGTTAAGGGAAGAAGCTCTTCGAGTGCTAATTTGTAAGTCAGGATTGGAACAGCAAGCAAAGATGCTGTTTCCTGCTATTTGATTCTTACTATGTTCAGGGAAACAGGACTTTAAATATAATCTTTGCAAATAAACAAGCAAATACCTCACTGTATAATTAATTTCTCCTCCTAACTGGAACAACCGACAACACTCCAAATTTGGCTAAATGCTCATGTCCAAATACTTAATAAGGGACAAGCCATACTATCAGTGTGTTTTTTTCAAAATGAGATGACCCAGTTTTACCAACTCTCACACGTCTATCACGAGTCTTGTGATATTTGGTGCTTTTCTTGACATCTCAGCTCCTGGAGTCCTGTGATCACATGAGAACCTCAGGTTTCAGAGTAGCAGCTGTGTTAGTCTGTATCTGCAAAAAGAACAGGAGTACTTGTGGCACCTTAGAGACTAACAAATTTAATTGAGCGTAAGCTTTCGTGGGCTAAAACCCACTTCATCAGATGCATGCAGTGGAAAATACAGTAGGAAGATATATATATTCACAGAGAACATGAAACAATGGGTGTTACCATACACACTATAACAAGAGTGATCAGTTAAGGTGAGCTATTACCAGCAGGAGAGAAAAAAACTTTTTGTAGTGGTAATCAAAATGGCCCATTTCCAGCAGTTGACAAGAAGGTGTGAGGAACAGTACGGGGGGGAATAAACGTGGGGAAATAGTCAAACTGGACAGTCTCTACATAAAAGAATAAATGGACACAAATCAGACGTCAAGAATTATAACATTCAAAAACCAGTTGTAGAACACTTCAATCTCCCTGGCCACTCGATTACAGACCTAAAAGTCGCAATATTACAACAAAAAAACTTCAAAAACAGACTCCAGCGAGAGACTGCTGAATTGGAATTAATTTGCAAACTGGACACCATTAAATTAAGCTTGAATAAAGACTGGGAGTGTATGGGTCATTACACAAAGTAAAACTATTTCCCCATGTTTATTTTTCCCCCTACTGTTCCTCACACCTTCTTATCAACTGCTGGAAATGGGCAATTTTGATTACCACTACAAAAAGTTTTTTTCCCTCTCCTGCTGGTAATAGCTCACCTTAATGATCACTCTTGTTATAGTGTGTATGGTAACATCTATTGTTTCATGTTCTCTGTGTATATATATATCTTCCTACTGTATTTTCCACTGCATGCATCCGATGAAGGGGGTTTTAGCCCACAAAAGCTTATGCTCAAATAAATTTGTTAGTCTCTAAGGTGCCACAAGTACTCCTGTTCTTTTTATGAGAAGCTCAGTTTTCATTGAAAAAATAAAGTTTTTAGCCCTCTTGGTCATGGAGAAAAGCTGAAAAATAGGGCTCAAAAATAAAAAGAATCCAACATTTATTGTTTTTTTAAATCTCATGATTGTTAAGCTAATATCATGGCATTTGAGGGCCTGATTGAAGATTTTTGAATGCCTGGGGCAGGCAATACTGGAAGTATATACACTGTGAAATGTATACTGCACACGTTACATTTGGCATTAATTTTGGCCCCTCAGAAAAACATTTTACAAATATCTTGCCACTTCCTTTCTCTTGATGGTACTAACACTTTCCTTTGCTTCTGTTGCGGATCTAGTGTATTTATAATTTTATATTATTTATAGGTGGGGTTTTTTAAACTCTTTGTGCGTTAACCTCTCTACTCACCAATCTTTTCACTCTTGATCTTGCACAGCAGGAGTACTAGGTTGCACACAATAGCACAAGGTGAAAAGTGGTGAGGAAATAGGGCCTGATGCAAAGCCCATGGGAATCACTGGGAGTCTTTCCATTGACTTCAGTGAGTTTGGATCAGGTCCAGAGAGCAGGGGAGCCCTGGAGTGATGAAAGCAATGCTGTATGGCTGTCAAGTTACTCACATCGAGTTGAAGGAGGAAAGCCTAAGAGGACAGCATGTAGCTAGTGCTTTATTAGTTTGACAGGGGTTGTGTTTTAACAGGTGGCTCCTCAAATATGCCTATTTATCTGTTCATACTAGGCCCCATTTTTACCCAGTGTGATTGCAAGTTAGAGAACTCGTACACTTAGGTAGGGTTGTGGGGGGAAAGTCTGGGGACTGTGACAAATATGACTTTCAATGGGAAGAAGTATGCTTCGAATGTAACCACGCTTGTGCCTACTTGTGTCCTCCACAAACATCACAGTGGAGCATGCAAGGTCAAACGCTTGGTATTTTGTCAATCTCCTTCTCCTCCTGCAGCTCACCAGTGCAGGTTTGTTCTCCACAGTATATTCTCCAGAGCTCTGTCTAGTCTAATTTTAAGAGCCTAATTTTTAAGTTTAGGCACAAACTCACATGCCTAATTTATGTGCACACTTTCAGGGGTGAATTAGCCATTCTCCTGCAGTGGATGTGCAATTTCCCTGCACATGATCTTTATTCATGCTTCTTTCCTACACTATCAGCCTTTTAGTCTGCTTTTGGGCATTCCAGAGGCCGATAGGCACGAGACCCAGGATTTGGTCAAGAACTGTGCTCAGTTACCCCTCTGTGAAATGGGGATAATAATACTTACCTTCTTCATATGTTAAGTGGTGAGCCTTGACTTGACATGTATGAAGTTCTTCAATATCCTTAGATGCCAATACTTGGTACTTCATCACGCCTTGCATTACAAACCTGTGCTTTTATTGCTATGGTTTCACTAGCCTCCAGAGGGCTACAACCTTTTGCTTCTGATATTTGTCCCATTTTCCTGTACCCCTCTGTTTCCTCCATTGATGGAACCAGTCAACCAGCCAAGACTAGACTTGACACTCCTATGGCAAAAAAAAAACAAAAAAAAAAGACAAACTTCCTTCCCTTATAAAAGTTCAGATCTTCTCTTTAAATCATAGAGGAGCAGTAAAAGGGCACAATTCCAGGTGTTTCTTTTAAATCCACTGCAGATCACCTTAAGAAAATTCCATTGACCTCTACCTTATGCAAAGGAACCAAAAGACACTGGGCCAGATCTTTGGCTAGAGTTGATTGGCCTTGCTCCACTGATATTTGCTTTGAAAAATGTACTTGCTTTCCAGGCCAACTCTCACCAAAGTTTCAGATCACTTCATATTTTTCCTATGTAACAAAGCAACTATTTCCACTCTCTTACAGGGAGAGGCGGGACCGACAAAACCCTCTTGAATAAGGACACATTAGTGAAACTGTGAAACAAAATATTTCGCCAAACTGATTAAGCAAACGGCATCTAATCCCTCTTCGCTTGTTAGGAATAGGCCCACCGCGGTGTATTTGCCTTTAGACTGGGAGCCTGGGGACTATGTTTTGCTACTCAGGCAACTTATCTGCATCATCAGAAAAGAAGTAAGGATAGCCCCGGAGACCTAATCTGAATGAAAAATACTGAGTCAGTTCCTTCAAGTCATGTCATGTGGTATTTGTCTTATTATAACAGAATGTGAATGTGAATGTGAAGACAGCCTGTATTTGACATTTAAAAAAGCGGGGGGGGGGGGGTTAAAATGAAAGAAGAGTGACTGAACACATTACTGCCTGTAACTAACTTTATAGAAATCACAGTTGGAAAAAACATGATTAGATCAGTCAGTGCTGGGTTGTCTCCTACAGAATATTTTGGAAAACTCCAAGGCAAGGGATTCCCATCATTTTCCCTGGAAACTTTAAAGAGAGCTGCTTCACCTATTTCACTCTCCACAGCACTCTCACCATGGGGTGAATGTGAGCCTTACTTGAAAATCATGTTTGGAGCTAAAATTGGCTTCTCTGATAACTTGACATTCGTGAGAGCAGCCCTAGGGGAATCAGAGCTCACACATCAATTTCCAGCCTGCTGTTTGAAGAGTCAACAAAAACAGATGATTTATTTTAAAATATCTTGAAGTCAAATTTCTCTGTAGCAACATTGAGGAGAATGTTAACTGTAAGCGCTTTCTCAATATTTAGAGAGAAACGTACAGCCTCCATAGTTCCCTTATACCGTATGTCTAAGTCTGTGTACACTACATTAGGCATAAGGCTTTGAAATTATTACTACTCTGAGTTCCTTTCGGTTTTCAATAAGTGCTTTTATGGAGGACAATTTAGAGAGATTTTGCTGCTGCAAATTACTAAAGGCTTCCAGTAAGAAAAGAGCTTTATCCTGATTGGATTGCCATCTGAGCTTGGGCTTTCCTATCCCCAGTTTTAGAGCAAGAATTAGAAAAAAAAATCATAATGGCTTATTTGAAAGACAGTGAGTGGCTGCATATATAGTCAGTCTTTTTATGGCATCAAGGTTAAATACAAGAATCCAGGTATGTTGTGGATGATTGCCCTCTAATTGCAATCCCCTTTAAACTACCCTCTACACACTTTCAAAGTGACACTGCATAAATCCAAAAGGAAATAAGTAGGATAAATGCTTTGACAAACAAAGTAGTAACACAGCCCTTTCAGCTCTAGGTTCCATCGGAATGGCTAAATCCCTACCACGTGTTTTCTTTGAATAGAAAATATGAGAAAAGCTGGTTCAAGGCTACAAGGAGTCACTTATTTGCTTTTAATTATCAGACTGATATCAGGAAATCAACCCAGGCAGCTAAATTCAACACTACTGACATCAGACAATGCACACAGAGACTAGATGAGCCCAGATAGAGAGTAAACCATGGCAAATGAGCAATTTAGCAAGACCAAGCAATCCTACTACAATGACATCAGTATCTAGGTCATGACTTATAACCCCACCTTTCAGGAAATATTAATAAGCCAAAAAGTGGCCCAGGTTCTGACCTATTAAAGGCAACGATGTTTTATTTCCTTTCTCCACTGAGATTTGGGGAGGGTGGGCTAAATAGCACGAAACTTAAGCCAATAATTTACTTAATGTATTAATCCGCTCCTTCACTCTGGCAGTGAAGTGGGTCAGACTCTGACTAACACTTTTCTGCAGCTTGGTTTGATGTAGCAGAGCACATGTCTTTCCACCCTTTAAAAAGAGCCTGAGACCTTCTGTCTTTGCTTAGAAAACTGTTTTCGCTCAAGGCTCTTCATGTCTTCCTGTCAATCAGTTAAGACTCAAACGTTGGATAGAAAGTAGGACAGAGATCCCCAAAGAGGAATAAAAAAAAAAAAATTACATCGAAAGCCTAAAAGTATATAGGGTCATTTTCCTTTTAGCATAAATGTTTTTGGCATAAGAACTCTGTTTTATGAGTCAGCATTCAGGACATAAATAATTTACAATAATAAAAAGTGAGATAAAGCCCAGCACTTTATAGATGTTTTAGTTACAGCTACTTCTTTTCACAGTGAAGAGAAATGGGCAAAGAGAGGTGAAATGATTTGCCCTTGGTCACAAAAACCAATCAATGATAGAACAAGGAATAGAACCCAAGTTTCCTGACTCCCAATCAGAGTCCTAGCCAATGGATCACACTACCTTTCTGTAGCATCATGTTTGTGTGGTGAAGATACATGTAGGTCCAAACTGAACAATGCTCCCTATGAAGAGAGACAGCTAAGAGGTATATAATTCCAGTAACACATACAAGTACGAGAGACCCCGCACCCCATCCCACTCTTTCCACCTAAAGAAATAATCACTTCCTAGAATGTCACAAAGGAAGAAACAGGCTTGTTGGCCCAAATTTCTCAACAGCATAAGCATGTGCATTTTCACTAAAGTCAACAGAGTTGAGGTTTGCTCTGACCAAGACTTTGGGACAACCAAAGAAAAGAATGCTTCCAGAAAATCCATCTCAGGGTTTATACAGCAACCAGTACGTACTGGGCCGGGACTTAAGAGCCTAATTCTGTTCTTCTTTGCCCTGCTTTTACACTATATAACTCCATTGATTCCCTTTGCTTTTACACTAGCATGAGCTCAGAACCTAGCCTAGGAAGTTTATATGGTGTGTGTGTTTGTGTGGCTCATAGCATTGAGTCTCAGTGTTTTAATTTAAGGATTTCCCAAAAGACTGGAACATGAACAACTGTGTTATATCAGTAGTGAATTCGGCCCCAGGTCTTTAAAATAGTAGCTCGTTGTGAAGGAAGTGTGGAAAATTAGTTAATCTGCACTGCAATAAATTATCAGAGACATTTTTTCTCCCTGAAGGCAAGTGCTGAGGGAGAGAATCATCATTTTAGACATGCACCCACTCAGTTTCGTTTTGGATTGAAAAGTTAAATAATAGTCTGATCTGAACTGCGCTCTGTGCAGATGTGTATTTTCCATCTCTTGGTGAATCTCCCACTGAAAACTAGGTCCCAGTCTCCCCCTATCCTGATGAAGGAATTTCTATACTTTCATTTTCAGGATTACTTTAAAGTAGGGCTATCGATTAATCACAGTTAACTCACGTGATTAACTCAAAAAAATTAATAGTGATTAATTGCAGTTTTAATCTCATTGTTAAACAATAGAATACCAGTTGAAATTTCTTAAACATTTTGGATGTTTTTCTACATTTTCATATATATTGTATTCTGTGTCGTAACTGAAATCACAGTGTATATAATTTTTATTGCAAATATTTACATTGTAAAAATTATAAACAAAAGAAATAGTATTTTTCAATTCACCTCGTACAAGTACTGTAGTGCAATTTCTGTCGTGAAAGTGCAATTTACAGATGTAGATTTTTTTTTGTTACATAACTGCACTCAAAAACAAAACAATGTAAAACTTCAGAGCCTACAAGTCCACTCAGTTCTACTTCTTGTTCAGCCAATCACTAAGACAGACACGTTTATTTATATTTACAGGAGATAATGCTGCCCTTTTCTTGTTTACAATGTCACCTGAAAATGAGAACAGTCATTTGCATGGCACTTTTGTAGCTGGCATTGCAAGGTATTTATATGACAGATATGCTAAACATTTGTATGCCCCTTCATGCTTTGGCCACCATTCAAGAGGACATGCTTCCATGCTGATGATGCTCATTAAAAAAAAATGCATTAATTAAATTTGTGACCGAACTCCTTGGAGGAGAATTGTATGTCCCCTGCTCTGTTTTACCTGAATTCTGCCATATATTTCATGTTATAACAGTGTCGGATGATGACCCAGCACATGATCATTTTAAGAACACTTTCACTGCAGATTTGACAAAATACAAAGAAGGTATCAATGTGAAATTCCCAAAGATAGCTAAAGCACTCGACCCAAGGTTTAAGAATCTGAAGTGCCTTTCAAAATCTGAGAGGGACAAGGTGTGGAGCATGCTTTCAGAAGTCTTAAAAGAGCAACACTACAAAACCCGAACCACCAAAAAGAAAACGAACCTTCTACTGGTGGCATCTGACTCAGATAATGAAAATGAACATGCGCCGGTCCGCACTGCTTTGGATCGTTATCGAGCGGAACCCATCATCAGCATGGACGCATGACCCCATGAATGGTGGTTGAAGCAGGAAGGAACATATGAATCTTTAGCGCATCTGGCACGTATATATCTTGTGACGCCGGCTACAACGGTGCCATGTGAACACCTGTTCTCACTTTCCGGTGACATTGTAAAGAAGACGTGGGCTGCATTATCTCCTGCAAAAGTAAACAAACTTGTTTGTCTGAGCAATTGGCTGACCAAGAAGTGGGAATGAGTGGACTTGCAGGCTCTAAAATTTTACATTGTTTTATTTTTGAATGCAGTTTTTTTTTTACATAATTCTACATTTGTAAGTTCAACTTTCATGATAAAGAGATTGCACTACAGTACTTGTGTTAGGGGATTAGAAAAATACTATTTCTTTTGTTTTTTTACAGTGCAAATACTTGTAATAAAAATAAATATAAAGTGAGCACTGTACACTTTGTATTCTGTGTTTTAATTGAAATCAATATTTGAAAATGTAGAAAACATCCAAAAATATTTATATAAGTGGTATTCTATTGTAACACCGCGATTAATCATGCAATTAATTTTTTTAATCGTGCGACTATCACAATAAATTTTTTCAAAAGCACAACTAATGGCAATTAATTTTTTTAATCGTTTGACAATCCTACTTTAAAGTCTTAATTTGTAATAAAAGGGCCAAGTGATCTACTCACAAACTGAAAATGAGACTGCTTCTGCCAGAGAAGTCTAACTAAGGAGCATAAAGATTAATCGAAGTTAAGAACAGGGAGCCAATTTGAGTGTGAGCAATCGCACATGTGGAATGTAGTCTAGTAGTTAGAGCACATACAATAGGGCCTTGGGCTCTATTCCTTGGTTTGCCATTGAATAACCCTGTGTGATCCTAAAGCATATCACAATCTTTCTGTTCCGGAGTTTCTCCATCTGTAAATTGGGGATAATCAACACCTTCCCACTTTTAGTTGACTAATGTTTGCAGAACACTTTGAGACCCATGGAGAAAAGCCTCATGTAAGTATGGAGTGATACATTTCCTTTCTAGATGTGGTTGGACTTAAACTCACTCTTTGATTGACTAATATATCATAAACCCTCCCTTGCAGCCGAAGCCATGAACGAAGAGAAGTTATGAGCTATACATTCCAACTCATCCACCCACCCACCCACCTCTCCTCCATCTGTTGGAGACAGAGGTTTTATTTCCTGCAAAAATGTTGTCTGGCTAAAAATGAGAGTGCTCTTTAAGGGAGGATCCCACACCCTCCTCCTTGCACACCCACTTTCCCAAGTGCCTAATTTTAATCACGACATCGCATTTGCTTCTTGCTTAATACACGTGTAAGAAAAAGGGGCCTACTGTAGATTCTATTAGATGATGAGTAAGGTCTGCTGGAAAATCTAGATGGCATTCATTACCATTCATCCTCCTTCCTTAGAGAGATGGAGAAGAGCAGGGGACAGCCCATAGCTCACAATTTTTTTCCTCCCCTTTTCCCCATCTCTTACAAGTAGTCCAGAATAGACAGAGGCTCAATGTTGCCAAATTTCGAGGTTTAATCACAAGTCTTGCAATACCTGGTGGGTTGTTTTTTTAAGTCTCAGCCCATGGAGGCAGGCAATTACTTGAGAATTTCAGTTTTACTTAAAAAAAAAAAAAAAAAAAAAAAAAGTTTCATTCCAACCCTCATGGCTGTGGAGAAAAGTTTAGAAAAATGAGACCTAAGTGTTACCCTAAAGACTCAAACAAGAAGGCAAATAAAAAGAACCTAACACGTGGGTTTTTTTTTTTAACTCATGATTTTTAATCCAAGGTCATGATTTTGGGGGCCCTCACTCAACTCATGATTTTTGAACCTTTAGGTTGAAATGACTAGGCCTGGGGAAACTTGCAGCCATTGGGGCAGTTTGCCCACCAGAAATAACTAAAACAGAACCACAAGAGTCTGACTCCAAACACTGTTCAGATCCAGATATGAAGCTTGTGTTTCAGAATCATCCTTAAAGGGGAAGGGAAGGCACAAAGCTAGTCAGAATAAAAGGAGACACAAAATGAAGGTGCACTACTGCTGAAAAAACTTCTAACTTCTCCCTCCCCTCTTGAGTGAAGAGACCTTCCAAAACATGGAGTTTTGTAAAATGTGGAGTTGTATCAATTTGACTAGTCCCTCATCCACTAGTCCCTCTTATCTCCCACAGTGGCTGTATTTATAATGCAGCCAAGACTCATGTTAGAAGAAACATTAATAACAGGTCTTTACCTAGAGAATTGCATTTTATTAGTCTATGTAGGAAGAAAAAAGTGGGAAACAAAACTCTAGCTCTGATTAATGGACAAGGGAAGTGGTGTTTTTCCCTCAGGAAAACTGTTGTTTTTGTTAACTCGTATTTAAATCAAACTATTTGACAAACAAGTGGGAGAATGTACTCCCCGGACTGACCTCTCTTCAACCTAGATTAAATGGGCTCTGCTTGTCTCTCTGCTGCTGTGCCAGGACTGTGGGGATTGGCATTCCTTTTCCTCCACCAGTCAGAAGGTACAACTTATGTTATACACCAAAGCTTACTACTAGTGGGAATTCAGTATGCTCTACAGCTTTGGAAGTATTTTCTGTTGGGCGAGTAGAAGGCCAACTCTGGAGCTAGGGTCACGTCTGAGCTGGCTCTGATATTTGTACAGAGAGAGGCACAATCCAAATAGTTTGTATGGGGGGCAAATGTCAGGATGCAGAAAAGCCCTTTTTGTTAAAGAATAAACTTCCACTCTTTCAATCTGAGGGCTAAGAGTTCCCAACCCATGTCTCTGGGTTCTCCAAGGGGGCTCCCCTGCAAAACAGGAAAGAGTTACTATTTCTAAGCTAAAACACACACACACACACACACACACACACACACACACACACACACACACACACACACACACACACACAAAACGCCTCTCCCCACCCCCAAAAAAGAACTTACAAAAAATAAAAAGCAACTTTTGACAAAAGCAGCAAATGGGGGTGGGCACAAAAAAAATCTTTTTTTACCCTCTTCATATCACCTTTAAGAACATTTAACTGTTTTTAGTTCCCAAAGCTAAGAATATCTCACAAAGAACATACAATATCTTCTTCCCCATTACAGCAAGACTCCTACAGAACACATCTTATGAATTGCTGCTACGAATTCCCTGGGTTTGTGGGGATGACGCCTGTTATGTAACCTTGTCACCCACTCCACACTTTTATTCTGGTTTTTAAATGTAAAACACTTCCTGTATGCAAGCTAGCAACAAGGTGCCAGCAATCTGGGGACCCAGCATGTTGGGAAATTCCTTCCTATTATCCTGTATTTAATCTTGTGGCTATCATCTTGAACAGCAGAGACAGATCCAGAGTGACAGGGTCAAAATAAACTAATAAGATTTGCCCAGGGAAGTTATTTACAGAAACAGGCCGAGTGGCTGAAAGGTTAAGTCTTTTTCTTCACTTATGAATTCACTTCTGCTTTGTTCCCTCAGTTCCTTATGCAGGCTTCCAGCCAAGGGATTCTGGTAATTACTCAAGAGTGGATCTTTCTGAAATGTCACTATGTTTTATCCTGGAACCGTGGAAAACAGATTCCATTCTGAATGAATCACTCACACAAGCAGTTAAATGTTTTGTCTTTGCATGGTAAACACAATACAAGTCAATATAATCTTGCAGCTAACATACCATGTTGATTTGTGCACAAATGCTTTAGTTTTCAGTTGCATGGCACCAACCATCCTGGAATTTCAACGTCTTCATAAAAATTGAGTTTCACCCTCTCCTCTGAAGTCAGTATTCATATCTTCCTTTTATGGAAAGGAAGAGAAAGTTACATGCAGGAGAGGTAGCAAGGCCTAGTAGCTAGAGCACTGGACTGGGAGTTAGTAGAGTTGGGTTCTATTCCTGGCTCTGCCAGTAACTCGCGGGCAAATAGCTTCCCCCCTCCGTGTCGCTTGCACTGGCTTACTTGTCTATTTAGATTGTAAACTCTTTGGGACAATATGTGTTTGGACAGGTACGTGACACTGGGTGGGCCTTCTAGGCACTATTATTAATATGTTACCTAAACTGACAAAGTGAATCAGGAACAAAACTCCCCTTCTTCCTCTGAAGTCCTGCTACCTAGACCCTAGCTCTAATCACATGCCCACAATCCCGCCCACTTAAAAGCACAGAGATGTGCTTGAGAAACTACATTTCTCAAATGCGGCCACCAGGGCTACATGAGGCCACCAGGGGCTTTTCATGCAGCCATGACCGTCTCCTGGGCGGTCACAGGGATGGGGGGAAAAGCATCGACCCCTTCCACTCCCTCCTTGTTGCTCTTAGATGCACTGCCCTGCATTGCCTCTGGAGAGAGGTGGGGCACAACGCTGCAGGAACAAGGTGAGTTCTTAACCCATCTTGGGGGTTTGGGCGGCAGGCTCCAGTGGCAAGACGTCAGGAGGAGTCATGTGCCCCCCCCCCAGCTCCAACTAGGGTTGCCAACTTTCTAATCACACAAAACCGAACATCCTCGCCCCGCCCCTTCCCTGAGGCCCCTGTCCCTGACCCACCCCCTCCCTGAGGCCCCAGCCCCCACTCACTACATTCCCCCTCCCTTGGTGGCTCGCTCTCCCCCACCCTCACTCACTTTCACTGGGCTGTGGCAGGGGTTTGGGGTGCAGGAGGGGGTGAGAGCTGTAACTGGGGGTGCAGGCTCTAGGGTGGGGCCAGAAATGAGGGGGCTCCAGGTTTGGGGAGGCTTGGGGCTGGGGCAGGGGATTGGGGTGCAGGCTTACCTTGGCCAGCTCCCGGTCAGTGGCGAAGCAGGACTAAGGCAGGCTGCTTGCCTGTCCTGGCACCGCACTGTGCCCCAGAAGCGGTCAGCAGCTCCGGCACCTAGGCAGGGGTCCAGGAGGCTCTGCACAGACTCACTATCTGAAGTAGAAGAAAAAAGGATTTTGATTAATGACTTCTGAATTGCCTGCAGAATAGAACAGAATCTTGTTGAGCAGAAGAAATGTTAGCCTGTTGCATTATAGGTGTGCATTTCAGAGGGATTTTCTTTCATAGTTCTCTTTCTCTCTATTTTTAGGAAAATAGCCAAATTTTAAATGGCTTGATATTTTGTATGCATGTTCACATTCCATCTCGATCTGACTTTCTTTAATGGTGAAAAATATACCTAGCATTGACGTTCAGAAAAAAATCCCCAACATAGGCCAAGTGACCAATTCGTGAAGAGAAGATGCTGAGTTGAGCATCCATGTCACAACCTCAGGAGAGACCTATTTATCAATGATATAAAGGGAATTATATGAATTTACTTTTTGAAGGTTTAATAAAAGCTAGTCATTGATACTAATTAACCTTTTATTTTCTTGTCATATAGTCTTGGGGCTAATCCAGTTCCCTTTAAGAGTTTGGTTTAGAAACTGTCTGTAGACAGTCAGTTAAATTAGTGCACAAACAGATTGAGGCCTGGTCTACACTAAAAAGTTAGGTCAACCAGCTATGTAGCTCAGGCATATGAAAAATCCACACAGGGCTGGCCCACAATATTTTGGCACTTGAGGCAGGGAGCTTAAATGACGCCCCCATGTCCCCTTGCTTTGGCCAAAACTTTGAAAGGTCTCAATTCTGCCTTCTTCCTGTTCTACTCCTCTCATGGTACTGCTCTGCTACCTACTCCAATAAAGGAGAACTAACAACTTAAAATGCCTTGTTCAAAAATTTTAAGTAACACTTAACTTTCAAACGCCTGAACAGCAAATGTAACTTTTCTTGTCTGCATAGTAAACACTGGCATTTTTATCTGTTTGAATAATCAAAGTGGTGCTTTCTGAGCCTTCTTGGTTGCAAAGATTTGAACTGCTTCCTGAAGGTCCACAGTCTGGGCCAGCTCATGCTCTATTGAGATGGTTGCAAGGCCGACCAGCCTCTCCTGTGTCATTGTGGAGCGTAGATGTCTTTTTATTAACTTCAGCTTGGAGAAGCTGCGTTCTCCACTGGCAACTGTTGCAGGAAGTGTTAGAAGTATGCGCAGAGCAACAAAAGCATCTGGAAAGAGGGCTGTCATCTTATTTTTGCACAAATATTCCAGAACAGCCTTTGGAGTTGATCCTGCTGAAATGTATCTTGAAAGGGCTTTCAGTTCATCACCTAAATCACTCGCATCAATATCGTGCATGTCATCATGTGTCAATACTGTCTCTAGTGCCCTGCGTTGAGGTGTAGGTCTTCTTCAGGTACAGTGAGGAGTTTAGGAATATCGTACAACATCCCAAATATACTGCTGCATTCCCTGAGCAGCATGAAACATTCTTCAACTGACTGTATTGCACAATCTAGCACCTGGTTAAAGAATATAATTTTGAATTGTTGTTTGGGGTCTCTTATGGGATTATCCCATGTCTCATAATCAAAATGTCGTCTTCTTCGGTGACTCTTGTATTCTTGAATGGGTGGGAAAATAGCTTCAGTGTGAAGTTCCTCTGCCAACTTCTGTGCACTCTTCAGAACGTTTTGAAATCCCTCATCTGACCGATAAGACTGCAGGTATGTCTTTGCTTTGTCCAGTTGTTCCATTGCTCCAGATATATCAAGGTCAACACCTTGGAGTCTCTTGCTTACAACATTTATTTCAAACAGTATCTCATGCCACAACACTAAACCACACAGAAATTGGAAGTTATGTATGTTTCTGGTGATTCCATTTCCTTCTGCCATTGTTCTCCCACAAACACTTCCCGTCATAGCATTATCCTCCATAATGGCAACTATGGCATCATCTATCTTCCCAATTTTGGTGTTTGATAGGATTTATCGCCTTCACTCGACTTTCCCATCATGTGGCACTCAATGGTTTCAGTGTCAGAGGGGATCTTTCTAAATGTTGCTTCAAAATTTGCCATCGATGAGTTGATGCAGAGAAAAATGCATAGATGCTTTGAATTACATTAAAAAATTCAGCAGCCTCATTAGAAGCTGCTGCTGCATCACTGACCACCAAGTTCAATGAATGAGAACTGCATGGGACAAAAAAAGCTTGAGGGTTTAACTCTCGGATCCGTGTCTCCACTCCTCTGTTCTTTCCTCTCATGTTGGCACCATTATCATAGCCCTGACCTCTCACGTCAGCTATCGCAATTCCCGTATCTTCCAGCTTTTTAAGATGTATATTTGTCATACCACCTCTGTAGTATCATCAATGTCAATAAATTCTAGAAAATGCTCTCTGACAGTCACCATTGCAGGGACATTTTCACTAGGTTCTGTTGTTACAAAACGCACCATTAAAGTCATGTGTTCCGTATGGCTGATGCCAGGTGTGCAGTCCAGAATAACAAAGTAATATCTTGCTGATTTCAGATCTGCCACAATCTTCTGTTTGACTTTTGTTGCCAGTAACTGTATGATCTCATTTTGAATTGTTTTTCCAAGGTAGTTGTGTGTGTACATTTCTTGGGTGATGACTCTTCTTAGATGCTCCTGGAGTACAGCATCAAACTCAGCCATCAGCACCACAATTTTAAGGAAGTTTCCATTGTTTGGCACATACAGCTGATCTGAAGTGCCATGCAGTGCTAGGTTTTGGGTAGCAGGCATTCTCACAATGGCAATGAGTCTTTTCAGAACATTTTGCCAGTAAAGAGACTCTGATGCAATCTTCTCTTGATGCTGATCATCTATGGTGGCCTTTAACCTTAGTCTCATCTCAAGCTCTTTCCACTTAGGGAATGCTCTCTGGTGATTTGCTGCCTTCTCATGGCATGCCAGATTTCTAGCCAGATTTTTCTAGTCCTTTGTTCCTGTAGAACCCAATGGGGATGGAACAATAGACTGGAAGAGTTTGCAACAAAAACAGTATGCAGCGTCCGAAACCCCACTTCTCCTCCAGCATTTATAATAGTATTAAATATTTCTAAAAGTGTGTTTTGAATTTATGGGGGGGAGGGGTTGATGGCACTCAGAGACTTGCTGTGTGAAAGAGGTCACCAATACAAAAGTTTGAGAAAAAGCAGTTACCTTTTCCGTAACTGATGTTCTTCGAGATGTGTTGCTCATGTCTATTCCAGAGTAAAAAGAAGAACAGGAGTACTTGTGGCACCTTATGTGTGTATATATATCTCCTCAATATATGTTCCATTCTATATGCATCCGAAGAAGTGGGCTGTAGTCCACGAAAGCTTATGCTCTAATAAATTTGTTAGTCTCTAAGGTGCCACAAGTACTCCTGTTCTTCTTTTTGCGGATACAGACTAACACGGCTGTTACTCTGAAACCTATTCCAGAGTAGGCGTGCATACTTGCCACGTGCACTGGTGCCGGAAGTTTTTCCCCGAGCAGTACCTGTGCGGGGAGGGGTGGAAAGCACCCCCTGCGACCCCTGGAGTGGCCTCTGCCTGGTGCGGTATAAGGGGAGCTGCGCGCTCCCCCCACCCTCAGTTCCTTCTTGCCAGACAACTCCGACAGAGGGGAAGGAGGATGGGATGTGGAACAGACATGAGCAACACATCTCGAAGAACACCAGTTACCAAAAAGGTAACTGTTTTTTCTTCTTTGAGTGATTGCTCATGTGTATTCAACAGTAGGTGATTCCAAGCTATATCTGTTGGAGATGGGTAGGAGTTCACAAGTTCCCAGGATGGAGGACGGCCCTGCCGAATCCAGCGTCATCTCTGGTTTGGGAGACGAGGTGAATGTGTAAACCGAGGACCACATGGCAGCCCTACAAATGTCCTGGATGGGGATGTGGGCCAAGAAGGCAGCCAACGAGACCTGCGCCCGGGTCGAGTGTGCACTCACACTGGGCGGCGGGGGAACGCCCACCAGCTCATAACAGGACTGGAAGTGATCCAGTTGGAAAGCCTCTGGGTGGAAATCGGCTGGCCCCTCGCACGCTTAGCCGAGGCGACAAACAGTTGCGAGGACTTTCTGAATGGCTTAGTCCGTTCGAGGTAGAAAGCCAAAGCCCACCGCATGTCGAGCGTGTGGAGGTGGCGTTCCTCACTGGATGTGAGAGACTTGGGGCAGAGGACCGGTAGAAAAATGTCCTGACTCATGTGGTATGTGGAGACCTTAGGAAGGAACATGAGGTGTGGGCGGAGCTAGACCTTGTCCTTGTGAAAAAACGTGTTCTAGGGTTTGGAGGTCAGGGCCCTGAGCTCCGAGACTCGTCTAGCTGACATGATAGCAACCAGAAATGCCACCTTCCACAGAAGATGAGACTAGGAGCAAGTGGCCAACGGCTCAAATGGGGGCCCCATGAGACGAGCTAAGACCAGGTTTAAGTCTCACTGTGGATCTGGGGGTCTAAAGTACGGGAAGAGGTGTTCCAGACCTTTAAGGAACCGGCCAGTCATAGCGTGAGAGAACATTTTGTGTCCTTGGATTGGCAGATGGAAGGCTGATACGGCCGCCATGTGCACCTTGACCGATGAGGGCACCAGGCCCTCGGCCCTCAGGTGGAGGAGGTCATCAAGGACAAGCTGGATGGGACGGACACTGGGGAGACACCCTGGTTCGTTGCCCACCTAGAGAATCATGACCACTTAGCCAAATAAGCGCAGCGAGTGGAGGGCCATCTACTTTCAAGGAGAATGCGCTGAACCTGTTCCGAGCACGCCCTCTCTTCTCCCCCTAACCATTGAGCAGCCACGCCGTGAGATGGAGTGCCGCCAGGTTGGGGTGGAGGAGGCGGCCCTGATCCTGTGAGAGCAGGTCCGGGCGGAGCGGTAACTGCCATGGCGGAGCTACCGCCAGGCTCATGAGGGTCCCGTACCAGTACTGCCTGGGCAATTAGGAGGACCCAGGCCTTGTCCAACTTTATCTTTTCCAGGACCCTGCTGATTAGAGGGAATGGGGGAAAGGCGTAGAGGAGCCTGCCTGACCAGGATAGGAGAAAGTCATCACAGATAGCGCCCCTTCCCACACACCCCCTGGAGCAGAACCGGGGCATTGCCAGTTCTGTCGAGACGCGAACAGGTCCACCTGGAGAGTTCCCCCGCCTTTGGAAGAGCCAGTGGGCCACTTCCGGGTGGAGGGACCACTCATGTTGTGAGGCAAAGTCCCTGCTTAGGCGATCGGCCCTCTCGTTCCAGGCGCCCGGTAAGTGGAAGGCCTTCAGGTGGATATTGTGGGCTATACAGAAGTCCCACAGCCTGAGGGCTCTGTGGCAGAGGGCAGAGGACCGGGCCCCGCCTTGCCTGTTGATATAGAACATAGAGGTTGTGTTGTCCATGAGGACCTTGACTACCTTGCCCTCCTGGCGTGAGCGGAAGGCCGTACATGCCAGCCGCACTGCCCTGAGTTCTTTGACATTTATATGTAGGGTCAGATCTTGAGCCGACTACAGACCTTAGGTCTGAACGCTCCCCACGTGGGCTCCCCAACCTAAGTCCAACGCATCAGACACCAGCTCGAACGACTGGGCCTTGTCCCTGAACAGGACCCCTTGGAGTACGTTGCTTGGGGTGGACCACCACCTCAGGGAGGTGATCACTGAGTCTGGCACTGAGAGGACCTTGTCCATCCTGTCTTTGGCCTGGGAGAAATTCAAGGCCAACCAGAGCTGGAGGGGCCTCATCCTGAGTCTGGCGTGACGCACCACATACATGCACACTGACATATGGCCAAAGAGCTGCAGGCAAACCCTGGCTGTTGTAACCGGGAACTTCGTGACCGAGTCGATGAGACCCTTCAGGGTCTCAAACCTGTCTGGTGGGAGAAAGGCCCTGGCCAACACTGCGTCCAAGAGCACCCCGATAAACTCAATGCGTTGTACCGGGACTAACGTGGACTTGGTATTGTTTACCAGTAGTCCCAAGGCCGTGCACGTGGACAGGAGGAGTGCCACGTGATCCCTCACCTGCGACCCGGAGGTTCCCTTGACAAGCCAATTGTCCAGAAAAGGAAATATCTGGACCCCCTGCCGTTTGAGGTAGGCCGCTACCACCGACATGAGTTTTGTAAACATCCTGGGGGCAGTGGACAGTCCAAATGGGAGGACTGTAAATTGGTAATGATTGTGTCCCACCACAAACCGGAGGAAGCACCTGTGCCCCTCAAATATATGGACGTGGAAGTACGCGTCCTGTAGATTGAGAGCAGCGTACCAGTCCCCAGGATCCAGGGAGGGGATGATGGAGGCCAGGGAGACCGTGCGGAATTTGAGCTTCACCATGTGCTGGTTTAGGCCCCGTAGGTCCAGTATGGGTCTGAGCCCCCCTTTGGCCTTCGGGATAAGGAAGTAACAGGAGTAGTACCCCTTGCCCATGAACTCCTCAGGCACCGCCTCAATCACTTCTAATTCCAGGAGCCGCCCCACCTCCTGCTCGAGCAGAGCTTTGTGAGAGGGGTCCCTCAGGAGGGACGGGGGCAGTTGGGCAGGGAGGAGGTAAACTGGAGGGTGTAACCCCAGGAGGTGGTATTGAGGACCTATCGTTCCAAGGTGATCCGCGACCATTCCGGGAGGAAAGCACAAAACCGGTTGGAGAAGGGAAGTTTTATTGGGGTTGGATCATAGAATCATAGAATATCAGGGTTGGATGGGACCTCAGGAGGTCATCTAGTCCAACCCCTTGCTCAAAGCAGGACCAATTCCCAACTAAATCATCCCAGCCAGGGCTTTGTCAAGCCTGACCTTAAAAACCTCTAAGGAAGGAGATTCCACCACCTCCCTAGGTAACCAATTCCAGTGCTTCACCACCCTCCTAATGAAAAAGTTTTTCCTAATATCCAACCTAAACCTCTCCAACTGCAACTTGAGACCATTACTCCTTGTTCCGTCATCAGGTACCACTGAGAACAGTCTAGATCCATCCTCTTTGGAACCCCCTTTCGGGTAGTTGAAAGCAGCTATCAAATCCCCCCTCATTCTTCTCTTCTGCAGACTAAACAATCCCAGTTCCCTCAGCCGCTCCTCTTAAGTCATGTGCTCCAGCCCCCTAATCATTTTTGTTGCCCTCTGCTGGACTCTTTCCAATTTTTCCACATCCTTCTTGTAGTGTGGGGCCCAAAACTGGACACAGTACTCCAGATGAGGCCTCACCAATGTCAAATAGAGGGGAATGATCACGTCTCTCGAGCTGCTGGCAATGCCCCTACTTATACAGCCCAAAATGCCGTTAGCCTTCTTAGCACCAAGGGCACACTAGGTCCTGGGGCACCTTTAAGACTAACAGAAGTATTGGGAGCATAAGCTTTCGTGGGTAAGAACCTTACTTCTTCAGATGCAAGAAGTGAGGTTCTTACCCACGAAAGCTTATGCTCCCAATACTTCTGTTAGTCTTAAAGGTGCCACAGGACCCTCTGTTGCTTTTTACAGATTCAGACTAACACGGCTACCCCTCTGATACAAGGGCACACTGTTGACTCATATCCAGCTTCTCGTCCACTATAATCCCTAGGTCCTTTTCTGCAGAACTGCTTCCTAGCCATTCGGTCCCTAGTCTGTAATAGTGCACGGGATTCTTCCGTCCTAAGTGCAGGACTCTGCACTTGTCTTTGTTGAACCTCATCAGGTTTCTTTTGGCCCAATCCTCAAATTTGTCTAGGTCCTATCCCTACCCTGTATCCTATCCCTATGCTCCAGCATATCTACCACTCCTCCCAGTTTAGTGTCATCTGCAAACTTGCTGAGAGTGGATCCCTGACGAGGACTGGCGGGATGCCCCGAGCGTCCCGACAAAACCGCCTTTTTCCCACCTGCTTGCCCTTAGAGGGTCCAGGCTGCGGGGCAGGTCGAGACTGCCTTTGAGGGCATCTCTTACAGTCCCGCTGCTTCTTATAGGCGGCCTCGTACTTCGGGAGGGCGGCCAGGGTAGAAGTCTGCTGCGGCTTAAATTTAGGTTTTGTCAGAGCCGGGACATATAGGCCCAGTGTCTGGAGGGTCATCCGGGAGTCCTTCATGCCATGCAGGCTTGTATCTGTTTCCTTTGCAAACAGGACTTTCCCATCAAATGGGAGGTCCTGTAGGAAGACTGCGCCTCGCTGGACAGCCCAGAGAGTAAGAGCCATGATGCCCGTCTCATGGACACCGCTGAGGCCATCAATTGCGCGGCCGTGTCCGCAGCATCCGAGGCAGCCTGTAGGGAAGCTCGAGCTGGCATTGCCCCTTCCTCCACGAGCGCCCTGAACTCCTTATCCCGCTCCTGGAGAGAGTCCTCAAATATGGGCAGGGAGCCCCACAGATTGAATTTGTACTGGCCCAGGAGAGCCTGATAGTTCACCACTCATAACTGGAAGCTTGAAGACGAATACATTTTTCTTCTGAAAGAGTACAGTCTCTGCAGGAAGTGCAGGGGCAGAGCAGGGCAAGAAGCATAAGAACAGGGCCCCGCAGCTCAGTTGGGAAGGACCAGGGAAGGAGTTAGTTGTCCTTCCTAGGGAGCCAAACTACCAGAAGAGCCCATGACCGGCTGTGGCAGGTGACAATCTGCTGGAGCTGGCTTGGAGGGAAAGCCAGCTGCTGCCTGAAGAGATTGAGAGGCCCAACGAGGGAGTGGAGAGCAGGCTGCCCGATAAGACCGGGAACCAGGCCCCAGAGGCCATGGAGCAGTCCCTCCAGATGCTGGTAGGAATGCCAGGGAACAGAAACATGGGTCCTCCAGTGTTGGAGGGAGGCAAGACAGCAACCCTGTTCTCCTGTCAACCTGTCATTTCTAGGGCCCTTGTTTGAGACCTGGTGGAGCAGGGTGGACCCAAGTTCCCCCTACCTCTGGCTCCGCACTCAGGGCTGGATGAGTGCTAACCCTTCGGCCAGAAGACCTGAACCACTGACTGTTGATTTGCTCAGCTACACCTGAGCTTCAGATGGTTGATCTGCTCAGTTGCACAGCCGCAAGCCAGAACCGCCGAGAGACTAACCAGCCATGAGCACTGATTCTCCACCACTGAAGGGGACGCCCTGAGAGGCAGGAACATTACACTAAATCATCAAATAAACCGAGAGAGATTTGAATGAACTGTAACGTCATTGCATTAATCACACATTAGGATAGGGTTCATGAACAGCGGGTTTTTTATTCAAAGAGAATGGCCAGGGAGAGGGCAAGAATTTATGTACACCAAAAAGAGGCTCAAGCCAAGCACTGAGATTTGATCTTCAGACCCAGATTTTCTGTCTCTATTTGAGGAGAGCCAAACTCTGGATCCAGACACTCCTGAATTTGAAGGGGTGGGGGTGGGGGTTGGAAATCTGAATGTGAACTTCAGAGACTTTAGGGAGCTGTTTGAATTCAGCTCACTGCTGAGACTGGTTCCATCCAGCAACTCTGATCCAAAACTGGAGTCAGATTTTTTGTATGGATTCATTTGCATTTATTTGCCGTTTCCTTTGCACAAAGAATCTAAAGTCCCTGTACAAGTGTACTATGATTTGGCTTTTAAGCGTAAGTTTTTGCTTTTGTTATATCTGTTTCAACTTTTTGGTCTGTTACAGTAATTTTATTTGTTTTTTAAATGCTTTTTATGGGAAAACACACCTAAATGTCTAACTTTTTCACTAAAGTGAAGGCCAGTATATATGTAATAACTAAAATATAAATGTGAAGGGCTTTTCAAATATGAAATGTAATTAAAATACAAAAACTGTTTAGCTAACATTAAAGTCAAGAATTTAAACACTCAAGTCAGGAAACTCAACAGTTGAGGTTCTTGGAGTAATGTTTGCATGACCCTCCCGTATATTTATAGTTTACAGTGAACAACAAAAACCAAAATCTTAAGATACAAATTTAAAAAAAATTAACTGACTGAAATTTCAACATGCAGTATGTGCAAAATAGCCAAGAAAGTTACTGAGAATCTTACCTTTTTTATTCTTTGACTCAAGAGTATTTAAACACTTGACTTTAATGTTACAGGAATATAGGCTTTAAAATGTTAATATTCCTATTTGTTTGGCAGGGTTGGGGGAGCTAAGAAGAAAACAATACACACCTTCAAGCTTACTAGCTGTGCACGTGCACTAGATATACAGCCCTGAAAGCTAAAGAAGGAGCACACAGAGTATGGGCAATGACAGATAGGTTTTCTCCCAACTCCACTGCCACGGCACCTTCACCCCAGCGGCCTGGATGTACCACGCTTAGAGCAGAACGAGTATATCAGTTTTCATGACCATCGCCAAGTTGCCAACTGTGATAGTGTCTGATGGGATGTGGACACCACCTCGGAAAAAAATCAAAATGAGACCGATCCACTCATTTCATAGAGCACACTGAAAATGCCATCGGATAATACATTTTTCTTCTTGTGATGGATGGGTGGTTGGTACTTGATAGATGGCTATTATTGCTGCCCATATTGCCCACGTCCACGCTGATGTTTTGCTTTTATGAATGCAATGCATCCAATTTCCAAAGCAATGGGCCCAGAGGAAAATGCTTGGGTAGCTATCAGGGTGGGTGATGGGAAAAAATAGAGGGACAACTGTACCAGGGCCCCTGAGGTCAGTACCCACCCCCCAAAAAAAGTCTAATGTCTATGTAACCAAAGTGAAATGGGAGAGGGATCACGAACCCTATGTATCAGGGCCCCAAATTTCTCTTGACGGGTCTGGTAACTACTAACACAATTTGATATGTGAAAACAAAATAGCTACCTTTTCAAAACTAAATATCTCAGCCACATAGTAACACAATTATTAAAAATACCAAAAACATCCTAAGAGTATATAACAGAGATGTGAACTGCCAGAAATTGCAATGGTGGTGAGCACCATTACACATTCTGTACTTTGTCCCAAATCCCGCAGCTCTTTTGTATGTGAGCAGCCCTTGCACAGCAATTTTAAAAAATGACACATCAGGCTATAACATCAGACTTGTTGGCTTTATAAAATGTACTACATGTAAAGATTTTTTTTTGGCAAGTCAAATCTATAAAATAAGTAAAATGTATAAACAATCTTTAACTTTATAGAATCATCAGATGTTTTTGATATGTACAGAGCATAATCAAATCAAGAACAAATAGGAAAAAAAGACTTCTTGTTCATATCTAACTAGAGATGTATACAATGGTGATAGAACACACATACAAATGTGTTTAGAACTCTCTGTACTCACCATTCCTGACTCTGGAATTAATAGAAGAGATATTTCAAGTTCCCCCAAGGAGATTTAAGTTCCTCCAAACATGGCTAGTTGACCATGGCTATCTGAAACCATGTCCTCCAGGGACAAGCTGTCTTGGACAGTCCAAAAAAAAGATATTAAAATCCTCCAAGAAAAAAAAAATCAGAAATCATCTTCCTCCCCCTGAGTGTTCCAGCTCAGCAGGATGGCAAAGATGCAAATTAAAAGCAGGAAAAGGAATAGATGGAGAAACACCCCTGAGTAGAGGCAGAAAAGTGCTATTCTTTCCACTGTCTCATTTCAAATTAGTAAGGCTACGTCTACACTAGCACTTTTGTTGGTAGAACTTATGTTACTCAGGAATGTGTGTGTGGGGAGGGAGGGAGGGGGAACACCCCTCTGAGCAACGTAAGTTACACTGAGAGAAACACCAGTGTGGACAGCTGTATGTCAGTGGGAGATGCTCTCCCACCCACATAGCTACTGCCGCTCGTTGGAGGTGGTTTAATTATGACGACAGGAGAGCTCTCGCCCATCGGCATACAGCGGCTACATGAGCGATTTTACAGCTGCATCGGTGCCGCTGTAAGCTTGCTAATGTAGACATGACTTAAGTTACATGCTGGCGTTTGTCACTTCTGAGGTGCCCATTTGGTTCTGCCTGAAGTTTGTCCTGTTGCAGTTTATTTTTTAAAATACATAAATTTATAAAATAACTTCAAGCAGGTAAGGTCACTGTTCCCCCAAAATAAATGATTAAAAACAATCAAAAGTAAAAAATCTTTGCTGGTATTTTTCACATTTTCCCCCTTGCTGTCCCTATCCCGTTATATTTTTTTCTATTAAAGCCTTTAACAGTTTTATTCCTAAATTACAGAGGTACAGGGTGGGATAGTCATATGCATATTTTTCAAATTATTATTTTCTACGTTTTCCTTTTTTTCTTGAAGACTTTTTAGGGATTAGTTCTTCAAAAGCTGCCATTTCATCCTCTCCTTCATTTTCAAAGTCTCTGTCATCTGCAAAACCTATTTAAAAAACAACAAATTGTTCAAAAGTGTATAAGATCGAAACTTTCTTTTCCTAAAGGCATTACCAAACACACACTATAGCCATTTCCTATTCAGGCCCCAATTCAACAAAGCACTAAGCACGAGGTGGTATGGAACTTGTGCTTAAGACCAACTGACTTCAAGAAGACCTAAACATGTGCTAAAGTGTGTTGCTGAATAAGGATGAACTGGTGAACCAATGAACCAATCTTATATAATAAAATAATTTACAACCAAATAAATAAAATCAAGTTTAATGAAGTACCACTATTAAAGCTAAATATGGGAGGGGGGAGGCAAAGTTTCTCTGAAAGCTTTCCTAGCAGCAATAGTTTCTTAGCAGTTTCCTCTTGCATATTTACATTTTATGATTGCAAAATTAAGAACAAAAGCATCTTAACCTAAGTGTTAAAATAATTACCTTTCTTGAGTAGACTCATTAGCTTCAACCAATGAATCAATTACAAGTCATTTTTTGGTATGAACATTACAGTCTCTGTTGCTTCGATATACCTTTTGCATTGAAGACTTAATTTTATTTATGATCATGACTTCTTTTTAATAAAGTATTTTTCCTCTATTAAGTTTTGACGTGAACAGAAGAGCATATCTTAATGGCTAATCTGTGTGTCAAAGTACTTAT
Organism: Malaclemys terrapin pileata; assembly: GCF_027887155.1. Taxonomy (NCBI): domain Eukaryota; kingdom Metazoa; phylum Chordata; order Testudines; family Emydidae; genus Malaclemys; species Malaclemys terrapin. The sequence goes on along the minus strand of NC_071506.1, from coordinate 201,911,457 downwards.
TTCTCCCTTGGATACCTCCTGCTAATGGTGGACAGACACTCAGGACCGATTCTGCTACCACTGGAATCAGTAAGCATTTCCCCATTGACCTCAAAAGAGAGCAGGAATAAGGTTTTAATGCTGTTTGTAGAACTAAGAGCTCACTCATACTATGTTTTAATTATCTCTTTCTTTGTATTGTCAGAGGATAACAGGATATGTAATGGTGATCAAAATCACTGGTCTAAAACCACAGCTTTAGATTAGGAAAAACATGACATTCAAGAAGCTTTATTACTGGATACTGCCTCCTTTCTCAACATCATTATTATTGCCCTAATCCAACACTTAGGTGCATGCTTAATTTTAAGCACCAAAGTACTCCCAAGGAAGTTAGTAGAACTACTCCCATGCTTAACGTTAAGCTTAAGTGTTGTGATGGATTAAGGTACATATGCAAATCACTAGGTCTTATAGAAAGAATATTTTACAGGTAGGGATCTTTTTATTTCCCTTTGACTTGTCTTTCTTCTGTCCTGTACCCAGATGAAAAGAGAACGTAAAAAAATGGTTAAGAACAATCACTCCTATTAGAAACCACTGACCTAAGAACTTGGGGTTATACAGATACCAGTCCATAAACATACTGATGCTGTAAAGTTCTGAGAAACAAATTCCCTAGTGTTTGGTGAAGAAGGTTCCATTTCCCTTCCCTTTTAATAGTTATTTGTTCTGTTCTGAACAGCGCACCTGACCCACCACTACCTGCGTACACAGCCTACTCAGTCCTCTTTGGCTACGCAATAATGGTAGGGGCCTTGATAAAACCTAGAAGGTGAGTACCTCCAAATTAAAATATAACCACATAATTTCTGTGGATATGGAGACTTGCATAATTTGATGACGTACCTTCCTCCTTTACCATGTGTGACTCGGTGCTCTTCAGCCATTTACAAGCATCACCAAGATTAACGGATAAACTGCTAACAGGCTTGGCCATTATTTCTTCAGCTGAAATAGATAAATTGTTAAACATACTAAGGTCGTGCTTATTATCTGAGGGCTGGATAGTGACTTAGAAAGACAGCCCACTCTAAAGGAAAGGTGTTATAGGGCCATGCTGCGCTGAAAACTCTAGGAAGGATTTTGTCTGAATCAACAAGAATTCTTCCTGGGGGCTTCCAGAAGTACATGCTGTAGGGGAGAGAGAGACCACCATGGAAGAGGATAGAGCATGCACTCCTCTCCGCATCATCAATCAACTCTGCCAGAAGGGGCGGGGGGGTGGTCACAGCCACACCCTCACCCTGTCCCTTTTAGAAAGGCCATGCACAGCCTAAACTCCCCATCAACATTATGGCTAGCTCTGTGCAGGGTGCAAATGAGAAGATTCCTTGAATTCTCTCCTCAATCCCCTTAAACTCTACAGGTTCATGCACAATACACTACAAATGTAATATTACAGACTTAACAAAAACACTTAAAAAACAAAAAAAACTTCAGAAGCAAAATATAAACTTGTATGTAAAGTTTCCTCCAGGATGGAAAAACAAAGATAACAAGTCCTGAGATCTTGCAGCTAAATCTATCATTAACAATTAGGTATGTGAATAATTAGTATTACAATAATAATCAGAATTTTTATTGAACAGAAGTACTCTAGTTGGCAGATGACTTCTTAGACAAATAACCGATGATAGGTTTGCTACAGTTCCCAAAGAAACAACTGTGTTGACTTCACTGGAGCTATGCTGACTTACGCTAGCTGACGGTGTGGCCGACTACTTAATTATGTTAAAACAGAAGTCAAAACATGTCAGGGTCTGTTAACTAACCAAGATTTTTGTACTTGAAATAAAGGACTCCCAACCTGAAGTGAAATCTTCAGCTTTCCGCGGTTCTGTATGATGCTTTCCCACAGGGGAAAACTGCTTTGACGTCTGTCAGCCAAAATCTGCAGCAGTGAGAGATGTTTGTATTTCCAGTGCACATAACAATACATCTCTCTGCTACTGCGAAGATTGTGTATATTAGTTAAATAAATAAATAAATATAAAATAAAATTATCTAGTAAGTGTAAAAAAAAAAAAAAAAACCCTTAAACCATGACATTTGAATATGGTTTGTTCTAGATAAAAATCAGCAACTTTCAACAATGTAAGGTCACAGATAGGCAAGCCCATAGCATGTGTAATAAACTGACTTTATGCACTTTACATCTTTGTCTGTATATAGCAATTTTCCAAATAGTATAACATTCCCAAGAGAGGAGTAACATAAGACTTATGTAACACACTGGTGAACACAGGCTTATGAATGACACAGTCTTGCAAAATTTTATTCATCACAGCAAGCAGGGTTTTTTTGATGGGTGAGTGAAATATCATTCGTTTTTTCATTACAAGTCACCTTAGACAAGTGGATGTTATGCCACAGTTGATGAACTGCCATGATGCTTTTGAAGGCTGGTCTAGAGTTAATGGCAGGGTTTTGGTTTAAGGTGCTAGTTTTTTTCTAGAGGCAGTTAGTCCATTCTATTCTGTTCCGAGATCATCCACCCACTCATTACTAATTTAATTTTTCCTTGCCAGAGACAGTGCAAAACATCAAATATATGTAAACAAATATGAAATAATATTTGTATCAACATATTTATTTCCTAAGATATAAAACGTAATACAACTCCTGTTCAGTCACTGTTAGCAATGCTTTTTTGCCTTGTCCACACTGAGGATCTTTAGTAATGCTCCCACCATTGGTCTAGCATCAGTGTAGCTAGCATTGTGTAGCTAGCACAGTGCTAGCAGTGTTGGGGGTACAAGTGGAGACTAACTGCAGGTGTTCTTACCCAATGCACAGTCTAATCTTGACACTACCCTAACACCAGTGCTCCCATCTTGCTAGTACTAGTGGAGCTGCTATACCAAGAACTGAAGAATTCCTAAAACTTCTCAGTGTAGACATAACCTTAGAGGTGTTTCTAGAACTACACTTCAGACAAGTTAAAAACTGCCACAGAAGCATGACAGCAGCACCTGATCATGTATCTAAAATATTAAAAAAGACTTTAACAAAGAGCTGAACTTGAGACCCTATTAGAACTATTCATTTTATCTGCTGATTGTATTATTTAAATACTCTTCTGTGTGTTCATGAAATATAAAATTTAAATAAATAAAATATGACTGTCAATAGCATCCTTAATTTTAACTCGTTTCATTTGGCAAAAACTGAGAGGCAGTGTAGATCTTTCTTTACAAGCAGACTTTAACAATATGGGCCTGATTCTCCATTCACTTGCACTAGGATAAATCAGGAGTACTTCCACTGAAAATCAGAACAAACAAAAGGAGAAATCAGGGCCTTTATTATTACCGCTGCACAAAAATATTTATAGACACTCCCATACTTATCTCATATCGTTGAGACATCATTCAAGTGTTGGAGGAACCTAAAATACAAGACCATACAAGCAACAAGCAATGATGAGATGGCAACACAACAAAAAAGTCTTACCATCAGCCCAAGCCTTTCTCTTATAGACGTCCTCTACTATGTCAGAAATCTTCTTAATGTTCTCTTGAATTTTTTTTTGCACCATATTGGAATGTTCTTTAAATATCAAGTGACTTGTGAACCAGGTATTTTGTTCAATTGTGTCCACTACATCTAACCCTTCACGTAATTTTGGATCCACATTTCTTTTGAAAAATTCAAAATAATTCTGGTAGGCAGTGTATTTATTTCTATGCTCATCCAGGTATATGTGCTTTACATAAGTCTCACTCGCCACAACAGTTTCACTCCTTTTCATGCTCTCCTTTTCTCCCTGATCAGTCTCTCTTGGTGTCACAGCTTCAGAAGTTTCTCTCTCAAAGTCTTCTGTCTGGTTAAAGTAGTTTTCAGGACCCTGAATAAATTTGACTCCACAGAGGTCACATTGTGTTCGGTCAATATCTGCTTTTTTAAAGATTCCTGATACCAATTCTTTCATTTCCATCCCACTGGGATCTGCTTTTGAACAGGAGTTCCTCTTCCATTTTATGCAATAATAGGCTAAAAGAAACAAACGCCACAATTTCTGCTTAGCATGAGCTTTCTGCTGTTGTTTCTGCTGCTTTATGGATGCTATGGCTGTTAGGGGATCCTCTCTCTCTTCCACATAGAGATCCCTTTCGAGTTCCGTTTCTGGTTCCTCAAAATATTCCAAAGGATCCAAATATGACTCAAATCTATCTAGATTTACTTGCTCATAAAAGATGCCCCGTATACTTGCTCCTTTAGCATACATAGTGTCCCACTTCCAGTGGCAGTCAGCTAAGTACTCCTCATCTCGTTCAATCAGCAGCTCCTGCAGGCCTTCCGCTATTTTCCTCACATTTACAGCATCAGTCACTCGTTCCACAATTTTAACCAATCTTTCAGGCACTTTGGATGGATAATCTTTTTTCATATTTATCAACTTTGCCTTGATTTCAGGAAAGTGTTCATGTAAAAGGGATTTACATCTAGGACTAAGCACTTGATTGGCATTCACTAACATCACTAAGCATAGCACCATTGTACGCTCTGCTTCCCCTGACGTAATGCAATCGCTGTCCCCAAAAGCATCAAGAAGAACATTGAAATTACTGTTTTTAGCGCCGCACAAAACTTTTGCAACATAAAGGAGATGAAATTTGAACTCTTTCAGAGCCTCATTTGTGTCCTTTGGTTTGTACTCCTGTATAATGGAAAAGATGTCTCTAATCTCTCTCTTCTGGTCTCTTTTTCTGAACAAAAACTCCCAGTAATGAAAGAGAGCGATGTAACTTTTCGGAAGACACAGAGTAATGTTCTTGCAGAGGCGCATCAGGACGGCACAACAGAGAATATACTGGAATTCCAGCAACATCACTGTATTTCCTATGCTAGGAATCAGAGGTTCAATGCATTTCTTCACCAAGACATTCATAAAACGGAAAAACATCCACTTACAGTCTTCTGGGTTTCTGTAAACATAGAGCCGCTCTAGTGAATTTTCAAGAAGTCGAATGAAACACAAGTGTGTGTTTTCTGCATTTCCAGAATACTTATCAGGTATCAACATGCCATATCTGCCATCTACCCCTTTGGGTCTTCCTCCTCTGCCTCTATCCTCCTTTTCATATTTTTTAGCTTCTAGTAACTTCAGTTCTTTGTTATAATCATCTTCCTCCTTAACAAGGAGCTTCTCAAATTCTTCAGGATAACTAGAAGACAAGCTGAAAACTTGCATTGCCCTGAGCCATAAGTCGGTTGATTCTCTTCTATTTATGGCATTTTCACTTTTAAACTGAAATATGATGTACTCCTTCAGCACCATCCTACAGGGTTTAGAAAACTGACTGAGTCCCAAGATATCTTTGCATGCCTTTGGGTTTTCAGACACCACTCTCAGATGAAAATGTTTAGGGAAAACAAAATCTAATAGGGATTTGCATAATGCATACTTATCTGCAGTCAAAATTTCATCAATGTCATTAAATTCATGCAACAGCTCTTTTGGGAATACTCTCTTGGCCTGTAACAACAGTCCATTTATTGCTGCCAGATGTATTTTACACTGAAGTATAGATTTTGCCTCATGACGCAACAAAGGTCTATGGAAATCTTTACAGGTTTTATCCTCACACTTCAAGCCAGCAATGAACTTCATGCAAATATCAGGGTAACTCTGCTCAAGTATACTGCATGTAATTGAACACAGCCTGCTTAAAAAGTGCTTATTCAGTGAAGACTTTACCTCTTCCAGGCCTACAAAGAAGTGATCTTTAGTTTTCTTCTCTTTCAGACTAGGATTATCGGGCAAGAATTGAAGAATATGTCCAGCTTCATTTTGAGACACTTGGCAAACACTGCCATCTATTGGCAAAATCCCAAAATAATCAAAACATGACCTGACCATTTCTTTCTCAGCATTGGTGGTTGCTTTTTGGAGAGCTCTGACCAGATTTAGAAGGGCCTCTAAACCACACGATGCCAGAACAAAGATGTCCTGGCTTTTTGGTTCGCAGTGGGTTGATTCAAAGAGCGCTTCCACCACACCAGCATAATGATTCAAAGGCGAGAACTTGTAGAAGGCCTCTTCAAGCTTTCTAAAATCTTTCTTTAGAACTCCCTGCAGAAAAGTTGCCTCAGCAATGCTGGATTTTTGATTTGTTTGCTTACAAAGCTCTAAGGCTTCTTCCAGGATGGTGTCTCTGTTTTCCAATTCTGAACAGCCAGTTATGCTAAAACGGACCGCAGTAAGCAGACATGATGCTCGAAATTCCTTTTTGGTAGTGAGCTTGGCTGCTTCCAACACAAACCCATGCTGTTTCATCAGCATAGCAGCCTCTTCCTCTCGACCCTCCCTCTTCAACAGGTCTGCTGCTTGGACCAAGCATTTGCGTGATTTCAAGAATACAAGCTGGTCCTCGGTGTCAAGTCTGGAGAGGACTGCCATCATTTCCTTGGTTTTGTTTTCACGCAAGTATTTTGCAGCTGCTTCCAAATAAAACTGGTTTGCAGAGTATGAAAGTTTGGAAACTGGTTGCCTTTTCATCCTTAGTATCTCTTCATATCTGGAATAAAGATACATCAATGTCACGTTACTACCATATATGAATGAAACAGACACAATCTAGCATTTTTTAAAAGATCACACAATGTCGAGCAAGGTAATAATTCTGTGCCAGTCAGGTCTACTCCAGACGCACGTCAAATGTTGTGCATAATGATAAGAGGTCTCAGAAATATGAAAAATTATCACAGTACTTTAAAAGATCTACAAATCATTTCATTACAATTTAAAGCTGTCTGAATTAAGACCACTAAAATTTCAATCAGGAATCAGATTAGAAGCTCAGAACATCAGTGGGTCTTGCTACAAACTGCTTTAAAATCGTGATGAATGTGAGATTAAAGTAATTCAAACCACAGCGGTATGAACTCCTATTAAGATACATATGATAATTATGAATCTTCTACATGAACAGCCAGAATTTTGAGACTAAGACCCTCACGTTATCAAATATCATTCTTCAGGGGTCAAACTTGGTAAATCCAAACAAAAGCTTACATCAATCACTGATCACTTTATGATTAACAGAATACATGTGCACCATAGTACGGCATATAATATAAATCTTTTTCCCATTTGTTGCTTCTGAGTGGCAGATCAAGGTTCCTTTTTCAACATTAGTTCTGACATTCAGCTGGTTAATTACTGTTATATGATGTCAATAAATTAGTAAACTTTTTTCATAGCCAAACTTCAATCTTGCAATAGTCTTCTCACCCACTCACCTAGGGCAAAGAAATGTTTTTTGACAGGTGAGTAAGTCATCATTAGCTTTTCATTATCATTTTTTTCATGATAAAAGTGAAGAAGTAGATTTTGTGCCTGGGATGGTAAATTTGCATAAATGATTTTGCAAGGTTGATTTAAAATAAAACATTAGATGTTAAAAATAATTTTAAGACTTCCAATTTTGAATCAAACTATTTCTATACATTTGGTAAATGCTATTCTTTAAAAAAAAAAAAAATTCCCAAGTACAGGGGGAATAAGAGTTATTTTCCAAATTACCACATTATAGAACATAAGATTTCATGCTATGTCATACAGAATATGAACATTAACTATGCTGTTTGAGGAACATACATACTTTACTGTGAAGTTTTAAATTGTTAATTAAACTGTGGAAGCTCCTTCACTGGAGGATTTCAAAAGGAGGCTGGATAGCAATCTATCTTGGATGATTTAGACACAACAAATCCTGCATCTTGGTAGGGGGCTAAACTAGAGGACCCTTGAGGTCCCTTCTAATCCTATGGTTCTAGGTGGGGCAGGCAGCACTGTCTATCATTAAGGTCCATCACTAGCACTTTTTAGATGGGATGTTTTTCTAAAAGATATGCTCTACTAACTATTTTGGGGGAGTTCTATGGCCTGTGTTATACAGGAGATCAGACTAAGTAATCTCAATAGTATCTTCTGGCCTTGCTATCTATGTATCCATGAAGGTTGCCCAATACTTCCCATCGTAAGACCCTGTTTTCAGTTGCTCATAATTCTGCCAAACTTTAATCATTTGGGCTGAAACTTTTCATGCTGGGTATCTGATTCAGGTTGAATTTTATTTGAAAATTTCAGCCAAAAAGGTTCAATCATTTCCAAGAGCAAAGCTGGAGAAAAATAATATGTTTTGTCCATGTTAAAACATCCCGGAAAACATTTTTTTTTTAAAGGTCTAGTGTCCCCACCATCAGTGTTCCCTCTAATTTTTTACATCCATGTGCGGAATGAATTTTGTTATGTGCACCAATATGGAGGTGATGTGTGGCAGGGGTGAGGCCGAGGGGTTCGGAGTGTGGGAAGAGGCTCGGGGCTGGGGCAGAGGGTTGGGGTATGAGGGGTGAGGGCTCCAGCTGGGGGTGAAGGCTGTGGGGTGGGGCTGGGGATGAGGGTTGGGTGCGGGTGGGGGTGAGGGCTCTGGGGTGCAGGCTGCCCCGGGGCTGCAGCGGGGAGAGAGGACTCCCCCCAGTCCTCTCCCCGCTGCAGCTCAAGGCCGGGGGAGAGGCACCTCTCCCATGCAGCAGCTCCGCCAGGTCTGGGCTGGTGTCTCTCCCCAGCTGCAGCAGCTATGGCTGGGCCAGGCCAGGGGAAGGGCGCCTCTCCCCGGCTGCGGCAGGGCTGGGCTGGGCCAAGCCGGGGGAGGGGTGACTCTCCCCAGCCACGGCAGCTCCGGCTGGGCGGGGCGCTTCTCCCAACCCATGTGGCCCTTGATAGCCCGCTGTGCAGCCGGGCACCTTAGAGGGAATTTAGCCCACCATATTTTTGAGCAGTGACTTAAAATTTGGCAGGGATGAAACTTTTGCTTTCCCTATGAAAATCCGTTAAATTTGGCCAAGATATGAACCTGTTGTGAAAAGTTATAAACCAAGTTATGAAAAACTGCAGTTCACACATGCATAGAAGATTTCTTCAAGTTTAGCTGCTAAATTCCCCGAAGATTCTGTCCACGTTGGGCGTGGACTAGATGACCTCCTGAAGTCCCTTCCAACCCTGATATTCTATGATATTCTATGCTCCTGCCCAGGGATGAGCAGGACTTTCCCTGCAATTGCAGCCCTCGGCTGTGTCAGGTTGGGCCTGGGCACCTGAACTGACAGCAGATAACCCGTCTTCCCTGAGCTCTCAATAACTCCTCCTGCTGGGCTCAGGCAACATGGAAGAGAAAACTGCCTTACTCAGATGCACAAGGAATAAGAGCAGGACCTGTTGAGGAGAGGGTGGTAGGGACAAGGACCCTGGTAAAGGGGAGAGACTGGTCTAGAGGTTGGGAGGTGAGGGGAGAAGAATATTGGGACTGGGAGTCATGATATATGAGGTAGGGGGAGGGGCTGTGACAGGTTAGGCAAAGAGACTGGAACTGGGACCTGGGAAGAGAAATGGTAAAAAAGGACTGGGAGCCAGCAGGTGTGTATAGGAAGAGAGGGAGCAGGGGGAGACTGAGATCAAATAAGGAGCCCAGGGAGGAGTGAGGGAGAACATTGGGACTGGCTGAGGAAAAAGACTGGGATTGAGAACCAGTGGGGTGAGGAGAGGGAAGGGGAGTCAGATCTGTTGAGGAGCTGGGGAAAGAGATGGGATCCTTAGATAAAAACAAGGAGGTCACGGAGAGAGTTTGGGAGTGGGAGCCAGTGGGGATGGGAACTAGAGGCCAAGGTGATGGAGAGAGACAGAGTGGATGAGGAGCCAAGGGAAAGGGGCACTAGGACTGGATGGGCAAGGAGACTGGGAGTTGGGGACTGGTAATATGAAGGGGTGAGACTAGAACTTGCTTGACAAGGAGACGGGGACTGGGATGAGATGCCTGAGTGATGGCAACTGGGCATGGCGATGAGAAGAATGGGACTGTGACGATAGGCAGGGGTAGGGAAAAAGACAGGACTGTGACAAGGACAGGTTAGAGGGATGGGATAGAAAGGTCTGTGCCAAGTAGAGCACATTCCCCTCCAGAGCCTTCATGCATCTCACCATTCCTCTGCTATCTGCAAATATCTGTGAAACCCATCAGCAAAGTGCTCCATTTCTCTCTTGTCTTTATAGAGGATGACAATCAGTTACTCCATTAGCTCAACTGACAGAAGTCTGTGTGGTAGATCTAAAGCTTCTATGTGGTATCAATCTGATGCCACATGATGGAATTTGTTTTTTCGGTTTGCTTTAAAAACTAATAATAAAAAAATTAAACCTAGAAAATTGCACACAAAAACCTATGTTAAAATAATGTCATCAATGTTGCAAAGTCAAGCACTAAAAGTCAGGAAAAGCAAGAATTAAGGTTGCCTGTGCAAGCTTAATTTGGTGCCGCCTTATGCAGTCTTTAATAACATGACTGTATACTATGTTTTCCTCAAGACCCCTATGTCATTCAGTGCACAGTCCTGCTCCGGGAATTAATCAGGGTAGTATAGTGAAGGAGGCTGTTGTCTTTAGGACCCCTGATTCATATCTTGCAAAACTGGAATGTGTGTAGTGAATGAGGCAAGAGACTGCAGGAAGAGAAATGATGATCCCACGGTCGAATGCTACCCTGGAGAATTGGATTTTTTCCCTGCCTCAGCTAAACAGCTTCTACATAATGCTAGCAAGTCACTTAAACCAAACTTAGAGGTGGTAGCTAGTTGTGTGCTCCTCATTTTCTGGGTGCCTGACTTGAGACCCTGGGGTCTGACTTGCAGAAGTGCTAAGAGAACTCACAGCTGCAACTGAAGTCTTTGGGAGTTGCGCTTTGAACATATGAAGTGCTATAAAATGATAAATACTCTGAAAAATAAAAGTCCCAATCATCTCAGATTTGGAACTCAATATGAATGGATGCTTTTGACCTTAATCTCTGTGCCTCAGTTTCCCATCTGTAAAATGGGAAAAATACCACTTCCTGATCTCACAGGAATGTTGTGAAGATAATTCCATAATATTTCTGAAGCATTCAGACACTTACAGAGATGAGTGGCATAAAAAAAATCCCATGAAGAAATTAATAATTCTATCTTCAGAGCAGAGTTTGAATTGTGTGCAGTAAAAAAGGCCTGAACATTAAGAAGAAAACAAAATATTGAATTTTCTCATTAAGGCTACGTCTACACAGGGATAAAAAACCTGCAGCTGGCCCGATCAGCTGACTCGGGCTTACGGGGCTCGCTCTCTCCGGGGCTGAAAAATTGCTGTGTAGACATTCAGGCTCAGGCTGCAGTCAAAATTCTGGGACTCTGTGAGGGTGGAGGGTCTTTTATCCCTGTGTAAACATACCCTTTGTGAGCAATCATAACGCATACCCATAAGGGGGCCAAATTAAGGGGAATGAATCTGTTATTTTCTTGAATCTTTCTGTGATATCTACCTTAGGTACCTAGTTGAGGAGACCAGTCCCGATGGAGAACTGAAGATCTGACATGGCTGACATTAAGGGAGTGAAATAAGTCCTGGGAAAAAATCAAGTTCTCTATTACAGTTCAAGCTGGAGGGAGTTCTCATAAACCCAATGAATTTGATCTTGATGCAAAAGTAATGTCATCAACTAAAACCCTTGTCAAAATCCGGGGAGAACCTACTTTACTATGCTCAAGCAGCACAAGGAAGAAGAGAGATTTTTTCCTCTGCAGCATCCTCTTTATGAACATACCTTTCCACTAAAATAGCTGCTTCCTCATACAGTTCCTCATGGCAACACATCTTAAGCGCAAGATCAAACTCCTGGATTTGTTCATAACATCTGGATGCATCTCGGTAGCACTGGCTTCTTTTATAGAAATACGCAGCATCTTTTATCTGCACCATAATAACTCTTATTAATATTGCAGTCTTCTAAATATTTGAACAATACCAACAGAAAAACCATGGTATTTTTATCCATACAATGGAGAGAGAAATGGATGCAGCCAGTTCCTATGACCTTCTATTGATAAATCTATTTTAACAATATTATCTGGATGGGAATGGTTATGTTTGTAACGATAAATGTATTAATTAAAAAGAATCATCATTAGAATGGTGAATTGTTTTAAAAACTCAAACATTTTAAAGTCAAGAAATTGGAAATTAAGGTAAAAAAATATAGTAGGATTGGATTTTCAAAAGTGCTCTGCATTGGCTGAACTCAGTGGTGGGCAACCTGTGGCCCATCAGGGTAATCTGATTACAGGCTGTAAGACATTTTGCTGACCTTGACCGTCTGCAGGCACGGTCCCCTGCAGCTCCCAAGGGCCGCAGTTGGGAGCTGCGGGAAGCGGCAGCCAGCACCTCCCTGCGGACCACTGCTTCCCGCAGCTCCTAGTGGCCGCAGTTCGCCATTCCTGGCCAATGGGAGCTGCGGGGGGCTGTGTCTGCGGACGGTCAACGTCAGCAAAACATCTCACGGCCCGTGATCAGATTACCCTGATGGGCCACGTGCGGCCCGCAGGTTGCCCACAACTGGCCTAACTGTTCCTACAGAAGTCAATGGGAATTTTATCACTGACTGCAATGGAAGCAAAGTTAGGCTAATGCGGAGTGTGTTTGAAAACTCTTATTTTGAACCACAATGTTTTGGTTTTTTTAATTACTGAGATATCGGAGCTGTAACCTGGTTTTTATTTGGGGTACATTATTCCATCTCACAGTTTGAGTTGTTTCTGCACTTTTCCAGCAAATGGATGATGACAGAGTTCACAGGCAATGGTTTAAACCATAAAATTATAATAATTTGTATAATTCTACATTAGTAATGGATTGTTATTCATGTTAGACCAGTTCAGGCAGAAACTGTCCACTTGGCACATAAATTGCTGACGCCAGCAACACCTGAATGGTTATATCAAGTAATAATTTCAGTCTTAACTATCAAACAAAAATAAATTTTTTCTCCTTCCCCCGCCCACTGGACTGTATGGAGATAAAGGTTTCCGAGTTAGAAACACCAACCAAGCTAAAGCAAGAATGACTACTCTTTGGCATTGTGGGGAACGGTAAAGAAACCCAATCTTTGAATGCCGAATCCCTGCTATTGCCTTCTCCCTCCTCTTATTTCTGTTCTGTGATGTATGTTGCTCTTGGACATACGGTCCACCTGAAAAACACTGTATTTTACTTATGACTCTACCAGTATGCCGTGGAAGAACATTTATCTAATCTCACCAATACTAATATGAGATAACGAATACAAATTTTAAAACGTCCTGTCTAGGACCATGATGTTTAAAATCCCTAAATAGATCTAAAAATCCCATACTAGGTGGGGGAGGGGGAAGAGGATTTTAGTACCTTGCCTAATTTTTCACATAGTTCTGCACAAAGCTGAAATTCTTTTGCGTAAATCAGACATTTCAGGGATAGTTTTGGTTCTCCACATTCCAAATAGGTCTTTGCCAGGTACATATAGTCCATCTGTTTTTCTCTATTTAAAACAAAAAACAAAAAAGATCACATATGCACAACAAATCCAATTTAACATTATTTTTTACAAGTCTGGTATACTAGCAGTTCCATTAACAAGAACATGTTGTTCCCTGTATTTTCCAAGAAACACTACTAATAAATTCAGTTATATTTCAGCACTTACTTGGGGCTGCTTTTCTTTGATTGCACATTAAGTACAGCATCGTGTGCTAAGGCCAGTTTTTCCTTCTCAATTGCTCCTCCTTTTTGGTAACATTTGGCTGCCACCTGAAATTAGATAAATGACATGCACATATATGTATGTATGCATTCATGCATGTGTCCCTTAAAGCTTATCACACATTCATACAATTTCCTTGGTGAAACAACCCATCTACCTAAAAAAGTGTTACATTTCATTTTACAGTGACATCAAGGGAAACATTAACATCAGAAAAGCACCTGGAGGAAGGGGAGGGACAGCGTTTGAGTACATTTTTAATATGAAGACAAGCTTCAAAATAAGTTCACGCACAATTTTAACTAAGAATGTTTTTACAATTAACCTGAAAGCAGGGAAAGCTGCATTTCGGGTGGACTGGCAACACAAACAATACTTTCCTACTATATCAGACTCTAAAGGGTTAATTGATATGTCAAAGGGAACTAGCCCCATTTGCGGAAGTCAGTAAACCCTTCCTTGCATATTTACCTGCATCATCATGGGCCCTGGGCTAAACTCAGATGTTCAGTATTCACAACCATATAGTTAAAAAATATTCAACACATGCAGTAATGGATTTTTCAAAACATACATAGGCAATATGAACTGCCTGAGATTAGAAGCTGGTTCTCCAACATTTAAACTATGCACAAAGCAGTTCACACAAAGTTAGGGAGGTGCTGCCTAAAAAGCACTTATTCAGTTCGATCACTGTAGGATGAAAAAAGATCTGTTCAATGTAGAGCAAAATCACAGAACATGGACTATTTGTTTACATACAAGGTTAATATACCAGTACTGTCCTGTGACAACAACAGGGGAGTTTGAGAGGGAGATCCCCTGCTGAAGGAGGCGTGAGCACTAATTCTTGGCATGAGTGGGCAAGTTTGTCTGTCTGGTTTTTCCTTCAGTCTGTTAAAATGTATAGTGGTGGTCTGTCGGTGACTATGTGAAAGTGTGGGCCAGAGGCCTGCTAGCTGAGTGGTCACTAGCAAGGCTCTAGCCTTCTGTCCTTTGAACCTTGATCATCCTTGTGATCACCATTCCCGTTTGTTAACGAGGGGGAAAGCCTGACTTAGGAGACGGGGCTTAAAAGCCAGATGCTAAGTGACCACGGAGAGCTAGCCAACAGAGGGCAGCATACAGAAGAGTCTGAGAGGGAGCTTGTAGGAGGGAGAAAGAATCAAATCAGCATGGCTCGGAAAGGCTGCACCGCCAATGCTTCTGGCTCCTCCACCTGCACCTGTGTCCAGACAGAGAACCCAACCATGGATCTCTATCCAGGTCTTGGTATGGATTTGCAGAGACCCTGACCTGCATTTCCCCTCACAGAAAGCCTCACTGGGAAGACCATCCAGTGTGAAAGGTGTCTACTGGTAGAATCTCCCAGGAAGCATATGGGAGAGCTACAGGAGGAGGTGGCTAGGCTGAGGAGCATGTGTGCACAGGAGGAAGACCTCCAAGGTGAAGGAAGCAACTGGCTGGAGAGGACTGCAGTACTATCACCAGGAAAGGAGGAAATGGCTTCTTCACAGGGATGAACCTGGCTGCTGGTTACTTCTGGCAGCAGGCAGTGCTCCACCCCTGCTCCCAACCTACTGTCCATACTAAAAAAAATTGTATGCTGCCCTGGCAACAAGGGATCTAGAATCTCCCCCCGACCACTGCGGGAGGAGGAGAAGCCATGTATTTCCAAGGCTGAGAGGATCATGACCACCACTCCCAAGAGGAAACAGAGGGTGGTGGTTGGTGATTCCCTTCTAAGGAGGACGGAGGGATCAGACTACCTGTACCTGTCAATAATGGGGGGACAGAGTGAGGGCAATGGTTTCAGCAGATGTTACTGAGCATGCTCAGTCCATGTGAGCATGCTCACTACAAGCCAAGCAACAACTTGGGGGATGTGACCCTGCATGCCCCCCCCCACATCGCCTCTAGGAGCATCCACCTGTTGGCCTGACCTGGCATCCTGGGAGTGCTCCAAAACAGCCTCCTGCATGCAAATCACTCCCAGCTACGTCTGTGTGCACCTGCAGCCTGCCAGTCACACCTAGGCTCTTATCAGCCTCAGTTATACTGCAGGGTGACCCCAACACACTTCTAGTCACAGATTTCCTCTCGGAAAGGTATGTCCTGTACTGCCCAGCCCTCTCCTGGACAATACAAGCTTACATAAAGTCCATCATTTAATTAATAGAAATGATATGTAGGAGCTTCAAGGATCTCTGTAACACAGTTGGCACCAATGTCTCCCAGGTGCCTCCTTTCTGGTAGGGTGTGAGCCTGCTTTTCTCTCTGTTCTGACAATGGGGTGCCCCTCCCTACCCCCCAGCCAACGGTTGTTCAGCAGGTCTTCAGTGACTCCGCCCTTTGGTCACTCTCCCATATCCAAGATATACAGTCTCTAGTTCTTTCTCATGGCCCTGGTATGGAGCCATAGCACCAAAGCTTCCTTCCCGGAGGCACTGCCTTCTTTAACAGTCCAATAGGGGCCCACCTCAGTATCCTCAGTTGGCATCCTTTTTGGCAGCCCTCCCTGGACTCTGTCTTCAACCAGACCCAGCAGGGCCCATCACGATACCCTCGCCTGGTCTGGGTAGGTCCTGAGCTCAGTCCTCCCTGCAGTGAGCTGTCCACAGTCCTGATGCTCTTTCAGCTGGCCAGGCACCCAGTCTTTGGCAGCCTTCCCTGAGCTCAACCCTTCCTGCAGTGAGCTGTCCACGGTCCTGTCCTATCCAGCCAGGCACTGGTCCTCCCTCTTCAACCTACAGGCAGCAACTGACTGCTCTGCATCTGCTGCTTCCTTTTATATAGCTCTTCTGGCCCCTGACTGGTCACTCCAGCAACCCCTCCTCAAATTGGCTGCTCCCCTTCAGCCACTCTAGGCTGCCTGGAGGACTTCTCCTCTGCTCTTTTCTGGGGCAGGGTGAGGCAGAGCTGTGAGGCCTCCAGCAGGGGACCGCCAGACCTACTCCACCCCATCACAATCTCCCACATTTTCCTTTCCTTTAAGTTAATCTCCTTTCTTACAGCCAACCTTTGTAGCCAGAGATATGGAAGGATCTTCTGCTAACTTCCTCACTGGTCTAAGGAATCAGTATTGGATATAGATAATCCCATTCCTTCCAGAACCCACCGTCTTTATCAGATTAGGAAGCTTTTTTTTTTTTTTTTGGCCTGTATGGCAGGAGTACTGAACACACAGTTTGTGCTTCCATGGAATTTTTTTTTAAACAAGAACTCTATATGCTGCTCTCGTCAGGAAATGTAATGCACCATTCTGATACCCATCACAGAAACTTAGTCTTATAGTTATTTACTTGAGAAATAGTCCGAACATTTCCACATTATCAACTGACCAGACAGACCCAATTTGGACGATATTAGCTAGCAATCTAGCAAATAATAGACTTTAAAAGTCAAGAGTTCTAACAGGCCTTTTTAATAATATTGTGCACACTTTAAAATGATGGTTTCATTTTTTAATTATTTAATATTTTATATGGACTTTTGTATTGCAGCAAAATCCTTTGGTTCTCGGATATTACTGCTAGAAAGAGATTAAATAGATACAGACATAAACCACACTGTGACCTTAAAAGGTTCTGGGCTCATCACCCAGATCTTTATGCTTCCAAGAAATTGAGTGTCTTGCCTACAACACTGTTTACTGAAATAAAATTTGAAATGGTTCAAAGTCACAACTTTCAACTGACTCATATTTTTGTTACTGTAAAACAGCCAAATGATTCTAAAGTGACTTTTACGGATACAAAGAGAACAGGGTCTCAAAACTGAGATAACATGACTTATCTCAGATAAACATATGACTTTACCTTCCAACACTGATGCTTAGCATAGTATTCTCCTTGTGCAATCCATTCTTCTGGGGTTGAAGTTTTAACAAACATGCTATCATCAAAATCTGGGTAGTGGAGAAGATGGAAGACAGTTATTTTATGTTAGTGATATGGTATAAGAGAAGACACTTAATATATGTCAAAGCTAAGGATTATCGTCATTTTACAGTTTTCCAAAATCCCCATGATTTACACTCAAATCAACTGATCACACCAAGGGGTAAATTAGATTTTTCCTAATTTTTTACTTACCTTTAAAATTGACAATTCAAGTTTTATTTTAAAAGGCCTCTAAAAATTGTAATTACTACACAGGCAACAAAGATTAGAGTAACCTTATTGTCCCTTAATAATAAATAGGTTCTTTCATTTGCTAACAACAAGTAGTTTCATTTAACTCAGACAGTTTTTCATAATCAATACTCAGAGTTTATGAGTTGGTTGCATACCTTCCTCACTTGTACAGGAAAGATGATAACAATGAGATGTCTCACAAACATTGCAGATATTTTAGAGCTAAGAAAAGTATAGTATTTTACTCTTAAATGTACAACATTAGTGGCAAGCAAAAAAAAACACACACACACACACACACACACACACACACACACACACCATTCATCATATTATGATAATTCAAAAGCTAGAAATATTTGCTAAGAACACGGGAATTTTAACTGGTTTAAAACAAACAACAAACATTTAGTGGATTATCTTTTCAGAGTTTTTATAGGAAGTTTTTATGTAGCTTTTACCTTTGTTTTCATCTATTTTGACAACTTGAACAAATTCCCTTTTGATGAAATATTTAAAAGCTGGAGCCCGCTTGTCACTGTTTTCATCAAAGATCCAAAGATTGACCCTGGCTCTTGTAATGGCAGTATACAACTGCTTCAGCTCTCCATTGAGCATCTAGGATAGAGTGATTAAATAAGACAAAATGACATGATATGTGCAGGAAATGATATGAGTGCATGGTAAAAGGAATGCTATGAGTACATACAGAATTAACTATTTAAAGTAAAGTATCTTAAAATAAGCCACTTTAAATATTAAGGGCCTGATTTTGAATTATGCCTGCAAAAATGCATGTGCAATTTTGCATCTAATTTGTGCGCAATTACTTGTACTGCAAGTTAGATAGTTCCATACACAAAGAGCCAGTTTTATGTCTAAAAAACATTTACAAATGAAGTCATTTATTTTTTGCACACAATTATGGACACTTCAAGCACAAATTAAACATGCAATTTCTCTCACAATTTTGAAAAATCTGGTATTAAGAGTCTGGTTCACTACTGCATCCCTCATGTAACTTCATTGCTTTTAATAGTTACAACAGTAAAAGATTGGAATAACATAGAGGTCAATTAGTTACTAACTCTTAATTCGTTTTTTAACCATAACTACTACAACTAAGAGTTAACTATATAAGATCTTTGCCTTCCCACCTGCTATATGTCCAAAAACATACAACCTTCTAAATCCTCCCAAGAAAATCATGTGTTCGGTAAAAGCCAGAAACAAGAAAAAATATTGATGGATCTGGGATTAATTAATTACCCTATGTAATATTACTATATTATTGAAAGAACTGTTATACATGAAAATGCCAAATAAGATTTATTAGGAGTCTTTCTTGAACTTTGAGATTTTTCTTAATTTGTTGTGTGCTTGCTATCTCCAAACAATGTTGTTATAAAAAAAACCCCAGAGTGTATCACCTTGTACATTTCTGGATTAAGCACCGGAGATCTGCTCTGAGTAGCAATATTTTTCTCTAAAGGTGTTTCGATCACCAGCTTGCTTTCTCCTAGTGAATCAGAGGAAGGGGTAAAAGAAGAAATGATCTTCCACTCTTTGTAAGCCTATAATTTGAGAAACATACAAAGACTTCAGGTTAGCTGAATCTACTGCATACCCATGCCTACATATACGTACACATATGTAATATATATTTTAAAACCCCATGCACACACATCCAAGATTCTGCATGCAGCAATCTACCTATATCCTAAAAGTTGTGGATTGGGACCTTAATTTGTATAAATACCATACATAATTCTCAACTAAAATCTTTATTAAATATAATATTTTCTGCCGCTTTTAAATTATTGCATCTTTTCTTTATTAAATGAAACACTGTTTCAATAATGTCGAATTTATGGTGCAAACCTGAAAAAGTCAAGAAAACCAAAGTTAAGCTTGATATACAGTCACGAACTCATATTTCTGTTGCAATCACAACCTTAAATAATCAAATTAAGAAGTCTTTATGGAAAAAAAGCTAGGTATTATTGAAACTCTTGCTAATTGTAATTCAAGTCAAAATCATTTTATGTTCCCGGAGTGCAAAAAAACCAACCAAACAAAAAACAAATAACTTCTAAGTTTCTTTTATATTCATACCTCAAAACATGATGCTTACATGGCAAAGTCAGTTAATAAAATAGTTTTTCACTCTGGAAACCTGTATCCAAATTCTGCTTCATTAAAGAGGACTCATCCTAACTTTTGACTAGACTTCTGTGAACAGTGAAAAACCATCATACGAATGGCTCTCTCTTTAAGAGAAACCAGAGATTTGACTTATGGATGCTAAAGATTCAGGGGCAGATCCTCCTCTCACTTATGCTGTTTTAACTGTTGACGTCAATGGCATTACTCCTGATTCACAACAGTGTAAAAATGACAGGAGGATCACTCTTCGGGACTGATGTATATTAGCAGAGCTATGTTAAAAAGCTCAAGAAGTGCACAGTATACCTAAGCTCTAGCCCAGTGGCTCTCAATCTTTACCAGACTACTGTATCCCTTTCCGTACCCCAAGTTACATCTCACTTAAGAACGACTTGCTTACAAAATCAGACAAATACAATACAAAAATGTCACAGCACACTATTACTGAAAAATTGTTTACTTTCTCATTTTTACCATACAATTATAAAATAAATCAATTTGGATACAAATATTTTACCTACATTTCAGTGTATAGTCTATAAAGAAGTATAAACAAGGCATTGTCTGTATGAAATTTTAATTTGTACTGACTTGGCTAGTGCTTTTTATGTGCTATTATGTAGCCTGGGGGGGGAGGGATAGCTCAGTGGTTTGAGCATTGGCCTGCTAAACCCAGGGTTGTGAGTTCAATCCTTGAGGGGGCCACTTAGGGATCTGAGGCAAAATCAGTACTTGGTCCTGCTAGCAAAGGCAGGGGGTTGGACTTGATGACCTTTCAAGGTCCCTTCCAGCTCTAGGAGATAGGATATCTCCATTAATTATTCCCACAGTATTCTTGCAGCCAAGTTAAAGAAGTATGGACTGGATGAATGGACTGTAAGGTGGATAGAAAGCTGGCTAGATCGTCGGGCTCAACGGGTAGTGATCAATGGCTCCATGTCTAGTTGGCAGCCGGTTTCAAGCGGAGTGCCCCAAGAGTGGGTCCTGGGATCGGTTTTGTTTAATATCTTTATTAATGATCTGGAGGATGGTGTGGACTGCACTCTCAGCAAGTTTGCAGATGACACTAAACTAGGAGGCGTGGTAGATACACTAGAGGGTAGGGATCGGATACAGAGGGACCTAGACCAAAAAAAAAAAAAAACCTGATGAGGTTCAACAAGGATAAGTGCAGAGTCCTGCACTTAGGACAGAAGAATCCCATGCACTGCTACAGACTAGGAACCGAATGGCTAGGTAACAGTTCTGCAGAAAAGGACCTAGGGGTCACAGTGGACGAGAAGCTGGATATGAGTCAACAGTGTGCTCTTGTTGCCAAGAAGGCTAACGGCATTTTGGGCTGTATAAGTAGGGGCACTGCCAGCAGATCGAGGAACATGATCGTTCCCCTTTATTCAACATTGGTGAGGCCTCATCTGGAATACCTTGTCTACAAGAAGGATGTGGAAAAATTGGAAAGAGTCCAGCGGAGGGCAACAAAAATGATTAGGGGTCTGGAGCACATGACTTATGAGGAGAGGCTGAGGGAACTGGGATTGTTTAGTCTCCAGAAGAGAAGAATGAGGGGGGATTTGATAGCAGCTTTCAACTACCTGAAGGAGGGTTCCAAAGAGGATGGAGCTCGGCTGTTCTCAGTGGTGGCAGATGACAGAATAAGAAGCAATGGTCTCAAGTTGCAGTGGGGGAGGTCCAGGTTGGATATTAGGAAACACTATTTCACTAGGAGGGTGGTGAAACACTGGAATGCGTTACCTAGGGAGGTGGTGGAGTCTCCTTCCTTGGAGGTTTTTAAGGCCCGGCTTGACAAAGCCCTGGCTGGGATGATTTAGTTGGGAATTGGTCCTGCTTTGAGCAGGGGGTTGGACTAGATGACCTCTTGAGGTCCCTTCCAACCCTGATATTCTATGATTCTATGAAAACTAGGCAAATCTTTAGATGAGTTGATGTACCCCCTGGAAGACCTCTTTGGTACTCCCGAGGGTACATGTACTCCTGGTTGAGAGCCACTGCTCTAGCCTATACTGCTGGTCTGTCACTTTCCTGAACCCAGCTCATATCACAGAAAACTTTTAAAATGAGAAAAATAAATACCAGAAATAAGCCAGTGCAACAGAAGATGCAGCAACCCATGTAGGGATGAGCGAGCAGCAGCTCAACTTGCTTACCGGTGAGCCCCGAGTCCAATTCTGTAGTGGAACTGACTATCTCTAGAGAGAACTGTATATATTTCCTCAGCTAGGACAGTTAGACCAACTTTAGACCAACAGGAAGAAGCAAAAGCGGAAAATAAAGTGCAATTAAATACCTCAGAATCTGTGAAAAAGTTGTAAAGGAGGACATCATCAAATTCCAAGCCCTTTGCTTCATAAATTGTTAGCACAAGTGCTAAACTAAGTTCCTCTGGAATCTTATCCTTCACCATTTCATTCGCTACTAATATCACCTGCCAAAACATAAATGCATTAGTGACACATGAATCAAAAAGAAAACATATTTCATTTAGAGAGTGGAAAATGAGCAATTAGTTATTGCAATGCAAAGTTATCTAAGATGTAGACTAAAGTAGGTAACATAGTTTTAATACAACATTGATAACTCCATGGATACTTCAGCACGTTCCAGAAAAGGGGTTGCTAAGCTGCTTTCTGGCTGCCAGAACAGTGACACACTACCTATTATTATGAGACAGATGGCGTATTAGTGGAAGAGAAAAATCTGAATGAAAAGTGCGGCAGGACTGAGCAGAAATTACAATAAGAGAAAGTCAAATATACCTGTTTTTAAAAAGGTTCTGAAGCAGAAATGAGAAAGGTAAGTCCTGAATTTGTACATTATAATTTATCATGGAGCAATATGGACACCAAAAGAATGTTGCAAGCAGTCAGGGGGTTGGTCCTTAAGAAAAGTGGATTGTGCTATTACATCTGGCTACAAACCAAAAAACTCTATATAAAACATCATAAAAAAAAGTAAAGCCAACCTGATGTGCTCCAAATTCAATTGGCTGTGTTTTTCTTTTGTTGCCTCTCAGTAAAATTGCCAGGTCACTAACACTGCAAGACTCTAAGACAGTAGGTTTAGGTCCGTCAAAGAGGCCAGAATCCCTAGGAAGACGATCAAAAGATTCTGGGAAATAGTACTGAAGTAAATCAACCACCCCAGAGGCCAGATGTAGAATTCCTGTGATGATCAAAAATACATATTACAAACTTAATATATACCTCACATAAACATAACTATAATAAAAATGAACGTTGTTCAGATTGCACAGAATCTGGAAATGCCAGATTAAGATTGTGATTAGGAGGAGACAGCAGCTGTAGGATACACTTTGAGCATCTCTGATTTGCAGGGCCACCACAAATCAGAACATAGGCTACGAGACTAAGCAAAGATTAAAAACGTGAAAAAACATCAAGAGCAGAAGTAGGCCACTTGTCCTCAAAATTGTGAATTTTGGGAGGTGTGGAAGCAGCAATTTAAGACAAAAATATTTTAAAAAAAATCATCCTAAATGGGTCAAATACCCCAAACAAAACATTCAGTGAGGGAAAGACTTTCTAGAGTGACTGATGATTTTAGGAGGCTTCATTTTTGGGTGCCCAACTCAGGATACCTTAAAGGGATCAGATTTTCCAAAAGCACTGAGCACCTGCCATCTGAAAATCAGTTCCCTTTAACAGTATCTCATGTTGAGCACCCAAATATTGAGACATCCACAATCACTACTGCCTTTTGAAGATTTTGTCCCCAAAACAGAACATAGTAATTTCTCTACCTGAATGAGATCTGTAGTTCTGATATAGCTGATATATCCTTTTAGGTTTTCTAACAACACATTGTTTCTTGTCAACTGAGTTCTTGCTGGCGTAATGGAATAGTGACCTCAGATCACTAAAACGAAAAGCAACTCCCTTCATTATGCTTTGTGCAGTGTCACCAGTAAGGAACATTGCATTAGGGTCATTGATGCATTTCATTAGCAGTGCTAGCTCAGCTTGAGTGAAGTCTTGAATCTCATCACCATAAAGTTCATGGATGGACCACGGTAGCTCCTCAAGCTTAGAGAGTCTTTGAGATAAATTATATAGGACATCTTCCTCATCAAAGTAACCTCTTTGTGACCTTATTTGCTGATAAAGACAAAAGAGATGATAGATTTCACTCCGGTCTTCCTTGAAGTTTGGTGATCTCTTCCGCCCTAGTTTTTTGTACTCTTCTTCTGTAAGTTTACCCTGCGGACAACTTAGTGCTTCAAAAGACCCTTTCAAAAAAGATTTTATTTCTTTCCAAACCAATGCAGGGTTATAGGAGTTTTTGCCTTTCATCATTTTTGGCCACATTTCATTAGCGAACACATCATAAGTCACAAAAACTCGAGGGTCATTTTCTCTTGAGTGAGCTTCTGCAGCCTTTTCATCCTCACCATATTCTACTTCAGCGTTACCTTCTTCCTCCTCATCTTGCCAATTTGGTATGACCAAATCTTCTTGAGTGGACCAACCAACAATGGTTCTTTTAAGACTTCCATCTTCATTCCTCAGAAAAAATGGATCTGGTATGGATGCATCGAGTAATAGTAACAACTGTTTTGAGGTGACATACAATGGGAAATTTTCATCTTTAACGTCTTGTAGCTTGTAAACATTTGGCTCAAGTGGCTGGAAATGACTTGTTGACTTAGAAGACTTACTGAGCTCAATAAAATTCCTCTGAACCTCTTGGCACAGAACATGATTTTTAGTAACAAAGATCTGATGCAAGTGTTCCAATTTGTCTGATTCTACTGTGCTATGCTCTTCCTCCTCTTCACAGTCACCTAATAAATTCAATTCAGCGTCATCTGCACTTGAATATTGTTCACCTTCATCATCTTGTTCTTGTTCATCATCTATGCTTTCCAACTCAGTTGACTCACTGGAGTCATTGTTGTCTTGCTTTTCATCATCATCCTCCCCTGTGCTTTCTTTTTCAGATTCAATTTCAAACTTTCTTCTCTGCCACATTTGTCTAACCAGCAAAGGGGCTTCTGCCAACTGTGCTTTCTCCCAGTAAGAATGGAATTTCTTCCATAGTCTATATAAGCAACAAGTAGTCTTTCCTGTTCCACTCCGTCCAATTAAGATTATTGGCTCCATGGGTTTGGGACTGAGGTCAATCACTGCATACTCTAACTCACCAACTCTGAAGGGGTATTCAACAGCAGAATTCATATCATTTATGATGTTAAGTGCCATGTTAGTACTGAAGCTGTGAAATTTCATTATATTATATTCCGTTTCCACTGCGCTGGCTGGAGGGAAGTATTCAGGTATGATGTGTTCTTTTGTTTTTTCTGCCTCTGTGTCTTCAACATAACAACGAGGAATGCGCTTTTGCATTTTCAAGTTAGAAGACTGCTTGATTTTACTTATACCCTTGAGTTTTTTCCTCAAGATGCAGGACAAGCCACGGTTGTATGCAGTACATATAGTGCCAATAGCACGGTCGAGTTTGCAATGATCAAGAACAATGTCCCATATTCTAATGATTTCGGTGTAAACTCTCCCAGACTTCTCTAGAGGATGTATAGACTGTTCTGTCTCTATAATCTTTTCTGCAGCCTCACTACAACGGGGAGAAAAGTCTATTGCAAGCTCCCATAACATCCTTGCTCCTTTGTCCAGCTTAGCTTCGTACAGCTGAATATCAGCTTTCAAATGTTTTAGCCGCTTTTGGAGGCCCTGGGTCCATTCTCCATTTCCCAGCTGCTGAACTGCCAGTATAATTTTCTTTTTCATATAATGAGGTACAGCTTTGCTGCCTAGCTTCTTCAGCATTTCAGAAGTGCACTCTATTTCCCATGTCATGTTATCAAAGTCCTGAATATATGCCTCAATGTCCTGAATCTGCCCACTAACTTCCATTGTTTCTTCACCTACGCCATTAGGCATAGGCATGTCAGATTCACCACAGTCCTGAGTATCCTCCACTTTCTCAGGGTCAGCATCCTCTCCTTTACTGTGAGCCAAACTCTCATATCCACAGGTTTGCTGGGGCTCGCTCTTTTTACCTTCAACGCTGGTTGGTGCTGAAGATGGGTTTGATACCTGAGAATTATCCTCTATCGGGTTGTCACCCAATTGAAGACACTGGATTAAATCTGTGATTGCTTTCAGTAGGCTTTCCCGCAGAGTTAAGGGCTTATTTACTTCTCCAGTTTCTTGCTTTGTCAACCGAGCATTGTCTGCTTCTTCCCAGTTATCAGGAACTGGCTCTGTATTTTGGATATTAGCAGGTGCCAAGTTGCCAGGTGACGCTCTCCAGACAGATGCAGATGACGAATGAGCTGTGCTTTTTGGCTGTGATGTGTTACAGACTGGAATGGATTTAGGCAGCTTAACTACCTGCCCTACTGTATCTTGCCGGTGCCTCCTCTTCTCTGACACAGCTGTATTCCAGGTGAGTAGCCGAGGGTCATTTTTTTTTATTCTGTGCCTCACATCTTTTCCTAATTTATTTTTCAAGTTAAAGTTAATGTCAAACTTTGCTAACGAATCCATTATTTTCTTAACCTGCTTTGACTGAGTTTTCTGAAATATAATATGCATCACTGTATTTCCATTCTTATCTTGGCTGTTTGGATTAAGGTGTGGGAAAGTGGATGGGTTTGAACCATAGAGATCCAGTAGATAGTTCAGAAAGCGTAAACCAATGTCATCTGAAAAAAAAATATAACAACAAATCACTAACTTAAATATACTTTCTCCTGAGAACCAGAAAATGTATATTACTAATCTCTTTGCTGTTATTAACTGAAAATAAATGTCCTTTACAATAATAAAGTGAATTTAGTGCTTCTAACACATCTCATTTTGATAGCCCTAAAAACAGAGGTTTTCTATTTATTCCGAAAAACAGGCACAACAGCAGCAAGGGCAATAGAAGATTTGCCACATTCCCCCCACCATTGTGCTGAATTTTTCTTTTATCCTTCTTGGGTGAGAGACTTGTTTAGTCTCCATGTCTGCTCAATTAACAGCTTCTCCCCATGCAACTGACAACAAAAGTGCCAGCTCTTTTGATTCTTCTGATGTTGGACATTTGTCAGCTTGGTAATGAACTATGTTGGGTGACCTATTGAAATGAACAACGTCTGATGTTGTTAGCATTTGGTCACTATAAACCGAGTCCAACTTCAAACCATTTTCCCAAAACGGAAGTTTCCTGAGCCATCTACATGCCCTCCAGAAGATTAGAGATATCAGATATTCTATAGCATTTTTAGTCTTAGTCATGTGGCAATTTGAGTACACATGAAATTTTTTTTTCTAAATTGTAAACCCTGGATATAGCATGACGGCCAAAATTATTATTAAAAATTTTCATCTTAAAAAAAATGTATACAATTGTAAGAAAAACTTCAATAAAGACACTGCTTTAATCCTTTGGATTTACAAAACCATTTTTATACAAAACCTGAATTTTGAACCTAACTTGACAGTTTATCGGAACATAAGAAGGGCCATACTGGGTCAGAACAATGGTCCATCTAGCCCAGTACCCTGTCTTCCAACAATGGCCGATGCCAAATGCTTCAGAGGGAATGAACAGAACAGGGCAATTTATTGAGTGATCCATCCCTGGTCATCCAGTCCCATCTTCTGGTAGTCAAAGATTTAGGGACGCCTAGAACATGGTGTTGTGTCCCTAAGCATCTTGGCTAATAGCCACTGATGGACTTATCTTCTATGAATTTACCTAGTTCTTTTTTGAACCTCGTTATTGTTTTGGCCTTCACACCATCCCCTGACAATGAGTTCCACTGTGTGTGTGTCAAGTAATATTTCCTTTTGTTCATTTTAAACCTGCTGCCTATTAATTTCAGTGACCCCTGGTTCTTGCATTATGTGAAGGCATAAACAAACACTTCCTTATTCACTTTCTCCACACCAACCAAGATTTTATAGACCTCTATCATATCCCCTCTTAGCTGTCTCTTTTCCAAGCTGAAAAGTCCCAGCTTTTTTAATTTCTCCTCATTTGGAAGCTGTTCCATACCCCTAATCATTTTTGTTGCCTTTCTCTGTACCTTTCCCCAATCCTAATACATCTTTATAGAGATGGGGTGACCAGAACTGCATGCAGTATTCAAGGTGTGGGCGCATGGATTTATATAGTGGCATTATCAATTCTTTTCCTAAAGATTCCTAACACTCTGCTAGGCTTTTTTTTTTTTTTTTTTTTGGACAGCCGCTGCACACTGATCAGAAGTTTTCAGAGAACTATCCACAATGACTCCAAGATCTCTTTCTTGAGTTTATTCAGCAAATTTAGGCATCATCATTTTGTATCTATAGTTGGGATATTTTCTAATGCGCATTACTTGGCATTTTCATCTGCCATTTTGTTGCCCAGTCACCCAGTTTTGTGAGATCCCTTTGTAACTTTTCACAGTCTGATTTGGACTTAACCATCTTCAGTAACTTTGCATTGTCTGCAAATTTTGCCACCCCACTGTTTACCCCTTTTTCCCATATCATTTATGAATATGTTGAACAGCACTGTTCCCAGTACAGATCCTTGGGGAACACCATTATTTAACTCTTTCCATTTGAAAATGACCAGTTATTCCTACCCTCTGTTTTCTGTCTTTTAACCGGTTACTGATCCATGAGAGGACCGTCTCTCTTATCCACTGTCAGTTTACTGTGCTTAAAAGCCTTTGGTGAGGAACACTGTCAAAGGCTTTCTGAAAATTAATATATAACAAAATATAAAATAATCTGTATTATTTAATTTATATTAATTTCTTTTGGACCAAGCTCTAAAATGTTTTACTCAGTTTTTATTCTGTTCTTATTCAGGCAAAGTTCCCATTGAAGTCAATGAATGCTTAGCTTGGTAAGGACCGAATAAAAATAGAGTAAAGAACTTAAGGGGCAAATTCTGGAGAGTCAACAGTTGTAACTCAGTTTTCGACATTTCTCTTCCTTTTCTGACCCTCCACATTTTTTTGGTTCCTATACAATATTAGTCATTATGCAGGTGTCGAAGTAGAAATAATAAATCTTCCTTCCTATAATAATCAGAATAAATTAACGTTTAGGTGGACCTGCGCACCAAAACGAAGACTTACCTCTTTTATCTAAGCAGATGGAAACAGCAGCATGCAAAGGAGTATCGCCTTCGACAAGAGAAACACTCCGAGGATCTGCACCACTGCTCAGCAGCAAATAAGCCAATTCAAAATCATTATTTTTCAAGCACATCTGCAGTGGTTTTTCAGGGATGGCTCCAGTCCCCTCAGGTGAAGCTAGTGAAATAGATTGGCATATTTAAGATTAAATTTGATACAATTGATTTGTAAACTCAAAAAGAGCATCAAATGTAAGACATCAGCTTCAGTTGTTGAGAGAGTAGATGTTAAAAAAGAATATACGCATTGTTTAACCAGCTGATCACATTTATACATTTAACAGACTATTAAGGAAATTCAAATATTAAGCCAACCTCATATGAACTCTCCCAAAACTGAGTCAAATTAAAAACAATTTCTCTCTTCAAATATAAAGGCCAGGATTTCCCTCAACATACCTGTTTCAATAAATCAGCGTAGAAGTCAAATATTTGAAGAAAAGAATGTGAATTCTTCTGGCTTCAGACATACACAGAGTTATAACGCTGCTTGTACACATTAGTGGTACACACTAAGACTACTTTCCCCTCTCCACTTTTAAAAATATTAATTTATCCCCACTGCATTGGTCAGAGGGGGAAAAAAACATGTCAGAGTAATCCCAATTTTCAGACCTAGCAGAAGCAAAGAACTAAAACAGAATAGATCCCAGAGTGTCACAACTACTAACTGCTCCTCTTCTCCAAAAGCCCTCATATCTGGTGAGACATAATGGCTATTTCATCTCTTTTCTCTCTCTTTAAAACTTCAGCTACTTGCATTGAATACTCTTTGGAGAATGGAACTTGTCTTCATGCTTACCTTAAAACACCTAGAATACTGTATAGGAAGGTGTGTGTTTATATAAAAATGCATTTTGCCATGAAAAACCTTAAGGAAAATAACATGGGGGTCCAAAGTGAGGTTAACTGTGCTTATTTACATTCAGAACAAAGAACACAAGCTCTTTACAAGTATCAGAGGGGTAGCCGTGTTAGTCTGAATCTGTAAAAAGCAACAGAGGGTCCTGTGGCACCTTTGAGACTAACAGAAGTACTGGGAGCATAAGCTTTCGTGGGTAAGAACCTCACTTCTTCAGATGCAAGTGATGTCTTGCATCTGAAGAAGTGAGGTTCTTACCCACAAAAGCTTATGCTCCCAGTACTTCTGTTAGTCTCAAAGGTGCCACAGGACCCTCTGAAGCTCTTTACAGTTCTCCTCACCCAAAGTGAGAAAAACGGATTTCCCATTCAGATTTAAAGTGGAAACTTCAAAATGGATAAGCGTGGTAGTGTCTGCATGAAGAGCCTCCCAAGAAGTGAATGGCTAAAGCAACTGTGACACACCAAGGCAATGATGTCAATTCTGCTCTTTTAAGCAGGAAGAAACTGAGGAAAGGGAATGAGGAAGTAAAATAAATAAATAAAATAAAATACAATTAAAAAAAAATCAAGCAAAGCTTACGGCAAAAATAATACTTGACCATTTCCCCCCAAATACAATCCTATATCCATTTCAGATCAGATTCTGCCACACTTACTCAAGCTAAGTAGTAGCTTACTCCACAATCAATCTAGGGGATAGAATCAAGCCTTTAATAAAACAGCTACTGTATTTACATTGGGCCAGAGAGTCAGGTTGTGATATTTCTAAACTAATCTGTTTCAGTCAGCAAACAGAAGTTTCAAATCTTTTAGGACATTTTAATATCTGTGAGTTTTCACCTCCTCTTTTTAGCAAGCATCTTACAAGATGCACCCGTCGCTTATCCAATCTGTCAACTTGTTTGATAACACTGCCAATGTTGAGGTCTGAAAGACTGCAGTTTCTGATGAGTCCACCACATGATGGCATTTCCCCATTGGCTTTCCGTGTTAGCAATAGCAAAACTTCATGCCACATTTGCTTCTCCAACAAAAGCTTTATGAAACTGCTAGCACAGGTATCATAAATGTCACAAACCATTTCTTCAGGAATTTCTGCAAGGAAGCAAAGCAAGAGATAATTAAATAGAAGCAGGGTAGCAATAAAATAATGACCAATGCAAACTGATTCCAGAATCAATGACTGAAAAAAAAAATCCCCATTAAAATACAGTATATGTAACTGGCAGTCTTGCATTAATACTCTATATCCAGCACCATGGGGGGGGGGAGGGGGAGATAAACAAAATCAATGCTACCTTAGGTAAGCAAGAAGGTTCTTTTCTGAGATCAGCTTAGGAGGCTTGAAAAAATATGGTCAAACTGCAGCTTTATCGTGTAGTTGATGGCCTTCTAAGGGTGGCCTTTGTTATCAGGACTTCAAACCAGATGTTCATAATAGTCCCTTCTGGCCTTAAAATCTATGAATCTAAGAAAGTCCATTATTTAAATTAAGGTTACTTCGATTTTTTTTAAGACAAAAGATTTAGGACTTCATGAAGGACTTCACAAACTAGTGGTAAAAGAGTTGCTATTTTAGTACCTCAAGGAAACAAGAAATCACTGGATAACTCAAAACTACCAATCAGACAATTCCCATTCTTGGAAAACGGCAAAGCAGTAACTTGGGTTGTTATTCCCTGAATGGAAGGTGAGTTGTAAACCACAATGACGCTCCAGATATCTAAAACCTTCTCACAAAGAATGAAAGGACTGACTGGACGTGGTACAGACAGAGAATGCAAAATCAGACAGCAACTGCATCTAATTGTCCCAATAGTGCAAGTTCTTGACACTGGAAGAAAAAACCTTCAGTTTCAGAACAACTCCTGGTGTCAGGAAAGGAGTCTTCATCAGGCACCAAATATGCAACTGTGGAATCTTCACTGTTAAAGATTAGTTAATGTAGGAGCCTTTGGAGGAGAACCCAAAGGGTTACAAGTAAAGCACCTTTGCTATTAAACTGTTTCAATCTACATACAATGGTACTGAATATAGACGGGGCTTCCTATACTGAGATCAGATAGCAGGTAAAGCCAGATAGAATTGGACCAATTAGTTTGGATTTAAATAAACCTCCAAAAAGGAAGGGAGATCTGAACACTGATCAATATAAAAATCAAGAAAAACTAACACAAACAAAAACTGAAGGCAGACACAGACTCACTGTTTCCAGGTCAGAAGAGAGTTCTAATTACCGCTTTACAGAAATAATTCTACTTTGCTTAACAACATGTATCACCAGAAGCTGCTTGGTTCCCTATGAGAAGTGAGTTGGTCTCCGTCCACGTCTTAATGGACAAGGGTGTGCACGTGACAATATATCACCACAACTGTCACTAACTCACAACCAGTAGAGGACAAGGATTCATAAAGGCATGAAGAGTGAACTACACTTTTAGTCCTAAAGGTGACTGTCTCCTGGAAAGGGCTGAGGCACTTGGTGAGGCAGTATTGAGAAGTTTGCAGTGCTGCTGCCTCTGCTATATCTGTTAAAGGACCTCCAGTCTGGGGCTCTCAGTCTGGCACCTTTATCAAAAGGACTAAATTCATGGGAATAAAAGAGCTTTATTCTCCTGCTCTCATCCCTCAATTTTCTGAAACAAACCTCAACTGCTGCACTCTTCTGGACCCTTTTTATCCCCTCCTGTCCTTAGGACATCATTTCTCTTACTGATTCTAAGCTTCTCCCAGCAGAAAGTGTGACTATGCTAATGAACTTCAACTTTTCTTAGGGAAGGTTCATCACAGCTATGGCCAGACACCTTTGTCTCTAACAGAGAGATCAATTTACTAGAGTCCAGACATAGACACTTAGGGCAAAACCCAGCCCCCGTAGCAATGGAACTGGTGTGGTTCTGCTGTGCAGAGAATGTGACATACATGGTGTATGCACCGCACAGCAACGCACGGCCCCACACCACTCAAACTCCCTGAGCAGCAGTGAGAAAGAAAAGGGCACGGGGCTTCATCAGGAAGCAAGGCTGCTGCAGCAAACACGTTCCTGTCCTCTCCATTCCCATTGGGGCCAGGCAGACTACTTCATCCCCCTCTTCCTTACATCTGCTCAGCCCAGGACCCAGGCTCTGGATTTAGAGCTTAACACAGTTCTATTCTGAAGAGTGACTCTAAACAATATAGCAACGTGGGATTCCGTGTTTGCCATCCACCAATTATTTCCAGATCAAATTTGCTGAGTTTATACAAGTACGTACATGAGTTTTCTGACTGCCAGCTCAGAAAGATCTGAATAAAAGATTCTGCAGACTAAATTCTGCTCTCAGTTTCAACTGTGCAATTTAGTTGTCTTCAAGTTCTTTAATTGGATTGCTCTGGTGTAACTGCGGGCAAAATCTGTCCCTATGGTAGGAACTAATTTAAATAATTCTGCTGTAAGCCAGAACAAAACACAGTTTCTTTCCACTCTGTTGGCTTTACAATTCTAATGCTTATTTTTGTCACTAACAGCACTATACACAACTCTGACACAGGGTGCAGCTCTGTTGAATAAGAAAATGCCATCATTTTTATGCTCTCTCTTTTCTGAGAAAAAATTTACTTGAACGTGTTCACAAATCTTGAAAGCCTTGGACTCTTTTTGGAATTTTTTTAAAAAAGGGGGTTTAGAAAGAACCTACTCAGGAGGAGACTGGGCACAATGGAAAGATTCTATAAAAATGAAAAGAGTATCCTGAAAATCTGGGTGAAGAAGAGTAGAGTGGAGACTCAGTGGCATGGTCATGAGTGAAGCATAAAAGGCTAGACAGATAAAGAGTAGACCAGGGATTACTCACCTTTTTCTGATTACAACTGATTACCTTTTTTAAATGCCCATTTAATCACAATTCCCTTACAGGCTTTCATATTTATAACAATACATTTCAAAACATGCTGGGGATTACCCAGTTAGAGTAGCAGAGCCTTTGTAGCATTCCCATCACCAAATTCCCTTTCTGGTCTGACTGACTGCTTGCCAAGCAGTGTTCCCTCTCTCACACATCCAGCACGCAGCCATAGGATGTGCACAGCTTTCTAAGATCAAGATAGAAAACGGTTTGATCAAATGTTAAGTTTCTAGTTTTTGTAAAGATGAAAGTTTCCCATTTTTAAATCCCATGATCCTTATGCTGAAAAACTACCATGATCCGCCACCTCTCACCCCCTATGGTATCCCAGCATATCACCTACCCAGTACTGAGTTCCAAAGTTTGGGAAATACTGCAGAAGGGAAGAAAAATTAAAAATGCTTTTATCTTTTAGAAAGCAGCTGTTAGCCAAGTGTTGAGTTTTAGGGGGACATGTGATAGCCCTTACAGGAATAACAGATCTATATTTTGCTTTGCCCCCCAGGGAGATTCAGAGACAGGTGGCAAGATGCCATTGGCAGCATCAGAAATAAACTTGGAACATACCATCTTAGAGCTGGGCTAGAAGGCACCTCCATGCCTGCCATAAAGCTATCACTTTGGGGACCTGTAAAATAGGGATCTGTCAAGGATACCTCATGGAACCTGGGGCAGTTTGTGAACCCAACCTCTTCCAGGATGGACATCCCTGATGCAGAGGCATCGCGGTGAAGATAGCATGTGGAGACCAGCACTCCTTGCAAGCCCAGCACTATGTGGGCTGAGCCACCAGCCATGGTCAGTCCGACTCTTGAGCCACGCCTCAGGATTGGTCTGATCTGGTAGCCATGACCTGGCAGGGGGCAGAGGGCCTGGCAGGCTGTGAACTCCCCACACCCAGGGATCAGCAGACAGCAAGGTCGTGAGAAACTCAAGTTCGGCTAGAACATCTGTCTGCCTGTGAGCTGAAGTGCTGGCTCCCCATAGCAGCTGCGGTGGGAGGGGACTGAAGAGAAAAGTCCCTCAGAGCACGCACCTCCACTCATCCCCTTCTAGACCCAGCATGTGATTTAGAGAAACCTATGCGGCCCGGAGAGGGCCAATAGGAGCTGCGAGAACTCAAAGGAAGCATGACACCATTCAGACAACAACACTGTTCGATAAGCAGGTGACACAGCCAACACCCCTTTCTATTCAAAGCAGGAGCCCAGCCAGAACTCTCTAGCCTGAAGGATCCAGATTTCTAAAGGCAGAATCCAGGCTATTTCTCTTAAGTGTCACCGGGAAGGAAAGGTGAAGTAGGGCAGCACCTGAGAGAGAGTCAGCAGCTTCTGAGGACAGGGGGTTGTTGCTACTGAGGAAAGTCCAGCAGTTGCACATGTGGTGGGGTGGGGCTCACATAACTGGTGCAGGTGGATAAGGGAGAACATACGGAAGGGGTGCCTTGCTGTCTCCACACAAAAGACAGAAGATGGGGGAGGTGCACTGAGTCAGCAGGGGAGAGGAGCAGCTCTATATTCCCTGCCACGAGGATAGTGACAGCTGCTCTCCTACAAGTGTGCACAACTTAACAGTGGAAGCGCCATCTCCTGTCAGCCCTCACCAACTTCTGCCATCCTCCCTGTTATCTTTGGCCCTCTCTGCTATGGCTAAGCAGGTGGAGGTGAGCAGAAAGTGGCTTCCT
This sequence comes from Malaclemys terrapin pileata, assembly GCF_027887155.1. NCBI lineage: Eukaryota > Metazoa > Chordata > Testudines > Emydidae > Malaclemys > Malaclemys terrapin. The sequence continues at coordinate 201,875,900 of NC_071506.1, read as the reverse complement.
AGCACCATGACACCCTTCCCCCCTTAAGCCTTTACATTGCATCCTAGGCTCACTCTCCTCCAAAGGAAGTCCCTGCCTGAAATGTGTCTTCTCTATTCCACGGCTTTATTCTCAAGAGTCCCAACCTACCTCCCTTAAATCCTAGTCATTTAGGGCTTGATCCAAAGTCCACTGAAATCAATGGGAGTCTTTCCATTGACTTCAATGTGTTTTGGGTCAGGTACTTAGAGAAAGGGAGTCAATGCAACTCCCCTTCCATTCCAGACATAATCAACAGGGCTTGGCCACCACCCCCATAGCCATTGTTTTGTGTGTTTCAATGGGAAAATACTCGAGCTCTGAGTTCGGTCTTCACAGTGGTAATGCCGAAAAGCATTACCTATAGGTAGGTTTCAATATGTATGTAAAATACTTTCTGTGGGTAAATGATCTTTGGGTTTACAACTCTGAGACTTCATCTGCACACCAGATAAACAAAAGCAAGTTCATTTAAAACAGACTGATATGTACCTCACTCAAACATCCATGGGAAAAGCTTTTACCATTCTTCAGGGGAGGGTGTTAAGACAGGTTCCCCTCCACAAAGAGCTTCTCTTTCATTACCCTAAATAAAGTTAAACAGTTTTCTCAAGCAAGGAAGCGCCCTGAAAATATGATAACTTGTATTCAAAATGATGTACGAATCCTAACTTTTTTCCAGTTCTTCTCTCTGCTCGAGAAATCCCTTTCACAACAATGGCTGGCCACATAAAATGACCATTGACCTGTATCTGAACTGGTAGAAAAGATTCTGTAATACTATCAAACCAGCTTTCCAGGATCAGGATCATTTCCAGGATCATTGCAGGGGAGTTATTTCTCCTTAGAGGCTGCTACTTCTGATGCTCACATCGACGCTCTCAGGGTATAAATCTACACTTTGAGCTGCGGGGGTGTAAATCTCAGCTCAAGGAGACATACCCATGTCAGCTCTGATCAAGCTGATGTACCCCAAGTACATATCTGTACTAGGCACATACTTGGGCTGCGAGCCCTTCCTGCAGTGGCTACCCTACTATTTTTAGCGCACTAGTTCAATCAGAGCCCTTGTGGGTATGCCTCCTTGAGCTGGTAATTGCACATCCAGCTCAAAGTGTGGGCATTCCCAGTGTCACAACAAAAAGGCAAAAGGCACACACTTCTTCCTTGTTGAGGTTGATAAATTTATAAATTTTTAAAGAAAAAAAAAATGAGATGTGCATCTTAAACAGGGTTCATACCAGAGCGTCTAACATTAAGCAAGTTTAGTTAACCACAGAAAATGCCGAAGATGCTACCAACCATCAGCTAACCTGTCCTATGTCATTTTTTCTGGCCAGAAACTATCATAAAAAGCAGAATATATGCATAAGGCTTTCTGCAGTTCTGAATACAAAGATCTGACCCTCTCCAAAGTTGGTATATTAGAATTAGTAGAATAAAATAAAATCTTCCAGGAAACACCCTGGAATAGGTACTAACGGGTCATTAATAGCATAATGTTTAATAGGCAGAAAATGGAATGCTAGCGCACCTCCAGTTTATTCAGTATGATTGAAAAAATTGTCAAATGAAGCTTTGATTAAGGTAATTTACATTGATGACAAAGTGGTGGAAAATATACTAATATTAGTTGCACATAGATGCATTAATGCAGTTATGATGTAACATGGCACAGACATGATATAATTATTAAAACAACACCTTTTAGATTTTATTTGAAACTAGTATACACAGGATCATGCACTGGCCCTTTCCCTGTGTCAAAATTAAAAAACAAAAACAAACAACAAACACCACAGGAGTTAAAAGCATAAAAGAACAGACTTGGTATGTTTACATTCTTTTGCCATGGCATTAATAATGACTGTATAAATTTAAGTATCTTTTCATTGTACTGAGATTTTTTTTTGTTTCTGTATTCTTCAAAAAGTTTAAATTAAAAAAGGCAAAACCCTCCAACAAGAATAGGAAGTAATATTTTTTCTGTAATTATTTCTGTGTTACAGATACTTGCGGAAAGCACTCTACATGTTAACATCAAATATATTTTTTACATCTATTAAGTTTGTGAAGGGGAGAGATGGGAATTCACTTTACCTTTTACAGTAGACAAAAGCTTCAGAAACCTCTGAACCGTCTCATGCTTCAACAAATTTTTATGCTGTGCTTGGTTTTCAGGACTGCAAAACATCAAGAACTGATCAAAAGCATCCAGAAGAGAGCTGATTTCATTAACTGAGGCTTTGCTTTCGCTCCTTCCTGAAAAAAATATCATTGAAATTGGTAATTCTGTTACTTATTTGTTTGTTGTTGTTGGGGGGTGGGGGGTGTTAAAAATATTATATAATACATTTTATTGGCAGCTTATGGTGTGCTAGCATGGATAAAAACACATTTTTAAAAATAAAAACATAGTAATGTAATACCTCCCAATTTATCCCATACTCAGGATAACGTACAACAACAGTGTGGTTTACATTAGTTAACAAATGCCCTAAAAACAAAAGTCCAGACTCAGCATGAGTTTGCCAGCTGCTTTGCGGAATGTAACTTTGTCCACGTGACAGACCACATAAGAATGACAGCTGGAGACAGCCCGAGAAAGCTAGTCTTCTTCCAGGAGATCCAGAAGAGAGGTCAGACAGTTTGCCACAAAGCAGCAACTAAGGCTCAGCTCACCTACTCCTGCACTAAGCCCAGAAAACCTTGCCATTCAGAACCAGGCCCTTCAGAATGGGAATGAGGTGTAAAAGTGCCAAGGCAAATGGAAAAATAATTTTTGAGAGGAACAGGCAACCCTGGTCCAAACAGTGCATCATATAGGACCCCAGCTCAATAAACTTATGCCCATTGCTACTACAACCCAGGCTGGAGGAATTAAGTTGATCTTTTCATTCTGAAGCCACCAGCATAGGGCCTGGGAAGACAATAATACAGAGAGAGAAATGTAGGGACCACTTTTCCAGGAACCAGAGATAGAGGAGATGCATGTGAAAGTAAAACCCAGGGCACTACATTATCTCTCTATACGCAGGCTTTGAGGCAGGCTCAAGCCATGACTGACTTTGCCCAGGTCAGAGCTGAGACATGTCTCCTCTGTTTCTGAATCTTGTGGTCCTTAAGGAACTGCTTGCTCACTCAGGTGTTCAGCTGTGCTCCCAGGTGAATGCCCACAGTGACCTCTCAAAGGGTCTTTTAGTACTGACACCCCACCACAACCACCTGAAGAGTGTTTCCGATGGCTATCCAGCAAGCTGTTCCACCTATTGAGACAGGAAACAAAACTTGAGGGCTTCGCTGGTTCTGATCTTTTTATTTGGGGCCATTATCACAAAGTTTGTTTTCCCATCTTCACCCGCTACGTGGAGGATGAAGTACCCACTATTTGGATTGACACATTTAGACACTAGAGTGTGCTACTTTCATTACTAATAGTTTAGCAATTATTTAGAGAGAGATCTGTTATTTGATTAAATTTATCAAAATCTAGTTTTAAGTTTTGTTAAAAATGGGAAAGTCAGCATTTCTGTTAAAGCAGGTTGGAAACCAGTTTATATACTCATTTCCTGGAATTTCACATAAACAGTCACAAACATCATCAGTTTTTTTAGCAAGACCCTTTTCCCTTAGCAAATTGCCTAGAAATATCAATTGTGATTAAAAACATTTTAAAAATGCATTTCAAAGTTCGAGCATGGTAACAAGTGCTTTGTACTATGCAAACTTAATTTTAGCTCCACTGCTTTGGTGTAGACAATAGTTTTATTGTGATACTAAACTTTGATATTCTTTTTTGCATTACTGTATGCAGTGGTTAAGACTTTCAGAGCAGCGCAAGGGATTTAGCCATACATCATCCATTAAAATCAGAGCTGGTCAAAATTTTTGAAACAAAGTAGGGCTGTCAAACAATTAAAAAAATTAATCATGATTAATAAACAAAAGAATACCATTTATCTAAATATTTTGGATGTTTTCTACATTTTCAAATATATTGATTTCAATTACAACACATAATATAAAGTAAGCACTGTACACTTTGTATTTATTTTTGATTACAAATATTTGCACTGTAAAAACCAAAATAGTATTTTTCAATTCACCAAGTCTTGTAGTGCAATCTCTTTATCATGACAATTGAACTTACAAATGTAGAATTATGTACCAAAAAAAACCTACATTAAAAAATAAAACAATGTAAAACTTTAGAGCCTACAAGCCCATTTAGTCCTACTTCTTGTTTAGCCAATCGCTCAAACAAGTTTGTTTACATTGCAGGAGATAATGCTGCCCGCTTCTGGTTTACGTCACCTGAAACTGAAAACAGGCATTCACGTGGCGCTGTTGTAGCCAGCATTGCAAGATATTTATGTGCCAGGTGTGCTAAAGATTCATATGTCCCTTCATGATTCAGCCACCATTCTAGAGGATATGCATCCATGCGAATGACAGGTTCTGCTCGATAACGATCCAAAGAAGTGTGGGCTGATGCATGTTCATTTTCATCATCTGAGTCAGATGCCACCAGCAAAAGGTTGATTTTCTTTTTTGGCAATTCAGGGTCGGTAATTTCTGCATCAGAGTGTTGCTCTTTTAAGACTTCAGAAAGCATGCTCCACACCTCATCCCTCTTAGATTTTGGAAGGCACTTCAGATTCTTAAACCTTGAGTTTAGTGCTGTAGCTATCTTTAGAAATCTCACATTGGTACCTTCTTTGCATTTTGTCAAATCTGCAGTGAAAATGTTCTTAAAACGAACATGTGCTGGGTCATCAACCAAGACTGCCATAACACGAAATATATGGCAGAATGAGGATAAAACAGAGCAGGGGACATACAAGGAGTTCGCTCACAAATTTAATTAACGCATTATTTTTTTAACAAGCGTCATCAGCATGGAAATATGGTGGAATGGTGGAAGAAGCATGAAGAGGCATACAAATGTTTAGCATTTCTGGCACAAATACCTTGCAATGCCGGCTACAAAAGTGGCATGTGAACGCCTGTTCTCACTTTCAGGTGACATTATAAATAGGAAGCAAGCAGCATTATCTCCCGTAAATGTAAACAAACTTGTCTGTCTTAGCAATTGGCTGAACAAGAAGTAGGACTGAGTGGACTTGTCAGCTCTAAAGTTTTACTTTGCTGTTTTTGAGTGCAGTTATGTAACCTCAAAAAAAAATCTATATTTGTAAGTTGTACTTACATGATAAAGAGATTGAACTACAGTACTTGTATGAGGTAACTGAAAATATTATTTCTCTTGTTTACAAATATTTGCACTATAAAAATGATTAACAAAAATAATAATATAAAGTGAGCACTGTACACTTTTTGTTCTGTGTTGTAATTGAAACCAATATATTTGAAAATGTAGAAAAAGTCCGAAAATATTTAATAAATTTCCATAGGTATTCTATTGTTTAACAGAGCAATTAAAACGGCAATTAATTGTGATTAATTTTTTTGAGTAATTGTGTGAGTAAACTGTGATTAATCAACAGCCCTAAAACAAAGTGTTTTCATCAAAAGCAAAACACAAATAGCCAACATTTTTTGTTTTTCAAGAAAAATGTAAATTGTCCCCCTAATTTTTTTTGCCAACTTTTGTTTAGCAAAGCCATTATCAATACACTTTAGTGATGACGACCACCATCCTTCTCTTCTTCCAGCCTATATAGGAAAACATCCTGACCAACAGCATTGGGTCCCCACCTATCAGCAAGTAAGCTGACTAAAAAGGGACTGCTTGACACTGCTTGTATAAATAGCTCAACTCTACTTCCAAAACTGATATAGATCATATACTCGGGATGGTGGGAGGAGGAGGAAGGTAAGGAAAGAAATACAAGAAATAATTACCACCAGGTAATACTTCCTTGTCGTGTGTCTCTTCTTCCCCCAAGAATTGGGGAAGGGGTTATTTTAAAGAAATACTTCAGAGAGTTTTGAAGTGTTTTATTGGAACTACTGTTTGTATTTTAAGCCTGTCAAGTCAGGTTCTGTACTTAGCACGGGTCTGATTCACATTGCTTGGCACCTTGCAGTGCCATTCCACCGCAAAGTGAATATAAAGTGCTACCAAATCATAAAGAATCAATGAGGATGGAAGAGAAGCTATCCTGTCTCTGCTGTCTATACTGATTTCAAAAGAAAGATTTTGATCCTCTGGTTTGAAAGAGAAACCACTTTAAAGGCAGAGGAAATTGGAAAGGTAATGTAAGGCAACATCTTAAAATGTCTCCAACTGTGCCAGTTTTCAGAATTCCGTCTGTCTTGGAGGGAAGTACGCCTCACCATGAATCTGAAATTTCTTGTGTGTTTTTAAAAATATCAGTCATTCTATACTCACTTCTCGAGCTAGGGGAGATTTCCACCCACTGTGTTTTCTCCCACAGCGCCAGGGCAACTTAGGTAAACTTCAGACTGACAGACATCTGCAATACATCTCATATTTTTGGCTAACTTCAAGGAAAGGGGGCATTCTGTAATGGAACTCAGGTGGTCTACCTGCAAGGTTGTAGTGACAAAAACAGCACAAGTAAACATCTTAAAAGCTATACCTTACATTTCAGATGCCTAAGAATGATGTCTAGGCCAGTCTGAAATATCTGGTGAGGGCTGGAAATTGGGTAGAAGAGCTGGTGGGTAGGACAGTTATAGAGGTTAAGGTAATGAGAGGAGCATCCATTTGGGTGCAAATATCCTTTGGCCTCATCTAAACAACTAGTTAATTTATGAGACAATGTGGGTGAAATAATGTCTTATTAGATCAACTTCTCTTGGTGAAAGGAAGAAGCTTTTGAGAAGCACAGAGCTTGTCTCTTTCACCAGTGGAAGTTGCTCCAATAAACTGTATCTCAGCCATCTTGTCTCTTTAATATCCTTGGACCAACATGACTACACCACCACTGCATAAGTTAATTTATGGCAGCTGCCCTGGATTGCTTTTGTGCAGGACATGTGTGGGATATCTGGCTGTGACGTTGCACTCCATAGGTTTTATAGAAATATGTTTATGAGTGTAAATATAATGTAACTGGAATATGCTTTATGCGAAAGGTCTCTTGTAAGGTTTCATTACAAAGCTTATAATTTACTGAGTATGTTCATCCTATTTGTATGAATGTATCATTCTTGTATCTGAAGCAAGAAATATAAAGTATTACTCTGAAGTCCTATTGTAACTATGCAAAGTGAGGGCCATTAATGATGGCTTGGAATCTTGATGGCTCCCATTAACTAGGACAATTGGTTGTGAATGGTTTTGTTTACTTGCAAACCTTCCTGGGTATGTGCAGGCCAGCCCTGAAAGAATGGAGAATGAGGTCTTACAGTGACATGTGATCATGTCACCTGGTACTGGAATCCATCTTAAACCTGGTGCTTTTCCATTTAGGAGGAGGGGTGAGGACCCAGAGAGACAAAAGATTCCCGCCTTGTGCCAAAGCTACAAAAGGGGGTGGAACAGAACAAAGGAGAGAGGGGGCAGTCATGAGAAATCCTCTAGTTACCACCTGAGCTGGAACTAACAAGAACTGTACCAGGAGAAAGGATTGGGCCCAGACTAGAAAGGAGTCTAGTCTGTGAAAGAAGCTTATTGGAACATCTCTGAGGGTGATATTTACCTGTATTCAGTTTCTTAATGTATTAGGCTTAGACTTGCATGTTTTGTTTTATTTTGCTTGGTAACTTACTTTGTTCTGTCTGTTATTACTTGGAACCACTTAAATCCTACTTTTTATACTTAAGAAAATCACTTTTGTTTCTTAAGCCAGAGTAAGTGATTAATACCTGGGGGAGCAAACAGCTGTGCATCTCTCTCTATCAGTGTTATAAAGGGTGAACAATTTATGAGTTTACCCTGTATAAGCTTTATACAGAGTAAAACGGATTTATTTGGGGTTTGGATCCTATTGGGAACTGGGAGTCTGGATGCTGGAGATAGGTGATTTGCTGAGCAGTTTTTGGTTAAAGTCTGCAGCTTTGGGGCTGTGGCCCAGACCATGGGTCTATGTTGCAGCAGACTAGCGTGTCTGGCTCAACAAGGCAGAGTTCTGGAGTCCCAAGCCATCAGAGAAAACGGGCTCAGAGGTAGTTTCAGCACATCAGGTAACAGTCCTAAGGGGGTCTCTGTGACCAAATCCATCACACTGGTATCCAGGAATGCTTTAAGGGTCTGATCTAAAGTCCACTGAAGTCAACAGGGGTGTTTCTCTGTTAAGGGCCTGATCCAAAACCCATTGTACTCGATAGAAAAGGCAAGGGAAACCTCCACCTGGGAGGATCTGCCAAAAGTGGTGTCTTATTCCTTTCTTTAAAAAAAAAAAAAAAAAAAATCAATGCCCTGTACTGGAAGTGACCATCTGTCCTATAGTTTAAGAACTATTACTTATTTAGTGCCTAGTGTCCAACAACATATATCCAATAAGGAGCCACTAGGAAACATTTGATCAGATGAGAGGTATATTTTCAAGCAATGATTATGTAAAGGATTATGCAGTGTGACATAAATGTTGGATTTCATATTATCTCTTAAAGTACTGTGGGGTGCTGCTCTCTCTCAATTTCATAGTATACAGAGCTGGAAGGGACTTCGAGAAGTCACGAAGTCCAGCCCCCTGTGCTGTGGCAGGACCAAATAAACCTACAACATCCCAGACAGGTGTTTGTCCAACTTGTTTTTAAGAGCTTCCAATGATGGGGACTCCACAACCTCCCTTGGAAACCTATTCCAGAGTTTAACTACCCTTATAGTTAGAAAGTTTTTCCTAATCTCTTAGCTAAATCTCCCTTGCTGTAGATCAGGGGTCAGCAACCTGCTGCACGCAAGCTGATTTTCAGTGGCACCCTGCTTCCAGTCTGGGGTTCCGGCCGCCCGCACCTTGCCAGCTGGGGTCCTGGCCGCTGGCCCCGCTCAGCCTGATGCCTGCCTGGATGGACATAACCCCAGGCCAGGAGCGGGCTGAGCGTGGCCGACAGCCAGGACACTAGCTGTCAGGAGCTGGCGGATAGAACCCCAGACCGGCAGCAGGCTGAGCCGGTCAGTCAGCTGCCAGTCTGGGGTTCCATCTGCCAGCACTGCTCAGCCCACTGCCGGTCTGGGGTCCCGGCCACCAGCCCCGCTCAGCCCGCTGCCAGTCTGGGGTTCCAGCCACCGGCTCCCTGCCAACTGGGGTCTCGGCCACGCTCAGCCTGCTGCTGGCCTGGGATACCAGCCGCCGGCCCCACTCAGCCCGCTGCCCGTCTGGGGTTCCAGCCACCGGCCCTCTACCAGCCAGGGTCCCGGCCACCGGCCAAGCTCAGCACACTGCTGGCCCGGGGTACCAGCCGCTGGCTCAGGGCTCTACAGCCACCCCCAGCTGTGGCCCACTGGCCTCAGCCTGAGGCAGTGGGGGTGCAGACAGGGGCAAGAGGGGGCACAGCTCAGCACCCCCACCTTAAAAATTGTTCCAGGCCACTGGGATATTTTTAAGTCCTGGTTTGCTGCTTATATCAGACCACGTGGAACAACTTACTGCATCTGACCTTGTGCGTGCCCTCTGTTACCATTTTTTTTTCCACTGTGAGTTGAGGGGTACATTTGACAAAATGTCAGCTCCTAAGAAAGCAAAGTTAGATGTCCATTCATTTCGGCCTTCTTGGACAGACACATTTGGATTTATTCAAAAGAAGGATCGTGCTGTTCGTGCTCTCTGTTATGGAAGTGTTGTTTGTCGCGCATCAAGTGTTCGACGACGTTTTCAAACGAAGCACGAGAAAACCTTTCTTCACGAAGCAAACAAGACTGAGTCGATCAAAAAGGCAGTAGAAGGATCAGAGAAGCAAAGCAGTGTTTTTAAGTGTTTACGTGTAGGTAAATATCAAGCTACAGAAGGAAGTTACAAGATTGCACAGTGCATTGCAAAAAATGGAAAGCCGTTTACTGATGGGGAATATATAAAAAGTTTTTCTCAGCAGTTCGGAGGTTTTATTCAATGATTTGCCAAATAAAGATACAATCATATCTAGAATAAAAGAACTGCCTGGTCTCTACCAGAACAGTTGAGAGACGCATACGTGAAATGGCAGAAAACATTAATGAAAAGCAGACGACTGCATTAAAAGGCACAGCAGTGTTTAGTGTTGCAGCTGATGAGAGCATGGATATAAAAGACGTCCCACGTTTGGCAGTTGTTGCAAGATATTGTGCTTCTGGATGAAATCCAAGAGGAACTTTGTTGCCTAAAACCCTTGCATGGCACAGCAAAAAGGGGGAAGATATAATGGAAAGTTTTGTAAACCATTTTGAAGAATGAGGAGTTGACATCAGAAAAATATTTTGTGTGACAACAGATGGTGCTCCTGCCATGGTCGGAAAACAGAAGGGATTTGTAAAGTTACTTGAAGATCAAATTGGCCGCCTGACAGTCAAATTTCACTGTATCATCCATCAAGAAAACCTGTGTGCTAAAATTTCTAATTCAGAGCTTAATAATGTGATGAATACAGTGGTGCGAATAGTCAATTTCCTTGTTGCTTGATCTGCTTTGACTCACAGACAGTTTTAAGCACTGCTAGAAGAGATGGACAGTGCTTATAACGACATTCCACCTCTCAGCAACATTCGGTGGCTAAGTCGTGGCAAGGTTTTGGTGTGCTTTGTAAACTGTTTTGATGCAATCGAGGCCTTTTTGTCAGAAAAAGGACAAAACTACCCCGAACTGGAAGATAACAGATGGCTGTGTAAGCTCGTGTTTCTAACTGACATCACTGCTCACCTAAACAAACTCAACCTCTATCTCCAGGGTGCAGGGCAGTTTTTTCTCAGGGTATTCGAACTTCTACTTTCCGCTACTTCCAACACATAAGAGAGCTATTGACACGTTGCACTGTCAGTGTCGATGAGATTGGAATGTACATGCAAGAACTGGAATCAGAATTTTCTGACAGATTTCCAGCGATTTGGCCCAATGCTTTCTTTTCTAATTAAACCTGAAAAGTTCAACGAAAGCGACTTGGATTTATCTGTATTTCAGTGGATGGGTGTTGAAGATTTCGAAATGCAGCTCATTCAGTTAAAAAGCTCAGAATTGCAGGCACCAAAGTTTGTAGATCTGCAGAGTGCACTTGAAGCTACCGAGAGAGATCATGGGGCCTCTATTCTGACCTGCTGGACATCCCTGCCAGTGAAATTTAATTGTTTGAAGAAAATTGCATTTGCAATGCTTTCAGCATTTGGAGCCACATACCTGTGTGAACAGGTATTTTCACACATGAAATCTGTCCTCTGTCTCCCTCGGAGCCGATTAACAACTGATCACTCCGAAGCCTGTGTGCAGCTTAAAGTATCCAAATATGTGCCAGACACTGGAAAACTCAGCAAGGAACAGCAAAGATCACACTAAACTGATAAGATCTGCATTTTAATGTAATTTTAAATGAAGCTTCTTAAACATTTTAAAAACCTTATTTACTTTACATACAATAGTTTAGTTATATAATATAGACGTATAGAGAGAGACCTTCTAAAAACGTTAAAATGTATTACTGGCACACGAAACCTTAAATTACAGTGAATAAATGAAGATTTGGCACACCACTTCTGAAAGGTTGCCAACCCCTGCTGTAGATTAATCCCATTACTTCTTGTTCTACTTTCGGTGGACATGGAAAACAATTGATCACCATCTTCTTTATAACAGCCCTTAACATATTGGAAGACTTATCAGGTCACTCCTCAGTCTTCTTTTCTCAAAACTCAACATGCCCAGGTTTTTCATCCTTTCCTCCTAGGTCAGGTTTTCTAAATCTTTTATCGTTTTTGTTGCTCTCCTCGGCACTCTTCAATTTGCCCACATTCTTCCTAATGGAGCTAGTTCCTCAAATGTCTCCAACCCAATTAATTTAGGACCCAAGCCTGATGGCTGCCACTTATTTAAACTGGCAAAGGGGAAAAAAAAACTAGCATGAGGGAGTCCTGCCAAAAATTTTTTTAGAGGAGAGCTTGCTGAAGCTTATGAGAAGACAGATCAGAGACATGAGGAGCCGCATAAGCAGCAGCGACATTGGAACTGATTGCAAAAAAGAGCCACAGCACTCCTAGAGGGAAGCTAACCAAACCATTGAAAAATCTCTCACCAGCAGCAGGAACATCTTCTCCCCAGTCTTGTATGTAACAAACTCTAAGTGAGGAGGGGAATTCAAAACTGACTTAGAGGGAGGAAAAAAATGTTAAAAAAAGAAAGCTCTACAAATATAAAAGGCCCCCTTCCCAAAACTCCACCCTAGCTACACTGCATGGCCATTGAAACAGGCATGGGACTGAAGGGGCTGTATGCATGCTAGCCTCCAAAGCAGCTATAGTAGCACACATTTCCAAGATAGTCAAGCAGGATCAACCTGAGGACATCTGGAATGCGGACCATTTCATCTTTGTATTGGTCGAAGTGCTGAAAATTGCTGTCGTGCTATTGGACTCCAAATGCTTCTCCTCACAGGATCCTTTCCCTAAATATTCTCCAAGTTTTTCTTTTATAGAAAGCCCAGCTGAGTTGCACTAATGACTATGTGACCCATTATAGATTACCTAATTTTGCAAATTAGCACTATTTTTTTTAAAAAGCAGGCTTTGTAACATAGGATCTAATAATGGGACCTGCTAATAAATCTGAGTGGAGAAATGGAATTAGATCCTTTAATGCTCACTTGGCTAATCTGTAATTTCAACTGAATTTATTTTTTCTCTCTTATTATCATTTCTCTCTCTTCCTCTTCCAGCTGGAACATGTACGTGAAAAAGGAAATGAGGACGAGAAGAGTACAAAAAGATTTGAAGAGGAAGTGTGTGGGTTAGGCTATGAATACCAGCAGCAGAACTCATCCTTTTGGTCCTTCTTGCTCCCTAGTAGATGGAGGTTACAGGTCAGGATGTTTTCCTTTATTGAAAGGAGACTAGTCAAAAAGATCCACTTTTCTTTCCCGTTGTTAACAGTATGGAATGGTAAGGTACTGCTCTAGAGTGTTAGCTCCTAATCAGATATGATTTTTATTTTACTAATTTTATATTGTAATTATGTGCGTCTTCTTTATCCAGACATCTAAGTGAATTTAATTTGGCAGGTCCCAACAGCATCTGAGCCTGTTCACTGATGACAGGTCAAACTGAGTTCCAATCTTGGAAAAATCAGCTACAGAACTGACTCACAGAGGCACAATAGCTGAATTTACACATAACAGAGAACAAGAATGAGTCCTTAGTCTCTACTCTTCGCCTCAGCTTCACAAAACCATCACATAATGACTGGCACAAATGATAAGCCATTATATCTCATTCCATCGCAATTTTAGGACTATAAAAAAATTGAAGGTTATCACTTCTACAGCACCCAGGAGCACAGTGGACACTTTATAATAAATAGGAAGACATGACCCAAAAGAGTTATTACAATATTTAAGCATATATGTAACTTTAATTAGATGAGTAGTCTCACTGATGCTTAAAGCTAAGCACATAAGTAAGCGTTTTTCAGGACTGGGGTCTGTTTTTTGCACAGGAGGCAATGAGAGGGGCTGACTAACATTAGAGAGGGGAAGGAACGTGAAACGAACAACAATTGCAGCAATAATTCAGTTTGGACGTGAACAACTTGGTGGTAGAATTTTTGTTTTTAAATAAAAACAATGATGTTAGGATTCATCACAGAAGCAGCAAGACTTAAGGAGGAATCTGTACAAGGCCAAAGTAATAATTCAGCAGGTCAAGGCTAAAAGGGCATTCTGTGCATCAAAGGCAGTTTGAAAAAAGCACAGAGGTGGCTGTGGGAGAAGCAGACAGCAGGGCATCGAAAAGGCATCACTGGCAGAGCAGAGAGGCTTCGGGACATGACCCAAAAGAGTTATTACAATATTTAAGCATATATGTAACTTTAATTAGATGAGTAGTCTCACTGATGCTTAAAGCTAAGCACATAAGTAAGCGTTTTTCAGGACTGGGGTCTGTTTTTTGCACAGGAGGCAATGAGAGGGGCTGACTAACATTAGAGAGGGGAAGGAACGTGAAACGAACAACAATTGCAGCAATAATTCAGTTTGGACGTGAACAACTTGGTGGTAGAATTTTTGTTTTTAAATAAAAACAATGATGTTAGGATTCATCACAGAAGCAGCAAGACTTAAGGAGGAATCTGTACAAGGCCAAAGTAATAATTCAGCAGGTCAAGGCTAAAAGGGCATTCTGTGCATCAAAGGCAGTTTGAAAAAAGCACAGAGGTGGCTGTGGGAGAAGCAGACAGCAGGGCATCGAAAAGGCATCACTGGCAGAGCAGAGAGGCTTCGGGACACTGAAGTTAGAAATGTCAGTGTGGGTGTTACTTAGGCCTTTGTAGACATGGACAAGATGTCTAACTTGAGGCAGAAGACAAAGGGGAGGCAGGGTGGCAAAAATAGCACATTTTGATACACTTCCACCAGAGAAGAACCCTATAAAAACTTACCTATTACAACCTATGAGAAGTGTAACATTTCTGTACATAAAGAATGTCATTTAAAACGGGGAAAGCAATCAGTACCTGGTGATTCCTTAGAGGAAGCAGCATGTCTTGCTAAGTGATTGTTGATTATATCTACTGCCTTGAAGTTTTTGTTTTTTTTCAAGATATCTGCGGCACACCTTGCTTGCGTGTCTGGAATAGTGGGGTCCACTCCAGCATTTAGGAGCATCTGCACATTTTCTGTCTGACCTGAAACATAAAATAAATACAGTAGAGAGTTAGCACTATCCTCTTGTCCAGAATGAAAGAAAAATCACTGCCACGGTTTCAAATGCTTTTTTAATCAAAGAAAGAACAGCTCAATTTTATAGAAGCTGTTATACTTGGAGTTGGTCCTTACAGGAAACAATGCATTTTATCAATTTGTTTTGGGGGGGTGTATTTTTGATGCTGGGGTTTTTTGTTGTTGGTTTTTGGTTTTTTTGTTTTTGGTGGGTTGGTGGGTGAAAGAGGAAAGCATGTTCAAAAGTATCTAAGATACTTAGCCTGAAACCACAGCTAGTCACTAGGGTTTTTTTTCATATCAGGAGTGGCATAAAACTATGATTACTTAATAACAAGCCTTGTCGCATACGTTATCTCCACTTCGATAAATATGAAAGTACTACCAGTCTCTTCAATGGAAGCTAGTATCCTAATATAACTGCCTCTAAAACACTGTAGAACAAACATAATTGGCCAAACCCCAAAATATAAATTCTGATTCGACGCTTGACACAATATCTTTAATATACCACAAGGCTCTATACTCCTGTCTCACTTTGTCACATTCCATTATGATGGGCATTGTGCTACCCTGAGAGAAGGAGATGTACTCTCTTTGCCTCAAACAGCTGAACATGTGCTATAAATCATAGTCAAAGAACAGCAAGGAGGAGCATCGGAGAATCAAAGGATCAGCCAGGCAAGTGAAAGGAGCATAAAATGATTGCTAGGAAAGCTGCATCAAATTATTTCCACTTTCCTCAGATACAACTGCAAGTTTAACAACTTGAATCGCTGTATGTGTTCCGCTTGCTAGAATACCAGGCAAAACTTGGAGAAGAAAAGGTTGGGAAGAAGTGAGACACCTTTACACACAACACAGTTTTCTTGCTTTTGTACACGTGTGCCTTGCCATTCATGTTATTTTAACTGAGTTTTGTCAGCAAGATGGCTCTGAAATGTCTTCTATTATCTGCTCTGCAAGAACTGTGCTCGCTGTGCAACAGATGGGACAGCAGTGAGAGAAGAAATGTGACTCGTCTACAGCAAAACTAAATTAAATAGTATGAATGAGACTCACACAGACAATCAAAGGGAGGCCCCAGAATGCCATTGTGTATAATGAACAAAAAGCCTAGGATAACTTCAGGACTGATGCTTACTTCCTGTTTCCACCCAGTGGATTTATTAACAAATGCAAATAAAAAGCAAACCAGGTTTCTATAGTTATAAGATAAAAGCATCCACAGAGATGGCAGAGCAATTTGACCCCCACAAGAAAGCTAAAGAAAAGCAGCTCTCAAAGTTTACATGTCTAAGCCAAGACACACTGCTACTGACATCAAGGGAAGTTTTTATTTGGTTCTCCTCTACAAGGGAGAAAAAACTCAGACTAGTTTGAGGCCTAATTTTCTTCTAATTTCTGAGAGCATCAATACATAAATGGACCAAGAAAGATATAAATACATTGCAGCAAGTTGTGGCTAAATCTTAATCCACCAACCAAAGTAAAAGACCGTACCCAGAGTAACTATGCAAAATGACAAAGAAATTGTCCACCAAAGCAGTGCCCTATAATTTTTTAAGTTCTGCTATATTTGCTATAGTTATAAATGTACACTGAGCCTGCAAGTCTTTTGTCATTCTCCTTCTTGGCATGAAATAAAGAATATCAGTGTTTGGAGTTTTTTTCTTTCGCCATAAAAAACAGAAGTCCAAGTTGATGAAATTAACTTTTGGAATTACATACGTTTGGAATTACATACGTTTCATAGGATATCCACTGGAATGAGAGGCCACGACATGCAAGACTGTGCAACCATCCTGATCTTGCTGGTTGATACTACCCTTCAAGTCTGGTATCTCATCTAGTAGCCATCTGAAAAGATGGTTCCCTTCTGAAATGATTATAAATTAAAATCACATGTTATTAAACAGCACACTTTGTCCTGTTAGGACAGGATAGGGGGAAGCATTATTGCTCCCCCGCACCGCTGTCAGAGGTGGGCAGACAAGCTATCAAAGACTTTCTCTTTAAAAGTTAAGGGTGACAGAGAGGAAAGTATAGTGTAAAATACCAAGCAACCAATGGTGTCAAGTGCCAGCTGCATTGTCGGAGATAAACAACCAAATTTTGCCCTAACACATGCAGCTCTGAATTTGGACCGCAAATTTTAAACATGTACCCTGATCCCCAGACAGGTTTTTCAGAGTTGACACATTCAGGGTCTGAGATGGTCACATCAGTTACACTTCAGGTTTGAATCAAAGAAGAGAGGATCATTATTACGCTCTCAGGACTCCCAGGTACACATGAACTGGACACATTTTTAAGAGTAATGACTAAAGCTGTGTAAGTAAAATATATACTTTAGATTGTTAAATATGAGCTTTATCTGCAAATTCTCTGTAGGTTGACTACGGTTGCTTTTGTTTTATACCGACATGAGATGTCACTCACTTGCTTTGATACAGAGGTTGATAATTGCATGAAGTGGGTATGCTCCAATGCTCCCAACATTTGCTCCAATGGTGATCAGCCACTCCACCAACTCTGGTACCCTTTCCATTCTCTCATAATGGCCAAACAGGACATATTTCTGATAAAGAAATAGAGAGAGATATTACAGTTATATTATTTTATATATGTGAAAGAAATCATCTTTTTAGTCCTGTTACCTTTTCAGCCCAAGCAAAGTTTTTGACTAACACTGGGAATTCAGTGTTACAAAGGCAAAGCAAATGAATAAATATTGGCCACTTTCCTTATCCAATATTAAATTTAATTACACATATTTATATTACAGTAGCAACTAGAGCCCCAGACCAGGTTCAGGGATCTGTTCTGCTACATCCCTGCCCCAAAGAGCTCTCAATCTAAAGGATTTTTTTATTTTTATATATTATACATACGTACATACACAGAGTATATTGTATATTATGCATCTCTATTTATTCTTTTTTATATTTATTTCCCATTTTTGGTTTTTAAATAGTGGCCTCCACACATATTGCAGACATCTGCAACATTAATGTTTAAGAATTCTGATTTGCAAGAGTTACTGTTTGTGCAAAATCCAAAGTGAAAATGTTATATACACCTGCAAAAACAAAAGCAGCACTGAAAACTCCAGCAGAAAAAGGCACTTTTTTCTCTTATTTCCTCCAAAGGAAAACAACATCTGGGAATTTTCCATCTTGAATTTTTTACCCTCTTCCACATATACAAAAATTCCATGGGAAAATTTCAGGAGCAAAAATTGGTAGTATTAGAGTTAAATTAAACTAAACACTGTGTACTTTCAGTCCTCTGGTGTCCGTGCCTTGTCATGGCAGAACAGCTTGCATGCTCTAATGATCCCCAGGGGCTTTTTTCTCCTGGTAGGTTCAACCATGCTGGATTGGTCTGTGGGGGAGGGGCCAGACAAAACAGACACCCTGGTTCTCCAGGTTGGGAGTTAGGCAACAACCCTGTCTCGTAAAAAAACAAAATATGTTACGGAAAAAGTGACAGAGAAATCAACCATTACTGTATGTGATGGCCTTCAGGAGTCAATGACCTGTATGACTGCCAGTGGTGAAAGCCGAAAGGAAGCCACTGGCATGAAGACTGAAGTGCTCAACACCAAGACAAAAACCAAACTTGGTTTTTGGAACATACAGACAATGTACGAAGCAGGGGAGCTAGCTCAGGTCACAGCAGAGATGAGATGCTACAGCTTACACATCCTGGGTGTCAGCGAGAGTAGATAGACGGGATCAGGAAGATTAACAGCAGCCTTGGGAGAAACTTTGCTGTTTTCTGGACAGGATGATGGACAACACCATGAAGGTGTTGCCATCCTTTTGAAGACATTCCCTGCTTGAATGGAAATCCATCAGCAGCAGACTTATTATGTTTGCCTTTCAGCCTGGCTCTCATAATATCACCCTGATTCAGTGTTATGACAGTGATGAAGAAATAAAGGACAAATTCTACCTTACACTACAGGCGGAGTTAAGAGAGTACCACACCATGACCTAACTATCGTCATGGGAGACCTGAATGACAAGATCGGTAAGGACAACGCAAACAACAAAAGAGCAATGGGAATACGTAGGTGTGGCACTATGAATGAAAACGGAGAAAGGCTTGTTGATTTCTGTAATATGAATGACAGTCATCGGCGGAACCCTATTTGACCATTGTGAAATTCACAGACTGACACTGTGTTTTCCAAATGGCAGAGATAAGAACCAGATTGACCATATCATGATCAATGGCAAATGGCGATACTCACTGACAGATGTGAAAGTGAGAAGGGGTGCAGATGTTGGCAGTGACTACCACCTTGTGACAGCCTTCATCAAGCTAAAATTGAGAAGTGTGGGTCCACCAAACAAGGGACATAGACGTTATGATATTGACAAGCTAAAGTCCCTTGAAATACAGAAAGCCTTCGTTCGGCAGCTAAAGAACAGGTTTCAAGGACTTGCAGACCTTGATGAAGAGGAGGGAAATGCAGATGAGGAGATCAACAAGAGGTGGGACAAAGTAACAGCAATTTATAAACAGAGCGGTGAAGCCTGTCTAGGCTACAGGCAGAAGAGAAGGAAGGAGTGAATTACACCCGGCACATGGAACACCATAGAAACCAGACAAGCCCTGAAGGAAAAAGTTTTAGACACAAAATCCCAGAAGCTAAAGGACAAATACCACAAGCAGTATAGCAAGGCACACTGGGAGGTCAAATGCCTTGTGAGAGTGGACAAATGGCATTATATTGATAATCTGGCAACACAAGCAGAGGATGCAGCTGCTTGTGGTGAACAAGGAACCATCTACAAAATGATGCAGCTTATCAGTGGTAAACGGCAGACACCAACAAACACTCATCAGGAACAAACAAGGACACCTACTAACAACCAAAAAAGAACAAGAAATGCACAGAGCATTTCAAAGAATTGCTCAACAGGAGCCACCTAAAGAGGACGGAAACATCCAGGAGGCAGAAGAAGATCTTGATATCAACACAGACACCCCAACTAAGGAAGAGATCATTCAAACCATCAAATCCTTAAAAAATGGGAAAGCTCCTAGCAAGGATAACTTGAATGCAGAATTGTTCAAGGTAAATCCTAAATTAGCAGCATCTATCCTGGCACCTCTATTTACATCAGTCTGGGAAAGGGAAAGTGCCAGATGAGTGGACCAATGGGGTTATAGTGAAGATACCAAAAAAAAGGAACTTTCAGTGATTGTAATAACTAGCGTGGTATCACACTTTTATCTGTGCCAAGCAAAGTATTGTGTAAGATCATAGTCCAGTGTATATCAGAGGCAGTTGATAGCGTTCTCAGAAAAGAGCAAGCTGGTTTTCGGAAAGGGCATGGATGCACAGACCAGATCTTCACTCTACGAAACATAATAGAACAGTGCTTAGAATGACAACCGCAACTCTACATAAATTTCATAGACTTTGAGAAGGCTTTTGATAGCATCACAGGACCAGCCTATAGCACATTCCGTGGGCATGTGGAATTCCTTTCTGTATAACCAACGTCATCAAAAGCTTCTATTTCAACTTTTCATGCAGTGTTGATCACAGTAAGTTCAGTTTTGAAGTCAAAACAGGAGTATGTCAGGGGTGTGTCATGTCTGCAATCCTCTTCAACATTCCCATCAACTGGGTAATGCGCCACACAACAGAAGACATGCCAAGAGGCATTAAATGGACACTCTTCTCATACCTTGAAGACCTGGACTTTGCAGATGATGTCACTCTCCTATCACATACCCAACACCATATACAAGAAAAAACAACTCAACGCATTCAAACAGCAAACTGGATTGAAAATCAACCGCAATAAGACAGATATCATGACCTTTAAAATTGCCTCACCATCACCAGTACGGATAGAGGATTATGTTCTCACCAATGTAGAAACATTCACATACTTGGGCAGCACCATCAGCCAGGACAGTGGAACAAGCCAGGATATCCAGAACAAAATCAGTAAAACCAGGAACACCTTCAGGAGCTTAAATACACTCTGGAAATCATCAAAATACAACACCAAAACCAAACTCAAGATTTATCAGAGATGCGTACTTTCAACACTACTTTATAGTGCAGAATGCTGGGGAATGAGGAAGTATGACATGTCTAATTCCATATAACCTGCCGTATCTTTTGGCCCAGAACAATCTCAAACCAAGATCTGTTGACACAGTGCAGCCAAGAGGATCTGAGCACCATCATTTCCAGCAGGTGCTGGAGATGGATCAGTCATGTGCTTCGGATAGAAACTGATTCCATCACCAGAGCAGCAATAAGATGGACACCTGAAGGCAAGTGAAAATGAGGCCGCCCGAAAACAACATGGCGAAGAGCTGTGGAAGCAGAGTTGAAAAACCTGGGGCACAGCTGGGGAACCATTGAAAGACTTGCCAGAAACAGACAGGAGTGGAGGAGCTTCATCACTGCCCTAACCGCCAGAGGCGTAATAGGAACATGATGATGATGTGTACTATTATTTCATAAGGACAATCATGCTAGTAAGGAACACAGCCTTATAAGGTTTACCAGCATCTCTCTGTATCTGTAGGCTTCAGTTCAGCCATCTGAGAAGTATGGCTCCTAGATCATGGGCCTTTTATAAGAGTCCTCTACACCATTCACATTAATTAAATACAGACAAGTTTTTTCCATGGCAACTAAGAGCTATGATTAGCCAATGTGGTTAAATGTCTTTACATTTAGTTTTGCCTTCCCTTCCTTCTCAGGGCTTCTCCTCTTCCCTGCACCATCCATGGAACAGCTTTCCACCAATAGGAGTAAAAAACAGCCCCAGTTTCAAAGATGTACAGTAAAAATACTAACTGTGCTGTTGAATTACAGGATATGTGGCAACCTGTCACATTCCATCAGATATGCCCTACTACAGTGTTAAACTTTTAGCCAGTAAATGTAGCTGTACAGAGCTTACTTTATAGTCCCCTAATTTATATATTTTCTTATACTTTTCAATATCTGATTTCAAACCACTGAAGATGAGGCATTTAACAGCAGTACAAAGAGAACCTTAAGCATAAGCTCACTGTAAAAACTCACATCAACAGCAGGTTCAGTACAATTCCACAGCAGAAGGTTTTTAATCCTCTTTTAACATCATATTGCACAATTTGCACAGAACAGCTATATGAAACATAAGTGATCTGATTTAGGTTAAAAAAACAAACAGAAAACCTATGGATGGCTAGTTTCATAATTCAAAACAGATTCTGTAGTCCCTGTTTTGCCTTTGCAATTGCAACTCATTAATTAGCACCTGTCATATGACAGGGGATGTTAAATTATGCCCTCTTGTGGTTTCTTTGAAACGGAGATAACCTATGGATAGGGTCTGATCCTGCACTACTAAAGACAATGGGAAAGTGGTCATTAAAGTCAACGAAAACAGGATCAGGACTGCAGAGTTTATGTAGGCAGAAACCCTCCCTGCTGCAATAAAGCTTTGAAAGACCTCAAATGCAGCAGAATCTGTGGGATTTCACAAGGAAGGGAAGAGCAAGTCTATGGAGATGTCATATGAGGGTGAGGGCAGCTGCCACACTCTCACAATAGATTTAGCAACTTGATTGTATAGTGCTGGTTACCAAAGCTGATACAAACAAGACTCCTATTTTTTGTTACAGAATTAGTGTATTATACTGCTCATTGAAAACATTCTAAATTTTTTGACAAAAAAGGGGGACAATTTCAGACAAAATGTTTTGACCAGCACTAATGACATATTTTTACAAACTGATGTTTGTTTAAAATGTGCTCACTCTTATTCACAGAATATGAAGTCATTTAGTAAAACTGTGGAAAAAAAAGAAAAAAGACAGTCAGTCATCTTGTTAAATAAAATGTATGCGACAGCACAGTACCTCAAAAAGATCCTTCAGTGATAAATGAGTGACTCTCAGCTTTCTCGGCAACTTGTCTCTCTCAGCTGCCACTAACATCAAGGACTAGGAAAAACAAATATTTATGAGCCTACAAGCATTCAGATACTAATTTTAATGTTTGTTGATGCATTTAAACAAACTTTGAAGGGAAAAATCTGACCAGTGCTCTCTACAGATATAATTTTTTATTACTGCCTATCGTTTGTGATAACCTATCAGAGTCTCAAAACACTAAAGTTTCCTTTTTCTTCTCATTCATTAAATCCTTTGCCAAATTAAACACTTTTCCCCACCTGAGCTTCTCATCAGGCACAAGTTACTACAGCGCTGCAGCATTTGCCATCACAGTGACAAAAGCATATCTCTGGCAACATGTGTTTGCTTAAGATTCAGCTAGTGCTCTGAAGCAGGAAACAGTGCTACTCAGACCTCAGTGGTCCAGAAGCCAAATTAGCGATCAACATTACCCAAAAGAGCCACAGTAGTGTGACTTCATTGTTTCATTTACTATAGTGCTATATATTCATATTTAAGCAGTATGACAGGGGAAATATTTAGTTTATGTATATCATTCTCACAGCAAAATGACTGACCAAGTATTATTCTTGTATCAACTACAATTAGTTAACAACATAGCAAAAGCATCCTGACTGGTTAATAATTATATCACACAGTGTTTTAATATCATGCTGCCAAGAGTCACTTGCAGCTCAGGAGTCTCAGAGTATCACTGCATTACATGATCTGTCTAGATGGTTATTACATCATTCAGAATTTAAAGAAGTACCATCAACTTCAAATCTGGTCAGTTAAAAAAAAGGGAGACTTAAATTAATTTCAGACACTAATCACCTGCTAGTGAGTTTTCTAGATAGTTTTTGTGGTTTAGCAATCATATATTCCTATTTTTGTTCTCCATTTCTCTGTTGCTGGATTAAAGACCCATACAAATCAGAAGACTGACTGGTCATACCAAAGAAACAGTAAAACTGACCATAAATGCAAATGAAGATAAATATTTTTTCTCTCATCTCTTTCAGAGATTAGTCATTTGAAATGTCTTGTAACCACAACAAACAAAAAGAAACAAATAAGTTTTTGAAGTTGACTGTGTCCCTTTCAAAAGGGAATGAGAATTTTAGAAACTATTTTCTACTCAGTTTCTATTTTTTCTAATTCTAAAAATCAAGACATTTGCACAGGGGAACAATAATTTCAGATTTTAAAAGCAATTTAAGAAAATTAAAGCTTATTATTGAAAAAAAAAAATCAGATTAACTAATATTTCTGGCACGGCAATAAACTTACCTGCCACATTCCTTTCTTGGCTAATTTTTCTATTACCACCTGCCAAACTAATGCATCAAATCTTTCATCCAAAATGTTCTTGAAAATGGAAAGAAAATATGGTGCTATATATTTTTCACCTAAAAAAATAAAAAAAGAAGCTTAAGAAAAGTGTTTAGCATATGCAACTTTTACAAGCTATGCTCTCCAAGTACTGCAATTCATTTCATATGGTCAGTTCTTCAGTAGTGATTAATACATTGAAACATTTTAAATTAGAACATACAATTCACATAACTAATACTAGTAAGATGTCTACTTTAATAATTAATAAGGGTGCATTATTTTAAGATGCCACAGATTTCACGAACAATGTGAAATTAACCATTTGCTTTTGAAAAATCTCTGAAGCCCAAGAAAATCTAAAACCTTTCACCAGTTTTTCTACTTATGTTTATGAACAGAGAAGTTGATGTAAGTGACCAAACTGACTAAAACAGGAATAAGAAGAACAGGAGTACTTGTGGCACCTTAGAGACTAACAAATTTATTAGAGCATAAGCTTTCGTGGACTACAGCCCACTTCTTCAAAAACCAGTGGGAGAACACTTTAACCTGTCTGGGAAAGTGTGTTCTCCCACTGGTTTTTGAAGAAGTGGGCTGTAGTCCACGAAAGCTTATGCTCTAATAAATTTGTTAGTCTCTAAGGTGCCACAAGTACTCCTGTTCTTCTTTTTGCGGATACAGACTAACACGGCTGTTACTCTAAAACAGGAATGAGAGTGCACGAAGCAAGTGAGAGAGAGGCATTGTCGGAAACCAGATGGCATGCCCTTGGGCTCACTCAGGCAAAGCTTGTAAACCAGACCATTGAGCAACAGTGGAGGAGGGAATGTAGGATCTTAGGAGAAAGGGGTCTGACTCTGCCACAGAAATAAGTAGTTAGTGGGATGGGAAAAGCCAAGTATCCTTTTGCATGTGTTTTTTTCCCCCCTCTTCCCACTGCTGCCATCACAGGCCTTTCTATAATTTGCTCTGGGAGAGTATTCCACAACTTAATACATCTCACTATAAGTTTTTCCTGATCTTAAGCCTAAAATGTTCTCTTTCTTCATTACTCCTAGCTATTCCTTGATCTGCCTCACTGACAAGGAAAGTGCGTGGGCTGGAAGAAACCAGTACAGCATTATGATTCAGATGGTCCTAAATTCTAGGCGTGGCTCTTCCCGGACTCTTTGTGGCCTTAGGCAAGACACTTCACCTTTCTGTCTCACCTTCCCCATCTGTAAAATGCTGGGGGGAGAGGGGAGAGGGATGTTGTATAAATTTATCAGTTAATGTATGATGCTTTGAAAATACCGTAAAAATGCTAAGTATTATTAAATGATTACTCTGCTTCCCTGGTGCTTACATCATTCATATATGTGGAGAATTTATATCCCCACAAGTCTTGCTTGACCAAGATATACATGTTCAGTTCTTTTTATTGTTCTCCATACCTCCATGTCACCTCTGCTCCATAATCATTTGTAATGTTCATTTATAAATTCTTTCAATTTGTCACAATTTGTTTGTGTGGGTGTGTCACACCAGCAGGGTAGAGGACTATTCTCCGGCTCTGTGGTATGACTTGGAGTATGCAGCCCAAAACTGAACTGGTGCTTTGCTACCAGATAAAGATTGCAAACTCAAGTCTAATTGGCTGCTCACTGCCACTGCAGCTCCCTTAGTATTAATGCTTCCCACTGAGTGAGCATTTCTAATTATTTTTCCCCGGACGTGTTGGCTTACATGTACTATATATTGATCTTATTTTGAGATTTTCTGCTCATATTTCTTTTACTCTCCAGGTACTTTCTCTGTCCTAACTGTGTTTACAAATCAGCCCATTTTTGTAACAACTGCACATTTCACTGACATGCTGTCATTCCTTCCCCCAGTCACTAATAGGGACGTTAGTTAAGACTGAACCACACTACAATCCATGTTACAACTGCTGAGCAACCATAACTCCAGCTGACATCAGTGGGAGCTGTGGGTGCTCAGAACCTCAGAAAAATCAGGCCCTAAATCTCCAGACTGCACTTAGTTAAATTCATTGCATATATTGTTAAGCCCTAAGACCCATTAAATTAATCGAAAGATTCCCTTTCAATGGGCTTTGGATTTAGGTCTTTTGATCAGTTTTTAATACACATGACAGTATTCGTTCCAAGCCATTCTGAATTAAACTTACTGCATTCTTTACATCCACTAATTTTGTAATTCTGTCCAAAAAGGCAAGCAAGTTTGCCTGGGAAGATTCATACTGCTCTTGGTTGTGTTTCCTTTTTAAACATTTTGGGATTGTTCCTCTTGATATCTGTTCCATTGTTTTACTAGAGATGGTAGTTAAAGTTAAAAAGTGGCAATTGAGAGGATCAATCTTCTTTCTTTTATTGCAAAATCAGTACAACATTTGCTTTTTCACCAGCTTTGTGCTGTCTCCCAGGTTATCCAAGTTTTCTGAGGCCCAACCAAACCATATTATAATTAGAGCTGGCTAAAACCCACTATCACTTCTCCTCCTTTACCCTCCCACTAAAATAATGGGAATTTCCAACCATTTGAAAACATTTTCCTTCCAATAGTGTTGTAAATTGACTGATTTTTTTTTTAAATCTACAGAATTATTTTCAAACGATTTTTCCATTTTTTTAAATCTAACTTTTTTTAAAAAGGAATTTTTTATATTTTGAATAAATCCCTCAACGTGGCTAAGGTGACCAATCAAAATTGGCAACAAACTAAAAAAAAAAACAAACAATTGACTAAACTTGACAAAGGAACAACCTGAACTGTTTTTGTATACATTTTCCATCAATTTTTTTCAATTAGCAGGAATTTTTTAAAAAATTTAAATGGTTTCATGAAGTTTTTCCTCTTCCACACAACTTTTCATTTTTTAATGAAAAATTTCAACCAGTTCTAACTGTAACACAACTGGGGCACCTACCTGTGTGGTGACAACTCATTCATCTACGTGTCAGTGGTGGTGTTTTGGGAATGTGGATATTCCTCATCTATAAACAGGATTAAGACTATCCATCCCACTGTACAGCTATCAGATGTTAACAATTTTCAAATATGATCCTGGTCGGTAGACGCCAAATTAACTATTCCAGGAAGAATGGCTCCAAATCCCATACACAAGCCCCTCAACTGTCCTGTCCCTATTAAATGAGTCTAAATAAAATACAAGCCTCCATTCCAATTTACCGTTAACACTTGTGAAGATTCCAACTATAAAATCAGCAATCTGAGATTGATCCATAGAACCACACAGAAGAGTCAAACCACGAGAAAATGTAATAATTGCATCACGAGTTCTCGACAACTGCAGCAGTGAATAGCCAGATCTATAGTAGCCCTAGTGGGAAAAACACAACAACAAAATTGTCATCAAATCTTGTTACTTCTAATTTTAGGAGATTAGGAGCCCATTTCTGAAAGCCCTACAGAAAACTATCAGTAACTTTACTATGGGACGTTTTCCCTGAATAAGACTTGCAGGATCTGGTCTAACTGCATACAAAGTTATCAACATTTTAAATAGTTGAGAGAATTACTCACATATCTACAGAAAAAAGCTGTAAAATATTGTGGGCATCTGAATATGATAATGTTTTAGTCTCCTCAAGGCCCAATATCTTTTGAAAATTAAATTAAATATTTCTGCAAACAAAATTATTATTAAGCTAAACATCATTTTCTAGTCCCAAATTACTAATCATGCCCCAAAATGTACCTCATGTGTGGGTTGTAATACTACTCTCTCAGCTCGTTACACTCAAACTCAAAGAATTCTGTAAGAATAAATACACCTCTACCCCGATAAAACGCGACCCGATATAACACGAATTCAGATATAACACGATAAAGCAGTGCTCTGGGGCAGCAGGGCTGCGCACTCCAGCAGATCAAAGCAAGTTCGATATAATGCGGTAAGATTTTTTGGCTTCCAAGGACAGTGTTATATCGGGGTAAAGGTGTATGACATTGGCACTCATTGGTAGGGCCCCGAGAAAAATCACAGATTTTTTTTTAAATAAAATTCACAGCAGTGTCACAGGCCAAGTAATGAATTTCACAATATATGCATGGGATTCAGTCAGCGAAAGCAACAAGACACGTTAAAGACTAACACATTTATTTGGGCATAAGCTTTCGTGAGTAAAAAACCCACTTCTTCAGAGGCAATGAGAGATCACTGTTGCATTCCTTCGCATAAAAATCGACTGCCGAGTTCCCCCCAGACTGCTGAGATTTTTTCCAACAGCGGAGAGGCAGAGGTGGGCATCCGTGCATACTGGTCTCATGCCCAATGCAATTTGCAGCATGTGTTCCAAGGGGCAGTGTAACTGGCTACTAGGCCTCGCATAAAATTGGCCACAGGCCACACCAAACATGAGACTGTTGCACGCAGATATCTGCTATTGCCTCCACCTCCCCGCTGAGGTAGCAGCAGTGCTGGCTACCAAGCCTTGCATAAAACCGGCCACCAAGTCCCTGTCAAACTACTGCTCTGACATGATGCTATGAGCCACACCGAGCACAAGACTGTTGGGGAAAGGGGGGGGGGAGGAGGGAGGAAGAGAGGCTAAACACAGTTTTATGCTCATTTCACAATTTCCAGACGGTCTGTAAAATCGCAATTTTCTTAGGACCTGACTCATTGGAAATGCTCACCCCTCAAATATTATCAATGTCATTAAAGTGTCTAGAAAGAAAGCAGAGAATTCTCAATCAAGACTTTGAAAAATAACCAAAGAACAAAACTAGCAAATATATTTCAACCCTCTCACAGTGCAGCAAAACTCTTGAACACGTGCTTATGTCAAAAATCTAGTACCACTTTTCAGTATCTGTTGAAGTATTTAAATGGCTTCGACATAGGGCTTTAAGCATACATTTAATTGCTTCACTGAATTGGGGTCATAGTGAAATCATTTTTCACAAGACAGCTTGCTGTACTGGAATTTGCATAGTGCAATGAAACAACATGGGAGTTTCATTCTACAACACTTAATTATGGTTTCATTATACCTGGGTTCATGGTAAGCTAGTTCCATGTCATTCAAAATACAACTGCCATTGTAATTTTTTTATATGTCAAAAAATATATTCGGCTACTGATTAGGGACCCTGAAGTTACTATTATTCTTCTTACAAGGTGGTGTATTTGTGTACTAATCTTTTTTAAACTAATTTTGAATCTTGTTTAGAATAATAAGGCTGGCAAGCATTGCTGAGCTGTTGGATTAAACATGCCGTACCTTAACATAGGACAAATCCCACTGGAGGCTCTCCTTGGCACAGTGATATGCTTCTTCCCACTTACCAAGGCTGTAAAAGGCATTTGATTTGTTGCACAATAACACAGCCACATCTCTCTGAGAAACCCTACAAAAATTAGCAACATTAATGTTTAATCAATTTTAAAGAGATAAATGGTACTTTATAGTGAACAAACATTTGACAAAACTCTTCAATTTATTCCACCAAACAGAATTATGGTACAAAAAGATATCCTCTGGAAAGAAAATAAAGATCTTGCAAATTCAGTTAACACAATTCCATAACTTATAGCAATATTCCACAGGGAAAAATACTACTTTAAAACAACATTAATGTTACAAGGTGAAGTAAAGAAATACAGTTATGCTCATACATGCCACCATAACTCTATCCCACCCTTTTCGGGATATGCATTAAATACAGTCTATTTTATGACTGCATTCTATTTTTTTCATTTAATCTCTGAAGGAAAATATTGAAAGTACATTGGTTCAATTAAACAATTTGGATGGGTTCACGATCAGGCCCAAGGCCTGAGTGGAACACTGAGGGTGTGACCTGCAGGTGGTAAGGAGAGCAAATGTGCTTCAGCAACCAAGAAACGCTAACTAAAAATACAGGGCTAAATCCTTGGCTGATGTGAGCTGGCATAACCCCAGGGAAGCCGAATTTATACCAGCTGAGGATCTGGAAGAACATTGATTTAATTCTTACTTGGTTTTTGAATATTGATAATTTGAATGGTGGGGATCTGACCCAAACCAAGACAGTATCTAGGAAAATTTATACTAAAGATCCTGAACTTAGACACCAAAGCATTGGACTGGGTCGGAGGAGGAGCTGAGATACAATCCTGGCTTTGTCACAAAATCTCCATGCCTCCATTCTTTACCTCAGAGGGATAGTGAGATGATAAATTCATTAGTTTGTGTGAGGGGCCGAGATACTACAGTGTTTGGGGGCTGGGATGAGCATAAGTACAGCAGATAGACTCGAAGACTTTAAGACCAGATGGGACAATCATGATCATCTAGTCTCATCTCCTGCATATTACAAGCCCCAGAACCTCGCCCAACCACTCCTATAGTAACTTCTGGCTGAGTTACTAAAGTCCTTAAAACTTGATTTAAAGCAGGAGTTCCCAAAGTGGGTCGCGACCCTATTACAATGGGGTCACCACGACTGATGTTAGACTTGCTGGGGCCCAGGGCTGAAGCTGAAACCCGAGCCCAACTGTCCAGGGAGGAAGCCTAAGCCCAAGGGCTTCAGACCTAGGCAGTGGGGCTCAGGTTACAGGCCCCTTACTGAGGGGTGAAGTCCTTGGGATTTGGCCATCCAGTCTGGGGCAGTGGGGCTTGGGCGGGCTCAGGCTTCGGGCCTCCCTCCTAGAGTAGTGTAGTAATTCTTATCAGAAGGGGGTCACAGTGTAATGAAGTTTGAGAACTGCTGGTCTAGTCCAATGCCAGTAGAAAGAGTCAGAGTGAAAGAAAAAACGAAAAATAAGTAAGTCACAGTAAATAGTAAAATTCAATTGAATTAAGCTTATTTTAATTTACAATAATTCTCAATACTTATTTTGGGCTTGTTCGGGTAATTTGATTAGTATCATGCCCATTTTACAGATGGGGAAAACAATGAATCAGGGATGTTAAGTGGCTTGCCAAAAAACAAAAAAAAGAGTCAGTATCGGGCTTGAAAACAGAGCTCAAGAGTTCCTGATTCCTGCTATCCTCAGATAGCTGGATCACTTATCTTTAAAATTCTCTTATCATTTACTCTGTCATACATTAGCTGAATACTTACATCCCCCACTGGAATAACTGAAAGAGCACATGTATGGCTTCATCGTAGTTTCTGATGGCCAAGAAATAATTTCCATTTTTAAAGTTCTCATTTCCAGCTTTTTTCATAAACTCTGCATAATCCATGGGATCCATGCTAGTTGAAAGGGAAAAAACAAAACAAACAAATGAAAGCTCTATGCTATGGGTGCTCCTCCTTCCCCCTCGCCCCAAAAAATCACAAGAATAAGCCTGTTTCCTTCATAAAGGACCTAATCCTGAGAGGTGATAACCAGCTTGTAAGGACTTCAGTGAAAATTATGGATGTTCTTGGGATCAGACCCAAATTCTCTTTTGCAACAACAATTCACTTTGGTTCTGAAGCCAATTTAATCTCATTTTAGGTAGCAACTTCTCCTCCCACCAGACATTAGGAGCAGGACAGATAAAAACCATCTTTCCTATCCCAGCAGCTGAAGATGGTGAGGTGAACTTGGACCATAGCACTGACTTGAAATTTACCCTCTTAATTTTTGTCTCAACCTTTGGCTAGCAGATTTAGTCCTTTGGCTGGTAGGTGCTTGGTACATTTCTCAAATCTTGTTGGAATCTTATTTTTAAAAATGGTATTTAAACTAATTTATTTAAATGGACACACACATATACATACACTGGAAAAAACTGTGAGACAACTACAGAATTGGTTAAAAAAATCAAATTAAAAGTTTAATTTTAGTTGGTTGAAAAAACAGGAAACATTTCTGAAAAAAACAAAAAACCTGTTAATTCTCCTGGGGTTTGACCAGCTTTTCTGGTTATACAGTTAGGCAGACAATTACACAGCAAAACTGCATAACAATCTGACTACAGCCTGAAAACGTTATCATACAAACACAAGAGATATACCCAGCTCAGAAGAGATCAAAATCTAATTTAAGACAAGATACAAGAAAAGGGGGTAACAAACACGCCGAGGGAACATAAAGGGGACAATGACAGGAACCAGAATCATTTTTGCAATTTAAATTGCAAAACAAAATTACTTACACAGAGAAATTAAAATAGTCACAACATCCAACATGTTTGGGGAGAAGGGATTCAAAAACATTAAAACCAAAAACATTTACTTTGAGAAATGTTACTTCCAAAAAAATAAAAAATAAAAAAATAAAATCTCAAAAGTGAAAGAGAAAAGCAAGTTTTGAAGCTTCAAGTAAAATCCTTTCCCAAGAATGAACTACCAATAAACAAAAAAGTGTTGCTAATCATTCCTATCAGTTTGGAAATCTTGCATGAAGAAAAAGCAGAAAGCCTATGAGGAGTGGAAGATGGGAGGGATCAACAAGGAAAGCTACCATATTGAGGTCAGAACGTGTAGGGATAAAGTGAGAAAGGCCAAAAACCATGTAGAGTTGGACCTTGCAAAGGGAATTAAAACCAATAGTAAAAGTTTCTATAGCTATATAAATAAGAAGAAAACAAAGAAAGAAGAAGTGGGCCGCTAAACACTGAGGATGGAGTGGAGGTTAAGGATAATCTAGGCATGGCCCAATATCTAAACAAATACTTTGCTTCAGTCTGTAATGAGGAGCTTAGAGATAATGGCAGGATGACAAATGGGAATGAGGATATGGAGGTAAGACATTACCACATCTGAGGTAGAAGCCAAACTCGAACAGCTTAATGGGACTAAATCGGGGAGTCCAGATAATCTTCATCCAAGAATATTAAAGGAACTGGCACATGAAATTGCAAGCCCATTAGCAAGAATTTTTAAATGAATCTGTAAACTCAGGGGTTGTACCGTATGACTGGAGAATTGCTAACATAGTTCTTATTTTTAAGAAAGGGAAAAAAAAGTGATCTGGGTAACTACAGGCCTGTTAGTTTGACATCTGTAGTATGCAAGGTCTTGGAAAAAAATTTGAAGGAGAAAGTAGTTAAGGACATTGAGGTCAATGGTAACTGGGACAAAATACAACATGGTTTTACAAAAGGCAGATCATGCCAAACCAACCTGATCTTCTTTGAAAAGGTAACAGATTTTTTAGACAAAGGAAACGCAGTGGATAGGACCTAACCAAGTTTCTAGAATTATGCTAAAGCCTTAGACACAAATCAGAGAAACAGATGCATTCATAGTGAAGATGGAACCTTAGTTTCATTTCCCAAGCTGCAAAAAAAATATTAAAAAAGCAATAAACTGTGTAAATAATAAAAACGAGTAATATTTTAAAAACCAAATTCTTACCTATGTTACAAAAAAATCCTTAGACTTTTTCAATTCTTTCAATTTTAATCTAGGATTTTTAATCCATGTGTATCCCTTTAACATCAGGAGCAAGTAAAAAATGATTACAGGAAGAAAAATATATTCTGAAACAGGTTCAGCTACCGAGATGTTTTCTTAATATGCATTGTGCATGTGTGTTTGGTTCTGTGTTGATCAGAGTACATATAACGCTTGATATAGCTCATCTTATCAAGGGTGGACTTTGACTGTTGTTGTTTTTTCAAGAATTAAGGTGGAGATTGTAGTGAGGGTGGGGTCTCTGGCTTTTGCCCAGAATTAAATTTGGTTATTATTTTAAGTCCGTTTAAAATAAAAATCAACACTACAATCAAGTTTCACAGACATGTTATGGAACAATATAGTGAAAGATCTTTGGTTACAACATTTGTTTGCTTTTTGTTACTGATTTTTCTAATAAAATACAATTAGAAAGAAAGGGGGGGGGGACGACAACCAGACATGAGTATAATGATTACAGCATTTATCACAAGAAAGATCAAATTTAGAAACCAACAGAAATTTTAACCTCTTTTCACAAGAAAATGAAAGAGGAAGTATGCTGGTCTGTAGGACCCAATTCTGATCTCACTTGCACCATTTTACACTACTGTAAGTTACTCCTGATTTACTCCAGCATAAGTGAAATTCCCCCAGAAAGAAAAACAGTAAATGTAAAGAATTGGAGACTGACCAGTTCAAGTCAAGAGGCTGAGAGGAACACAACTATCCTTCCTGCGTGAAAAGCAAATGGAGACTTCACTCTCATCAGCCCAGCTGGAGAAGGGGAAGGTGTGGAGATCAGAGCTCTCCCTTTGGTTTCAATCTACTCGGTAGAGCTGACCCAAAATGTATTCCTCGACATTAACCATTGTTTGGCGTTTGCAATAATTTTACCATCTTCCTCTGGCCAGTTTTTAATTTTTGTGATCTCCTGCATTTCTGGATTCTGTCCAGAAGCAGTAGTGATGAAATACAGCAAAAGAGTCTCTTCATGCACTACTCCAGCACAACCAGAAGCAGAACTAAAAAGCTTGTGGCAAAGCCTATTCTTTTGACCTTGCCAGCCAAGGGCCTAAAACAGATACTAATGAAATCAATGGGATGATTGCTGTTGACGTCATTGGGAGCAAGGCTGGGCACAAGAGCCAAGAAGTTTGGATATCAAAATTTGACAGCTGAGTGCTTATTGAAACAGAACCACTGAACTAACTGCCAATTGCTACATAAAACATATTGCTCTAACTTCTTCCTGAAGCTTAATTCTCTCTCAAAGAAAGCTAAATCTCTCTCCATTCATAAGAGTTCATAACAAAGATATAATCTATTATTCTGGCTTGAATGAGCATAATTATTTATTTCATGCAACATAAATGGGCAAAATCAGAACCATAAGAACATACAACCATAAGTAAACAAAGGCCTTGGCTTTCCTGCTGGGGAAATACCAAGTCCCTCACCGGGTGGAAATCTTCCTTAAGTCACAGAAATACAGAGGTCTGGGGGCAGGGAAGCCACAGAGACCCTTCTCCATGCTTTCAGAATAATTGAATGCAAATAACTACATCAATCTAATATCAAGACCCTGATCCCGAAAATAATTAAGAATGGGCTTAACTTTTCTACTGTGAAGAGACCCAATGAACTCAATGGGACTACTCATTATAGCAAAATTAAGCATGTGTGTAAGTGTTTACAGGATCTGGACCTAAGTATTGTATACAATAGTAAAATCACTAAGGTCTGATCCTATTCCTATTGAATCAAAGGGCAAAGCTCCCATTGACTTCAGTGTTGCCAAGTCTTTGGATTCTGTTGAGACTCTCATGATATTTGGTGTTTCACCAGTTCCTGGAGATGTGATTACATGAAAGTCCCAATTTTCTCTCTCTCTTTTTTTTTTGGGGGGGGGGGGGAGAGGAGGTGGAGAGGGAGCCTTGTGGTTGTGGAGAAAAACTTGAAACTGATCAGAGTGAATCCTAAAGGCTCAATTAATTTTTTTTTAAATAACATCCTCTTTAAGCCAATCTTTTTTTTTTTTTTTTTTTTTTGGAGGCCTGACTTGTGATTTTTGAACTTTTGGGGTTAGCAATACTGAGAACTGGACCCGATAATCAGGAAATGTGAAAGTTAAAGGCCCAGACACATTGTTGAGCCTGCATGTTCTGGGGTTATACATTTTGTAAGACAAACAATATGTTAAGCTACTTATTTAATGAGAAAAACTAGAATAGCAATCTACATTATGTAATGTGGTTAACTTAATGCTGCTGTTGCAAGTTTATCTAGAAGCTTCACCTTATAGCGACAGCTGCTAGGGAGAAAGTGCCTTTTCTCCCTAAGGCATGTCACTTCCTCCAAATCCAGGCAGCAGGGCTACACGTATTTTTTTTTTCTTTTTTTTAAATGAAAGATGTTTTGGGGGAGGGGAGATGTTATTTACATCTGGATGATAACGTTATCAGCAATGGTGGGAAACGAGAAGCCTCTCTCCCAGCCTGAGGAAATTCATCATCCAGAAGTCTTTGTGGTCACCCTTCCTGTCATGCAAAAAGAATGCAACTTCTTACCCCTGTCCTCAAAGACAGACATCACCACGTCAGCAGAAAACACAAACAATCAAACTGTAGAAGAGTGACTGCCAACACCTTCAACAGCATTCAGAGAGAAAGAAAATAAACCCATTCCAACAGGCTACACGAACATTTGCCAAAGCAGCAGCCTCTCTTCCTTCCGAAAGCAAACACTGCAGCTGTCAGGCAGAAAGATGGAGTCTTCTCCACAGACAGATGGAATGCACTAACATCAGGCCCATCGAATGTTACTGTTGCACTGAAAGGTCCCAAAAGCCACCCAAAGGAGGCTGCAGCCCTTTACACTTTGTTCCCTGGATGCTGCACAAAGAAGCTTTCAGCCTGCATTGAAATAGTTGTTGTGTGCGAAAAGTCGGAAAACAAAATAGAACTTTTTTTAAAAAATGTGATTTGGCTCCGCATTAAATGGTAAAGATGGCAAAAAATCTTAAAATTGCAGAATGTACTGTTATTTTTGCACCTGTGATGTTCCAACATTCTGGCTCATAATGCTGGCACTTAGGCCTGGTCTACACTTAAAAATTAAACCGCCCCTAGCTATGTCGCTCAGGGTTGTGAAAAATTCCATGCCTGAGTGCCATGGTTAGGTCGCCCTTACCCCAAGGGTAGACACAGCAAGATCAACAGAAAAATTCTTCAGTTGACCCAGCTACTGCCCCTCAGAGAGTTGCATTAACTACATCGATATAGGAAGCGTCTACACAGCAGCGGCGTAGCTGCAATGCTGTGGCTATGCCATTGTGGTGCATGTAACGTTTAATGTAGACATAGACCAGTGTTTCTCAAACTGGGGTCGCCGCTTGTGTAGGGAAAGCACCTGGCGGGCCGGGCCGGTTTGTTTACCTGCCCCATCCGCAGGTCCGGGCGATCGCGGCTCCCACTGGCTGCAGTTCGCCGCTGCAGGCCAATGGGAGCTGCTGGAAGCGGCAGCCAGTACGTCCCTCGGCCAACGCCGCTTCCAGCAGCTCCCATTGACCCGGAGCAGCGAACCGTGGCTAGTGGGAGCCGCGATCGGCCGGACCTGCGGACGGGGCAGGTAAACAAACCGGCCCGGCCCACCAGGGGCTTTCCCTACACAAAAGCGACCCCAGTTTGAGAAACACTGACAGACTATCTAGTTGTGACTCAAACAAATGAAAATTTCAGGCACAGGAAAAATAGACTTGTCAAGTTTGGACAGGGCCTTCTCTCCTGTTTAGGCTAGCAAAAAAAAAATTAAAAAGAAGTGTTAGGGAGCACACTTTCATTGCTATTTAAAATACCTTTAAAAATGTGTTAGCTGGTGTTTATCAGCCCAAAATTCACCCATAATCTAGACAAGATCTAAATTTTGTGAGATTCTGTGCAAATATGTAACATGCAGGGCCCCTGGGTGGCTCCTGGCAGTCCACGACTATTCTTTGACTGGCTTTGTCCGCCCTCCCACTTCCACATCACACAATACAGTAGAACCTCAGAGTTATAAACACCAGAGGTCAACCACATACCTCATTTGGAACCGGAAGTATGCAGTTAGCAGAAACAAAAAAATAAAGCAAATACAGTACAGTGCTGTCTCAAATGTAAACTACTAAAAAAAAAAAAGGGGGGGGGGAGTTTTAATAAAAAGATTTGACAAGGTAAGGAAACTTTCTGTGCTTGTTTCATTTAAATTAAGACAGTTAAATGCAGCATTTTCTTTTGCATAGTAAAGTTTCAAAGCTGTACTAAGTCAATGTTCAACTGTAAACTTTTGAAAGAACCATTATGTTTTGTTCAGAGTTACGAATCACCTCCATTCCCGAGGCGTTCGTAACTCTGAGGTGATACCGTAATTCAAAAATCAACCCAGACACACAAGCTAAAAAGTAAAGAAATATCAAGACACGGGGGTAGGAGGAAAGCATATGCCGGTAGGGAAATTGTGTTGTTATCCCACATGTGTGTTGACAGAGCTATCCACCTGAAAAAAGTGCTGGGCCACAGGCAGCCTAATCCCAAATACATAGTCCCTGATCCTGTG
This sequence comes from Malaclemys terrapin pileata, assembly GCF_027887155.1. Lineage (NCBI taxonomy): Eukaryota > Metazoa > Chordata > Testudines > Emydidae > Malaclemys > Malaclemys terrapin. The sequence continues at coordinate 201,837,917 of NC_071506.1, read as the reverse complement.
CATGACAGCAGCATGACTTGCACATGCATGACAGTCCATACTCACACTATTACCTGCAGTATCAGTCAGTACATTAGTGCTCATTTTCAAGAGGATGTACAGACACTGCAATTTAAGTGCCAAGTATTATTTATCCTCTGTCTAGGGATGACCATGACTTTAGGATCCTACAACAATAACTTAGCTAACGTTTTTTGCCCTGAAAAGGAAGCAAACAATTCTAGTCCTTTCACAGCTAAATTAATTATTCACATCCAACTCAGCATTGTGTTGCATTCTTTAATGTGACTTGCAAAGATTCTATTAAAAATTAGGCTTGTGCTCTTTTGTTTTATCGTGTATGAAAGTGCATGACCCAAAAGATTCTGATCTCTCCAATGCTAAATGTACCTCTCCTCCCAGCCAAAATAATAATAATAATCGAGTTAATTTCTGCTTGTTTAGTACCTTAGAAATATCAAGATTATCCAGTCTGATCTTCCCCAGTATTGTGGGAAAAACTGCTATATGTCTCAAAGCATGTATTTCACTAGTTCATGTTTTAGTTGAAAGAATAAGGGTACTGAATCTTTATTAAAGGCATATTCTATCTAAAATGTTAGTCATTTACTAAATTATTTAATTTGTTAAATAAGTGGGCTTTTTCAATAAGTGGTTGAGGTTTTTTAAAATAAAAATAAAAACTAAAAATTAAGGCTGTTGATTAATCGCCATTAACTCACGCGATTAACAAAAAAATTAACTGTGATTAAAAAAATGAATTGCGATTAATCATACTGTTAAACAATAGAATACCAATCAACATTTATTAAATATTTTTGGATGTTTTTCTACATTTTCAAATATATTGATTTATATTACAACACAGAATACAAAGTGTACAGTGCTCACTTTATATTATTTTTATTACAAATATTTACACTGTAAAATGCTAAACAAAAGAAATCGTATATTACAATGCACTACAGTACCTGTGTGATGTGAAATTGCTTTATCATGAAAGTGTAATTTTTTTTTGTTACATAACTGCATTCAAAAACAAAATAATGTAAAACATTAGAGCAAGGGTCCGCAACCTTTGGCATGTAGCTCGCCAGGGTAAGCCCCCGGCAGGCCGGGCCGGTTTGTTTACCTGCCGCGTCCACAGGTTCGGCCGATCGCGGCTCCCACTGGCTGCGGTTCACCGCTCCAGGCCAATGGGGGCTGCAGGAAGCAGCACGGGCCGAGGGATGTGCTGGCCGCGGCGTCCCACCACCCCCATTGGCCTGGGACGGCGAACTGCGGCCAGTGGGAGCCGCGATCGGCTGAACCTGCAGACGCGGCAGGTAAACAAACCAGCCTGGCCCACCAGGGTGCTTACCCTGGCGAGCCGCATGCCAAAGGTTGCCAACCCCTGCATTAGAGGCTACAAGTCCACTCAGGCTACTTCTTGTTCACCCAATCGCTAAGACAAACAAGTTTGTTTACATTGACAGGAGATACTGCTGACTGCTTCTTATTTAAAATGTCACCTGAAACTGAGAACAGGCATTTGCATGGCACTTTTGTAACCAGCGTTGCAAGGTATTTACATGCCAGAGAGGCTAAACATTCGTATGCCCTTTCATGCTTCGGCCACCATTTCAGAGGATATGCTTCCATGCTGATGATGCTCGTTAAAATTAATGCGTTAATTAAATTAGTGACTGAACTCCTTGGGGGAGAACTGTATGTCTCCTGTTCTGTTTTAACCACATTCTGCATATATTTCATTTTATAGCAGTCTCGGATAATGACTCAGCATATGTTGTCCGTTTTAAGAACACTTTCACAGCAGATTTGACAAGACGCAAAGAAGGTACCAATGTGAGATTTCTAAAAATAGCTACAGCACTCGACCCAAGATTTAAGAATCTGAAGTGCCATCCAAAATCTGAGAGGGACGAGGTGTGGAACATGCTTTCAGAAGTCTTAAAAGAGCAACACTCTGACGTGGAAGCTACAGAATCCGAACCACCAAAACAGAAAATCAACTTTCTGCTGGTGGCATCTGACTCAGATGATGAAAATGAACATGCGTCGGTTCACTCTGCTTTGGATCATTATCAAGCAGAACCCATCATCAGCATGGACGCATGTATTCTGGAATGGTGGTTGAAGCATGAAGCGACATCTGAATCTTTAGCGCATCTGGCACATAAATATCTTGCTATGCCGACTACAACAGTGCCATCCAAACACACCTGTTCTCACTTTCAGGTGACATTGTAAACAAGACGTGGGCAGCATTATCTCCTGCAAATTGTAACCAAACTTGTTTGTCTGAGCGATTGGCTGAAGTAGGACTGAGTGGACTTATAGGCTCTAAAATATTACATTGTTTTATTTTTGAGTGCAGTTACTTTTTGTACATAATTCTACATTTGTAAGTTCAACTTTCATGATAAAGAGATTGCACTACAGTACTTGTATCAGGTGAATTGAAATATACTATACCTCTACCCCAATATAACGCTGTCCTCGGGAGCCAAAAAATCTTACCGTGTTATAGGTGAAACCGCGTTATATCGAACTTGCTTTGATCCGCCGGAGTGCACAGCTCCGCCCCCCGGAGCACTGCTTTACCACGTTATATCTGAATTCGTGTTATATCAGGTCACGTTATATCGGGTTAGAGGTGTATTTCTTTTGGTTTTTTTACAGTGCAAATATTTGTCATCAAAAATAAAGTGAGCACTGTATACTTTGTATTCTGTGTTGTAATTGAAATCAATATATTTGAAAATGTAGAAAACATCCAAAAATATTTGAATAAATGGTATTCTATTATTGTTTAACAGTGCGTTTAATCACATGATTAAACACGATTAATTTTTTTAAGCACTTGACAGCCCTACTAAAAATCCTGCAACATCATTTTACTAGTTCTCCAGTCACCACAGACTCTTCCAAGTCAGACAAAATTTGAATTCCTAATGTAAAACAGAACAAGAAAAATAATAGCATAACCATAGGTGCTGGAACTAGGGGTGCTGCTGCACCCCCCGGCTTGAAGTGGATTCCAGCATATACAGGGTTTACAGTTTGGTTCAATGACTCTCCGCATCACCACTACACAATGGTTCCAGCCCTCCTGAGCATAACCCTACTTTTTGCCCCGCCCACTTTCTTTGCAGCTCAGTTTTAAACAAAGATTCATCTGGAAAGAGGTACATCATTTGGACATTTCTCATACCACAACATAACCTATTAGCTGTCCTTGCAGCCCGCTGCTTCCCGCAGCTCCCATTGGCCTGGAATGGCGAACTGCGGCCACTGGGAGCTGCGGGGGGCCGTGCCTGCGGATGGTCAACATCAGCAAAATGCCCACCACTGTCCTAGGTGTTATCTGGGAAATTAACAATGGGAGGGATGGTTGGGGTCACAGAAATCAGAGCGATAGGGGGCATAAGGGATTTTGAGATGAAAAACAGCCTGGGGGTTGAGGCACTGGACTGGGACTCAAGAACATCTGGGCTCAATGTCCAGCTTTGGTACAGCCATCCTGTGTGACCCTGGGCAAATCACTTAGTCTCTCCTTTCCATCTGTACAACTTGGATAATAATCTTCCTTTCTCCCACCTTTTATCTGTTGTGTCTGTTTAGACTGTCAGGTCTTCAGGGCAGGTCACGTCTCTTACGCTGTGTATTTAGTGCTTAGTGCAACGGGACCTCAATCTCTGCCAGGGCTCCAGGCACAACTAAAATGCAAAAAAAATAAATACTAGATAGATATTTAGTTGATTTTCAGGCAGGGAAGACAATGAGTGAGGGGAAAGCAAAACAATAAGGAAAGATAAAAGCAAAAGCAGTTAGTGGCAGACAGATGCCTTCAGATCCCCTGTTAAACCACAAATCATCTTTGTTACTAGTTCTTAAAGGAGGGGAAGGATGGTTTAGTGATTAGGGCTCTAGCATAGAATTTGGGAGACCCAGATTAAATTCCCTGTTCCGCCACTGACTTTCTGTGTGAGTTTGGGCAAATCACTTAGCCTCTCTGTCTCTCAATTCCTCATCTGTAATATGGGGGTAATAACACTTCCCAGTCTCACAGGGATTTTGGGAATTGCTGAGATCTACTGATGAAAAACTAGCTTGTGATATCTCTACATATGCTAAATAGCACCTATGACTGATTTGGAGCTGCTCTGCACTAAATTATGAATACTGCTTATTGGGATGTTTACTGCATAAATACCGGTTTAGTTTAAGATGGTACGGTAAGGAAAACAAGCAGGAAGGAATCAAAATGGCTGAAGATAAGCCACTTCTCAGCAAACACTTAAGAGCTGTTAAAAGACAATGCCCGAACTATTAATTTTGACAATTCAATCTCCTGACTCCAGCCAATTTACAAAACTGGTTTTAATGAATAGAGCCAAGATCTGGGAACCTGAAGATTGAAAAGCACTATAAGAGTTGAAAAATGGACTCCCTCAAGAGGAAAAATCAGAGTAATCCTCAGGACCTGCTGGGGTGTCTGCAGAAGATACCATGAGGGATGGTAAGTCTTAGATAAGATAGACATTTATGTAGACTATTTCAAAAGTCTTCTTCTCTAAATGCTTTGTTCCTACTGTTAAACAACAATTTGGTTTTAAGAGTGCTGTCTGACCACTATACACACATACACTCCTGAAGAGAAGAACTGCAGGTGCTGGACCTGTCATACCTGCTGTGTGAGCATAGTCAATACACAGGGTACTGTAGCTCAGAGCCTGGTGCATGGAATTCCATGATAGAATTCTCTATCATGGAATTCCACCCCATGATAGAGAAGTAAAGGTTGACACTTGCGGGGCTGCACTCAGAGAGACAGCAAAGGAACAGAGGTGTAGGTAGCTCTGAAACCATGCCAGGACCTGACATCATGTAAGAACTGTGAAAAATCACAGATTTATTTTTTAAATTCACAGGCAGCAGCACAAGTAAAGTATCCATTTTCACAGAATATGCACGGCCACCAAGTCCCTCCTGAACTGCTATAATTTTTCCAACATCAGGGAAGTGGAAGTGGGCATCCGTGCACATCGATCTTATGCTGGGTATAGCTTGTAGTGAACAGCAGCGTTAGTTGGAGCAGTAGTTCGGGGTGGGCGAGAGAAGAATTGGGAGCTGGTTTTATGCGAGGCACAAGTAGCCAGTGCCGCAGCTGCAGCTTAGAATGCAAACTAGCAGCTGCACGGAGCTTGAGACCAGAGAGCACAGATGCCCGCTTCCACCTCCCACAATTTTGCCAACAGCATGTCTTGGGCTAAGTTCACTATTTCCACCCAGTCCGTGAAATTGTGATTTTTCACAAGGCTCTAACCGTGAAATCTAGGAAACTAGTCACAGAGTAAGATACTACTCAGTATGAGTGAAGGTATCACATCTGTCCCTTTGAGATTACTGGATGAATGGGGCTTTAGAAATGGGAAACCCTGACCCACCACAGATCAGTTACGACTCTATGCTCCTACCCTGTCTTTTAATTATTTAAGTTGTATTCATCCCATTTAGACTATAAACTCCACAGGACAAGTACCTGTCTAATAACACATCTTGGGAAGCCCCTTGAAAACTTATAACACTTTACAAGTAAAAGATAATACACCCCTACCTCGATATAACGCGACCCGATATAACATGATATAGCAGTGCTCTGGGGGGGGCGGCGGGGCTGCGCACTCCGGTGGATCAAAGTAAGTTAAATATAACGCGGTTTCACCTATAACGCGGTAAGATTTTTTGGCTCCCAAGGGCAGTGTTATATCGAGGTAGAGGTGTACTAGTAAAATTCACAGTATTGCAGCTCCACCACTTAAATACAAGAATTAAATGTGTATCGGATTAATTTAATGGTGTAGTTCTTTGTCACAGAACAAGCCAAGAGCCATTGTGGGTTTATTTAAAAAGATAGATCTGTGCTTGACATTCTTCCTCCTCCCCTCCCAAGCCAAACTTACCACTATCATACATGGCATGGACCTCCCTTAAGTTAATAATTACTTTTTTACACCTGTGTTGAATTTGGTCCTACATATTATCCAAAGTAGTGTTATCCTATCATTGTAACAGAATAGGATTTTTCCTTTTAATTTCCAAGTTATCGCCTCTTCCTCCCTGTAACAAGGGCAATAGCATGTCTTATCTCCAGGAGGATGGCTGTGTACATAAACCAGAGTTACACTCTAATAAGCAACTTTGTATTTATCTAGCATTTCCTGTCTCCATTAGGGAAATACTACAAATTGTTAACTCTGGTTTACAACCATGAAGGGGGAGGAAGGGGGACAGCAACTTTGAGAATCCTAGTGTAGAACAGCCACCAGTTCCCATCACACTTTAAAGCACCACAAGATGTGATCCAGCGAAGAAAAGATCAACAGGGTACTTGAAACGCAGGTAGCTGTTTATACAAGGTTTCCCAGTCCTGCTGGCGGAGCTGAACTAGTATAAGCGATAGTGAGAAATCTCTGCAAGATTTCCCTGGTGTAGACAAGACCAGTGAGTCAATATCAGAGCTGGGAATACAACTCTACAAATCCTGGCTCCCTCGCCTATGCTTAGACTATATTCAGCTCTGAAGAGTCCAATGTATCTGTTTTCACAGACCCATGGGAAAACCATTGGACTCCTACTAACATAGTTTCCAGGAGATTTGGAAACCTTTTACCACTTGCAATAAACCTCAATTATCTATTTTTGCAATATTGCAAAACTGCTAGTTTGTTTTGGAACAAACAGCCAAGAAAAGGATTAAAAGAAAAACAAACATTACCAGGATAAGCTATTACCAAAGTGCAGAGACCATTCACTCTACTTTTTAAACAAAAAACTTCTCAGTTTATAGAGAGATCAAAAAGCAGCTTTCTGGTGCAACAGTAAAAGACTTAATCCCAGTGTGGAAAGGGGTCCAACTCCATTAGAAAATGTGCTCATTTCCAGACTGCACTAAACGAGTCCCCCCACTTTTAAACACAGATCCATACAATCAGTCCCTCTTTTTAAGTACTCTTTACATGAGGGCACCACAAAGCACACACAGTCCAGCCCCCAGGTGAAAGAGCAAAGATGGCCTCATAATTCACCCCACATGCAGGCAAGCCTCTAAAATACTTATAACTGCACCCGTTATTTTGCAAATATTGAATATAACAGCTCTTCCCTTAAAAGCAACATGGACCCTCCCCTGCATTCCTTGAGCACCCCCACTAGCTTCATGGAAGTTTTGGGTGTCCAACGAAGGTGGAATTGGGGCCCCTAAAGAAACACATCCTTCAATGCAACGCAGCCCTGCCGAATGCGGGAGTTGCAGTAGGGGTGGCTCTGGGAAGGTGGTCTCTGGGCTCTCTCTCTACCTTTCATTCTGCGGGAATAAGGGGGGGGGGGAAAGGCGATGGGTTCGTGCATTAGCCCCGAGTGCACCCTGACTAAAGAGAGCTGCAGGCTGCTTTCTTCTGTAAGAAGTTCCCTGGCTTGCTGCACCGCCTATGGATGCAATGGCGACATGCACCCACCTACCTGAATCCTGAAGGGGCGGCAGCACGCCAGCACACAGAGGCATTTTCCGCTGCAGCTGCTCTTTGCTCCTCCATAGCGCGCAGCGCTACACAGCGGCCTGGCACTGCTCAGCTGCTGGCCGTAAACAAAACCCATCCTTGCGGGCGCACTACGCTCGCTGCACACCCAGGCCCGGGCGGGCCACGTTCTAACCACGCCCTCCCATCGACGTCATTTCGGGGAAACGGGCGGCTCGCGCTGGGGATAGAACCCTGAGCAGCTGAAACTTAGAAAATCGAAACCAGCCACTGGGCTGGCTTGAATCGGGACTGGGAGTGTCTGGCTGTCGGCTGAAGGCTACCGGGTTCGGGCAGCCCCCATGCCTCCGGACCCTGCGCCGCTGGAGCAGAGCAGCTGGAGCCCCGGGGTGGGGGGGAGTGTCCGGCCGGCAGCTGAGGCCCGGAGGCAAGGGGCCGAAGAGTCAGGGGAGGAGCAGAGCAGCCGCGGGAGGGGAAGTGCCCGGCCTGTATTTTCCCGGACATGTTCGGCATTTTGGCAGTTCCCCCCGGATGGGGGTTTGAGTACCAAAAAGCCGGACATGTCTGGGAAAAACCGGACATATGGTATCCCTACTATAGCACCTCATGTGGGGAATTAGCAACTTTGCTATCACTGGAGATTTTTACCACCACATCATTTAACTCTGATCAGAGAAAGTCTAGACAACACATTGGCAAAAACACCTTGTGCATGGTCTACACTAGTGCTCCTGCAATTGCTAGGATCAGTGGAGCTGTATCAGTGCTAGAACAACAGAGGAGAACTTTAGAAACTATTCGATGTAATTTTATTTATATATATTAAGTGAGCTGAAGAAGGCGAAGTCCCTGGTTGAGATGCAGCAGTTCTTACTCTGGTAAAACTCGCACTAACTGGACAAAATGTATATAAGCCTGTTGCCGGGGGCTGAGTAATGGAAGGCTGGCTCATAGAGGTGAAGGCCAGTTCACTTGGAGTTTGGTGCAAACTGGAAACTAGACATCCATTCTGGGTCATCACACTTAAATGCAGGCACACAGTTTCACTTTACCCATCCCACATTAATTCTGATAAAACTTCTTGCAAAATTCTGCTACAGAATTCAGCAGGAACTATGACCTGAAACACCCTCACAACACACATGCATTACGGTATCTCCAAGAGAATAGTCAGACATTTGAAATGAGTCACGATAGCAAATGAAACTTAGTTTGTTTCTTTTTCTTCCACACCCAGCTTTACAAATGAAACTTGGCAGGATGCAGAATGATAGCCTATGTGAAGTCTTCCCCTCCCACTGAAAGTGAAAGGAACAATTCCAAATGCTGCAGCCCTACTCCACACAAGTATGCGAGGCTTCTGTGAACTGCTGAGTTTCGCCTTTAAAGTTGAGTGTGGAAGAAATAGAAATTGAATGGAAATGGACCCTTTTATGGAGGCAGTACTGAGTGTCCAGAGGCACAGGCATGCTTGCTAGCAAGAATGGTGGTAGTGGCAACATTTTGCCAGTATAGCTTATTCCAGCTTCCCTGAGCAAAATGAACTATACCAGCAAAAGCATAATTTTGCCAACATACCTGTCTGCACTAGGGGGTTTTGCCAGTACAGCTATATCAGTCACAGATTATCCCTCATCCACCCCTAACCAACATAGTTACGTCAGCAAAAAATTGTCATGTAAATCTGGCCTATGAGGCACCTAAATACCCATATAAGTGCATCCACAATAGAGGTTATACCAGCATAACTATTTCAATAAAAAAAAATCATAACCCTAACTGAAATAGTTCAAAAACTATGTATAAACCAGACCTAAGTGACTTTATAATTAGCACCCTTTGCTGGGGAGGGGGCTTTCACTCCCCTTCGGTCGGCCTGCACCATGATTCACAGCCATCTTTCAATGTTATTATTCATATTTGTATTGTGGCAGCACGCACAGGCCCCGGTGAGGACAGCCCCTACCCCAAAGTGCTTGCTATTTAAAAAGACAAACCAAACCAAAAGTGACAGAATGGATATGGGAAAAGCAGTACAAGTTACTGAATGATCGTGGTAGTTTTCTCTCTTGTGTGTTAACATATTTGTTTCTATTTGTTTTGGAGAAGAGATTGTTGGAGTAAGAACAAAGGGCGAGGGAGACAAGTGAAGAGGTGGAAGAGACTTTGCAAAAAGGGAGAGAAGCATGGTGGTGGGGTCTGGGAGGATGAAGCAGGGTAGTTGAGGGGCAGGAGAGAGGGCAACCAACAATCCATGACTACAGAAAATGAGAAACAAAAATCCAGAGTCCACAGCAAATTAAGAAAATTAACAGCAGGTATAACTATATTGATGCCATTACAACAATGTAAATGTCATTCATGTAGACAGGGCCCTAATTTCAACTTTGAATGGATGATGATAGTGGTACGTCTTGTGAAAACTCCTTGGCTACTGCTGTTGCTCTTCCCATAGAAGACTGCTGAGCCCAGTGCCCATCCAGTTCCTCTGACTCCAGTTACTCCTGGGGGAATTTTGTGTCACTGCACGTGCGCAGAATTCATGGCCCCCACAGATTTCTTTGCTTCCTCACAGAAAAATTACTTCTGATGGAGAAGCAAAGGGAAGCCACAAGACCAGTCACATGCCCCTCCCCAGCAGTGCAGGCAGGTCAGTGTGGGCGCCCGGAGCAGCCGGTAGAGACATAAATCACCACTAGGACGGGAGGGCTGGCAGTCATGCGTGTGAGAGAAAGAGACACTCTGTCCCTCGCGCTCGCTATTACGGCACGCTTGGCGTGGAGGGGCAAGGCTTTGGGGTGTGTCTGGGGAGGTAGGCATGGGGCAGAACAGAATGTAGCAGCCTGCCTACTTAGTGAATTGTTCCCATTGTTCATAGTGAATTTCCCCAGGAGTATAAAACAGGTGTAAAAATTCTAAGGCTCCTTTGCATTGCCAGAGTGGTGTAAAAGAGTCTTATTGTAAAGGACAGTGTGGACTTATAAATGCTTATGGTGCTTTAGTGATTAGAATTGGTCTAAATTTTTAGACTGAAAAAATTTCCTATCAAAATGTGCTCCATGAACTGTTTGCTACCGACCTGTCTGGAGATGGTCAGTAGCTAATATACATTGTGAGTTTGAGTCCCCAGCCCTCACTTGCTCTTCAGTTGCCTATGCTGTAACACTGAGCATATGGCTGCATACATTTGTTGACTAATAACTAGAAGTAAAGGGTCAACATTAGGTACATTACTATTAGACAATCCCCGCGCCCCCCCCCCCCCCCCCCCGCTCCTCTGCCTACCCGGGCGATTGTCCCCTGTGACGTTGCAAGTCCCGCGCCGCTCTCTGAAGCAGCTGGCAGCACGGCCCTTCGGGCCAGAGGGGAGGCGAAGGAGGCAGAGGGCACCTGCATTGCCTCCTTTCAGGCACCGCCCACCACAGCCCCCATTGGCTGGGAACAGGGAACTGCGGCCAATGGGAGCTTTGTGGGAGGTATCTAGAGGCGCGGCAAGAGCGGCGCACACACAGAACCCTGAGGGCCCCCCCTCCCCCAGGGACTGCAGGGACACGGTTCCAGCTGCTTCCTGGAACAGAGTGGCATGGGGCCGGGGGCCAGGCCAGGGAGGCAGGGAGCCTGCCCTGGCCCCAGTGCGTGCCGCTGCCACCCCGGAGCTGCTCTAGGTAAGCGGCGCCGGGCTGGAGCTCGCACCCTGCACCCCTGCTTCACCCCAACTCTCTGCCCTGAGCGCCCCCCTGCCACATCCCACACCCCTCCTGCACCCCAACCCCCTGCCCTGAGCCCCCTGCCACATCCCACACCCCTCCTGCACCCTAACTCCCTGCCCTGAGCCCCCTGCCACATCCCACACCTCAATTCCCTGCCTTGAGCCCCCTGCCACATCCCACACCCCTCCTGCACTCCCTGCCCTGAGCCACCTGCCACACCCCTCACCCTCTTGCACCCCACCCACCAATGCCCTGCCCTGAGCCCCCTGCCATACCCTGCACACCACCTGCACCTCAACTCCCTGCCCTGAGCCCCTGGCGCACCCTGCACCCTTTTTGCACCCCCGGGGGCAAAGTTGGCGTGGGGACTTCGGGGAAGGGGTTGGAATGGGGCAGGGAAGGGGTGGGAAGAGGTGGGACAGGGGCGGGGCCTAATGGAAGGGGTGGAGTGGGGATGGGGCCAGAGGCAGCGAGGGGGGGTGTCAGTGATGCGTCCCTCGGTTCAATGCACTAGTCCTCATGTGGCCCTTGTGATCATTTGAATTTGAGACCCCTGGTCTAAACAAATTACTAAAATAATTGAAAACAGCATGATTATACTGCGTTATTTTAACAAATAAAATATGCAGAATTTTAAAATATTGTGCGCAGAATTTTTAATTTTGTTGGTGCTGAATTTTTAATTTTGGGGAGCAGAATTCCCCCAAGAGTAGTCCACTGTAGATGGGCATGGATATAAGACACAAAGGATTTTTTTTTAATTCCTTGCCAGCCACAACACATAGCCTACAGTGAAGTTTTTTTAATAAACTACCACACAATTTGTTAGTTTATTATTACTAGTTAAACAAGACTAAATAGGTGGCCATTGCTGTCCTTACCATCACAGGTGGGATAGAACTAACTCGTCAAAATGAATGTCTTAGCACTGTTCCTGGTTCTATTCTAGTACTTACTCTGATACTTCCACCAAACCTTGACCTGTCAAACATTTATGTTTCCACATTTGTTAGGGAAGCGAAAAGGGGAGCATCAGGTATAAACCACTATGAAATGGAATAAGCTGCAGTTGGCAACAGGGACTGTCCCTCCTAATTTCACCAAGTCTTATAAAGCAGCCCCCCAAATATCCCTCCCCTACAACATAATATGGATGTGTATGGGAAAGGCAGTCTTCTCAGTCCTTGCAAAGTAAAGGTATGGGTAACAAAACTGTAAGGACTTGACTTCATGAGAAACTTGCACCGTTTAATTAAAGGCAGGATTTTAAACTAGTTTACTTAAGCCAGTGCAAAAGCCTGTGTGGATGTGCTTATTTCAGTTTAAACCAACCTTATTTCAGTTTAGCATAAATCAACTGGGAACAGGTTTAACCTAAACCAAAATAAGGCTAAGTCTACACTACCCGCCTGAATCGGCGGGTAGAAATCGATCTCTCGGGGATCGAATTATCGCGTCTCGTCGGGACGCGACAATCAATCCCCGAATCGATGCTCTTACTCCACCAGCAGAGGTGGGAGTAAGCGCCGTCGATGGGGAGCCGCGGAGGTCGATTTTGCCGCCATCCTCACAGCGGGGTAAGTCGGCTCCGATACGTCGAATTCAGCTACGCGAATAGCGTAGCTGAATTTGCGTATCTTAAATCGACCCCCCCCTGTAGTGAAGACCTGCCCTAAGCCACTTTTAAACAGAACTAAGGCTATGTCTGCACTAGAAACACCACAGCTGTGCCGCTGTAGCATAGACACTTACTACACAACAGAAAGAGTTCTTCCGTTGCTGTAGTAAATCCACCTCTTCAAGGGCAGGTAATTAGGTCCATGGAAGAATTCTTCCATAAACCTAGGGGTGTCTACCCCAGGCCTTAGGTCAGCTTAACTACATCACATGGCATGAAATTTTTCACAGCCCGAGCAATGTAATTAAGTCAGTCTAACTTTATAGCATAGAGCAACCTTAAGTGTCCACACAGGGCTTTGCACTCGGTTAACTAAATAGATTTAAAAAACAATTTAAGTTAAACTAGCAATTTCATAGGCAGACAAGGCCTAATTGTCTAGAAATAAGGATTTACCTACATAGGGAATTTTTGCACTGGGGTAGCCACACTGGAGGAAACCTCTAGTGCAGCCACACCGCACTTACATAAAAAGTGATACCAGCGCATCCTACCAAGTGTCAAACTGAAGTAAGTTGTATGGGTGTAAGTCACATTTTACACTGATGCAACATGTTTACAGTAGGGGTTGCACCAGTTCAGCTCACCTCAATGTGGCTACATCAAGGCAAAAAAATAAATAAAAAATCAACCCACTGTAGATAAGCCCATAGGGATACTATACTGCACTTTGGGCATATACACCTATGTAAAGTGCTACCAGATCAGAATGGTAGCTTTTCACACCCACTTTACAGAAGTATAACTGACTGCACAAGATACAAAGTAGTGGAGAATTGGGCCCATAGTTATATATTTTTAATAGTATTCTCGTCTCCCTGTCTTATCTGAATACCAACTTTCACATTCCTGACTTGGAACCTGATCCAAAGCCCTGTGAAGTCCATAGAAAGACTCCTACTGATTGCAGTGGGCCTTTGTCCCAGGAACCACATATAGATGGGAACAAAGTAAGAACACCCACCTAATGTAGACCAACACTTTCAGAACCCAAAGTTAAAGTCATTCACAAACTCAACAGTATTATGCCCCCAAATAGAGTTTTACAAATAATGTCCAGATGGGGCAATCTGTTTTTTTGGGCTGCCATGTCCTGAAATTCTTAGTCAGTTTTTACCATCCCTTGCTCAAGGTGATCTGAGGTAGGGTGACCATATTTCCTTATTCTGAATATGGGACACCTGATAAAATTACTCGTATTCAAGCAAGTTCAATGGCAATCAATCAGAACTATGCAGTACAAACGTTCAAATTAACATCAAGTTGACTGAGCCCCTGTTAAAAAGAAATACTGCATAGTTGGATTCTTTTTATTTAACTTCTTATCTTTAAGGCTTTAGGGTTCACACAGGGAGGAGTGACACACACACACCTACCCCCCCATCACACACATGGGGAGAGGTCACACACACACACACATTCCCGTACACATCTCTTAGATGGGGGGGAAGAGACTGACCAACCCAACCCTCCCTGCCTGGCGCTCTCTGCCCTCCATGCCTGGCTGGGCACCCGGGATGGCCACCTCTCCTGGTACCTGGCGCCACGTTTTCCTGAGGCAACCCGGTGGGGAGGGGGGGCACACAAGGTCACATGCCCCCCCCCCCCCAGATTTCTGCCAGAGTTCACACCAGAATGTGGCCAGCTGCAGCCTTTTGGCATTTGTGCAGGAGGGAAGGGAGGGAGCTGCTTCCAGCTGCAGGGGAGGAGGGGGGGGGGGACCTGGCCCGTGTCTTTACAGAGCTCATCTCTTCCTCTCCTCTCCCCCTCCCCACCAAAAAAGCTGGAAGCAGCTTGTCCCTTCCTGTCTGCACAGTGTCGAAAGGCAGCTAACACCTCCAGGCTGCTTCTGGCCACCAATATAACCCAGATGCCTCCTGTCCCCCCAGCTACAGCGCAGGCAGGAAGGGGTTAAGCCCTAAGGATGCATTGTGCACCAGGGCCCAGTGAACCTGACTGTAGGGGGTTCAGCCAACCCGCCCAGAGAGGTGGCTCAGCAGGGAAGAGTAACTAGCCCCATGCTCCCTGGTGTGTGTGAAGAGGGTGCTAAGCCCTAGCCCCAGGGGTTGCTGTGGAGCCTGCAGGTTCGGGGCATGAACAGGCTGGAAATCACTCCACTCTGTCCCCACTCCAGAGCTTAGCTGAGGGGCAGAGAGGCTTCCCCGTGGCAGCACTGTGTGGGGCTTTGGCACATGTAAGGCTCAGCTCCTCCTTGCCAGCATCTTGGGCAGGAGGGTCCAGGCTGGAAGGGCGTCCAGTCCGTGAGTGGAAATACCTGAAGTTTCAAGCTGCAGACCAGTGCTGTTGTCATTTAAGACTCTCTGTAATCTGCCTGTGACAATATTTAGGGTGAGAAATTACTATTTGTAGCCAATTTCTTTACTGAATCAAGCTTAGTTTGTGTGTTTTGTTTTATTTGCTTAGTAATCTGCTTTGTTCTGTTTGCTATCCCTTTAACCACTTAAAAGCAGCCTTTCATAGTTAATAAAATTTGTATTGTATATTATTAAACCCAGTTTATGCAATTTCTAACGGAGGGGGCAAGGAGCTGTGCATATCTCTCTTCACATTGAGGAACAGGGTGAATTTTTATGAGCTTGCACTGTGCAGATTTTTCTATACAGTGCAAGACAGTATTATTTTGGGTTTATCTCCCAAAAGGGGCATGCACATGAGTGCTGAGTGAGTCATCTCACATCTCATGCCACAGAGCTGACTTCAGTCTGTATCTGCAGCTGGGTGTAGCCCTACCTGTGTGTGTGTGCTTCAAGGGCCGGAGAGCCAAATTCAGCATAATAGGAAGAGGGAATCCAGGCTGGTGGAGTTGGAGAGGCTCAGTGAAACCCAGTACATCAGGTGGCATCCCGGATGGGGGGGGGTTCCAACCCGTCACACTATTGATATGTAATGGGCTCTGAAGATGAACAAAAAGTTAATGATCCTGCATACTAAGTAAAACTGGAAGTGCTAAAAGCAGATATGCCCAAACCCTGTACCAAAGCAACTGACTGGAGATGAGTTATTGACAATCCTCAGCAGGCAATAGAAGTGGGGAGCAATAGTAAATGCCCCAAATGGAATGGAAGAAGAAAAAGTAAAGTGATGTGTAATTCTATAACTTTCAATCCTCTGGAGACTGGCCAGCCTTACTTGAGGGAGAGAACAAAGAAACCTGGTTGCTATAAGAAACACAGGACAAATCTACATAGGGAAATTTACCAGCCTAATTATACAGGTATAATTTTACCACTATAATTATACTGGTATAACTCCTTGTTTGGAAACTCTTATTCCAGAATAAGAATCTTTTTCCACTTTAGTTTATACCATTTTGGTATCTCACTGCGTTTGTACAGTTTTGGACTCACCCACATTTAGTCCTTTAGTGTCTTGAGCTAGTTAAAATTTCCCTGAATGCTTTGTAGTCATGCTAAGCTTTATTGTGGAAATTTACTAGCAGTTAAATTGTTGTAACATTTGTTCTTTTCATTTGCAGAATTTGTCAGATGCAAGATGTATGATCTGTTGAGATTTGTCAAATATGAACTGTGTGCAGGTACAGTTAGTGCATGTGTCTCTACGGTCTAGTGAAATCTGGAATGTTATTAAGGTTTGTGAAATATGAATTGTGTGCTAGGTACAGTTAGCGTAGATGTTTCTATTATCTGCTGCCATCTGGAATGTTATGTACAAAACCTAGATAAGAAAAGATGTGTAAAATTGGTGAATTTTCTACCTGTCATAAACAAGAGGAATATAAATATAAGCATAATTTGGAACAGAGTGAAGATGTAACCACTGAAAGACTGTTCTCCAATTTGGTAACGTGTGGACCTTTCTGTATTAAGCTGACTTTATTTTCACTCAATAAATAGATTGAGGCTGATTATCTGACATCTTGCTCACTTACCATGGAACCCATATAGCCAACAACTCAAATTTTGTATTTATTTTGATTTCTCTCTAAAGTTCATACACAGTCCCAGTATTGTCAAGCCCAGCAGTTCAAAATTCATGAACGAGGCCCCTAGAATTCATGATATTGGCCTAAATATCATATGATTTTTTAAAAATAATAAATGTGGGTATATTTATGTTATTTATTTACCTTCTGGTTTCTGATATTTTAGGTGCATTTGATTCACATTTTCAAGCTTTCTCTGCAATCATAAGGGCTAAAAACTTACATTTAAAAAAAAAATAAACTGAGATTTCTCACGTAACCAACCTTTTCCAGGAGGTGGGGCTTAAAGTAAAACTTCAAATATAATGAAACTCCCAATAAAATTCTGAGAGTTGGCACCACTGCATTCTCAGGAAAAAGGAAAACAAACTTGATCTTTTGTGGGAAGTAGAATCAGGGAACTGGATGTAAAAAGGTATGTAGCCTACGGCATTCTCTCAAATGCGTGGGGCAGAGTGGTACCTTTCCAAAAGGCTGTTGAATGCTGACTGTGGTCATCTGGAATGCTAGAAAAAATTCAGTGACAAACAAGGAGTGGTAGACACATGTGAGAATGTTGAGGACAAACTGAATGAGAGTTTCACCTGATCAAAGTCCTCAGAAATTTGGCCCTATGAGAACAGAATGGACAGTTCTTGACAACCTGTGCCTGAGTTCAAAAACCAAACTAACCAGTTCAAACATGGGCACGATCTATAACTTTTAACTGAATCTGTAACAACTTAGTGGTATGATTGGCTCCAAGTGCAGTTTGTGCCCACTTAGGCCTTGTTTGCATTAGAACGGTCAGCAACAGTGTGGCTGCATTAACGAAAGCAAGAGTGTAAAAGTGCTAGCACAGACAGGGCACAAACATTTTTAGCACCATGATATGAAAACTGGCTCTGAGCAGGTCCAGCTCATCATGTGTCCAGCACCACAAGGAAAAATGCATCCTTCCCCCAGACATGTCAATCTCTGCTCCTATTCATTGCGCCATTCCAAACAGAGCTCTGAGTAGGTTGTCATGACATGGTGGTAAATAAAAAAAACAATAACCCCCCCACACAAAACAAAACAACCCACACAAAACTTCTGAACCCTGTCTATCTTAGCACTGACAATGTGGCTACTCATAAGTGTTGCTGCACCATTCCTGGAATGAGAGTATTACATTTTTTATGTAGGCAATGCCACTGAGGGGAGAAAAAATTGGTTTGGACCCTGTTCGTTGAATCTTTAACCAATATAGCCTCTCTGTCAACTATTTATAAGGCATTTGAGTTAAATCAACAACAAAATCATACATGCTTTTTCTACAAGCTAGTAATTGCAAACAAAATGAGCCCCACATAGCCCCAAACTCTGCTGGAGAGGATGGGGCAACGGGAATACCTTTATGGTATTCTTCCTCCTCAAAGCCCAAGTCACACAACACGGGGGATACTGAGGGATTTATGTTTAATTTTTCTCCTCTAGGGACAATCAATATAGCAAATATGTAGCTGGTCAATAAAACCCAGGATCTGTCAGTAAATAAGTTCAGAGTGGTCAAGGTTTAGCCCAATTGTACATATCCTGTCAATATCCCTCTCCTTGTTACAGCTCCACCAATTACAATACTTGCCAATAATCTGTGGCTCACAAGGCTTTTGCATGTACAGTTTATAGCCCTTTCCATCTCCTAGTTAAACCCTTTGCCAATATGCAATAAGGTCACAGCAGGAAAACTTCTACAGGTCTGTCCCTCTGACAGTGCATCAGGGAACTTAGCTATTTGGATCCAGTATCACCAGTAGGAACAGCCAGATAAAGACACAAAATATAAAAACATTTCTGGAGTGGGTATTTGCAGGTCAAACATATTTGCCAATTCCCAGGCTTCTGTTATCTTTAGATCCTGCCTCTGAAGACTCACAAACCAGAATTCTAGGACTATATGGTATGTCATCTCCAGTCATCAGATGCCCCTGTCTGGGTGAGCAGAGAATAGGACTGATGAAATTATAATTTCTTTAGCTCAGGGATGTGCAACACAGTACTGGTGTACCATGGACATCTGTCTCAGTTCCATGACAAACTTGTCAATGTTAGACAAACATTGGTGTGGTTTGTGCAGTTGTACAAAATATAGATTTCTCCAGCTGCAGTTCAAGCCATTTCCTGCAACAACTGATCTGTCATGAAACTTATAGCACATCTGTCAAGCACCACAAGACTCTGAAACTGAGGTACAGAGAAATGAGTGACTTACCCAAGCTCATTTGACAAATCAGTTGCAAAGATGTGGACAGAACCCAGGATTTCTGTCTCTCACTCCAGTGCCCGGTCCAGTGGACCATGTTGCTTCCAATTAAAGATAGTGATAAATGCTGAAAACATGATGGAGAAAAAGGTATAATTGTTAAAAATGGTTTGGTAATTCTAAACACTTTGGAATGACATAATGGAAGAATGGGGATGCATCAGGAATAAAATTGGTCCGTTAATATTAATTCCTAATGCTAATTCAGTTTGCAATTACTAGCTTGTAGAAAAAGCATGTATGATTTTGTTGTTGATTTAACTCAAACATTGAAATAGCCATCAACATGGAAATAGCCATCTTGGCTCAGACCTGAAGTCTGTCTAGTTCAGTATCCTGCCTGTGAGAGTGGCCAGTGCCAGACGCTTCCAAAGAAGAGGTGAGCAAAACTGTAGTGGGAAATTATGGAATAACCTGCCCAGAAGGAAAAATTCTCCCCAACAATCATCACTTAGTGATTGGCTTATATCCTGATGCAGAGGTTTTTTTATCCTAAGGAATAAAACTATAGATGTTCTCATGCATATAAATAAGTGTCTACATTTTGGGGTGATAAAATGACCTTGTGATTAAGGCACAGTACTGAAACTTAGGAGAACTGGCTTTGATTCCCAGCTTTGTCACATATTGCCTGTGGGACCATGGACAAATCACTCCCTCCATCTGTGTGCTTCAGCGCCCTGTCAGTAAAATGGGCATAATAATACTTCTTTTTGAATAGTTGGTTCTCCACTTTAGGTGTGCACACATCTGTGCGCTTTCAATCAGAGAGTTTGGGGAGTGGTGCAGTTGTGCCCTACTTCCTTGTGCTCTGATCTGAGGGCATGTAGAGGAGGGCGGACCCAATGGAACTCCTGTTCCTTCTCAACCACCTGCAGCTAGAGACAGAGTGCTGTGGTGTCCATTAGCTTCCTAGTTTTGGCTAGCTTATTGTTTTATTCTTACCTTTTTACATTTTTATTTTGTCATTTTATTAATTTCCCCACACACTGTGTGCTTTTCAGGTCCCCCCTGTTTTTCCCCCACGGTTGCCCTACCCTTCCAATCTTGGTCTGTCTTTGTCTACGGCCTTGTCTGGTTTGGGGTGTGCCCAAAACCCCAGACTTCAAAGTCTCCCCAACCTGTAATAGAACTTTTCCCCTCAGCAAGGGACATTCCAGCTTCCTCCGCTGTCTCAGAGAGTCCTACATTCCGTCTAAGTGCAAGATCTGCACTGATGTTAAGAGCAGATCTAGGAAGCTGAGGGAAGACAGATTCAAGCTATTCCTCATGGACAGTTCCCTGAGATCAGCAACCACTTCTGACCCTGATCCCCCCCACCATATATCAGCTCAGACAGCATGAGCGCACTGGTGACTTCTACTGCTCCAATGATTGGAGACCTAAGGACAGCTTCAGAGACCCTGAAGACTTCTAAGAAAAGACCAAGATTCCCCTATAGAGAGACTAAGAAAAGGTAAAAGTCTCCCACAAATCAGGTTGCAAGGAGACCTCATGTCCCACTATGAGTACTGATGAGGATCCTACATCCTCCGGTACCAAGCTCCACATACCATCAAAGAAGACCTCCAGCATGGTGCGCATCGAGAAGTCTCTCACAAACAGCCCCACTTGGCACTGACGTTGGTATGCCCCTTGGAGTCCTCCAGGCACAGGGACTTCTCAAAGACACTATCTTTGGTCCTGACCCCAGCACCCACTTCTGTGGGTCCAGGGCATAAGGACCATACGGATGGTCCAGCTGTACCATCTCTGGTACCGCCAGTTGCATCGTAACCACCACTCAATGTCCTGTTTTGCCAGTACCAATTAGATTTATTTTGCAAGAGAATCTTTGAGTGTTGGAAGAACTTGAATCCCCTCTACTAAGTATCAAGAGGGATCTTCTGCAGATACTGCCATAGCTCCCAGATGCTGCCACACCCTCAGATGAAGGTATCGCAGCCAGTACCAACACAACTGCTGGTACTAACACAGCCGCTGATGCAGACATCTTTTGCCCCCCAACTCCTCCTGCCCCTGCCTCTGCCTCTATAGGAACAGGAGAACATACCTCCTCAGACTCAGATGTCCATCCAAAATTTCACTACCTCCCTACCTGAGATGTCTCCCAAGGAAGAGACCCCATGAACCAGACAATGACTGATTTAACAACCTCTCTGGCAGGAGCACCCTTGGGGTCCCTCCCCCTTCCCTTATGCCTTTCTGGAATCCTTGGATCCTACACAGAGGCCAATTCTATAGGATACCCTCATGCAAAAGGTTCCACAAAGGGGCAACCTCTGGTACCACAGGACCCCCTCCCCTCTTCAAGAGGACCCTCTAGAAGAACAAGAACTCCCATCCTATACAGATAACTTCAAAGTCTTCCAAGAACTTATGAAGAGGATAGCTGAATCATTTCAGGTCCCCTTGGAAGAGGTGCAAGAACCACAGCATGCCCTAGTAGACATCTTACATATCTCTCCACATGGCAAAATAGCCTAACCTATAAATGTCACCAGCTTGAACAGTATGGCAAATACCAGTCACTATCCCATCTATTTGCAAGAGGGGTGGACAAGAAATACTGGATACCTGCAACGCCTCTTTTTCCAGCCCACTCCAAATTCTCTGGGGCTCAATGCCATAAGGAGAGAAACAGACAACATCACTCCAGATCTGCTCCTCAGGAAAAGGAGCTCAAGCGTCTGGTCCTTCTTGACCACATTACAGTTCAGGCTAGTTAACTACCATGGCCAAGTGGCAAAGTATGACTACACAAATTACAACAAGTTATCTCATTTTATTATGTGCCACAAGACCAGAAGGACCAGTTCCAGGCTTTCATGACTGAAGGTCAGATGATTGCCAAAGCCCCTTTGCAAGGCTCACTGGATGCAGTGAACACAGCTTTTTGTTCTATGGCAGCTGCCACAATTATGCACCGCCCTTCCTGGCTGCAGTTCTCTGGACTCCTAAGGGAGGTCCAGAATACAATAGAGGATCTTTGAGGGCCTCACGCTCTTCAGCAGGGCTACAGATGAATCCCTTCACTTATCAAAGGATTCTAGAGCGATCCTCCAATCCCTGGGCATCTACATCTCTGCAATGAAGAGAAAATTCAGAAGGTAACAGACAGCACAATGGTTTCATCCTGTCCAGTACCAAACCTTCCAAAGAACTGTAGAACCATGCAAGAAGAGGACTAGATTCCTCAAGAAGGGCCCTGTCACCTCCCAGTCAGCAACTTCTTCTAACCAGCCGTTTTGACTCTTCAGTCAAGGATCATTCCGCAATCTCACCTCCCCCTCCACCCGACAGGGATCATCTTCCTCATTTCTAACCTTCTTGAGAGTACATCACATCAGACAGATCGATACTAGAAGTCATTACATCAGACTATGCCATTCACTTCAGGTCCATTCCCTTCCATGCCCCCTTCCCCTTCACTTTTCAGGGGACCTTCTCATGAGGGTCTCTCAAGGCAGGAGGTACAATCCCTCTTGCTCCCCTGGGGGTGATTGAACCAGTTCCCCTCTCTTTCATTGGGAAACAGTTCTACTGCAGGTACTTCTTGATACCCAAGACAAAAGGAAGATGGAGACCAATCAGGGATCTCAGGAATCGGAATACATGCATCCAAAGACACATTCAGGATGGGAACCCTAGTAGCAATAATATTGTCATTCAATTCAGGTGACTGGTTTGTGGCCCTTAACCTTCAGGATGTATATTCTCATATAGCAATGCATCCAGCTCACAGATTCTTCCTGCAGTTCATCATTGACAATGGCCATCATTAGCACTGTTCTTCCCTTTGGCCTTTCCATTACAGAGGTCCTCTTTGTTGTCGCAGCCTATCTGTGGCTGTAGTAGAGAGAATGAGAGCCTAGAGCACTGGGCCTGGTGCAAGATTTGAGGCCTGAACCACTGTCAGCAAAGTCAGGCCCTGTCATAAAGCAGACCCTTGCTTACATGTTCACGGTCTGGTACGTGAACTTGGAAAAGGTACAGCAAGTACTTGGAAAAGGCACTCCTAATTACTGGATATCTATGTACACACATTCCTGGGAGATGGTACAGGAACACACTGACCCCAAGTAAGACAAGGATAGGAGGACAGAATAATGAATGAATAATGAATGTTTTGTTCAAACCAGCAGGTACAAGGTGTAGGGTTGGTAACTAACCACATCAGGAGTGTAACATGTAACTTGTTTATATCCATGTATCAAAGAGAAATCATGGGAGGGGCACTTTTGTCCAGCCTAGAGGGCAGCAGAAACTCTCAGCTGACTCAGCTGGTCCATTGTCATGAACATACATGTGGTAGTGTATTTGTAACCATGGAGTCAGGGCACTAGGATTGTGTTTTGTCAACAATAAACCTGGCCAAGCGCCTTCACCACTGAAACGAGTCTGTGGTCTTTCTGGGTGGTGCTATTGAGGTCTGCTGAACCACTTATCTGCACGGGGATGGGACTGTATACCGAGAGAACACACACACACCCAACAGACAACATTGGTGACCCCAACTGCTGATTTTGGTAAGTGGCGAGCTGTCCGCTGTAGAGGTTGCAACCTAACATGGTGTGATTAATTTGAACAAGAGTGTTGTCAAGCTTAAAATGAACAACAGTATTGCCAGTGTTAGGCCTAAAACTTCTGGAAGCTTTAAAGAGCAAGCTTTGCAAAATTAAGCTGCAACTTGTGGTCAAAAGACACCTGCAACTAGACAATGTTTTATGCTGACTCCTATATGGTAAAATAGGTCATGCCCACGGGTTCGGCTTATTAAGACCACCTTTGAAACTTGTTAGGGTTACCATTCGTCCGGATTTACCCGGACATGTCCTCCTTTTTGTGCTAAAAATAGCGTCCGGGGGGAATTTGTAAAGCACTCACAATGTCCGGGATTTCCCCCTCCCCCGGCACAGCAGAGCGAGCGGCTGGGAGGGCTGCAGGAAAGTCCCGGGCTGGACTCCGGAGCAGCTGGAGAGGAGCTCCGCCCTGCATTCTGAGCAAGTGTCTCAGCACAAAGTGCAGCCCTCCCCTTTTGCAACTGGGAGCGGTTTCTGCCATGCAGGGTAGCAAAACGGGAGCGAGAGCACTTTGTGCTGATACAAGGGCAGCTCTCCCCTGCAACCCGGTCCGGACCAGGGACCGGGTTTTGTTGTGCAGGGCCAGGGACCGGGTTTTGTTGTGCTGGGGAGCTCAGCCACGTGTCCGGCTCGCACAGAGCCCAACACCCTGTTCTGAGCAGCAGGGTAAGGGGGGGCAGGAGAAGGGGCAGGGAGGTTCTGGAGGGGGCAGTCAAGAAACGGGGGGGGGGCTCTTTGGGGGGAGTGGAGAAAGTTTTGGGCAGTCAGGGTACAGGTAGGGGGTAGGGTCCTGGTGGGCAGTTGGGGGGGGGTCTTAGGAGGGGGCAGTTAGGGGACAAGGAACAGGGAGTCTTAGGTAGGGGGTGGGGTTCTGGAGGGCAGTTAGGAGCAGGGGTCCCAGGAGGGGGCAGTCAGGGGACAAGGAGCGGGGGGGGTAGGGGGCTGGGAGTTCTGGGGGGGAGCTGTCAGGGGGCAGGGGTGGGGAGAGGGATCGGAGCAGTCAGGGGACAGGGAGCAGAGGGGTTTAGATGGGTTGGGAGTTCTGGGGGGGGCTGTAAGGGGGCAGGAGTGCGGAGAGGGATCGGAGCAGTCAGGGGACAGGGAGCAGAGGGGTTTAGATGGGTTGGGAGTTCTGGGAGGGGCTGTCAGGGGGTGGGGAGTGGTTGGATGGGGCGTGGGAGTCCCAGGGGTCTGTCTGGGGGTGGGGGTGTGGATAAAGGTTGGGGCAGTCAGGGGACAAGAGGCAGGGAGGCTTAGATAGTCCTGGGGGGCAGTTAGGGGCAGGGGTTCCAGGAGGGGGTAGTCAGGGGACAAGGAACGGGGGGAGGGTTGGGAGGTCAGGGGGGGTGGGAAGTGGGAGGGGCAGGGGCGGGGCTAGGGCGGGGCTCCTCCCGTCCTCTTTTTTGCTCGCTGAAATATGGTAACCCTAAAACTTGTGGTTAAGAGATGCTGCGCCAAAGAATTGATTCCTATGTGGTTTTGAGGGGCTAGGCCTTCAGGCATAGATTATCAAAATAACCTTACCCACAATCAAGACAATAGCCCATTTAGAGATAAGTTATATCCTTGTAACCTAAAAAACTAAAGCACCAATTGGCTATTAGAAAAACCACAGTCGAGACAATGGGCTATATGGAAATAAGTTATCTCCTTGTGCATAACTTATAAAACTAAAACACAATTGGCTATCAAAACAACCACAATAATCACAATAAAATTCGACCTTCCCTAATTGGTTGACCTGCTTCAAAACATGGCGGGCAGATGAGATTAAATGTGTAGAGCCTCAGGTGGATTTGTATGTGTGTCTTGGTCTAAGAGGTTATTCTCTTTGATCGGTCTGACCCACACCCCCTGAACCGAGGAAACCTGAATCACACTGACTATCTGTACCTGGCCAGTGCAAAGAGCTGTCAACTAAAGGGTAACGTATTCTCGGTAGGGTAAGGCTTTAAGGTAAAATAGTCTGGTTGCATGCCGAATAAGGTAACGGAGTAAAGAAGTCTGGGTTGCTCGAGCTGATTTGATCTCAAGTGGTACTGACACTATAGTATTAAGAATGGTAGTGTAGGGATAATTTGATCTCAGATTATATTAATGCTGCAGTATTAAAAATAGTAGTAAAAGCTTAATACTAGTGTTAAGTTGTTTAGAAATAGTAGAAAGTTATTAATCAATTTATAGTATCTTTGTACTTGTGTTTATTAAGGGTAGGCATAGTACTTGTAAGGTTAATAGTTAATGAGTAATAATAGCTTTGCATGTACTCATGCCTGTCATCAGTAAAAACTGCCAATGTTAAGGACATGCTTTTATAGTAATAAGTAGCTAATGCATAACATTACCTGTACTTGTGCTTGTTTGCAATATAATTTGTCATTTATATTAATCCTTATTCAATGCTGGTCTTTAATTTTTCTTTTCCTAGTCTGTCTGTGTTGCATTTATAGCTGTAAGTCATTAAAAGCCTTTCTTGAGGAATAATCAGTAGTTTTAATTTCTTTATACGGACACCACTTAACCTCAATACATCTGTGTTGGGTGGTGGGAAGCAGTGATCACCCAGAGCCCCATTTGGGCCCTGATGTGTGTCCTCTTCTTCCTATATCTCCGCACATGACAGAAAACTCCAAGCTAGGGAACCACCTAATGCCCTCCCTGGATATCCTCACAGAGTTTAATAAGGTTTGGACACACTGGGTAACAAAAAAAAGTGGTCCATATGAGTTTAAAAAACAAAGTGGGGAAGAAACATGGAATGGAATCTATAAGGCTAGGGCAGAGACTGTAGCCCTGAAAAATAATAATAATAATAAGAGTAAGAAATGTATAATATTGCAAACTATGACCAGGACTGTTAAATGGTTAAGACAACACACCATAAAATTGATGGGGCAAGTAACAGAAACAAAAGAAGGTGAGAAGAAACAACAGACGCAACAAAACACTGGAAAGCACAGGACACAGCAGTAGAGAATCTGCAAAAAAGAGAAGTACCATCCCCCATTATAAATCTTGTTAGGCAACAACAGACTTTGGGTACTTACATAGTGCGTGAAGAATGGGGACAGAAATGGAAAAAGATGGCCCTAGTAAAATTAAAAGATGGAACATGGGATGATTGGAATGGGTGTTGCAATGCGGACACGTGGCATGACCCAGACCAGCCACCTAACAACCCATGAGCAGGGTCCACCACATTGCGACCACCACTGTAGGATAAGAGCCAGGTTCTGGTAAATCCTAAACTAAGACCTAGATTGGTTCCTGTTAGAACAGGAGAAGTAAGTGCACAGGAGCGAGAAGAAGCAAACAATACTGTCCCTGGATTGGTAAATCAGATGAAGGACAAAATGGAACAGTTCACAGAGCACATTAGGAGATAAGAGCTGCAACATGATCGCAGGGGAGTGAATAAAAAAGAATTTCAAAGTGAAAAATCAAGAATGAGCGGTTTAACACCTAGAATTGATGCAGTAACACCCAGAGTTGCCCAGAAACAGTTAACTGCAGCAGGCAAGGACACTCCTGCAATCCATTTGGCATGCAGACAAAAACAACAGAGATCAGGGGAATTCAGGTTTTGGAAGAGCTGATAATGACCCCCACTTTCCTCTCAGAGCCAGGATAAAAACCAGAGGTTATGGGTTCCCAACTGCTTTAACCCATGGAGCCCCACTCCTCGCTCATAGCTAATAATATAACCTTCTTACTCAAATATTTTTACATACTAGTTAAGTTTTCCTTTATATCTTCTCTTAGTTTGCTAAACTGGCTGCTGCTGCCTGTCCTTTAAGATAACTTGATAAAGGTAATGAAGCTCTCTTGGCTCAGGTCTCCCTCCCATCCTAGGTTGCTCTTCCCTCCCCCCACCCCCTTCTCACTTCTGCCCTCTCTTTGTTTTAAAAATTAAATGTTACAGTTATTACAGAAAACTCCATTGCTAAAAAAATGAAGCAACTGAAAACAAAGCAACACAACAAACAGAGAAAACAAGGTAAAATCTTTACTTTAATTAAGTCCAGCAAATTAATTATTTTAAGCCTTCAGGAATGCAACAGCTGGAAATACTCCTAGCTTTCTTGAAGATATGGTTGCCTAGCAACAGAAATTCAGGTTTCTAATCCTAATCACTGACTGGCCTAAGCACATCCTTGTTTCCATATAGCAGAGTTTTTAAAATAAAGTAATGGAAAATGCCTTCAGTTACTAAATTAATATAGCAAAGTGGGCAAATAACTTAATTTTTAATTATTCTTATTAAAAGTTTTAAATAAAAAGGTAAATACTTGCTTTTTTACATGTTTAACTCTTTTGTTTACTTGTCAGTTTTCTAAAATACATTGCCTTAATAATTTTGAGCTCTTAATGCCTTATCTTGTATAGTTATGAATACAATTCTGGCACGATTCATCTTTAATCGTAAATTTGTCATGTGTTGTCCTGTGTCCTTGTATGGTGTGACTTTTTTTTGTTGTTGTTATTTTGTTGCAACAAAAATCAATTTTATACTTTTTTTTAAATGTAAGTGGTACCACATTATTTTAATATTATGGTTGGGGTATAACCATAATAATATTATTAATAACCAATTATCTTTGCAAACCTCAAAAAGGCCTCATTTATAAATATATGTATACGTATATTTTTGCAACTGCAAACAAAAACAATTTCTCTTTTATTAATCATGGGTTTTTTATTCAAAGAGAAAATTGCAAGGGGAAACCTCAACATTAATGCCAAGGTAATATTAACAAAATGTCAATTTCTTGTTTGGGGTATTATAAAGTTGTTTATGCATTAAATAATAAGATATAGTTATAAGAATGTTATAACAAAAATGGTTTAAAATATATTACAATATATACTATGTCTGGTTATGCTGCAAAATGTTAAAGCTAACCTTTGTCTCCCAAATACAACCAAGTGTCATAAAAGTTTAATACTCTCAATGTATTTGCATAGACCTGCATTTAAAATTAAGTTTGGTTTACTTTTTATACTCTTTTCTTTTATGTTATGTTAAAAGGAAGTACTGGTTGTTAACGTTTGTGCTTCTAAACAGTTAAAAGTGGAATTGGTATCACAAGCAAATTAACTCTAAAAAGCTTGGATAAAAATTCTGTTACTAATTCCTGCTAAAACAGAGTGCTCCGCAGGAGAGAGCGTTACACCTCTCAGAAGATTGTGAACATCAATTTTAGCAGTCAAGAAGTATATTTATTATGAAAAATTAATAATGCACATATTAAGTGAAAAGGAATGTCTATTCAACAACTGCAAAAGTATCTAAAACAGATTTATTTGTGCTAAAGAATTGGGAAAATCAGAACAAAAGCATAGCTTGTGTTATAAAAGACTTGGTCCCTATTACATTGTAAACAAACTAAATTAATCTGTGTATTAAATTTGGGTTACCAGAGTGTTGCCGGCACAGCGGGGTCCGTTGCCCGGTGTGTGTCACGCCAATAAACACACCAGGTTGGAGAAGCAATCAAAGTTTATTTGAGATCTCAAAGTGGTGCAAGAAGACAGGAACCTCTCAAATCAAGCACACCAACATAAGCAGCCTTTGTCTTTTATACAGTTTGTAACTAAGCCTTTCCCTTCTTCCCCGTCCTTTCTCACCCCCCCCTCCTCCATTCCCACCTCTCCCCCTTTCTCCCTCTGGCTACATTACACGACCTTGGCTGTGCAGCTTGTTCTCACTGTTTCTTTCTGCAAGTAATCTTGTCCTTTAGCTAGAAGCATGTAGGTTTCCCTTATCACTACTGCTTCCCAGCTGCTGGCCTGTGAGGTTAGTAAAGTTTAACATGCAGGGGCTGTGATTCACTTTGGCCTAGAGCGGGGGGGCTTCATCGACTCTCGGGTCTTCCAACCCCCCGAGTTACCTAGGGTGATGCCTAGTGACACCAACAAGAGAAATATAAAACAAACAAGCAAAAAACTTTATTATGTTAACCAACATAAGCTGTTTAAGGATGCATCCCACAGACTGAAGACAGCAGAAGATATCAGTGCACAGTGAAGAAACTCCCGAGCATCAAGAAAAGAAAAATGAAGTGCTTTAT
This sequence comes from Malaclemys terrapin pileata, assembly GCF_027887155.1. Taxonomy (NCBI): domain Eukaryota; kingdom Metazoa; phylum Chordata; order Testudines; family Emydidae; genus Malaclemys; species Malaclemys terrapin. The sequence goes on along the minus strand of NC_071506.1, from coordinate 201,808,086 downwards.
AAATAACAGACTGGTCAACTACACCTTAGTCTACCATATATGGACAATTAAGTAGGCAATCAGCTAGAAACCACTAGCTGGACCAGGTCTAACTGTCATTTAAACTGTATATTATTGAGCAAGTGAATTCACGTGCCTGTGGTTTTAAATCTTTATCACTGAAATATGGATGAATTTGGCAACTGTGTAAAAGCAACTGTAATATTGCTGTATAATTCTTTGTTAATTAATATACTAGCATCTTATCAGGAATGTACACAAGACTCAAGGGCTGGGCAAAAGACTATTCACAGTCTGGTGCTTTTTCAGGCTGTCATAGAGTGTGGGGGAGTCAGGGCACTGCACCCCCCACTTCCTGCAATTCACCGTGACTCTCAGCCAGCCAGTAAAACAGAAGGTTTATTAGACAACAGGAACACAGTCCAACACAGAGCTTGTAGGTACAGACAACAGGACCCCCTCAGTCAGGTCCATCTTGGGGGGCAGGGAGCTTAGACCCCAGCCCTCAGGCTCCCACCGTTTCCCCAGCCAGCTCCAAACTGAAACTCCCTCCAGCCCCTCTTCTGGCCTTTGTCTCTTTTCCGGGCCAGGAGGCCACCTGATCTCTTTGTTCTCCAACACCTTCAGTTGGCACCTTTGCAGGGGAGGGGCCCAGGCCATCAGTTGCCAGGAGACAGGGTGTCGGCCATTCTCTGTGCAGACACCATCCCACTGGCCCTCTAGGGCTCTGCAACAATCACACACCCTTATCCCACCACCTAGATACTTAAGAAAGGCATAGGGGAAACTGAGGCACCCACACAATATTCAGAGAAAACATTAAGAACATTCCCACTTCGTCACACAGGCTAAGTACCTTCATCTATTTCTCAAAATAGGAGACTTCAAAATCTAAGTGGAATTATGGTTACATTTCAAGATTATCTGAATCTGGACTATCCATTTGGAATGAGGGTAATATGAATATAGATAGATAGATAGATAGACCACCAGGCAATGGAAACTGTCTCTGAACCTGTAATTCATGGTATTAAGGTCCTGGGCTACTGAAGAAACAGTATATCACTTATAATGTGCATGACATTGCTGAACTGTTTAACCAAACACAAGAAAAATATCAAGAAACAATTTGCAGCAAACAATATGAAGGCAAGGAAAAAACAAATTGGTAAAGAAATTATTTGTAACGCTTATGGAAGTTACATGGTAAAAAATGTGTAGACAAATTCCCTCTTAGTTGTACCAATCATAATTTGGAGTTAATGATACCGCATGCTAACTGAGGCACATGTTATTCAAAACAATCTTGTTCAGTGTCTGGTTACCAATATTGAATCCTGACACAGTATTTGATAAATTGGTTATTCAGTAGGTTATCTGAAAGACACCATCTACAAGAAACAACTGGATCTACGTCAATTACTGGTGTATCATAGAGCAATGCAAACCTAGAAAGCACCGCGCATGGCCTGTTATGCCAGGAATGTTGTTGACATCGCAACTCCAGTGTGTGGCCACAATGATTCAGGATGATCCATTAGAACACAGAAGTTAGCTGCTCCTGTCTCCTACCCAGCCAAGCTTACCAGATGGAGACAACCAACAGTAAGGGTAACCTATAACATGGATGGACAATACTGTGTAGTAACTAAGGGCATGGCTACATTTGCAGATGTAGCGCGCTGTGAGTTAAACCAGCCCTCGGAGACGGCAGCAGGGAAAGTGCTGCTGTGAGTTCACACTGTCAGCTGCAAGCGCACTGGCGTGGCCACATTTGTAGCACTTGCAGCGGCATTGGGAGCGGTGCTTTGGGCAGCTATCCCACAGAGCACCTCTTCTCATTCTGGCGCTGTGGCTTGTGGGAAGGGGGTGGCAGGGTGCTGGGCATTCTGGGTCCTGTCCCAATGCCCTGTGATGCATCGCTTTGCATCCCAGCAATCTCAGGGCTTCCGTCCACATTTGGCACCATCTTTCAACATTTTTTGTACTGCGCACTCTGTCTTCCCTTTCAGTCTGCGGGAATGGAGCCCGAAGTGCTGAGGAATATGCTGATGGGTCTCACCAGCACGTCACGAACTGCAGTCGAGTTACTCGTTAACATACAAACTGACAGTGAGGAGTCCGATAATGATGTCGACTCGCATAACGCTTACGACACGAGATTGCTTGTGGCATTCACGGACATGCTTCCCACAGTGGAACGCCGCTTTTGGGCTCGGGAAACAAGCACTGAGTGGTGGGATCACATCGTTATGCAAGTCTGGGTTGACGAGCACTGGCTGCAGAACTTTCGGATGAGAAAAGTCACTTTCATGGGACTGTGTGAGGAACTTGCCACCACTCTGCGATGCAAGGACATGAGATTGAGAACTGCCCTGCTGGTGGAGAAGCAGGTGGCTATTGCAATCTGGAAGCTGGCAACTCCAGACAGCTACCGATCGATCGCAAACCAGTTTGGAGTGGGAAAGTCGATGGTTGGAATCGTGTTGATGCAAGTTTGCAGGGCCATTACTCTCATCCTTCTCAGAAGAACCATGACTCTGGGTAACGTGCAGGACATTGTGGCTGGCTTTGCACAAATGGGCTTCCCTAACTGCGGAGGAGTGATAGATGGGACGCATATTCCAATTCTGGCACCAGCCCACATAGCCTCCGAGTACATAAATCAGAAGGGGTATTTCTCTATGGTTCTCCAGGTGCTTGTGGATCACCGTGGGCATTTCATTGACATTAACGCAGACTGGTCTGGAAAGGTGCATGACGCATGCATCTTTCGGAACACTGGCCTGTTCAGGAATCTGCAAGCCAGCACTTTCTTCCCAGACCAGAAGATCACTGTAGGGGAAGTCGACATGCCATTGTGATCCTTGGAGACCCCACTCACCCTTTAATGCCATGGTTCATGAAACCCTACACAGGGAGCCTTGACAGCAGCAAGGAGCAGTTCAACAACAGGCTGAGTCAGCGCAGTGATTGTGGAGTGTGCTTTTGGCCATTTAAAGCACTGCTGGTGCTGTCTGTATGGGAAGCTGGACCGGGCTGATGACAACATCCCCACGGTTATGTCTGCGTGCTGTACCCTCCATAACATTTGTGAAGGAAAGGGTGAAAGATTCACTCAGGCATGGACCTCGGAGGTTCAACACCTGGAGGCTGAATTTGAACAGCCAGAGAGCAGGGCTATTAGAGGGGCCCGGTGCGGGGCTGCAAGGATTAGGGATGCCTTGACGGAGCAATTTGAGGCTGAGACCACCAGTAATGTTTGGTGCCCTGCATGGGAGTGAAGTGCAGTGGTTCCAATGTTAGTAGGAATCTGTGTTTGCTATGTATGATGCACTGACTTGCAGTGCCTGTTGCTTTCCTGGGCTAAGGTATCCTTTACTTAATGCAATAATAAAGAATGTTTTCAAAGCAAAAAAATCAATTTATTGAAAAGAAAATGCATTTATTGAAAAGAAACACAACTGCTTAGGAAACAGAAAGGGCAAGGGGATGGGGTGAGGAACGGGACAATCACATATTTGCATATGTCCTGTTATCATACTCAGCCTTCCTGTCTGGAGTGCCGTGCAATGAGTGCTGCACTTCAGGCTGGCTATACTGCATGGCGAAGGGCGTTGAGTGCAGTGGGTAAGGGTAGTAGTTTTCAGGGCTGGGTGGTGAAGCTACAGGTGTTGGAGGCAGCTGGTGGCGATAAGAACCCAGATGTTGGGGAAAGTGGGTTGGAGGTGACATGGAGGCACAAGGGAAAGAGTTTTGGGACAAGGGCTGCAGGGGTGGCAGGCGCGGAAGTGCTCCGCCTGCATTGCTATGAGCACCTGTATCGAGTCCACTTGGCGCTCCATGATGCTCAGCAGCCACTCTGTGCTTTGGTGCCGGCAATCCGCATTCTGCTGGCAGACCCTCCTTTCACTCTCCTGCCACTCCTGCACTTTTTGATTTTCTTTAAGGGAGTGCTGCATGACCTCATGCAGCATGTCCTCTTTGCTTCTTCATGGATGCTTCCTGATTCTTTGGAGTCTTTTGGCCATTGATAACAAAGACAGCTGGGATCTCAAGGTTGCATCTGTAAAGCCAAAATGCAACACTTAACAGAGGCAGCATTGTTCATACCAAACAGAGCAATGATTCCCTCGTACTTAAGGAGGGCAAGCACAGTGTACACAATAGCAGAAATTGCGCGTTCCAAAGCGAGCGCACGTAACCCACAGGAGCGCCAAAATGGTGAGTAAGCACAGGATCAAGGGGGACTGATTGTTTCACGGCCGTACTGTCCTCTGGCATTCTGTGCCTTGGGGAGAGCCAACAGCTGCAGAGGGCCCCTATACTGAACATTGTCCCCACGTTTTACACAGGATGAGTTAGTCCTGGAAGATATCTTGCTGCTGAGGGTGACCTGGGAAGCAAGGGAGGGTCTTCTACTACAATGCAGCTTCTGCCCTGGCCCATATGCAGCAATGGTCCCCCCGCCCATCACAGCACAGTGGCACGGACATGTTAGCCTTACTGGGACAAGGAGCACAGTAGCTCTGCCAAGGAACCTGCGCAAGTGGATTGCCCAGCTTCCGCGTGAGATCTTTGAAGAGATCACTGAGGCCGACCACCACGGTGCGAGAGAGCACATCAACACCATCTTTTGCATCTAGGCATGCATGCAGCCCCAACCCTCCTCGCCCCAAGAGCCCGCACCGAACAACTTCCTTCCCAAAATAAAAGCCATTTACCAGGCACCTCCTCTGGTGCTTTTTCTTCCCCAAGCACTGTCCACTGTGACTGGCTACCTTCCTCCTGACTTGAAAACAGCTCCTGGCTGCATGCATCTAGGGATGCTGGGCTGTCTCCCTCCTCCTCAGCACCCTCGCTCCCACTTTCCTCCTCCTCTTGCCTTGTGGAACTGGGCTCTGAAGTGTCGATGGTGGTCTTTGGAGCAGAGGTGGGGTCGCCCTCAAGTTTCGCGTCCAGCTCTTTCTAGAAACGGCAGGTCGCGGGGACACCACCAGAGCGGCGGTTTGCCTCTTGGGCTTTGCAGTAGGCATTCTGCAGCTCTTTCACTTTAACCCTGCACTGTAGTGCATCCCGGTCATGGCCCCTTTCCATCATATCCCTTGATATCTGCCCAAAGGTATCGTAATTCCTACAGCTGAAGTGCAGCTGGGACTGGACAGCTTCCTCCCCCCAAACACTGATGATGTCCAGCACCTCGCCATTGCTCCATACTGGGGATCGCCTGGCGCTTGGAGGCATGGTCACCTGGAAAGATTGGCTGAGAGCACTCCACGCCTGGCTGAGCAAACAGGAAGGGGATTTTCAAAATTCCCAGGGAATTTAAAGGGTGGGTCTGACAGTTGGTCACCTGAGGGCAGGGCAGTAGAGTTCAAAGTGATAACCAGAATGGCTAGAACAGGCATTGTGGGACACTTCTGGAGGCCTATCAGAGCGCATTAATAGACCAGGGTGTCCACACTGGCACCATGGTGCTCCAGCCAGGGCGCAGAAGCGTTATGCCTCTTGTGGAGGTGGATTACCAGGGGCGCTCCAGCTGCAGAGTCCAGGCGCTCTACGTGCTTTGCCAGTGTGGACGTGTCATGCGTTATGGCGCCTGGGGCTGCTTTAATGTGCTCTAACTCGCAAGTGTAGCCAAGCCCTAATTACAATAAACTTATAGATGAAGCCCTCATTTGTGATGTCACAATTTGAAATTTCTGTTATACTCCTCATTTACATAGCACTGTGGCATAGACTGTAATAGTACCTATTCCAGTATTTCAGAACAACTCTAAAACTCAACTAAAGTCCTGGACCTAACATTCCCAGGTCTGTGGCTCAAAACAGAAAAGCCTACTTTGATACCTGTCGGAAGCCTCAATTTCATTGGAGCCATGCTGGACTCCGCAACCTCCAGGACTAACTTACCCACAGACATGTTTGTCACTATGTCCAACCTCATCTCCACACAACATCCAGGTCCACAATCCACAGCAGAGGCCAGCCTGCAGCTTCTGGGCCATATGGCAGCCTGTACGTAGTAACATCTCATTCCAGACTGCATTCCCAGTGCCTCCAAGTCTAGCTCAGAACCATCTATGCTCCCAACAAGCACAACCTGTCCAAGCAGGTGTCTGTCCGTCAGAGATTTCTTGACTCTCTCAACTGGTGAAAAGATCCCCACAAGGTTTGTGGGGGAGTCCCTTTCTTGCATTCACCCCCCTCCCCCCCCCCCCGCACAGAGACCATCACCACAAACATTTATCTAGTAAGCTGGAGAGTTCATCTCCAGGACCTCACGGCACAGGGCAGATGGACTCCTTAGGAGTCTGTTCTCACATCAATCTACTCAAGGTTAAGGGTCACTCAGAGTCATGATGGACAAGAGGGTGGCCATATATAATATAAACTGTCAAAGAGGAGCAAGAATTCAATTCCTGTGCACGGAGGCAATAAAACTTTGGAACTGGTGTATAACCCACCAAATTGACATCTCAGTGGCACATCTACCAGGTCTGCAGAACATCATAGCAGACTCATTGACAGGAATTTTTGCCAGGACCATGAATAGGAGCTGAGCGATCCTATCCAATGAAAAATTTCTCACCTAGGGCTTCCTGGGGATAGACCTCTTTGCAACACTGTCTAATATGAAATCCTGGCAATTCTATTCAAGGGCATGATGCAGCTGCAGCTCTTTAGAAGGCACCTTCCTCACTCCTTGGGCCTGAACCTTGTTATATACCTATCCCCCTACACAGTTGCACCTGAAGTTTCTGAACAAAGTAAAGCCAGAGAAATCAGTAATCATCCTTATAGCACCAGCTTAGCTGAGGTAGGCAGGACCTAATTTGTCTGTCTCTGCAGCCACCTCTTCACCTGCCCCAGTAGCAGACCTACTAACCCAAGAATTGGGGACAATAACTAACCCCAGTCTCTTAACACTACATCTCAAGGCCTGGCTCCTCGATGGCTCTCAGGCACAGAAACTGATTTTTTCCTAAGGACAGAATGAGTTGTTGAATAGTAGGAAACCCTCCAAAAGAAAGACTTACCTGTAAAAGTGGAAGCAATTGCATTCCTGGTGCACTCTGTGGGTATTATCTCGCTCTAGGTCACACCTCACTAACATACTAGCATACCTGCTGAGTTCTAAAACCCTGGGCTTCATCAAAGTCCACCTTGCTGCTATTACAGCTGTTCACTTACCTGTTGAGGGATTTTCAGTATTCGCACAACTTCTGGTCGTTAAAGTTTGACCACCCTTTTTCCTCATGTCAGAGAGCCTGCTCTGCTTTGGGACCTTAATTTAGTTCTCAACTTGTTGAGGAAACCACCCTTTGAGCCTGTAGCGAGCTACTCTTTCCTCCATTTATCCTTCAAAGCCTCTTTCCTTGTAGCCATCACTTCGGCTAGAAGGGTAGGAGAGTTAGGAGCCCTTGTGACAGATCTACCTGACATGGTGTTTTACCAAGGTGAACCCAGATCCCCATCCTGGTTTCCTGGACAAAGGTTCATCAGACTTCCACATCAACCAAGACATTCAGTGCCAATCTTCTACCCCAAACCTCACACTTTAAGGGAAGAAGCTAGTCTTCACACTCTGGATGTAAGAAGAAATCTTGTTTTCTTCCTCAAAAGAACTAAGCCCTTCAGAGCTTCTCCTAGACTTTGTATCTCTTTCGCAGAGAGAATGAAGGGACATCTCATTTCCACCCAAAGAGTATCAAAATGGGTCTTGGGGCATTTTGGCATGTTACAAAGCTTCTGAAGTGTATCCTCCAGGCTAGGGTGACAGCCTATTCCACTAGGGCACAATCTACCTCTATGGTCCTGCTTAAAAACATACCCATTGCAGACATTTGTAAACATGGTCATCTGTGCATGCTTTCCCAGAACTATGCACAATACTAGCTCCATCTCCTCTGCACCCACCATAGTAGCTTGGGCACTGCATAGGAGTCACCTAAAATGGAGCACCTGTAGGAACAGCTACTTGAAGAAATGTCAAGTTACTTACCTGCACAGTAACTGGAGTTCTTCACAATGTTTTGTCCGCATGGAGCTCCACTACCTGCCCTCCTTCCCCTCTACTTTTGAATCCTTGCCCCGATCAGTTGAGAAGGAACTGGAGCAGCGGCAGGTTCACCCTCCCCTTTGTGGCCTAGGACTGGAGCATGAGGAATATAAGGCGCAAGCATGGATTCTGCTACCAAAAATCTCTGAAGAGAAGTGCACAGGCGCCTGCACACCTGAAGTGAAGTCCATAGGGACAAAATAGCTCGAAGAACTACAGTTACTGTACAAGTAAGTAACCTCTTCTTTCCTATGTCACTGGCACACAGCTGTGAAGATGAATTCATTAATATTAGTAGGGCACTCAAATATTATGGTGATGGGAGTCATATGTAACCTAGATAGATTTTGAACACTACTATGCTCTCTGCCTCATTGATATCTTGTGGTCATGAGCTCCATTCACTTACTTTTCCTCAGAACTTAGTGTTGCTTATTTTAGAACACTGAAACAATGCACTGCAAACCAGAAAATAAAAAGTCTTATAGGAGATTATTCACTGGCAAAAACTGATCCTTCAAAATGTAAATGCCCAAACCTATAAATAAAACAAAACAGTATATAGTGTTTTGATCAGCTTTCCTGTCTTTGGGCTTGTCTACACATGGAACTTAACAGACACAGTTACAGCAGAATAAGCTATTCTGTAAGGCTGTTGATTAATTGCAGTTAACTCACGCGATTAACTCAAAAAAATAAATTGTGATTAAAAAAATTAATCGCGATTAATTGCAGTTTTAATCGCACTGTTAAACAATAGAATACCAGTTGAAATTTATTAAATATTTTGGATGTTTTTCTACATTTTCATATATATTGTATTATGTGTTGTAACTGAATTCGAAGTGTATATTATTTTTATTACAAATATTTACACTGTAAAAATGATAAACAAAAGAAATAGTATTTTTCAATTCACCTTGCACAAGTACTGTAGTGCACTCTCTTTGCTGTGAACGTGCAACTTACAAATGTACATTTTTTTTAGATAACTGCACTCAAAAACAAAACAATGTAAAACTTCAGAGCCTCCACTCAGTCCTACTTCTTCTTCACCGAATCACTAAGACAAACAAGTTTGTTTACATTTACAGGAGATAATGCTGCCCTTTTCTTGTTTACAGTTGTGATGGGTTCGGTCACAGAGACCCCCTTGGGACTGTTATCTGACGTGCTGGAATAACCTCTGAGCCCGTTTTCCACTGCCAGCTTGGGACTCCAGAACCCTGCCTTGTTGAGCCAGACATGCTAGTCTGCTGCAACCAAGACCCAGGTCTGGTCCATGCCCCCAAAGCTGCAGTCTTTAATGAAAACTGCTCAGCAGGTTTCCTATCTCCAGCATCCAGATACCCAGCTCCCAATGGGATCCAAACCCCAAATAAATCCATTTTATTCTGTATAAAGCTTATACAGGGTAAACTCATAAATTGTCCGCCCTCTATAACACTGAGAGAGAGCTATGCACAGTTGTTTGCTCCCCCAGGTATTAATCATTTACTCTGGGTTAATTAATAAACAAAAGTGATTTTCTTAAGTATAAAAAGTAGGATTTAAGTGGTTCCAAGTAATAACAGACAGAACAAAGTACCAAGCAAAATAAAACAAAGCACTCAAGTCTAAGCCTAATACATTAAGAAGCTGAATACAGGTAAATCTCACCCTCAGAGATGTTCCAATGAGCTTCTTTCACAGACTAGACTCCTTCCTCGTCTGGGCCCAATCCTTTCCCCGGTACAGACCTTGTTCCATCAGGCATCTTAGGTGAAAAGCAGGGGATTCCACATGACTGGGACCCCTTTGTTCTGTTCCACCCCCTTATATATCTTTGGCACAAGGCGGGAATCCTTTGTCTTTCTCTGGGTTCCCACCCCTCCTCCTAAATGGAAAAGCACCAGGTTAAAGTTGGATTCCAGTTCAGGTGACATGATCACATGTCACTGTAAGACTTCATCACCCACTTGCTGGCACACACATATATAGGAAGACTTACAAGTAAACAGAGCCATTTACAACCAATTGTCCTGGTTAATGGAAGTCATCAAGTTTCCAAACCACCATTAATGGCCCACACTTTACATAATTACAATAGGATGTCAGAGTTTCATATTCCTAGGTTCAGGTACAAGAATGATTCATTCATACAAATAGGATGAACACACTCAGTAGATTATAAGCTTTGTAATGATACCTTACAAGAGACCTTTTTCATTAAGTATATTTCAGTTACATCATATTTACACTCATAAACATATTTCCGTAAAACATTATGGTGTGCAACTTCAAAACAAGGTCACCTGAAAGTGAGAACAAGCATTTGCATGGCACTTTTGTAGCTGACATTGCAAGGTATTTACATGCCAGATATGCTAAACATTTGTATGCCCCTTCATGCTTCGGCCACCATTCGAGAGGACATGCTTCCATGCTGATGACGCTCATTAAAAAAATAATGTGTTAATTAAATTTGTGACTGAACTCCTTGGGGGAGAATTGTATGTCCCCTGCTCTGTTTTACCTGCATTCTGCTTATATTTAATGTTATAGCAGTCTTGCATGATGACCCAGCACATGTTGTTCATTTTAAGAACACTATCACTGCAGATTTAACAAAACGCAAAGAAGGTACCAATGTGAGATTTCTAAAGATAGTTACAGCACTCAATCCCAGGTTTAAGAATCTGAAGTGCCTTCCAAAATCTGAGAGGGAGATGTGGAGCATGTTTTCAGAAGTGTTAAAAGAGCAACACTACAGAACCCGAGCCACCAAAAAAAAAAAAATCAACCTTCTGCTGGTGGCATCTGACTCAGATAATGAAAATGAACATGCGTCGGTCCGCACTGCTTTGGATTGTTATTGAGCAGAACCCGTCATCAGCATGGACGCATGTCCCGCGGAATGGTGGTTGAAGCAAGAAGGGACATGTGAATCTTTAGTGCATCTGGCACTTGTGACACCGGCTACAACAGTGCCATAAGAACACCTGTTCTCACTTTCAGGTGATATTGTAAACAAGCAGCAGGCAGCATTATCTCCTGCACATGTAAATAAACTTGTTTATCTGAGCAATTGGCTGAACAAGAAGTGGGAATGAGTGGACTTGCAGGCTCTAAAATTTTACATTGTTTATTTTTGAATGCAGTTTTTTTACATAATTCTACATTTGTAAGTTCAACTTTCATGATAAAGAGATTGCACTACAGTACTTGTGTTAGGAGAACTGAAAAATACTATTTCTTTTGTTTTTTTACAGTGCAAAAACTTGTAATCAGAAATAAATATAAAGTGAGCACTGTACACTTTGTTTTCTGTGTTGTAATTGAAATCAATATTTGAAAATATAGAAAACATCCACAAATATTTATATAAATGATATTCTATTATTAACATTGCGATTAATCGTGATTAATTTTTTTAATCGTTTGACAGTCCTACTATTCTGTTATAGCTATGCCAGAATAAATCCCCCTGCAGACAGTATTCTGTCATAGTTTATTCTGCTATAACTATGCCAGTAACTGTCCTCATGTTGACAAGCCCTCAGAGGAATAGTTTTTCAAAGTAAAGAAAGGTGGTTTTCATAATATTTGTCCTGTCTTTTGAAGGTGTTGCTCTACCATTAAAATATATAGCATGCCTTTAATAACACAATTTCAGTAATAGAAACTGAAACACTACGTTGTCCTGTATCTGAAAGTATTTATAGAATTTTTTTCAGAATACTGTAGATATATATGAGGTTTGTGGCTATCGTAGGACCAATTGCCCTGGTTTCAGAGGACAAAGGGTTAAAAAGGGAACGAGCAACACATTTTAGATGTTTATCAAGTTGTCTCAAAAAGAAATACAGAAGTCTATTGAGAGGCCTGTGAACCAAGGACATTCAGCCTCTGTTTGCATTCTTTCAGTTATCTCCTTCTAGCTAATTGGACAAAGAGTAAGGAAGCGCCTCATATCTTTCATGCCCTCTGACAGTAAAACCTGTAGGACAGAGGTGAAATGTTCAGAGCGGCTGACTAATGTTCAATTCAAGATTATTTGGGGGCCATTGAAAAGGCAGGAGATGCAGCCCCCAAAGTTGACTGATGCTGTGGATTTTCTGGGATTGGAAATGCCAACCTCAAAGAAGGCAATTGACACTGGAAATTTAAACTGCAAAGCTGCCTAGCCTTCACCTTCAGAACAATAAAAGATTAAACTTTTTGCTGAAACTTTCAAATATCTTCATGCTGTAACTCGATCATATGCCTGGTTATCTGCCTAGCTTATAATCAGAGAGAAACTCTTAATTGTTTTATCCTTTTAACTGTATTTTTCCACACTTCAAGCTCAGTTCTGTAATAGGCCTCCCATAGATTCTTACAATTGGTACAATGTCACATTTTTAACTCTGCTGCTCATGCCTCACTACTGCTCTGATTTCTTGTGATCTCAAGGTAATAATTAGTGTCCCAGGTTTAGGTTGACTTAATTCATATGCTTCTGCAGTGATTTCAGTTTATTCTCAAAAGCCTAGATGCGATTGAAAGCAGAAGAGGCAAAAGCCTGGGGGTTCCAAGCTGTAAAGCAAGTGCAGCTTATCCTTAAGAATCTGCAGCCTGCTTGTATAATCTCTTAGGGTGAGAAACTGCCATTCATATCTAATCTATTTAGTATATTAAGTTTAGTTTGCATTGTTTATTTGCTAGGTAATCTGCTTTGAGCCTTTGCTATCACTTATAATAACTTAAAATCTGTTTTTAGTAGTTGTTAAACTTATTTCTGCTTTATCTAAACTAGTGTGTGGGAATCATAACTCGGGGGCAAAAAGCTGTTGCATATTCCTCTCCATGTTGAGGGAGGGGGGCGAACTTTATGAGCTTATGCTGTACAGTTCCCTGTGCAGTGCAAGATGATATAATCTTGGGTTTATACTCCAGAGGGGGTGCGTGCCTAAGGAGCTGGGAGTAGTTTTCCCATGCAGGGGATGGTCAGAGAGCCTGCTTGTAACTGCAGCTGGGTGTGTCTCTATCTGTAGGTATGCTGGTGAAAGTGCAGGCTGGTAGGCTTTGTAGCTTGTCACAGCAGTGCAGTGTAAAAGGGAGCCCAGACTGGTGGCTCAGAGGGCTCAGTGATATCTCAGGTCCAGGTGGCACTCTGGGGGGAACCTGTCACACCCCAGTGCATCCAGACCTTCCTGCTGAGCCTCATCCTGCCACACCCAGAACCCCACCCTACTGAGTCTTATCCCCTGCATCCGGAACCCCCCTGACCTCAGACTCCCCCAATAAGTCCCACTCCTCCTTCATCCAGACCCCCCCTAACCCCCCCCTGCACCCAGACCACTCCACTGAGACACCACACTTGACCTCGACCCGATGTGTCCCACCCCCCTTCACCTGAGCCACCCCAAGGAGCCCTCCCATCTGGACCTCCCACCCCAGTGAGCCCCAACTAGCTGCACCCCACCCCCAGGCCCACTTCCCCAGCACCTAGACCTCCCTGCTGAGCCCCATCCCCCCACACCCAGACCCACCCTGCTGAGCCCCAACCACCTCCATTTGGACCGACTTGCAGATTTCCATTTTCCCTGCACCTGGAATCCCCCCACCACCACAAGCCCTTGTGCATCGAGATCCCCCCTGCACCCAGGCCCCCACTGAGCTGCCCGCACCCAGATTGCCCCATACAGAACCCTCTCACTCCACATCTGGATCTCCCCAGACTAAGCCCCGCCACACTTGGATCCTGCTGGGCTGAGCCTGCCTGCCTGCCCCACACCTGGTGCACCTGGAGTGGTTTCTGGGGCAGGTCTGGCCCTTGCGGTGTGTCAGGGTCAGGTGCAGCCTCACGGCTGAGTCTGTGTGGGAGGAGAGGAGGGGGCTGCAGGGTGATCTCCCACTTCTGTGCTGCCAGTGGCCTGTGCTCCCCACTGCCATGCTGGAGCCTCCACATTTATTTATTGACAAATAACATTTGCAGAATTTTAAAAGATTGTGTGCAGAATTTTTATTTTATTTTTTGGCACAGAATTCCCTCAGAGGTAATATTCATTGTTTCTGAAACTCTCTCTAATATATCATGGCTTTGGCCGTGCTCTTTTAAACCTGAGGACTCAAGGAAATTTCCTTGTCTATTTCAAGGTTTTCACAGGCACCAAAGCCAAAGATCAAAGCTGGCTACATCTACTGAAGTATGTGCTGCTGTAATCAATCACAGGGGTGAGAGAAAGAGAGAAATGCTTGCTTGGTACCAATCTCCAGTATGCACTGTCCTATGGTTGTGACTGATAAGCTAACGCTGCTGAAAGTTTCTTCTTATCAGGACACACAGACCCCTCCCTACCATACTGGGATTCTCCCTTGACAAATGGTTTGCTGTGCTTTACCACGTCATATGCCACATACGGGCTAGAAAGCACAGCGGTGCCACTCATCACAGGGCGTTTGTCTTGATCTGCCTTTCCCACACCTTCCCCCTCACACAATGGGTGTAAAGTATCAGAGCGGTAGCCGTGTTAGTCTGGATCTGTCTTAAAGGTGACACTGGACTCTCTGTTGCAATGGGTGTAGTTGGCTTATTTGGTTACATATTTCAGAGTAGCAGCCGTGTTAGTCTGTATCCGCAAAAAGAAGAACAGGAGTACTTGTGGCACCTTAGAGACTAACAAATTTATTAGAGCATAAGCTTTCGTGGACTACAGCCCACTTCTTCGGATGCATATAGAATGGAACATATATTGAGGAGATATATATACACACATACAGAGAGCATAAACAGGTGGGAGTTGTCTTACCAACTCTGAGAGGCCAATTAATTAAGAGAAAAAAAACTTTTGAAGTGATAATCAAGCTAGCCCAGTACAGACAGTTAAGAAGTGTGAGCATACTTACAAGGGGAGATAGATTCAATGTTTGTAATGGCTCAGCCATTCCCAGTCCTTATTCAAACCGGAGTTGATTGTGTCTAGTTTGCATATCAATTCTAGCTCAGCAGTCTCTCGTTGGAGTCTGTTTTTGAAGTTTTTCTGTTGTAAGATAGCCACCCGCAGGTCTGTCACTGAATGACCAGACAGGTTAAAGTGTTCTCCCACTGGTTTTTGAGTATTTTGATTCCTGATGTCAGATTTGTGTCCATTAATTCTTTTGCGTAGAGACTGTCCGGTTGGTTACATAGTGGCAGCTAGTACGTGCTTCCCAGACACCACTGGCAGACTGGACACTCCATTCCCCATCCCTGTCCACTGTTCCTGGAAGATGCATGAGTCCTGCCGCACCCTTCCTTGCCACAGCCACAGCAACACCACCCACTTGGAGTCGGGCTGACAGGGTCACCAAGCGGAAAGGACATGGCGGGCCAGGGCCACCTATAAGTCACCAAGGACCGTGTCACGGCCAGTCAGGGGGAGACACCTCGTGGCCAGAGCCAGGTCTCCCATGATGCCAGGCAGGGAATGGCCAGGGCCACCAGGGTGGGGGCAGGGGAGCACCATGGCCAGTCACTGGGGGGCGGGGAGCCCCCCCTCCTCACAGGGCGCGGACGGGCGGGGTCTCGAGTCTCAGGCTGCGGCCACCAGCCTCTACTCAGGGACCCCCTGGCCTGCAGCGCCAGGTGGAAGAATCCAGGCCCCGCCCCCAGTCCCGCGCGCTGCTGTTTGGGCCCCCGGCAGCTCCCACAACTACATTCCCCACAACTCTCTGCGCTACGCAGACCCGCTCGTAGACCGGTCCGTCAGCCCCCCCACAGATGGCAGGCCGCGACGGGGATCAGCCAATCGGAACGAGCTCGTTCGCGTGCACATGTAACCACCGCCCTCCTCCCTCACCACTCCCCGCCCCCAGGGTGCGGGCAGGGAACGATGGGAGTTGTAGTGCTGCGCCACACAGCTGATGGCCCGCGCCGATTGACACCCGCGTCTTCCAATCAGCAGCTTCCAAGGCTCTCGCCCGCAACTGTTTGGCGCGAGTTTGCTGGGTTCACGACGCTGCTGTAACGCGCCCGCTGGAGCGAGGAGGGGCTCGCGCTACGATCCCCGCCCTTCCCTCCTCCCACTAGGATCTGGTGGTCTCCGCTCAGAGATCCCAGCCCCTCAGCATCTCCCCCCGCCCGATGGCGCTGATGGCGGGCGTGATCCGGCGGCTGGACGAGGTGGTGGTGAACCGCATCGCGGCCGGCGAGGTCATCCAGAGGCCGGCCAACGCCATCAAGGAGATGCTGGAGAACTGGTAACGCGGCCGGGGGACCTGCCCGATACACCCCCGCGCGGCGCACGCGGGCGGGGGGCTGGGCCGTTCGTGCGCGTGGCGGGGGCAGGTGACAGTTAAACTCAGCGCAGCCCGACCAGCTGCCGACCGCCTCGGGGGGGCGGGGCCGGTTTCGGTCCTCCCGGCGCCTCGCGCCCGCCGGCGGCGCTCCTGGGCCACAGGACGCATCACTGCGGTGCCCCCGGCTCGCCACGGAAGTTGGGGGTGGCTGGAGGTGGCCGTGAACGCGCTGCCCTGAGGGCGGAGGGGAAACGCCACTGTCGGTGTTCTCCTTCGCTGCCCTTTACTTCCCCTGGGGCTGCCAACTTCCTACTCACACTAAACCCAGCACCTCGGCCCCGCCCCTGCTCCCTCTCCCCTCCCTCCCTCCCTCGCTCATTTTCACCGGGCTGGGGCACAGGGTTGGGGTGCAGGTGGGGCTCTGGATGGGCGGTGGGACTGAGGGATTTGGAGTATGGGGGGGGGGCGGCTCCAGGCTGAGGCAGGAGATTGGGGTGCGGGAGGGGGTATGGGCTCTGGGCTGGAGGTGCAGGCTCTGGGGTGGGGATGAGGGATTTGGGGTGCAGGAGTGGGCTCTGGGCTGGGGGTGGAGCAGAGGGGTTTGAAGTATGGGAGGGGACTCCAGGCTGAGGCAAGTGGTTGTGGGGTGGGAGTGGATACAGGTTCTGGGCTGGGGGTGCAAGTTCTAGGGCGGTGCCAGAAAATAGGGGTTCTGGGTGCGGGAGGGGGATTGGGATGTGCGGGGGGAGAGGCGGATGAGGGCTCCATCTGGGGATGCAGGCTCTGATGGGGGGCTAGAGAATCAGGAATTTGGGTTACATGAGAGGGCTCGACGCTGGGGACCGAGGGGTTTGGAGGGTGGGAGGGGGATCAGTGTTGGGGCAGGAGGTTGGGGTGGGTGAGGGTTCCGGCTGGGAGTGCAGGCTCTGGGGTGGGGCTGGGATGAGGGGCTTGGGATGGGAGAGGGTGCTCTGGGATGGTTCGGAGGGCAGGAGGTGGATCAGGGTTGGGGCATGGGATGAGGTCAGGTGCAGGCTCTGGGCAGTGCTTACCTCAAGCAGCTTCCAGAAGCAGTGGCATGTCTCCCCTCCAGTTCCTACGCAGAGGCACAGCCAGGCAACTTTGTAAAAATACACCACCATCCCTTGGGCAGCTTTGGGCTGCAAGAGTATTATCAGTCAGAAAAGAAGGAACCGGCTCCCGGTGTCTTTGCCTTTCGGTGACCTGGCTCCAGAATGGAGGGAAAGAGAAAAATAAGGGAGACTTGATGCCATGACCTCAAAAACCCTCATAACAGCCATGCTGAAAGGTTAGACTCGTTGTAGTTAGCTGTTTAGTAGGTAATTGATATGAGAAAAAGGAGGAAAGGGACGTAATATAAATTGCAGTATAATTGCAGACTAGATTTCTTTGGAAGTAAATGTCACTTAACTGGACACAGAGATGCTTTGCTTTTTGCAGTTTGGATGCCAAATCTACCAGCATCCAGGTGATTGTTAAGGAGGGAGGTCTGAAACTCATTCAGATCCAAGATAATGGGTGTGGAATCAGGGTAAGTAAACCTACTGGACAGGTACAGGTTGGTGTAGCGCTTACTTATGGACTTCGTTTTCAGACATTCATGATCAAATTTTCCTTGCCTTAAGAAATTGTGGAAATAGAAATGAAATGTTAATGCGTGTCTGTCTTTCTCATATAGAAAGAAGATTTGGATATTGTGTGTGAGAGATTCACTACAAGCAAATTGCAAAAATTTGAAGATCTGGCTAGTATTTCTACATATGGGTTTAGGGGAGAGGTAAGTTTATGGTTAGCAGCTTGTTCATTGCCACTATGCTGTTGTGAAGGGGTGTAGTTAATTTCTGATTCCTGGAGTCATTTAAAAAAGATGGGAGTTCCTTAAGAGACTCCATCTTGGCACTGAGTGTGGTTGGTGTGCATCTGGGGGAGTGTTTAGGGTGGAGGTATAGTGCAAGGAGAAGATGAGTGATGTGGAACCAGGAAGTGTGTGTTAACTGAGTGGGATAGGTAGACAAATCCATTTGAGTGATCTGGCGAAGATTAGTTTTTGGGGTCACTCTGGTCCTTTTCCCCCATTGATATTTGAGCACTAGGGAGCATGTTGGTTCTCCCCCAGAAGAGATGGAGCAGTTTGGTTTGGGGAGAGTAAAGAGGAGGAGACTGTTGGAATAAGACCCAAGCTGTGGAGCAGCTAGAACCCCTGACTGAGATCCCAGGGCTGGTGGTAGTGAAACTGACTGGTTTGCAGAGGTGCTTGGCCTCCTGGCAGAAGATTACAGTACCACCAGCAGGATAATTGTATCTGGGGTGGCAGAATTTTACATGTGGCTCTGTAGGGGGACCAAGTTGGAGATGGATGGATTAAGTGCTGTCAACTCTGAATCACCCCTCTCCCATTTTGTGCCTATGACCCTGGTAAGTTCCCCTGCCACTGCTTCTTTTGTGAAGGATGTGCTGTGGCAATGTGCCTTCAGAAAGAACAAGAAGTAGTTACACCCTTAAAAATTGCCATTATAGGACCTATAGTGTGTATTTATACTCAGTATAAGACTAAAACAAAACTGAGGAAATATGCAAAATAAAAGCAGGTTATACAGGAAATGCATTACTTAAAAGAGGTACAGTGGTTTTGTTAATGCAGCTAAAAGCTTCTATGCAAAGGAAGGAATAATAATTACAATCTACACCTTGTTATCTCTGAGATCTTAGAGCTCTGACAGCTGTGCAAACTGGGAGGGAGGGAGACAGCCACATGTCCTGCTTTTTCTATCCCTTGACCCACACTGTGAAGTTGCAAGCAAGTTAGACTTCTCCTGTTGGCTTAATTTAAAACTGGCTCCCTTTGAGATCCACTCCCATGAGCAGTGTGTGTTTAAATGGATTCACAGGGAATTCTTCCCCTTTGCCGATTGGCTGCAAAATGTAATAGTTATCTCTTTAACAAAAGTGATAGCCCTTCTTATCACAACTTAATTGTAATTAGTTCTTCCTAATTCCTTGATCATCCCAGCTCTTTGGAAGATCTAGGGTTTAGCCTTGTCTTTCAATCTCACACAAAATAATAAAATAAAATTAGAAGTTTTGAAAGCATTCAAAGAAAAAGCACATCCTGATGTAATGCAAACATATAAATATGTTGTAAGTATATTTGTTTCAAAACACATTCCTTGGTTATTTTCAAGGTAACCTGAAAGGGGGGAGGGGGTGAGATTGGAGTGAATTTATTCCCTTTTTGCTTTATGATGTATTAAGAAGACTATTTAATATTTAAAAAGTTATTTCTAGTGTTGTGAATTTTAAGGCCTGTCTTTTCTGTTTGGGTGGAGATCTCCCATCAAGAACCCAGAGATGTAGGTTGAGAGCTCTTCAGCCCTTAATTTTTTTTTTTTTTAAGTATTTCAGTTTCCATTTAAAAAAGAAAATTAAGAAGGTAAAAAGTTATTCCTGAGTAGAATCCTTTAAAGGAAAATAGTGCATTGATTAAAATCTGTCAAGCCTTTAATTATACCACTGTCACTGGTTCTGTGTTAATACTTAGTCTATCCAGTGTTTGCTATTAAAATGTTGACATATACCACTTGCAAGTAATTAACAAATAGGGAATATCACAGTAACACAAATTACTTGCAAATGGTAAATGTCTGCATTTTAATGTCTACCACTGTAGAAGTATTAATTCGAAAATTAATATTTCCTTGAGTGAGGTTTATAAAAGTTCATTTTTCCCCCCCTATAGGCATTGGCTAGCATAAGTCATGTTGCCCATGTTACTGTCACAACTAAAACTGCTGATGCAAAGTGTGCATACAGGTATGCTGTGTATTCACTCTCTAAAAAGTTTGTGTGTAATCATTTATTCTCTTTTCAGAGTTGTTAATAATATGGATGGTATTTTGGATAGAAATAAAGTCATGGAAGGGATGATTTTAAGAGGAGGGCATGGACATTCAGGACAGAGGAAAAGGGATGGAGTTTCAGGCATATGGATGGCTACAAAAAAAAAGTGCAAAGATCAAATGGAAGAAGAATAAAATGGAGCATTGTGGAGGAAGCTGTAGTAGGACCAGAGACAAGCATGGGGGTGATGGAAGGAAGTGAGAGCAAAGATATAGGCAGAAGCACAGTTGTGGATTGAGTGCTTTTTATTCAGACCAGAGACTCTCAAACTGGGAGGCGTGAGAAGCTTTAGAGGGGGAAAAAAACATACTGTGCACATTTTACCCACAGCAATGAATAACTAGCAAAGCTGATTCCTCCAGACATATAAGGTTCTCAGATGGTGCTGTACATTTGACTCTAGATGGTGCTGTGCATTTTTACAGATTTCTGTTATGCTTGCATAGTATTATACAAAGTCGTTGCCATCTGTACATTAATCCGTTTGCTATGACGCGGTGTGCACATTTAATTGTAAGCATTGATCGCGATCACAATTTTGCTTTTGCTCTTATTACAATGGATTGTTGGTTCAGTTTGTATCAATACCTTACTGTTTCTGATATTTAGTGAGAGTTGCCCATGTTGATTTTTTTTTTTTAATCGGTAAAAAAATTGTGTGGTGGGACAGGGGCGGAAACTACTACAGACAACAAGTAAGTTTTAGAACCACTGGCTCAAACTATAGAGGTAGGTAAAGTTGCTGGGTTTAGCTAATTTAACATAATATTTTTGAACCTTCAAATAAGATGAACAATTCCTTTAAAGGATTTCTATTTTAGAGACCAATCTAGGGCAAACTTTCTTGTCCATTTTTCACCTTCAGATAAAATGATATAGGTAGAACTGGTTACTTGATATTTCCCATTATAAGACCATGTTTTCATTTGCTTATGATTTTGCCAAACTCTTACCCAGCATGGAAAATTTCAGCCCAAGTGGTTATCTGCCTCAGACTAAATTACTTGGAGAAACTTTATCCAAAATGGTTCAGCTGTTCCGAGAATGAGGCTAGGAAAAAATATATTGTTTTGTCCATGTTAAAAAAAATTCTGGCAACCTTTTCTTTGATAAACTTTGGTGACCCCATGCTTTGGAGCAAGGAGTTCAAATTTGGCAAGGAAGTGGCCTTTGTAATGAGCCTTTTGCCATTCTGATGAAAACCTACCCAAATTTGGCCAAGTTATAAGCCTTTGAAAATACAGTTTGCATATGCTCACTAGAGACTTCTTAGATTTTACCAGCTAAATTTCCTGAAGAGTCTGTCCACACTGGGCATATTCCCCTTGTGCATATCAGTTATGATGCAATCTCTAATTATAGCATTATATTTGAGGCTAGTCAGGGAACCTCATGGCTTAAGACACTCCAAATACAGGTAGTTTCTTGTTCGGATTTGGTTTTTTTCCCTTTCTAGGTTATGTCTTGCTTTATCTTATATAAACTGACTAACCCTTTTCTTAGAGAGACAAGGTAGGTGAGATAATATCTTTTATTGGATCAATTTCTGTTGTTGGTGAGAGACAAGCTTTTGAGTTTACACGAAGCTCTTCTTCAAGTTTGGAAAACTAGAAGACCTGAAGAAAAGCTCTGTGTAAGATCGAAAGCTCGTCTCTCACCAACAACAGAAGTTGGTCCAATAAAAAATATTACTTCATCCACCTTGTCTCTCTAATATCATGGGATAAACATGGCTATAACATCGCAGCATTAATCCTTTTGTTAACATACTTGTTTTTAATAATTATGACATCTTCAAATAGCTAACTGTTCTCTTTCTAATTTATTTTTTCTTCAACTAAAAAAACAACCAATGCTTTGAGCTGCTGCCCCATCAATTAAAAATCACAACATAAACAAAGGACTGTCTATAAATATGTACACCGTAGCTCCCACCCTCCTCAGCAACCTTCATCAAGAGGGGGAAAAGATGGGCTTTGCAACACATTTGGGACGTTCATAAATCTGGGCTCTGGCAAACCAAACAGGAGCAGACTCTACAATTGAGGATTCGTTACAGAGAATGCCCTGCCACCAGTCCCCTTTTGTTTATGATGAAGGAACTTCTGCTCAAGTCCCTTACCTGCCCTTAACTGTGGGGCTGTGAGACTGGGGGAGAGATGAATTCTCAGGTAACCTGGTTCCAAGCCATTTAGGATACCTTGAATTCCACCCTGAAGCTTATTGGAAGCCAGTGTATGTCACAGAGCACTGGTCTGATGTTATACCCAAGTTGAATGCCAGTTAATAAAAGTGCTGCAATATTTTGCATTGGGCTCAGCCTCCAAGGTGTAGCCCTGGGGAGAGCACATTACAGTAATATAATTTCAAG
This sequence comes from Malaclemys terrapin pileata, assembly GCF_027887155.1. Lineage (NCBI taxonomy): Eukaryota > Metazoa > Chordata > Testudines > Emydidae > Malaclemys > Malaclemys terrapin. The sequence goes on along the minus strand of NC_071506.1, from coordinate 201,785,494 downwards.
TTAACCAAGGCATTTTTACATGCAAAGTGTTTAGAATTAGGTAGTTTTTTAATTTAATAAAGTGATAATAGTTATCTAAATTCTATTCCTGGAAAGAGATGTATATTGGTCTGTCCCCCGTATCTTAGTTTGTTAAAATTTATGGGAATTTTGGAGAAAAATATCTGGCCACTAGAGGGCAGTCATGTTGTTTGTTCACTTTTTTTTTTTTTTTTTTTTTTTACAATAATGAAAGTATAGCAGTTTTTCATCTTTTTGTTTTTGCAAACAGTGTTGTGAATATTGTTCCAGGAATACAAAAATGGGACAATTAAGGAAAACCTGTACTAGTTAGCTTAAGTGAGAACTCTCCTGCCATTAGAGATAAAATTTTTGTTATAACTTAGAACTACTGTATTTCCTCTTAACAGGAAATAAGTTTGTCCTATACTAATTATAGAATACATAGGTAGGCACTAGAAACATATACTACATAAACTGATTAATCTGTATAACTCACTAAAGCAATTATATCATTCAAAGATCCTAACTATAATACTCCAATAGTGCAATGAATAAAGTGCATGTGTGGGCTTGTAAGATACAAGGCAGGTCTGCTCATCTAACTTGTCCCTTGCTGACAGCACTGTCCTATGATCCTGAACGAGGAAATAGCTGAACCTCAAACAAAAAAGAATGAATTACAATATCCTTTGCTGTAGGATGGGGTTGGAAGATTCTGTTTTATTACCTGAGCAGGTGGGAGTGATTGCAAATAGATAAGAGAATAGAATACAATTGTGGCGCTTACTCATCCACAAGAAAAGGGAAAAAAATTGCAACCAGTATAAATTTAACCACATATAAGCTTGATTAATCATGCAAATTAGTAATTCTTTTCACATTATCCATTTTATTTCCTCTTCAAGTTTTTAGAATACTTAAGTTCTCATTCAAAGACTGATATCGGAGCCTAATGTTTTTTTGTATCAAAAAATTCTCAAATATGTGTTTTATGTTCATGTAAATATGTCAGTGACCTAGAAGTTCAAAAAATAAAACTTGGATCAACCTGAAAAAACAAAAAAACCTCAACCCTGACTGGACTGGCTTATTTCCTGAAACCCCCGTGGCCCCCCCTGATTTTTCACAAGATTCATGTCCCATCTTACCACCACCCCCCACCCGACCCCCAGCTACATCAATGTCTGACAACTATTTATTTTGTTTTCTATTAGAGCAAGCTATTGTGATGGAAAACTGAAAGCGCCTCCCAAACCTTGTGCTGGAAACCAGGGGACTCAGATCACGGTAGGTGGTGGTGGTGATTTGTTACTTGTATTACCATAGTCCTAGCCCAGATCATGGACCAGTACCCTACTGTGCTAGGTAAACACAGAATAAGATGATGATCCATGCCCCCAAAAGGATTTAGGTTAGTTTCTTTCTTTCTGGCCTGCACGTCTACAGCCTCATCAACTAAAAATGTATTTTATAATTGTCATGTAGTTTTTGTGACCTTGTGGAGTATTTTACAGATTTTACAACAACATAAGTGCTTTGTGGAATCTGTCCAAAGACTGTAGGGCAAATTGCACAGGCTCCTCTTCCTCTCTAGATGGTGGCACTGTATAGTGACATGGGAGAAATATTTAATTTTATGTTGTTTGGACTTTACATGTAAGCATTGGGAGAGTGAGGTGCACATCACATTTAAAACCATGCAATATTGAATTGCATCATAAACTTAATGGGACACTGGTTTCCAAATCCAGTGTTAGGTCTAGTGTGTTAGTTCACGTAATCACCTAAATAAAGAATATGTACATAAAACACAGATCAATATTGTGCAGTAGATGTAGCAGTATGGGAAGAGAAGAGTTAGTGTTTTTCCCCATGCTGCTCACACTTGGGAGGAGCTCCCCATGAACATATGTAAAGCTACCTCATTATCCTCCTCCAAAACCCACTTCAGAACTTTTTTTTTCTGTGATGCCTACAAAATACTTTACAACAATTAAAGTGCTGGTGTGCTGAGATCACTGCCTATCATGCTGACTAATATTGTTTCCTTGTACTCTGCCAGCTGTCTATCCCTCTTCTGTCTCTTGTTTTACACTTAAATTTTAAATTCTTTGAGGCAGGGAGTATGTTCTGTGTTTGTACAGTGTGTTACGCAAAGGTGTCTGGTCCATGATGAGGGCTTGCAAGTGCTATGTTAATACAAATAATTAATAACAATAATAGTGGTAGCAACTCTTATAACATAAAAACAGGAAACTGAACTTCCCCCTAATATTTGTGCCTCTAGGAGTCCAACAGTACGTTTAATGTTAATTTGGTAATTTCATGAAAACCTCAGATGGTCATTATTTCAATTGGTCCTAAATTCACAGAAGGGACTGTAGCAATGGATCTCGTTACTTAATTTGTGTTGCATTAAAATACACTGTGTCTATAATTGTCAACTGCAATCTAAGGATTTTTACCTCAGAACTCTTCTTTGAGTGTCATTTGATCTGAGGACCAAACACTGGTGAAATTTGTGCCTTCTTGTGAAACATACAGTTATCAAAAGTTTTGTGATACTTCACTATCTTTCTTGAGAATGGCATTTTGTTAGGTGAAACTAAGCAGCTAGAGTACAACTAGAACATTGAATTTGAGTGTTCCTAAATTAAAAGATGTCCAGACCATTTAGGTGATTTTATATCAAGAAGATTGGTTCAAATGAAATAAGTTTAAGTATTATTTAAATATGTGATTTTTTTTTTAATTTTATCTTAATGCAGGTTGAGGATCTTTTCTACAATGTAACTACAAGGAGGAAAGCCTTAAAAAATCCAAGTGAAGAGTATGCAAAAATATTAGAAGTCGTTGGCAGGTAAAATACTGAAATAAAGAGCTCCATCTTATTTTATCTGTTGGGTTGCTTTTTTGTGTTGGTTAATGTAGAACAATCCCAGTTTATATCCAAATATCTGTTTGATAAATTAGAAACCCAAAATAACAACAGAAACCGTGGAGATTACTTTCATGGTGGTGTCAGGCTGTCATTATATTATATCCCATTAAAGCCAGGTCAGAGTGAAAACTAAGCAAGGACCTTATGTTTTGGCCGATTGTGAATAAATGCATTGGGATTCTCACCTTCCCAGGGATAACTGAACAAGTCGACCAGTTTCCTTCTCCCTTTACCAGAAACTGAGAGTTTATTCCATTGTACTGAAAAAATCACTAAGGGTGAGATGGAGCTTTTGCTGTTCTTCATAATACCAGACAGTTTGACACTGGAATGCTTTAGCTTTTGCCTAGAAGTGATAAACTGATAATTTCTAAAAAGAACCTATCATAATTTCCTATATGTGGAGTAATCTAGGTTGATCTTTAAATTTCATGTGGTTTGGATGGGTCAGGTAATAGCAAACTGTTACTATCTCATGTGGCAGTTGGTTTGAACTGAATTTCTTTTAAATCAAAGAAACTGTTGCTGTATAATAAGAAATGTAGTTATTTGTTCACCTGGACTTGCTTGTTAACTGCTTTAGTAGAGTATGGAGGGACAACTTGTCATTTATTCTTTCATGTACTGCAGTTTTGTTTTGTACTTGTTTTTCAGGTATGCCATCCACAACTCAGGCATCAGTTTTTCAGTTAAAAAGGTATGTAGAACCTTTGTAACTTCACATACTTACATCACTTAAATAAAGGACCTGGCCTTTTGCCATGGATTTTGTAATGGGAATAGTCTGTGAGGTGGTTTTCTTTGCATGTAAGAGAATTTGTTTTTCTGTAATCTGGATAAACTACACATCAGTTTAAAATAATAAATCAAGATAAAAGCTGAGCATCAAGAGTTCAGATTTTTCCTTGCGCTCACAAAGCTGACACTTTTCCATTTTGTTTTCTGAGATGCTTCAGGGCGTAAACCAATCTCTAAGGAGTTTGGATAAGACATGGGGCGGGGATAAATTATCCCACACCTGCCTATTATGGGGTCTCTTGAATCTCCCTGTGAAGTGGTATTAGCCACTTTAGGAGACAGGATACTGGACTAGGTGGACTGTGGGTCTGATCCAGTCTTGCAGTTTCTATGTCACCCCCTTGTTTGACTGCGATCCCTATTACTGGGATTTGCATGTTTTTTTGCAGTTATTTCTTTAGGAATTTTCATTTATTGTTACAAATCCCTAAAACAAGAAGTCTTAAATTTTACTGCTTCTTAAATTTAAAATAAGAGGGTATCGTATTTTAACTGCTAGAAGCTAGATGTCTTTTTATCCAAATTGGAGTCAGGTTTTTGTAGTGAACTTTTCCCAAATAAGCATTGTCTGTACCAGGAAACTTACTTTTTGCTGAACGTTGCCATCAGTAATGGGTACAGCTGAACTGATGCTGACCATGGTTTAGCTGGAAGTGTAGCCAAAGACAAACCATGTTGATATGATGCTGAAAGTAGCTGTCATTTATAGTAGGGCTTCCAACATTGCTACCACTGGTGGTGGTGTAAAGTTTTTGTTTAAAAAATAAAAATCCCTACCGTAGATAAGATCCTTTTCTTTCAAATAGTGATGCAAAGGAGAAAGGAAAATCAGTCTATAATGAACACTAACAGAAACTTCATAACATTGAGGTCCTGCCCAATACTTCTTTATTAATAAACTCTTAGTTTTCAATTGACAAACACTTACTAGCTGCTTCTAAAATATCTTTGTTCTTGATTGATTTTTAATTATCAGCCAGCAGATTTCTCAGGATTTGCTTACAAATGTAGCTTTCCTTTAGCTTATTTTTATTTATTTATATTTAAATAATGAAAAAGACTCTTTTTTTTTAAATGGAGATATCCTATCTCCTAGACCTGGAAGGGACCTTGAAGGTGATCGAGTCCAGACCCCTGCCTTCACTAGCAGGACCAAGTACTGATTTTTGCCCCAGATCCCTAAGTGGCCCCCTCAAGGATTGAACTCTTCAAACCACTGAGCTATCCCTCCCTCCATAAATAATGAATAAAGGCTTTAGTTATCTTGACAATTAATGGTACAACATAGCACCAACAGTGTTTAAAAAGCAAACATTCAGATAAGAGCAAAACTCAACTTGGTTAGCCTAGCTAGATTAGTCAGCCAGCTAGCCAACCAATGACAAAAAAGCTCCTTTCCAGATCTGCACTGTTTTAGAAACATGCTCTCGCCTTTCTCTAAAAATCCTGTCAAATAGATGACTTTCATAGCATGCCCAGAAGGTCATCGAATTCAGGCTATTTTGGACCAAGCGCTTCTGCTTCTCTCTATCATTTTCAAACAAAATAAAAAGTAACCAAAAGCCCAAAGTGACTTAGGAGCCCAAAACCCTTTTAAAAAAAGTTGCACAGGCACATAGGAGCCTAACTCCCATCACTTTCAATAAGGCTTGACTTTCAGTGGGATTTAAGCTTCTAAGTATCTAGGTCACTTTTCAAAGTAGAACTTTGGTTCCTAAGTCACTTAGGTAATCAAAAGTACCTATTTGAAAATGTTACCTATAGACTATTAAAATATTGTTTATTTGGCAAATGAATAAACCACATTTCTTGTACTCTTCAAACGTGCACCTAGAGCAGTTGCCCATTATCCCCATATTTTGCCAGCACACATTCAGGCACTTCAATGTTGCCGTTCTAGCTATACCTGCAATACTCTCCTAGTATAGATGCAGTTTATACTGACAAAGTGCTTTTGTACTGGTTAGGCAAGTGAAATAAGCTATGCCTACTAAGCACTCTCTTGCTGGTATATCTAACCTAAGGGTTTTGCCAGCATAGCCCTGTCCAATTAAGCCAGCAAAAGTTTCTGCTGTACACCTGACTTAATCTCCTCTTTGCATAAATATCTACAGACTTTTTAAAAAGGCAACCCCCCCGCCCCCCCAAAAAAACTTCAGGCAAAACAAAAACAGAGTTTGTGTCCCATACATTTTTTTGTCCCAAACTCAATAGAAAATGTCTTGCAGTTGTTATTGAATAGATTTCTAAAACTTCAATAATACTTGTATTTGTAAACATAGACCACTAATTTCTTTTCTCTTTTATTTTTAGCAAGGTGATACGGTGGCAGATGTTAGAACCCTATCAAATGCCACAACAGTGGACAATATCAGGTCCATTTTTGGAAATGCTGTTAGCAGGTATGTTGACCATAAAGTTGTTTTTAAATGAAATCTTATTTTGTAGCTCTATTTAAAATAAATAATTAAAAAGACCCAAAATCTCTGTGATGATCAGAGTATTTCATAGTAGGATGGTACAAATAAATGTAGTTATTGAGTCCGCATACTACACTATTTAAGTTAAGATAAAATAATGTAGGGTTTTACTACACAGCTGAGAAAAAGCTGTGGCTGGCTTGTGATGGCTGACTCGAGCTCCTGGGGCTCTGGCTGTGGGGCTGTTTCATTGCTGTGTAGACTGCTGGGTTCAGGCTGGGGCCCAGGCTCTAGTACCCTGAAAGGTGGGAGGATCCTAGAGTCTAGACTCCAGCCTGAGCCCGGAAGTCTACACAGCAGTGAAGCAGCCCTGCAGCCTTAGCTCCACTAGCCTGAGTTGTCTGGTACGGGCCAGCCGCAGGTGTTTAATTGCTGTGTAGACATATCTTTAGTAGCCACTGAACTGCCCGTGAAGAGGCCTTAGACTGTATTAACTTTTCAGCAAATTCCCTTTAGGTTTAATGAAGATTGGGAAAGAACAGGGGCTCTCCTTACCTATACGCAAAGTACTCAGCTGCATAGGGCACCAGGAAATTTGTGGCACCAAATTTCCTGGTGCCCTGCGCAGCTGTGTGCTGCTCCAGACCCTGCTCCACATCTTCCCCAGGGCCCCTGCTCTGCCTCCGCCCCGCCCCTGCTCTGCCCAACCCAGCCCCCACTCCACCCCTTCCCCAAAGCCCCCAGACCTGCTCTGCCCCACCTTGACTCTTCACGCCCTGCCCCTTCCCCAGCCCTGCCTCTTCCCGCCCCTGCTCCGCCCCCACTCTCCTGAGGAGTGCTGCAGGGCTGGGCCTGCACTCATTGGCGGAGAGAAGTGCAGCAACCTGGCCCCAACTGTGCCTCCGCTGAGTGCTGGGGGGCGGTTTCCCTCTGCCCCCCAAGCCAGTCCTGACCTCCCCCCCGCACCCCCCAATGGAGACTTGGGGCCAGCCTCTCCCCCCCACCCCCTCACGGAGGGCTGCCCCCTCCGTGGTGGGGCTGCATAGGGCCCCAGAATAGCTAGGGATGCCCCTGGGAAAGAATGATGCACATTGCACAGCTCTCTCTAACTCACAGAAGGGTCTTTCATATATCCAAGAACAGGGTCAGGGGGAACTAGGAATATTGCCACATAAGTGTCTGATCTTCCCCTCAATGTGCAGAAAGGGCACTGTCTGTACCTGGAGAGAATCTTCTAAACACTGATCTAGAGGACCGTTTGGCCCAATATCTTCTAGAAGTGCCCAGCCACCTCCTACACTGGTGAATCTCCGTAATTCCTCCTATTACACCTTACTTGTTAGAACTAGTAATTCCTTCAAATGTGCTTTTCTGAAATCTTAAATCTGTTTTTGTACAGTGACTATAAATTCGAATGAGAGCTCTCATTGAACAAATCACAAGAAAGGGGTTATAAAAATATCCCCTACGCCAGAAAGTCTCAGCAGTAGTTGTAGGAAGAATCCCTCCCATAAAATGCTTAACTGCATACATTTCATAGAACAGTTTTGCAGAATGCTTTGCTGCCAACTCTGTTGGACTCCTGCCAATACTGATAGGAAGGTCAGTTTGATTCTGTTACTAACATTAGAAGTTACAGCTAAGGAATGGAACTGACTGTGTGACTTTAAAAATCACATTAACTCCTTTCTAGGGAGTTATAATGATAAATTACCTAGGCTTAATAGGATTTCCTTGGCCAATGTAAATAGGATCTAACTGGGCTATAAGAGTTTTAGAAACTGTGATGGAGACTAAAATAGTTAAGACCTGTCTGCACTGACCAGGGGAAATGCTTAAGCGCTCTCCACTCTCTACCAACATCCCATCCCTTAATGCAGATCAGGTAAAAGTGGAGATTGGAAAAGTATGTAAGTCATAGTTTCAGGAAAAGTAATAATATTCAATTATGGACCCAGTGACAATTTTATAGTCTCTCTTGGTCTCTCATGTGTCTTAAATCTTGAGAGTACTGAAATTCATGCTTGCCAGTGATGATGTAACAGTCATTCCTGGTCCTTGATAGCCACAGGATATTGGACAATGTGGCATTTTAATTTATTGAAAAGCTACTCTGGATAATTTGGAGAGGCGTTTAAAATTTTTCTTTCTAATTTTACTATCAGTTTTGAGGGTACATGGTAAATAAGACTACTTGGCTTCATTATTTGTATGAGTAATAATTGTATGTACCAACAAAACATTTTAAAACTATTTGGTAACTATCACATAAACAAAACATCTGCACTATTGTCATAGCAGTGTTGTTGTAGCCATGTTGGTCCCAGGATATTAGAAAGACAAGGTGCGTGAGGTAATATCTCTTGTTGGACCAACTTCTGTTGTTGTGAGACAAGCTTTTGAGCTTACACAGAGCTCTTCTTTGGTTCTTCGAAAGGTACTTAGAGTGTCACAGCTAAATACAAGATGGAACAGATTGATTAGTGTAAGGAGTTAACACGTATTTCAAAGGACCATTCAAGGTGAAGTGGCTCAGTAACACTCCTCCAGTCACAAGGGCAAAAGGAAGGGCGAGCGGGGGAGGGGGAACTGCAGTTGTGTGGGGTGTGAGTGGGTTATAGATTGTTGTAATTGAGTCCATGTTTTTGCTAGACACTAGAAGTTATGAATTTAAGCTCTCAGGCTCATCTTTTGAATGTATTGTGCACATTTCCTTTGAGTATAAGGACTGAGAGGTCAGAGATAGTGATCATTTTGTGAAAACTGTTCTCCCACAGGTGATGTGGTGTTTGTCTTTTATCATTATTCTGTGAGAATTCATTTGAGAGTGTAGTGATTGTCTGGTTTCACTCACATAGTTGCTATTGGTAGAGACCTGCGTGGATACAAAATTTATATCCGCGGATGCAAATCGGTATCCGCAGAGCTGCAGGGCTCTACTGGGAACCGCAGCGGCAAAAACAGCAGCCTGGCAGGTGGCTGCTGCTTCCAGGAGCCAGCGCCCTGTGCTGGCAGTTCCTCCAGCGTGGCTGTCTGCCCCCAGCCCCATCCACTCAGGTGGGCACCAGACTCACCTTTAGCTGTCCCTGGTCGTGCTAGTGCTGGGGGCTGTACAGCCACACTGGAGGAGCTGCCAGCACAGGGCACTAGCTCCTGGGAGCTCTGCTTTTGCCACTGTGGTTCCTGGTAGAGCCCTACAGCTCTGTAGATACTGATTTAGATCCACAGATATCCACATCCATGGATGTAAATTTTGTATCCACGCAGGGCTCTAACTGTTGGGGCATTTAGTGCATTGGATGATATACCACATGTTGTGAAAGGAATGTGCAGGACCCATGGATCTTGAAAGGTATATTGTGGAAGGTATTGATCATTATAGCATTGGAGATATGTCTACAGGTTTTGCATCTATTGTTCTGGCAGGGTCTGGTGCTGCTTTGAGTTGGTGTGTCATGGTCTGTGTGGAACTTGCTTCTGATGATGAGGTTGAGGAGTTGTTCAAAGGCCAAAAGAGAGATTTCAGGAAAGATTTATTTCATTACGTGGTCCCCATAGAATATGGGTTGTGATTGTTTGATACCCCATATGGGTTCCAGTGTGAGGTGACAACGAGGGATGTGCAGTCAGAGAGAGGTTTATTTCTGTAATGAAGCAGGTTTTCTCAGGCTATTTGGCCCATTCCATGATGCAATTTACTTCTCTGTTGGAGTATCCTTGTTTGGTGAAGGCGGTTTTAAGTCTGTCAAGGTGTATATTCTGTGGTATCTGAGTGCCTGGCTGCAGATAACAGATTTTTGGTGTGTTTGTAGTGCTTACTGGATCTGTGAGGGTGGATATGGTGATCTGTGTGTTTCTTTATATATAGTTTTCTGTAGGGTTCCATTGTTGAAATGGATCATGGTTTCCAGGAAATTGATGCTAGTGTGGGAGTTTAATGGATGGCTAGTTGTGGTGGAAATCTGAGGGAGTTTAGTTCATCTGTCCAGATGATGAAAATATCATCTATGCATCTCAGGTGTATCATTGGATTCGTGGTGCATTTGTCCAGAAATTTTTCCTCAAGGTAGCCCATGAAGAGGTTAACATATTGTCTAGCCATCCTAGTACCCGTGGCTGTTCCCATGGTTTGGACAAAGTGTGTGGTGTTGAATGTAAAATTGTTATGGGTGAGGATAAAATGGAGCATGAGTTAGGTGGTATGTTTGGGGTGGATATCAGACTACATTTCCTAAACAATCTGCTCCGCCTTATATTTAGCTTTGACACTCTGAATACATTTCCCAGACTTGAAGAGCTCTGTGTAAGCTTGAAAGTTTCTTACCAAGAGAAGTTGGTCCAATGTAAGATATTACCTCATCCACCTTGTCTCTCTGTATAACCAAATTCATAATGGTATATTTCTACTTGCTGGTAATGTAACTATCTTAAACGCATGTCAATAAAACCTTTGCACAGCACTGCATATTTTCATGTATTCTCTTTCAAAATAAAAACTGTCTACAGAGAACTGATAGAAGTGGGCTGTGAAGATGGAAAGCTGGCCTTTAAAATGAAAGGCTACATAACAAATGCAAACTACTCAGTGAAGAAATGCATGTTTTTACTCTTCATAAATCGTAAGTGCAAAGAAATGTGTATAGTTTGTATATGCTTTGTTTCTTTTTGCATAATTTTTAGCAGAGTGTACATCCATTTCTTTCTAAAGAACAGCAGCATCAAGGCTTTGAACGTGCACCTTTCTGAAAATCACATAAGGGCTAAATTCTGCCATGGGTGAGATCTTGTTGTAAGCAGGGAAGTCGAAGTCAAACCAAATGTTTACCTGTCTGCGGTGTTTTGTGGTCTGGAGTGTTATAGAGTGGCTGGAGCCAGGTCCCGACTATGGTAATCCGTACGTACCATGACAGAGTTCTCTGTGGCTCTCCTTACCCCCACTTGCCATAGCCTTCTCCACCCAGACAGGTAGAGGTATGGGGCCACTTCCTTCTCCCAGGAGTGGGAGCAGGGGCCTTCCTCTCTTCTGCCCCCCATTCCTCTGTCCCCCACAGCAGCAGGGAGGCTTCCCCAAATACTTACTTCTGAACTGGAGCTTATCTGCTGGAGTGGGTGGGCAGATTGGGCCTGCTGCACTTTTCTCCTCCTGTCATACACAGAATCCTCTTCTGGGATAATGTTGGCAGGGCCACCTAGAGTAATGGGATTGTGGAGTTAACACTGCATTAAGATGCATGAGGCAGTTCTGAGTTATTGTTTCTATCACTGTGTCAGTTGCTCAAATCATGTTTTGAGGCTTTACTTCTACCCATAAATTTATTTAAAAAAAAAAATGAAATTCTGATATAATCATGTGAATCCAGTTCCTGGTGCCTTAAACACAGGCCTACAGTGCCTATATCTTAATCCAGCCCTGGCCGGAGCAGGGGAATAGGTTTTATTCCTGTCTCGCAGAAGGATTAAACTGTTCCTTGTTTTGGTCACTAAGGGAAGACAGCTTTCTTATCTCCTTGCACCTGAATATGCACAGAATGTCATCCAGGCTAAGTGACAACTGCTTTATCTGAGTACCCTTGTTTGTGCTGCAGGCTAATTTCACATAAGATTAGCTCTGGCAGTGTTCTCCAAAAACATCACATTGCAAAAAGGTCAGAACTCTTGTAACTCTTGTGTTGATCCTCTCATAAAGTCATGTGTATGGTCACCAAGAAGATTGCTTTCAGAAGAAAGCTTTAGGGAACTCGTAACATTCGATTGGCCTGCTGCATGAAGGTCACCGAAGTGAAAAACATTTCATGTGTTTGCCTTTAACTTGTGGGATCCCATTTAGGCTCTCCCAGCACACAGCTGAATATGCTACTGCATGAGATTTGGAAAGTGAAACTTAGACCCTGACTACATTGAATGATGAAAAGGAAGTCTGATTATTAAAACTGAAATAATCTTGAAAATTTTACGGTTTGTAACGTAGGTTAAACAAATTATATGAAGGGGGGGAAAAAAGGAAGGGAAACCGACCATATCCTAAGAGAACTAGGGAAGAGCAAAAATGGACTAGTAAATGGAAAGTGAGCAAAATACCTTATGGATCATTTTTTAACTACCGTAGATTTGTATCCGTGTTTAGACACTATAAATACTACTAAATGCTACTGGGGAAAAAAACTTCAGACTCTTGTACAGCATGAAGTTTTGGGTACAAGGGAGTACTTATGTACCATATAGTGTGTTTAAATGTGCAGTTTGGACAAGATGTCACAGAATGCTTTCCCACAATTGTCCCCCTTTTATTCTTCATTCCAGATCGACTGGTGGAGTCAACTGCTTTGCGGAAAGCTATAGAAACTGTATATGCTGCTTATTTGCCGAAAAGTACACATCCATTCCTGTATTTAAGGTAAAGTAATAAAAAGTCTTAGGGCTTGTCTTTACTATCCTGCTACATTGGCGCAGCTGCCAATGTAGCACATCTGGTGAAGATGTGCTATGTTGACAGGACAGCGTCTCCCGCTGACGTAGCACAGTGTAGACAGTGCTTTAAGTCTATTTAACTTACATCACTCAGTGATGTGTGAGCGACGTAAGTTACATTGAGTTAAGCAGTAGTGTAGACAAGCCCTTAATCTCTAATCCCTGTCTTGTAGGGAAGTAAGAGTCATCAATAGCTAGATAAAGGGGATCAACACAGCTAAGGTGGGCTTTAAGCTACAGCATGGGACAGTTTATTCCCAAGCACGTGGTAAATGAAAGTGTGTTTCTTTCATCCTTTATAGACTAGCAAGTCCAAAACACTAAAGAAAAGGCTTGATTTTTCAGAAGTGTTGAGCACACACAACTCCAGCTGCAGTCTGTTGGATTTGTGGGTTTTCAGCACTAAAAATCAGGCTCCCTGACCTTTTCCACAGCAAGAGCAATAGGGAACACTCATTTGTTCTATCCAAAACTCCATCTGTCTGCCTCTCTTCTTTCTAAGAGATAGCAGGGAGCAAGAAGGCTCTTGCAGGGCCCTTAGTGAGCAGTGAGGAAAGCTTTTCAGGAACGCAGGCCTGGAAAAGACCTTGGAGAACCAAAGACTGGTTGAAGAGTCGCAGAGAGGGTGGACATCTCTTGTTTTTGTTGAAAGATAGTTTTGAACGTTAGTTGGGACAAGTGTGACTAAGGACTGTGATCTGGCCTGATAGATGAGTTACCTGACAGAGAAACCACCAAAGTGCTGGAGTGACCTTCAGCAGCGGCGCTAGCCCAGTGTGGGGCTTCTATATGCCAGGCCTTGTCACAAAGAGGTGGCTAGTGGTTAGTGTTACATGTATCCACTGAAAAAGTGACAGCTTCAAAAATCTTTTATAAATATCATAGTTCATTAATAGGCTGGTCCAAAGTAAATGGAAAGAAATGGGTTTTGAATCAAGCCTCTTAGTATTTAATAGATATCTAAGTATCAAAACAAGTAAGACTCCTCTGCAATACCATTTGTTTTGCAGGCCCATTTTAGCTGCCTAAGGTAGACTTATGGCCTCAGTTCTGACACATCTTGTGCTGAGCATATTCACACACTCCTCCATCAGTGGGATATTTTTAGGTTAGTTTTCCTTTAAAATGTTTTGCAGCCTGGAAATAGCCCCTCAGAACGTAGATGTGAATGTGCATCCTACAAAGCATGAAGTCCATTTTCTTCATGAAGACAGTATCTTAGAGAGTGTGCAGCAACATATAGAGAGCAAATTACTGGGCTCTAACTCTTCAAGGATGTACTTCACCCAGGTGAGAATATAACTATTAAGAGACGACAAGTCTTCACTGTGTTGATAGCCTGTGGAAGCAAGTATTCTAAGTTCAAGATTAGAATCTAGTCTGGGCCAGATACTCCTATTGTACTGTGGATCGTCTCTTGAGAGCTGTGCTGTCTATTTATGAAGTGTGTTTGCCAACATTTATTTTTTAAAGTGACACTGTCTAATTCAAATCTAGTCAGTTTGGGGGAGGAAGTTAAAAGTAATTTCAGGTACACTGACTTTAAGTCTCCTTGCCATTGTTTTTCTGTCTTGTTTCTGCGTGAAAGACCTATATAAATAATGGAAATGATTATACACAAAGTGCTGTCAAAAGCACAATGCAAACAGACTGAAAAAAAATAAGGAAAAACATTTTTCTTTATCTTTCAGTCAGTCATCCTGGGTTTACAAATAACAAGATAAGATATTTTCAGACAGAAGGGTGACTTTAAAATGGACTCTTATTCATGTTTAATCTTTTACAGTATATTAAATTAATGTATTTACTGTTATACATTTGTTTAATTTAATATTTAGGTTTATAATTAAATACATACTTCTACTTAATTAAGTTAGTATTTATTTAACACTACCAATTTTTGTTTTTGCATAATTTTGTTAGTTTCAAAATATTGTATTTTAGATCAATACAAAATAACTATATAACCTAATAAACACACACATATAGGTTAGGGTTTTTTTACACTTCTAACACCAGGCAGAACTAATACCAAATATAGTTTAGCATTGCTAGGGATAAAACTCTGTTTATTATAATCGGGCAAATAAAAACATGTTTAAAAAGGGATTGGATTATATTTCTGATTATAATTCTTATGTAAGTAGACTTGTAAAATAGTATCTATAGAATAATAATTTTAATTAAATCTTTTTCATGTGCTTATTTTTTATAATACACACAGGGGATTGCATCTTCAGAATATTTAAAGATTAACAATTTCTTAACAATAAAGATTTCATTTGGGTGAAATTCACCCAATGCAGAGGGGGCCCAGGCCCCATTTAAGCACTTAAATTGGGCCTAAATGATGATTAAGGGGCCAAACATACAAGGGTAAATAGGCATGTACAATCTCCTGACGACACTGACTCTCTCCTCTCCTTTCCCTCCTCCATTTTTGCAATGAAGACTTTGATCCCAGGAGTTGAATGCTCTTCCACTGAGGTTGTTAAATCAGCAGCAAGCTCCTCTTTCACAGCTAAAGGAACAGGTGATAAAGTCTATGCCCACCAGATGGTCCGCACCGATTCCCGAGACCAGAAGCTGGATGCTTTCCTTCAGCCTGTAAACAAACCCTTGAGTACAGTGCATACAGCGCTGACCCTAGACGGTGGTACAGGACTTTCTGATGGCAGATCCAGACAGCAGGATACTGAAATGGAAGATCTCAATGACTTTGATACAATGGTTGCTGCACAGAGGGATTCAGTGATGACACCAGAGGGGCAGAAGGAAAGTGGAAGGCAGACTCCTGAAACAGTCCCTACTAGGTAAATATGATTTATGCTGGATAGTTGTATTGTTGTGTTTTTATCAGAATGGATAAAAATTGATGTTTTTAAATTTTAAAAAAATGTTTTTTAATTTAAATCAGATTTTTTTAAATTTATATTAATATGTTTAATTTTAAGAAATAAACCCATTGAAAATTACATTTTAAATTGACAACTTATGATAAGGTCTAAAATGATAATCTGTTTAAATTTTTTAAGTTAAATACAAAAAAATATTTAGCAGTGCCTGCTTGTTGCCAAGTTTTTAAAGAAAGGCAGACCCCTTAACTGGTGGTAGTCACTTGCTAAGCACCTGGAATCAGAGTTGTTGAAGTGCTAAACCAGCTTTTGACAACAGTAAAATTTTCTGCAGGTGTAAACAATATTTTCTCAATTTTAGTTTATTCAACTAGTTCAGTTCAATGAGTAGTTAATTCGAAGCTAAGAAACCAGTTGCATTTGAAAAATCAGGAAAGCTCTTTTCCCTCTTCCAGTCTATGAATAAAAACTAGATGTGAGAGGATGAGATCTGCTAGTTCTAAAATCTTGATGGATATGGTGATGAGAAGCAGTCAGTTCAGTTCACTGGCTATAGTTGATACTACTTTTGTTTAGTAAATCCATTAGTTTTAAATGCAAAATATGTTTTTATAAGAGACAAACTTTTTTATCCAGCACATTTAAGAAAAATTAAATGCTGTTTTTGTGCATTTATAATTGAATTTCCATCCAAATAAAGTTTGATACAAATGGCAAGTAAAACAAACTAATATCTAGTAAATAAGAGAAGTATCACTCACTAAAAGATAATAAAATTTAGACTCTGAATAAATGTAAGTTAAGTTCTATAGTTGCTTAAATAAATGTAATAGGTATAGTGCATCCTCCTGGTTAGCAAAAAAAAAGCACCAAATTTAGTGTAATTAGTTGCAAATCAACATGTTTTAATAGTTACCGACCAATGAGAATCAGCTTTTTTTTGTGAAAATAACTAAAATGTACAAATGCAAAACAATTAATATTGATTATTCAAATCAAGGTTTTCTGGTTGTTGATTTGAATCATTGTTAAAATAGGTGATTTAAATCAGTTCACCCTGCAGTTTATGCAGGTGTGCAGTCAAGTTTGAGTGCTTTTTTTAAGAAAAAGGGATCAGGAAAGCTATAAAACCAAATATGAACAAATATTGTCTTGAACTTTCACAGAGGAATTAAACTCTTTATTAAACAATAACACACAAGCCTTGTGCTTCTGCTGGAGAATCAGAAAGTGAAAATGACCATTCTCCAAGGTGAGAGATGAATATAAAGGAAACTAACAGCATAAATGGTGAAAAGTAAATAGGGTATGTTTTATTGAAGGTGATCATGTATGAATCATAATCCCTTATGTTCACCTATGGAGGGTTAAGTACAGGGCGGAGGTTACACAGTGTTCCTTCTCCAGTCTTGCACACATTCTCTGGAAAAGATAATCTGATCTGAGGCTATTTAACTATATGCAAAGCTCTTAAAAGAGGATCCCCAGAGGCCCTGGTAGTGCTGGTCAACTGGAGCTGCTCTGACAGTTTGTCCAGAGCTACCAGGGAGAGAGATTATTTTTCATTATAGTAAAGAAAATCAAATGTAGTTAAGGAACACACAGGATCTTTTGTGATATCTCCTTTAGGGCCTGGTCTAACTCCTGTTGAATTTGATGGGTGCTGAGTTGGGCCTTTAAACAGTTGATTTGTCCAATGTGATTAGTAATAAGAATCCCTAAATAGCCTTGACTGTTTGTCAAACAGTGCCTTGGAAATTAAACAAAACAATCTTTCCTTTGAAACTTTTTGGAGCTAGCTGGGTTTCCTGATAGCTGTTTAATGTAGGGTTACCACACTTCATTGCTGAGTATATACTTGTATATCATTCTAATGAGAATAGAAAATATTTCCTCTTTGTCTCTGTATTGCAGAAAGAGACAGTGGACAGGCTCTGATGTGGAAATGGAGGAAGATGATACTAGAAAGGGAATGACCGCTGCCTGTACCCCTAAGAGAAGGATTATTAACCTAACCAGTGTGTTGACTCTGCAAGAGGAAATTAGTAGCCAAGCACATGCAAGTATGCAAACCACTTGTTCCTCAAGATGGTTGTTTTTCTGACAGTTAAACACAATTGCTTGGACTACTTAAGATAATTTTATAAAAGTAGTACAAGAAGCCTGTTTCTGTTACACACCAAGAGCCCCAGCAAACTTTCTTTTGTATCTTGTTCATGTTTCTTAGCTTGCAGATTGACCTGCTAAACCAGAGCAGTATTGAATTAATCCAACTGTCTGAGCAAAATGTGTAATAAGTTTTTTAAACTATGATGACCAGCTTCTGCAGACATTTTCCACTTAGACAGGAGAGGTGTATGCTTCATATCTAAGGGCTGGTTTAGCCTTTAGTAAGCCTGCATATTAAACCACATTACTAAACAAAATGCACTAACTTAATGTAAGGCTTTTTTCCATTCCAAATACAGGTATTAACTCACCCCATAGATGAACAGCCTGCAAAATTGCAGCCTAAATACCAAGGTTCTATGTTTATTTGCTCTGGATACAGGGACATTGTTCTTAAACAATGGAACTTTTGTAAAACAATAAGATTTTTTTTCCCCCTCTAATTTCCATGCATAGATGTTTAAGGGTAAGCCATGCTCACAGGAATTTTTTTATTGCCTAGTTGCAAGTCTCTGAAAATAGATTTATAATGGAAACAGTGATGGGACAGATTAATTAAATCGCTGTAGCTTGTGCACACCATTTTTATTTGAATGAGGAAAGGGGAACCACTTTCGCCGTGTCACTTAGGGCATGGTTACACTTGCAAATGTAGAGCGCTTTGAGTTAAACCAGCCTTCGTAGAGCACAGTAGGGAAAGCGCTGCAGTCTGTCCACACTGACAGCTGCAGGCGCACTGGCATGGCCACATTTGCAGCAATTGCAGCGGCATTGGGAGCAGTGCATTGTGGGCAGCTATTCCACAGAGCACCTCTTCCCTCTGGCGCTGTGGCTTGTGGGAAGGGGCGGGTGGTGTGGGGCATTCTGGGTCCTTTCCCAATGCCCCATGATGCATCAGTTCGCATCCCAGCAATCCCTCTGCTTCCGTCCACAATTGGCGCCATCTTTCAAAGTTTTTTGTACTGCGCGCTCTGTCTTCCCTTTCGGTCTGCGGGAATGGTGCCCGAACTGCTGAGGAATATGCTGAAGATTCTCGCTAGCACATCACGTTTGGCAGTCAAGTTATTCCTTAAGATCCAAAGTGACAGTGAGGAGTCCGATGATATCGATTCAAGTAACGCATACGACACGAGATTGCTTGTGACATTCACGGACATGCTCACCACAGTGGAACAGCGCTTTTGGGCTCGGGAAACAAGCACTGAGTGGTGGGATCAAATCGTCGTGCAAGTCTGGGATGACGAGCAGTGGCTGCAGAACTTTTGGATGAGAAAAGCCACTTTCATGGGACTGTGTGATGAGCTCGCCCCCACCCTGCGGCGCAGGGACACAAGATTGAGAGCTGCGTTGACGGTGGAGAAGTGGGTGGCTATTGCAATCTGGAAGCTGGCAACTCCAGACAGCTACTGATCCACTCCAAACTGGTTTATGATCGGGAAGTCGACGGTTGAAATTGTGTTGATGCAAGTTTGCAGGGCCATTAATCGCATCCTTCTCAGAAGAACCATGACTCTGGGTAACATGCATGACATTGTGGCTGGCTTTGCACAAATTGGTTTCCCTAACTGTGGAGGGGCGATAGATGGGACGCATATTCCAATTCTGGCACCAGCCCACCTAGCTTCCTAGTACGTTACTCAGAAGGGGTATTTCTCAATGGTTCTCCAGGTGCTTGTGGATCACTGTGGGCGTTTCATTGACATTAACGCAGGCTGGCCTGGAAAGGTGCGTGACGCATGCATCTTTTGGAACACTGGCCTGTTCAGGAAGCTGCAAGCTGGGACTTTTTTCCCTGACCAGAAGAGCACCGTAGGGGAAGTCGAAATGCCCATTGTTATCCTTGGATACCCTTTAATGCCATGGCTCATGAAACCCTACACAGGGAGCCTTGACAGCAGCAAGGAGCAGTTCAACAACAGGCTGAGCTGGTGCAGAATGGCTGTGGAATGTGCTTTTGGCCGTTTAAAGGGCTGCTGGCACTGTCTGTATGGGAAGCTGGACCTGGCTGATAACAGCATCCCCACGGTTATGTCTGCGTGCTGTACCCTCCATAACATTTGTGAAGGGA
The DNA here is from genome assembly GCF_027887155.1 of Malaclemys terrapin pileata. Lineage (NCBI taxonomy): Eukaryota > Metazoa > Chordata > Testudines > Emydidae > Malaclemys > Malaclemys terrapin. The sequence continues at coordinate 201,765,772 of NC_071506.1, read as the reverse complement.
AGAGTCAAAGATTCACTCAGGCATGGAACTCAGAGGTTCAACACCTGGAGGCTGAATTTGAACAGCCAGAGAGCAGGGCTATTAGAGGGGCCCAGTGCAGGGTTGCAAGGATTAGGGATGCCTTGAGGGAGCAATTTGAGGCTGAAAGCCACCAGGAATGTCTGGTGCCTTGCATGGGAGTGAAGTGCAGTGGTTCCAATGTTAGTAGGAATCTGTGTTTGCTACGTATGATGCACTGACTTGCAGTGCCTGTTGCTTTCCTGGAGTAAGGTATCTTTTATTTTATGCAATAATAAAGAATGTTTTCAAAGCAAAAAAATCAATTTATTGAAAAGAAAATGCATTTATTGAAAAGAAACACATCTGCTTAGGAAACAGAAAGGGCAAGGGGGTGGGGAACGGTACTATCACAGATTTGCGTATGTCCTGTTATCATACTCAGCCTTCCTGTCTGGAGTGCTGTGCAATGAGTGCTGCACTTCAGGCTGGCTATACTGCATGGTGATGGAGGTTGAGTGCAGTGGGTAAGGGTCGTAGTTTTCAGGGCTGGGTGGTGAAGCTATAGGTGTTGGAGGCAGCTGGTGGCAATAAGAACCCGGATGTTGGGGAAAGTGGGTTGGAGGTGAGATGGGGGCACAAGGGAAAGAGTTTTGGGACAAGGGCTGCGGGCGGGGAGGGAGCGGTAGTGCTCCGCCTGCATTGCTACGAGTGCCTGGATCAAGTCCACTTGGCGCTCCATAATGCTTATCAGCCACTCCGTGCTTTGGTGCTGGCGATCTGCATTCTGCTGGCGGACCCTCCTTTCACTCTCCCCCCATTCCTGCACTTTTTGATTTTCATTAAGGGAGTGCTGCATGACCTCATGCAGCATGTCCTCTTTGCTTCTATGCGTCCTCTTCCTGATTCTTTGGCGTCTTTCAGCTGTTGATAACAAGAACTACTGGGATCTCAAGGTTATATCTGTAAAGGCAAAATGCAACACTTAACAGAGGCAGCATTGTTCGCACCAGATAGAGCAATGATTCCCCCGTACTTTAGGAGGGCAAGCACAGTCTATACAATAGCATAATTTGGCTGTCCCAAAGCGAGCGCGCACAACCCACGGGAGCCCCAAAATGGTGTGTGAGCACAGGGTCAAGGGGGACTGATTCTTTCATGGCTGTACTGTCCTCTGGGTTTCTGTGCCTTGGGGAGAGCCAACCGCTGCAGGGGGCCCCTATACTGAACACTGTCCCCACATTTTCCACAAGAATTTGTCCTGGAAGATATCTTGCTGCTGAGGGTGACCTGGGAAGTAAGGGAGGATGTTCTACTAAAATGCAGCTTCCACCCTGGCCCATATGCAGCTTGCCTGTGTGTAGCAATGGTCCCCCACCCGTCACGGCACAGTGGCGCAGACATGTTAACCTGACTGGGACTAGGACCATGGTGGCTCTCCCACAAAACCAGCGCAAGCACATTGCCCAAGTTCTGGCTGAGACCTTTGTAGAGATCACTGAGGCCGATTACCGCAATGTGAGAGAGCACATCAACGCCCTATTCTGCATCTAGGCATGCATGCAGCCCTAACCCTCCTCGCCCCAAGAGCCCACACCGAGTAAGTTCCTTCCCAAAATAAAAGCCGCTTACCGGCTCTGGTATTTGTCCTTCACCAAGCACCGGCCACCGCGACTGGCTACCTTCCTCCTGGCTTGAGAACCGCTCCTGGCTGCATGCATCTAGGGATGCTGGGGTGTCTTCCTCCGCCTCAGCACCCTCGCTCCCGCTTTGCTGATCCTCCTCCTCCTGCCTTTTGGACTAGGCTCTGAAGTGTCCATGGTGGTACTTGTAGTGGAGGTGGGGTCACCCCCAAGTATCGCAACCAGCTCTTTGTAAAAACGGCAGGTCGCGGGGACAGCACCAGAGCGATGGTTTGCCTCGCGGGCTTTGCAGTAGGCATTCCGCAGCTCCTTCACTTTAACCCTGCACTGCAGAGCGTCCCAGTCATGGCCCCTTTCCATCATGTCCCTTGATATCTGCCCGAAGGTATCGTAATTCCTACGGCTGGAGTGCAGCTGGGATTGTCCAGATTTCTCCCCACAAACACTGATGAGGTCCAGCACCTCGCCATTGCTGGGGATTGCCTGGTGTGTAGAGGCATGGTCACCTGGAAAGATTGGCTGAGAGCACTCCATGCCTGGCTGAGCAAACAGGAAGGGGATTTTCAAAATTCCCAGAGAATGTAAAGGGTGGGTCTGACAGTTGGTCACCTGAGGGCAGGGCAGTAGAGTTCAAAGTGATGACCAGAGTGGCTAGAACAGGCATTGTGGGACACTTCTGGAGGCTGATCAGAGCGCATTAACAGACCAGGGCATCCACACTGGTGCTGTGGCACTCCAGCGGGGACGCATCAAATGTTATTCCACTCGCCAAGGTGGAGTATCAGGAGTGCTCTAGCTGCGGAGTCAGAGCGCTGTATGTGCCTTGCCAGTGTGGATGGGTCGTGAGGTAGAGTGCACTGGGCTGCTTCAATGCACTCTAACATGCAAGTGTAGCCATGCCCTTACTTATATAAGGATTTCACTGTGACAGGTAAAATACTATTCCCAGCTTGCAGATTCTTAGGGCAGTTGTTTCTCACTTTGCATCTTCTGCACAGCACAATCCTTGTTTGTTAGTGAGATTTAACTGCAATAGGAGTGGCATCCATTCAAACATTCCAGCCCTATTAAGCTGGTCTAAGTATTGGAAATCCTATGGTATGACCGTTTTTGTCTAGCTAACTTTAATTGGTTGGTAACAAGATTCAGGGAAATTCCACAGCTTAGTAGGGTATTTATTAATCTTTTCGGACCAGGAACTTCTCCAGTAAAACATGATAAAATTCAAGTAAAATATTCAAGATTTTTATTAATTGTTTTCATTCGTGGTTTGAATTTAATATAAAATTTCTGATTCATACATCGTGTTTATCTATTTTAGGATTAAACTATTGGAGTGTTTAGAATTTCCTTTATAGTTTTTAGTGCTTGTTTATTTTGGACTGTTTGGACTGAAGTGTGATTCAAGTAGTAGTTTGAGATTTTCACAACTTGAATAATCAAGATACTTTGCAGACTATAGCAGATCTGGGCTGGGGGGAAGTTATATGACCTCATATTATTAGATGTATTATTCCAGGTCTTCAGGAGATGCTACGTGATCACTCGTTTGTTGGTTGTGTTAGTCCACAGTGGGCCCTGGCACAATACCAGACAAAGCTGTATCTTCTCAATACCACACAACTCAGGTAAACACACTGATTCATGCTGTTAGATGTGTTGTCAACAGTTGAAATAGCTGGTGAACACAACTGAGTAGTTAAAAATAAGAGTGAAAGAAATAATAGAAATGAGGTACAAAGGCACTGTGAATGCTGCTTTTGAAATCTAGCCAAATTGGTGATTTGAAGAGCACTCAAGTGTTAAAGGCCTCAAATTTTTAATCTATCTTAATTTTTTGTATTGATCCTGCAAAATGTATAGGCTGCTGCTACATAATTAAAATGCACTTTACTGTGTTGTGTCCCACTGACTAAAAACCCAGAGGATGAAAGGAATTTGATTCTACATCACACTTATCCGTACCATTCATTTGAATAGCTAAGTTATTGAAATGTCAAAGAACCTAATTCTTTTAAAATCAGTTCTGCGCCTGATTACAGAGCCTGCAGAATATAGGGACAACACAAATTGTTTGTGTAAACCTACAAAAAACAACTACCAAATTTAGGCCCAACTGCCTTGAGGTGTCAAGTTATGTACTGTCTTTTATCAGCACAGAATCAGTCCTTTTCTCCCAGACTAACACCACACAGTTAAGAGATTAAGGGTTTGTCTACACAAACATTTAGTTCTTGGCAAGATGGGGTGTGAATCTACCCTGCAGTATGCCGATCTGATATGTGATATTTGTTAAGAGTGCTTTGGTCTAGTCCTCGTTGAAATGGGAGTAGATCAGAGTGCATTAATGAACTGTTAACCTGCACCAGCAGGATCCACATGGGTAGTTAGAGCACCACAGGGTTGAACTAAATGTTTATATAGACAAGCCATGAGATCCTAACACATCAGTGTACTAGAGCTCTAACAGGATGTAATAAGGTTCATTCTGCAGCTAAGGCCTTGTCTACACTGGCAAGTTACTGCGCAGTAAAGCAGCTTTCTGCGGTGTAACTCCTGAGGAGTACACACAGGGCATGGTTACACTTGCAGATGTAGAGCGCTTTGAGTTATACCAGCCTTCGTAGAGCGCAGTAGGGAAAGCGCTGCAGTCTGTCCACACTTGACAGCTGCAAGCGCACTGGCATAGCCACATTAGCAGCTCTTGCAACGGCCACAGAGAGCAGTGCATTGTGGTAGCTATCCCAGCATGCAAGTGACTGCAATGTGCTTTTCAAATGGGGGGGTGGAGTGTGACGGGAGTGTGTTGTGTGTATGTGGGGGGAGAGAGAGTGGGTTTTGGGGGGGCTGAGAGCATGTCAGCATGCCGCCTCTTTCTCTCACACACAGCATTCCACAGTAATGGTTGCTTTGTCTCGGGGCAGATAAGCAGCCAGCTGTCGGAAACGGAGCTTTGAAAGGGCATTTCCGCATTCCTACATTGATTACAAAACAATGGCAAGAGTGGCCACTTGACTTAAGGGGCTTATGAGACATTTCCGGAGGCTGATCAGAGCGCAGTAATGCAACACCTCGTTCACACTGCGAGGGCGCAGCTAACATTATTCCACTTGCCGATGTGGAGTACCAGCAGTGCTGTAGCCGCGGAGTCAGAGCGCTCTAGGTGCCTTGCCAGTGTGGACGGGTAGTGAGCCCGGGGCTCCTTTAATGCAGTGTAACTCGCAAGTGTAGCCAAGCCCTTAGTGCACAGAAACTCCTCAATTGCAGCGTTGCAAAAAAAAAATCACCTTGAGTCGTAAGCCTTAAAGCATAGAGGCTCCAGCGCGGTATCAGTAGATAAACACGTTACAGCACACAAAGCAATCAATTGGCCTCCGGAAGTGTCCTGTAATCCCGTGACTGCTCTGCTCATGCACCCTTCCCCTTTCAAAGCTCTGTTTCTGACACCCCTTGCATGCTGTGCTGATCTGTCTGGGACACAAAGCAAACCATTAATATGGAATGCTCGTGCTGTTGAACAGAGGCAGGTGGAGAGAGAGACAGATTGCTGTGCAGAGAGCTGTGGAGGGAGGTGTGGGCTAATGGGGTTTCCCCCACACCCTGCCTCAGGACTGGTGGCATCCTGCCACTGTCTGAACTTACAAGACAGCATGCTGACACACTCTGTCCCCCAAAACACACTGCCTCTCCTCCCCCCCCCACACACACTCTCCCTGTCACACACTCTACCCCCCTCCAACCCCTTCAGTTGAAAAGCAGCTGGCAATGTAGGAGGATGCCCATGGAACAATGGGATTGGGAAACCTGCATCATGTGATGCTGTGCCTGCCCCATGAGGTATTGCAAACCCTTCTCAAAGCACCCTGCCGCCAGTTGCACAGTGAAATAGCTACCACAATGCACTGCTCTCTTTGCTTTTGCAAGAGCTGCTAATATGGATGCGCTCCACCATCACAAGGAGCACAATGTAGATGCACAACAGCGGTTTAATTCCAGCGCTTTAATAAAAGTGGTATAACTTGTTGTGCAGAAACTTGCCAGTGTAGACATACCCTAAGATCCACATACTCATCATCTTGAAGGGTGTGTATAGATTTTACTGACACTTATTTGAAAGAACAAAGGCATTCCTCCCTTGTTTTTATAAGGCTGTTAGTCACTGTATCTTAAACAGTACATGTGTATTGTTACAAGATCTGTGGCTAGTACCTCCTCCCCTGTTCCTCCTCAGCATTTCTTTGACTTGTAACCTGTGGCAAATGAATATGAAGGTTTAATGTATGATAAATAGGAACAAATGTATAGTAGCTGCATGTTAAGGGTATTTTAAGCTTTTTGCACCAGTATTGTGGAGACTACGAACACTAAGAAACAGGCTCACATTTATTTGTGTATCATATGTGCCTGGTGGTGCTATTGCTAGTTACAACATTTCAGTGACTTTTTTTCTGTCTGTAAAAAAAAAAAACAACAACTATACAATGGATGCTCGTTTATCTGATCTAATTGGGACCAGGCCAGATCAGATAACCAAAAATCTAGATGAACTGGAGAATAGGCAGCTGATGGTTCAGTTAATAAGGAAAGCTGGATAACGGAGGCTTAGTTAAATGGGGGTCTATTGTATTGCCAAAATCATAGTTTTATTAAAGGACAATCCATTCTTATTGTTGTTTCCCATAGGATGCTTTTCTCTCTCCTAAGTATACTGCTTTTTTCCCCACGATTCTGCCATTACAAAGTGGAGAATATGCACATGACAAAAAATTAGACAGAAATGGTCATTTCAATAATAAATTAACTCTCCTCCCATTAATTTTCCTCCCATTCAGCCAAGAACTCTTCTACCAGATTCTTCTTTATGACTTCGCAAACTTTGGAGTTCTGAGGTTGTCAGTAAGTATATAGCTGGAATTCTCCTGGTCAGCATTCAACTGCCTTAATCATCCTTTCTCTTCCTGCAACCCTCTGCCTTATTCACTACATTACTTTCAAATTCTGCAACAACTGAGGCTGGGGTCCTACAAACAAATGCCTCCTTCACCCCCGATTCATCCCCAGAGCGGGTCCATTCTGACACACATGCACTAGGGGGCTGAATTAAGACACACAGGCAACCTTAATTTTAGCATTTCCTAACTATTAGTGCTTGATTTTGCAACTTTAATGTATCTTTTTGGTAATTTATGTTCTATATGAAGTATGTTTATTTATACTGCTGACTAGGTCAAACTTCAGATATGAAGGTGGATCTGTTAAATGACAACCAGTATACATTTTTAAAAAAATGCATTCCCTTTGTGTTTAATCTCCTTTGCACTTACATGAAGTAGCAGATTTTGATGATTCCACAGCTGCTGCAAGTTCTGATAGTGGTTGCTTTATTATTAGTGTCAGATTCTGTTCCTTATACAGATTCATTGATGATGCACTAGATCAGGGGTCAGCAACGTTCGGCACGCGGCTCGCCAGGGTAAGCACCCTGGCGGGCCGGGCCAGGCCAGTTTTATTTACCTGCTGATGCGGCAGGTTCGGCCGATCGCGGCCCCCACTGGCGGCGGTTCGCCGTCCTGGGCTAATGGGGGCAGTGGGAAGCGGCGCAGGCGAGCGATGTGCTGGCCGCGGCTTCTCGCTGCCCCCATTGGCCCGGGACGGCGAACCACGGCCAGTGGGGGCCGCGATCGGCCGAACCTGCTGCGTCAGCAGGTAAATAAAACTGGCCTGGCCCGGCCCGCCAGGGTGCTTACCCTGGCGAGCCGCGTGCCAAACATTGCCGACCCCTGCACTAGATTATGTGTTAAAACATACCTTCTTTTTTGCTCTGTCTTCATCAGAAATGTATTGGGAAGTACTTAAATATGCCATGGTATTTTGCAGTGGGCTCTAGAGAAGGGCTTGTTGTAAAAATTCTTCTGTATTCTGAGAGAAAAAAGTAAGACTGCATGAGGAACATCTGGATTTTGAAGGGTTGAAGTGTATGGGTGGTAATGATGATTGTATTGTACCTCGGTCACTTACAGGAGCCAGCTCCACTGTATGATCTAGCTATGCTAGCCTTGGAGAACACTGAAAGTGGTTGGACAGAAGAAGATGGCCCAAAGGAAGGACTTGCTGAATACATTGTTGAGTTTCTAAAAAAGAAGACTGAAATGCTGAAAGACTATTTCTCTCTTGAAATTGATGAGGTGATTACTGCTGTTGCTTCTATGTCATAAGGTTATTTGTATAACTTAGGTGTTGGTAATGCACAATAGGAAACTGTATTTAATATTTTTGATTTGCTTTAAGGCTAGTACCAACCTGATAAATACAATCACTTACTGTACAGCAAACAGCAGTGTCCTGGGTTTGTAGATATGTCTAGTAGGTAGATACATTATTATAAGACCCTAGGTATTTCACCATGTAAAGAAAATGTTATGCTTACAGGATGGAAACCTTACTGGATTACCACTCCTGATAGACAACTATGTTCCACCATTGGAGGGACTACCTATGTTTATCCTTCGCTTAGCCACAGAGGTATGGTGCTGTTCAGCAGTTAGTTAATGGGCAAGCTAACTAGTCTGCAAATGTTACCTTTTCATCATTGTCATTTATGAGAAAATGTGATTTTTTTTAGATGTTCTCTAAAATGAAGTTACTAATAGGCAGGCATGCAATAATTCAACCACTAAGAAATTCACCAGAAAGTGACGTGGGGAGAAGAGTTCATATATAATGTCATAGACCCAGTTCTGACAGAAGCAGTTGGTGCAAAAGTACAACTGCCAACATTCCTGCCTCCAATGACCACACACAGTACTTTTAAATATCTGCCAATGTAGTAATTATCACATTATAATGGTAATACAGATGCCGACATATGGGCAGTGCTCTAAACTTTCTCTTCTAAAAGGAAAACTGCACCGATTGCTTAAGTCCATTCCTAGCTAAATATTCACTATATAAGAATACGTTAAAATGAATGTTTAGAAACTTTTGAAAAAATTGTACTTTCAAAGATAGGCAAACTTTTAGACTATTCCTTGCTTTCTCTGTATCCTAACCTTATACCACCAAATGGCCAAGACTGTAGCCTATTTTAAACTTTTAATTAACCAGGCATTAAGTTTACTCTATAGACTAGTAAGTAGCAGTAATGTTCCTTCAAAACTACTATTTCAGATACTGAAACAAATGTTTGCTCTCATCAAATTTCTGTTGTGACAGGTAAACTGGGATGAAGAAAAAGAATGTTTTGAAAGCCTCAGTAAAGAATGTGCCCTGTTTTACTCCATTAGAAAGCAGTATATCGTGGAGGAATCTGACTTGACTAGCCAGCAGGTACAGTAACTGTATATGCTGCTGTAGTCACCTGGGTAAATCACTTGTATTGAATTGTAAAAACCTTTAAAGATGGCGTGCATGACTAGTCTCCCACTCTGGAAGTAGGTGAACTGAATAACAGTGCAGCAGGGTTCTGAAAGAATATACAGGCTTATCCTTTGGAGAAGGCTGCTTTTACAGGGCAAAAAGAATGTATGTATTTAGAAAAGCAACAGAGGGTCCTGTGGCACCTTTGAGACTAACAGAAGTATTGGGAGCATAAGCTTTCGTGGGTAAGAACCTCACTTCTTCAGATGCAAGTAACGGAAATCTCCAGAGGCAGGTATAAATCAGTGTGGATTTAGAAAAGTTAGGAATTTCTTATTTAATATGTGCTTAGAAAGAAAACATTGTGAGAATAAGGTCTGAAAACATTGCCTCACAGCTTCCATACAGGCTGATTTCTCCCAAAGACTACCTCGTTCGTGTACCTTCAAAAAGTGTACATTTCGGGCTGAATCTCTTAAATACCTAATTACTCTTTCAAAGTGCACAGATCAGTATCAACTAAGCACTTGCCAAAAGTTGATCAATCCTGTTGTGTGGAATTTGTTTCCTCTGAATAATGCAAAAGCAATAATAATAATACCACCTGTAATTTCACAGTTTCTCAAACCAGAGAACTAAGGCATCTCTAGCTGTTAGGACATTGAGCTGAGCTACAAGACAGCCTAATCCAATTTGGGCCCAGAATTTGTGGGAAAACTGGTGCACATTCTTGCCCCTCTTCTCTTCCCTCCCCCAGGCTGTGTATTGTTTTAATAGCACTACAATGTCATTCTTGTATGTATTAACAAGTATGCTATATAAAACAGGAAATAATTGTTCTGCTCTACTTGAGAGTGGGGAGGTATCAGGTGGAGTATTGTATCCAGCTTTGCTACCACACTTAGGGATGTGGACTATCAGCCAGAGGAGAGCAACACAAAAAAGTTTAGAAAACACGACCTATGAGGAAAGGTTAAATTGGGCTTGTTTAAACTAGAAGAGATGGCTGAGTTGGGGGATTATAAATAGTCAAGTATGTGAAGGTGTCATAACTATAAAGGGAAGGGTAATAGCTGTCCTGTGTACAGTACTATAAATCCCTCCTGGCCAGAGACTCCAAAATCCTTTTCCCTGTAAAGGGTTAAGAAGCTCAGGTAACCTGGCTGGCATCTGACCTAAAGGACCAATAAGGGGACAAGATACTTTCAAATCTTGGGGGGGGAAGGTTTTTGTTTGTGTTCTTTGTTTGGGAGTGTGTTCGTTCTCGGGGACTGAGAGGGACCAGACATCAATCCAGGTTCTCCACATCTTTCTAAACAAGCCTCTCCTATTTCAAACTTGTAAGTAAATAGCCAGGCAAGGCGTGTTAGTTTTCCTTTGTTTTTCTCAACTTGTAAATGTACCTTTTACTAGAGTGTTTATCTTTGTTTGCTGTACTTTGAACCTGAGACTAGAGGGGAGTCCTCTGAGCTCTTTAAGTTTGATTACCCTGTAAGGTTGATTTCCATACTGATTTTACAGAGATGATTTTTACCTTTTTCTTTAATTAAAAACCTTCTTTTTAAGAACCTGATTGATTTTTTCCTTGTTTTAGATCCAAAGGGGTTTTGGATCTTGATTCACCAGGAGTTGGTGGGAGGAAGGAGGGGAATGGTTAATTTCCCCTTGTTTTAAATCCAAGGGGTTGGATTTGTTTTCACCAGGGATTTGGTGAAGGTTTTTCAAGGTTTCCCAGGGAGGGAATCCATTGAAAATGGTGGCAGCCGAACCAGAGCTAAGCTGGTAATTAAGCTTAGAAGTTTTTATGCAGGCCCCTACATTTGTACCCTAAAGTTCAAAGTGGGGATCTCAGTCCTGACAGAAGGACTGTTATAACCAGGGCTTTGGAGTGGAGCCTGGAGCTGGAGTGCAGAGCAACTCCAGAGCGGTGGAGCTGCAGCGGAGCCGGAGCACAGCTCCAAAGCCCTGCTTATAACAGTCCTTCAAATACTTGACTATTTATAATCCCCTAACTCAAAGTATTTGAAGGACTATTATAAGCAGGGCTTTGGAGCTGTGCTCCGGCTCCGCTGCAGCTCCACTACTCCAGAGTTGCTCTGCACTCCAAAGCCCTGGGTATAAGGATGGTGATGAGTTCTCCATGTGCAGGGAGGGTAGGACAAGTAGTAATGGGCTTAGGTTTGATATTAGGAAAAACATTCTAAGGAAAGGTTAAGCAGTGAAAGAGGTTACCTGAGGTGGCTGTGGAATCCCCTTACTGGAGGTTTTTAAGAAGAGGGTAGGCGAACACCTCTCTACTTCTACTCAATCCTGTCTCAGCAAAGGGGGTGGAGTAGATGACCTCTTGAGGTCCCTTCAAGCTCTACATTTCTAAGATGGTTTCAGTAAAATCTCCACAAAAATTAGATCCTTTAAGTGATTAAAATGGCAGCAGATGACTCAATGGTGGCAATTGTGCTGATTGTAAGGGAAAATATTTTCTACCTACAACTTCTTGCAAACTCAGCTTGAGCTGAAGCAGCATGTCTCATGAACAGTCCACAGCCCAAATTATGCTGACATTTATCAACCCAGTCCCTTGAGTTACATGGGAGTAGATGACTGGACTTTCATAAACCATTGTTTGTACCAGAAAACAGTCCAGTTCACACACTCCCCCCTCTCCCCCCCCCCCCCCCCGTGTTAGCTATGCAAAGTTAATTTCTTCTAGCACTAGCCTAAGCAAATCTGTTACAGAAGGAGCCTTTCAAGGTGAGCACTTCATATAAAGTGTGATAGACTAGTTTTATTTTCACACCCAAACCCTGCACTGGAAATATTTTGACTCAACCCTTTTCTCTAGCTTAATTTAGAGCTAGTTCAGTTCTCTTAATGGTAGTGGGGGCTGTGATTATGTGAAAGCTGACTAGTGGATTTTTTTTAATCAAGATAGTGAACTAATTTGCAAAGACTAAAGTAAATGATTTTATTCCCAGGTACAGCTGTTTGAGCAGGAAAAAGTCAAGGTTTTGAAAAACTTATCAAATCTATATTTCCATAAAATTGGTTTTAAGAGTACTTGTTTTTTAAAACCAAACTTTTCTTTCAGACTGAAGAGCTTGGATCTGGTTCATCATCATGGAAATGGACTGTGGAACATGTTATTTACAAAGCTTTTAGGACCCACCTTTTGCCTCCTAAACACTTCACAGAAGATGGCAACATTTTGCAGCTTGCTAATCTGCCAGACCTGTATAAAGTTTTTGAGAGGTGTTGAATATTTCAGTTGGATGGACTCACTGGTATATCCCATTGTTACATACCAGGGGGATAAAGCTGGATGACTGTAATGGAAGAAAGGAGTTTGTCAGACTGCCTTTCAGCAAAGAGTATTTCAGAAATAAAACTGTCTATATTCAACTACTGTAGCTCTTTGCTGCAGTATTTCATTGTAAGTTACATGAGAGACTTTAGTATAGTGAAACTTTCCAGCCATGTTAAAAGCTTCCCTCTCACTCAGAATGCAGCTGTGGTGCTTCAAAAGGGAGCAGATTTCCTGATAGACAGCTGTGAAGATCTGTAGGCTAGATACTTTAGAAAAAATAACAATTTTGATGAAGCTTACAGCTCTAAAAGTTAAACCCACCTTTTATCTGTACTTATAACTCAGTTTTGAAATAGCAAATGTAAGTAACATTTAATGCCCTCCAAGATCAGGAATGTTTACTGGAGCATCTTACAGAATGTCACAGGTAACAAAGTTATCAGGTTGGTTTAAATGTCTATATAGAGTATAGCTTCTGAAACAGCTTTAAGATTGTATATAAAAAAGCCACTCATTTCTGGCTAGTACAGTGTCCATTTAATGAACTCCTCAGACATTTCCTTACCCTACCTTCCACCCTAAAGTTTCATTCCACACTTAAGCAGGAGTTGCTATACAATTTTACAAAGTAAAACAAAACTTCTTCCTTGGTTAAAGTCCCTATTTTTATATTACAAGTAACCAACCTAGTACTTCCTTGGCAAAATAACCTAAAACTCAGATGTGCTATCACCCATGCAAAAAAGCAAGTTTTATAATAGTCCCTATTTTATTTTTATATAAATTTAAATATTACAAAAATGCACCTTTCCATCAAAATTTATAAACTTTAATGAACATAGACCCCCCCCAAAAAAACCTGTATCTTAAAATAAATGTTATCTGCTTCCAAAGGTTAGATCTAACATATTTGAAGTCTAAATTGCACCATATAGAAGGCACTTGTGCTGTGTGATGTCTTGAGCAAGTACATTTGTTAATTTCTAATACAGTGTCCTCTTGAATTCATACAGTTGTCTTCAAGCACCAAGCATCATTAAAGCAGCTGAAAAAAAGTTTAAGTAAACTTGATTCCACAGTTGTGAAAACAAATGTTTTCTAGTAATAAGTCAATCATACCGCATTGTGCTCCAGCTCTGACTCTACAATTAAACTGCTAAATAAAAATCACCATCATTCACATAGGAATCCAAATTTTTCATTCTCTCATAAGTTACAAAAGGTATACCATTTAATTCTGCAACTAAAATATTACTGAACAGCTCAGTGTTCAAATAGTTTGTGCCAATGAAAGTCTGTATTAAAACAAGCTAAGGGCTAGTTATTTCAAGGAGCAGTGCACAATTTGTTCATTTTCTAAAACTTTCTTCTACTGTTGAGATAGAAGCGCAGCAGTCCTGTTTGCCTTCATCTTCTCCAGCCTTTTTACCAAGTGGCTATTGGTCATCTCCATCTCTTCTATCTTGTCCAATGCTGTTCTTAACTAAAAATGAAAAAAAAAAAAATTACATTCTATTTCAGAATAATTGCAGCTGGGTGTCTATTATTTTAATGTCCTGGTGTGAGTAGCACAAATTAAAATCTAAGATGAACTTTGTGTTTAGGATCACAACCCAATTTTCTCTGTTGAAAGTCTTGATTATGTTCTTTATAAGACTGTCAGTTAGGTCAAGAAAAATGGAACCTGGCTCACTGCTAACCATGCAATTGTTATATTGTATCCAAAGGAAGCAGAACTCACTCAATTGCTGATATTAGCATAATCTAGAAACAATTTAAAAATAAAGGTGTATATTCAATTGAGCTGTTGGGCACTCAGAGCTTCATATTACAACTACTCCCTTGGGGCAAAATCCTGTGTCATCCTCAAAAACTGAGCCAGCTGATGAGCAGACATCTGAGATAGCAGGGGTAGGAATCCTCATGCCTTGTACAGCAGCTCCCATTCCAGCCCATTGGCTAGCATAGTTTAATGCAATCTTAGTTGGCTCCCTATACAGTAGGCATTGGAGATTTGCATAGTGGTACATCTCCACACTGTGTACTGATATGTAGGGGGCCCCCCACACTTGAACACTATACAGGGAGAGTTTGCTCCCCCAAAATTTTGACAGAACGATCAACTCAGTATGGTAGAACTCTGTACTCCCTCCTGACAAAGAAAGCTTTGCACTGAGTTGTAATTAGCAGGACTCCCACTGCCTACAATTGTCTGGGAGAACATGGGACTTTGCGTAGTTTATCTTGAACACTAAAGGTTCTGCCATTCCCCTGATGGCACAGACTGATCCTTTAATTCCTGCCACAGCATAGCTCTTGATCACCCAACTGGTCCAGGTTAAGGGAACACATTTCACTTTGCGTAAAGGTGAGGTTTCTTCTAAAAATTTCTGGAATATATGCAGTGCGGACAGCAAAATAAAAGCAATACCCGAAATTTGTCTTTGCCATCTCCTCCTTAACAACTCTGAGAACTATCCTGTGCTTTATCTGTCTCCCTGTAGGTAGAGAGTAGGTAATTGTCCGGTCCAGAGCATGTAGCCAGACACTTTGAAAGAGGCATGAGTCCCAGAGATGACATTTTTAACTCTGAGAAAACACACCTTGAGAAATTTAACATCTAACAGGAGGGCTCATGCATTTTAAACCCATGCATTTTAAACATAATGAAATACCTGAATACAGTCCTTTTCTTTATCACTTTTCTTTTGTAGCCAGGCGGGTTTGGATTTCCTGTAACATTTCTTTCTGATTGTATTAGATTCATGGGCATTCTGAGTTGCAGTGCTATAGCAGTAACTTTGCAGTCCTGCTGAGGAACGATGTGTCTGAGAGAACCCAAGGTGGTGGTAAGATTAAAAAGAAAATTAAGTCTTCCTCCCACTGGAACATCCTTCAAGGATGAGATTGGCAGGCTGACTACAGGCTCAGGAGCTTGTAAAAAACTTGGAGGTTTTCATATGGATATGAGAGCCAAGCATCTTGAATCATAATCTGGGGTGTCATGCTGTGAGGTAAATCAGCTTTAGTCTGGACTATACCAGCCTCTAGTGCAGAAAAAGGGAGCCGGAGCCATAGCCAGCCCCAGCTAGGGACAGCCTTTTGGTTCTGAGTTTCTACAGCACCGAGCTCAACAGGGTCCTGGTTCATTACTAGGACCCCTATGTGTTATAATACACAAATGATAAATGACTATGCCAAGCCCAACACAGCAGATAGTGCCAAGTGAGTAGTGTGCTAATTGCACAGGAGGCAGTGTAACAGGCTGGAGCCCCATCAACTATCCATCTAAAACTATGACCTGTTCCAGCATCTTAAAAGTGTTGGTTAGTGCAGAGGCTCTTATCACCCCTGAAGAAAATGAAATGGTTACTTACTGTAACAAATTCTTCAAGATGTGATACAAATGCGTATTCCACTTAGGTGTGTGTGTGCCTACCACAACAGAGCCAGAGAATTTTGCCAGCAGGACCCTTACAGGGGTAGTGCTCACACCCCAGCCCCTTCTCCCCTGGTTATGAGGTGGCACTGCTACAACCCCCTCAATTCCTTCACGCTGAATACCCATGAGATGAGACTCTAAAGCAGAGGGGACAGAGGGTGGCTTGTGGAATACACGTCTCCATCATAACTCAAAGAACCAGTTACAGTAAGTAACCATTTCTTCTTTGAATAGATGCAGTCATGTATTTCACTTAGATGACTCACAAGCAGTACCCCTTCCAGGAGGTAGGACTCAGAGTCTACCTAAACAAGGATTGCAGGACCGCCCTTCTGAAGGTTACATCCACCTTAGAAGATTAAGTATTGGTTCATAAATGTATATATGGACGAGCACGTAGCGGCCCTGCAAAGTCCAATATGGAAATGTCACTGAAGAATGTTACTGACATTGCTTGTGCTCTCATGTTGATATGCAGAGAGGACTCCTGCTTCAACCACAGACCTTTTGACTTTCAGTGACTGCAGATATGCTCCCCAGCCCATCAGGGAGGCGTCGGTGACAACAGTCCTGGTTTGTAAGGGCTGGATGAAAGGAATACCTTGAAAAATACTCTCAAGGAGCATCCACCACTAAGGAGTTGAGGACCAATGGAGGAAGATGGACCAATTTGTCCAAAGAGCAAAGAGTCAGACAGTAAACTGTTCTGAATCATATTTGAAGGAGGCGAAGGTGCAGCCTTGCAAACTGGACCACTTGCATACAAGCAGGCACGTGACACAAGAGCTTCAGGCACATCTGAACCGTCATGGAAGGCTGAGACAGGCGGAGCTGGTGAATCTCCTGAAAACAGTCAGCAGAAACACACAAACTCAGACTCTATTAGGACCCCAATGAATTCTAGTTTTTGAGTTGGAACCCAAGTTGACTTCCCAGTATTTAGGATTAGACCCATACGGAGAGCAAATGCAGTGTACTGCTGAAGTGAGAAAGGACTTCTTCTCTGGATCTGCCTCTCAGTAACAAGTAATCCAGATATGGATAGATGTTGATCCCTTTTTGAGAGATCCTGTGACAATGGCCATATATGTGGTAAAAACCCAAGGGGCGGAAGAGATTCCGAAGGGAAGCACCGTATACTGGAAAAGGCCCTCTGCAACGATGAATCAAAGGAAATTTCTGTGGCTCTGCAAAATGGCTACATGAAAGTAGGTATCCTGAAGGTCCCATGCAGCAAACCAGTCTTTCTGAGACAATGCAGGGAGGTTAGTCAATAGAGTGACTATGCAGAATCTCATGTACCTGATATATTTGTTGAGGCCATAAGGTTGAGAATGGGTTTCACCCCTCCTTTGGATTTGGGCATCAGAAAGTACCGGGAATAGAAACCCTGACCTCGGTGATCTTGTGGAACCTCCTCCATCGGCAGCAGAGAGCAAACCTACTCAAGGAGCAATATCTCATGAGTGGGGTCCTTGAAGAGGAACAGTGAGGCGCAATGGAAAAGAACTGGATGGCATAGCCCAATCTGATGGTGCTTAGGACCCAGCCATTGGTGGGGATCGAGCAAATGGAGGGGAAGAAAATGACAACTGGAACAATGTCTTGGACCAAGAAGTCAAAATGGGTGCTTTGGGGAAGAACATGTGGACTGTCTGAATCCCAAACACGACTGCTTCCTTCTGAGGGATCTATGCCCTTTCTGGGGTAGTCCTGCTGTCTTGGGAGAGGGAAAGGCTGCCCAAATGTGCACTGCAGATGAAACCGCGGTTACTGTTGAATGCCGTGATGGAATCTCTCCACCACCAGTGTATACACCGCCAAGGACCAAAGAGTATCCCCAGAGTCCTCAAAGGAGTGCAGAATCTTGTTGGTTTTATCCAAGAATAGCTCCTGACCACTGACGGGCAAATCTTCAATGGCCTGCTAGACATTGGGAGTAATGCAAGAATTCTGCAGCCAAGACGACCTCCTCATGGTCACTGCAGAAACCATCACTCTGGCTGAAGAATTAGTCCTATCCAGCACAGACTGCAAAGCCATCTTAGCCACCAAGCAGCCTTTGGTGACAAATGCCCCAAAATTCCTCCCTCGAGGCCTTGGTCAGCTGGTCTGCAAATTTGGACACAGCCGGCCATTTGATAAAGTTGTACTCAGACAGCAATGCTTGCTGATTAGCAATTCGCATCTGCAAGGAAGAGGAGGTGTAAATCTTCCTTCCCATCAGGTCCATGCTCTTAGAGTCCTTCTCCTGGGGAGTGGACTTAAACCTGCCCCGTTGGGCTCTATCATTCACAACTGTTACCACCAAGGAGCTTGGGGCTGGATGGAAATAAAAAAAAAACCCTGCAAATCCCTGCACAGGAACAAAGCAGCTCTTTTCCATGTGCTTAGCTGCAGGTGGTACTAAAGCTAGTGTGCTCCAGAGGACCTTAGTAGGCTCAGAGCACAATGTTAACAGGGGGAATGACTCTCCCAGGGTCAGACAGCCGCAGGATATCCACTAACTTGTGGGTGTTCACCTACAGGAACTCTGCTTGAATACCCAGGGAGGCAGCCACCACAACAGGTCCCAATATGCCTTGAAATTCTCCAATACCGAAGGGAAGGAAGAGCATGGCACGACAGAATTGTCTGGGGATGAGGATAAGGCAGTTAAGTGTGCCTGAGCCAGATCCTGATCCAAGGCTGACGGGCCTGGGCGAGACAATTCGGGAGGCTCAGAGGTAAAGCCTCACCAGTACCTGGATCTGTGGCAGATCGATGGTCACCACCACAGACTTGGCTGGTGATCTCAGCCTCAGGCAGGCTGAGGAGCAGGACTTCCGTGACTGAGGAGAGTCCCATGAAAGCCACTGGTATAGATAGGGCATTGGTGGCCAGTAGGCACTAGGCCAGGGGCGTCCTCCTGACCACGAGATGAACACCAGTCCTGGTACCAACAGTGCTCCTTGAAGGGCCCTCATCCAAGGAACAGGAAGAGAAAGATCTCAACTTGGACACCAAGGGATCCCGGGCTTCAGGGGATGGCTATGGGACCATCCCTGAGGGTGCAAGCAGCTGGACTGACTCGTCCATAGCCCAGAATGACAAGAGGGGTGGTGCCAATGGTGAAAACAGTACTTCCAGCAAAGTGCATGTCTCTGTCACTTCCAGTGCCTGGAGTGGTATAGACTAGTGGTGGGCAACCTGCGGCCCATCAGGGTAATCAGATTGTGACATTTTGCTGACGTTGACAGTCTGTAGGCACGGCTCCCTGCAGCTCCCAGTGGCCTTTTCCTCAGAACACTCAACAGGGAATGACTCCTCTGTCTCTTTGGAGAGGCACCAGCTCAGGATGTGAAGCAGCAGCACTTCTCACACCTCAGGGCGATCTCTAATCTGAGAAGGGACTTGGTGCCAAAGTAGGCTGCATGGTGTGTTCGAGCAGGTGGTGCTTCAGATAAAGACCCCTTGCCACTTGAGTCAGTTTCATGAGTAATCTGCAAAGCGAACACTGCTCCTTGACGTGGGCTTTTCCTAGACACAGCAAGCACTGTGTGTGGGGATTGTTGTTGGGAATCACCCCCACACATGATGGACAAAGTTTAGATAATAGTGAGGACATCACCAGGGAAAACTTAACTAACTAACCTACAGGTACTAATTAACTATATACAATCAGAGAACAGAGTCACTAAATAGAGGAATTTGAAATAAAAACCACACAGAGCTCTAACTCCAGCCACAGGTGCTAAGAAGGAACTGGGGGAGGTTGGGGTGGTGCCACCTCATGTAGCCAAAGGAGGGGCAATAGCCACAACAGTCACCCCTCTACGGGTACTATTAAGCAAAATTATCTGGTGCTGGTGCGCTGGGCATGCACACATCTGAGTGGAATACATGTCTATATCTACTCGAAGAACATTTTCATGTTAAGAGATAAATAGATGGACTCTCTCCTATCTAAGCACTTTACAAACACTAATGGATTTAATCTCACAATTATCTCCAATTACAGAGAGGGAATAAATGCACTGAGTGTTTAAATAACTTTCTCCAAGTTACATAGGAAGTTTGGGACAGAGCTGGAAATAGTGGAGATCCTTAAAGTAAACTAAAGAGTATCCTCCTCTCCTGCTGCTACATCTTAGAATCCATTGGCTCAGTTACCCATGCAGACAACTCAGAGAGGTAAACTGAACTGGTTGATTTCTACCGGGTGCTTTGGCAGACATAATGCCTCCCATGAGGAGGAACTGTGGCAGAACATATAAGGCGTGAAGCATTCAGGCAAAGGTTGAAGTTTAGCTTAGAGACGCACTCTGGTCTTTGCTCTGAAATCAAGCCTTCAACACTTCAATCAGATCTCCCAGGAACAGGCTGATGTTCCAGAGAAACTTCCTGAAAGTCCTCTGATCACTAGATCCCCAAAAGCGTCTACATTGTAGCTAGGAGCAAGACCCCCAGCACAGGTAGACAGACTCTTGCTAACTTCACACAAGCTAGTGTGCTAAAAATAGTAGTGTGGATGTGGCAGGGGTGGCAGCTTGGGCTAGCCACCCAAGTCCAAGCCTGTCCAACTCGCTGGGTCCATGCTCCCAGGTACAGTGCAGACATACTC
This sequence comes from Malaclemys terrapin pileata, assembly GCF_027887155.1. Lineage (NCBI taxonomy): Eukaryota > Metazoa > Chordata > Testudines > Emydidae > Malaclemys > Malaclemys terrapin. The sequence continues at coordinate 201,745,427 of NC_071506.1, read as the reverse complement.
TGAGACCTAATATTCCAGGGTGACATCTCTCACCCTGGTCATTGCCAGACAATGCAGTAATAAAACCTGCTGCTGAGTAACAGGGCTCAATTACAGTCCAGAAGCTTTTTGAAGTTATTAGGAGGCCTTCTTTCTACCATACCTTAAAATTAGTAACAAAATAACAAAAATATTATACAGTTTGGAACTGTATCTCAAAGAGTCAAGGTCTGGAACTGGAAGAAGACAGTACTTAGTGAGTCAGAGATAGCACAATGATGTTCACAATGTAACATGCTCCAGACTGGGAACAAAGCACAAACAAAGGTGGAGTAAGTCAAGGCCTCAATGAAGACAAGGGCTTCAGAAGCTCAGGAGGTCAAGTATCTTGTTGCCTTCAACTGCAGGGGAAAACAATAAAAAACAGGCTGTCAATGCACGGATAAGAAACCATTTACCAGTGCTCTCAGGTTGGCTTCAATTTGACAGCAAAGATAAAAAGGTGGCAACAATGGAAGTAGATAGAACTCATTCAAGGAACCAACGCAATGAGGAGGATGATTAAAAAAAAGTATTATAAGGAGCATGTCCAAGAACTTAGAGAAAAGGGTTCAGAGGAGAGGCTGCTGCAGAAAAGGAGAGCATTGCTGTAAGCCAAGATAATTGCCAATGAAATGCTTGCAGATCCTGCAGAACTCCTCTGTCAGCTGCATTCAGAAAAGACATGATCATGAAATACACTGGGCCAGCCTCAGGTGAATGAGACATCATACTGAAGAAAAAGTTCTCTATATATGATCATTTGTAGTTCTTATCCCCTGGTTGAAAGCCAACAGACTGCTCACAGAATTACTCCCATAACACTGCTCTACAGCCAAAATGCTTCTGAAATAAATGTAGTCAAACTTTACTAATTCTGGGTCACTGAGAACGAAAATGATGCTTAAAATTGTTGATTGGCTCTAGTTTTCAAGATATGCTATTGGGTCAGTATATACGACCCTTGACTTGGGAATGGCGGAGGATAAGTGAGTTATAAAGGGAAGGGATCTTAATTTAAACCAGAAATGACTAAAATACATCTTTGACTGGATCTATGAATAAATCTATGACTGGGTTTGGACAGTACTTGCTTTTTAGGCAAAACAATGAATGATGCAATCTGAAGCTGGTATTGCGTCATACATGATCTGAATTGCATCATGTTATTCCTATACGTCATGGATGATGCAATCATAACGAAGCTTACATCACTCTGCTGAACAAATTGCCCTATATCAGCTCTAGAAATCATACAGTGTCGTGCTCTCTTATTTGTCAGTGTTTGATTTTGCAAAGGGCCACATTTCTGTTTAGCCAAAGTGAGTAGAGATGCCTCGTGCTTGTGTGAACAGTGCAGATAACTTATGCTATGTTTGTGGTGAAGTGACTTTCGCATCACAAAAGCGCAGTATAACCACTGTGGTTAAGAAAGCCTATCACCTTTATTTTGGCTGCGAAATTGGAGATCAGGACAAGAGGTGGGCCCCACACATATGCTGCAACACTTGTGCAACAAATCTTCGCCAGTGGTTGAACAGGAAAAGGAAATCTATGCCTTTTGCAGTGCCAATGATTTGGAGAGAGCCAACAGATCATACCAGCAATTGTTACTTCTGCATGGTGCCTCCAGTTGGGAAAGGTGTGTCAAAGAAGAAAACGTGGACTGTGCATTATCCAAACATTCCATCAGCTATACGCCTAGTACCCCACGGAGAAGGACTGCCGGTTCCTGATGCACCAGAATCATTCTCACTTGAGTCAGACGAGGAAGAGGATGAAACTTCTGATCCTGAACCATCAGTGTCACAGGACCCACATTTTCTCCCATCCTCCTCCTCTGAACCACACCTCATAACACAAGGTGAACTGAATGACCTTGTCAGGGATTTGGAACTACACAAGAGTAAGGCAGAGCTGTTGGGCTCCAGATTACAGCAGTGGAATCTCCTGGCAGGTGATGTTAGGGTTTCCATGTTCCGTGACCGTCCAAAGGATCTTGTCCCATTCTTCTTCATGGAAGGTGATCTTGTAGCGTGCAACAACATCGATGGTGTGATGGCAGCCCTCAACATCGTTCACAATCCAGATGAGTGGAGACTGTTCATTGATTCATCAAAGACGAGTCTTAAAGCTGTTTTACTGCATAATGGCAATGTTTTGCCATCAATTCCAGTTGGTCATGCAGTCCATATGACGGAAACCTATGACAACATGAAACAACTTTTGAGGTGCATAAACTATGACCAACATCAGTGGCAGCTTTGTGGCGATTTGAAGGTTGTTGCTCTCTTGCTTGGTCTGCAGACTGGATACACAAAGTACTGCTGTTTTCTCTGCGAATGGGATAGTCGTGCAAGAGATTCCCACTACATCAAGAAAGATTGGCCACTCCGACAGTCAGTGGAGCCTGGGAGGAAAAGTGTTCAGCATCCACCACTTGTTGAATCAAGGAAGATTTTGTTACCACCCTTACACATCAAGCTGGGGCTGATGAAGAATTTTGTCAAGGCCATTGACAAAACACAAGCAGTTTTCAAGTACCTTCGTGGAAAATTTCCAAAGTTAAGTGAAGCTAAGATAAAGGAAGGTGTCTTTGTTGGTCCTCAGATTCGTGAACTTCTTCGAGATGATGCATTTGACCATGCACTGCGTGGCAAGGAAAAGACAGCATGGAAAGCCTTCCAGTTAGTGGCAATAAATTTTCTCGGAAACAGCAAGGCAGACAATTTCAGGTTGTTGGTGGAAAACCTCCTCAAGGCATACAAAAGCCTTGGTTGCAACATGTCACTAAAAATACATTTTTTGCACTCTCATCTAGATTTTTTTCCACCGAACTGCGGAGCAGTGAGCGACGAGTGATTTCACCAGGACATTGCAACAATGGAGAAATGCTATCAGGGCAAATAGAGCCCATCAATGCTTGCAGACTATTGTTGGACAGTGACAAGAGATGCTCCATTTAATGAATACAAGAGACAAGCCAAGAAGTGCCAAGTAGACACTGAATAGGACTAAACTATGTACATAATAGATTTTTGCCTTTTGTTTCCATAATAAATTTTATTTATATAACCCTTTTGCTGATTTTTAAAGTGTTACATAAACAGGACAGGTGAAATATTATCATGTAAAGCAACCATAAACACATGAAAAGACCTAGGTTTATAGTTTATGATTAAAACTCTACTATCAACACTATATACATAAAATGTAAAAACTTAAATATCTTAGAAACAGTAGCCAAATCAGTTGTTTTAATTGTCATATTTGAATTCAGCACATCAAAATACATAATAAATAGCACATTTTATCTCTGACGGATGACTGGTCTACAATTTTTGAGAAATGTAAGCTACAAAGATTAAATGTTCATAGGCATTTGGTTTTATTAATGAAAACTCCATCATGTTTACTTTGAAAGGAAAATAGAGTTGATTACCTCTCGCTGAAGTTTCCTCTTTTCTGCTTTGAGATCGTCTTCCACTTTTTCTGCATTCTCTGCTGCAGATTTATATCTTGTCACCTGTCCTTCAAGTCTTCCAATCTGCAAACCAAGTAAACCACCAAAAAAACTGCTGACTGCTTTATAATGGGATGGGCTACCCATCTGTCTGTCCTCCTCTCTCCTATGTGGCACTCCACAGCACTGTTCCCTGTATTATCTATGGCACCCACAGAAGGAGAGAAGGTGGTGAGTGTTAATGTGCAGAAGCAGCTGAGATTGCAGAGAAAGGGAAACATCAGGGTTTAAAGAACAGGGAAACAGGAAGAACGGAGACTCATGGAGGGTAGAAACACCAGAGAAGGTCCCACTGTCTGTCACTCTTCAGGGTGAGACAGCAGGGAGTGGATTGAGGAGAATGGAAGAGCATTGGCAGCAGGGAGAGTGGGAAAACTGGGAGGGGAAGATAGAAGGAAGGGAAAGTAAACTGGGAAACAGAGGCAGTGGAAACAAGAGAGGTGAGACATGGCAATGGGTCAGGGTATGATGTGAGAGGTCATGAGTCCAAGCCCAGCTCTGTAACAAAGGTGGATGGAGCGCCAAACAAAATATGAATAGGAACCCTAGCTTTAAAGCTCACTCACCACTCTCTAGGTAGAATGCAAGAGTTATGACCTGTTAATGTTCTACAACAGTTCACAGAGTAATGAAATCAAATATGTAGCATAGTGATAAAAAGCATTTACAGAATTGCACTATGTAACCCAATTATTTGCCAAGTGCTGAAGTAATCCCCTTTTACTAAACACTCTAATTTGCTCTCAGAGCATTCAAGTATTTTGCTATTTATAAACTATGGAAACCCAGAAGAGTTTCTCAAGTAAATTACTGCCTTGTTTACTACATAAGAAGATCTAATTTTCTTTATCTTCCTAAGTCAAGGGTACCTTTTGCACAGATAGTAATTTAAGAAAGCAATCCAGTTTACACAGTAAAAAATGTGGTGAGGTTATGAAGTAGTATTGATTTGTAAGAAAATGGTAACACAAGTATGAATTTAGTGCTGCTGGTAAAGCCATTATGGTGAATCACAGAACAGATATGAAGAATCAATTTTGGAATCTACATCTGATAAAAATGATCTTATAACTAGAGTATACTATGCATAAAAATCTCTGACTTAAATTTACTATATAAAAAAATCTAAAGAGATACACTTACGTTTTGTTCCATGGTAGTTATATCTTGTTCAGCTTTTGAAAGCTTAAATTTGTATTCACTTATTTGTCTGTTGGCATCTCCTAAATAAAATCAGACATTAATGGATTTCTGAAAGTGGGTCACTAATAAGCAATTCCTATTTTAATTCAAATGAATTTAAAATATGACTCCATTGAGAAATAGAGGTTACTTACCTGTAACTGGAGGTTCTTTGAGATGTGTGGTCTCATATTCCACATGTGGGTACATATGCGCACCATGCACTTGAGTCTGGAATTTTTTTTAGTAAGCAGTGCCCTACTGGTCCACATGTGCTGTAGCGCTCCTCATGCTCCAAATCCAGATAATGGAAAACAGATAGGGACCACACAGCTCAAAGAACCGCCAGTTACAGGTAAGTAACCTCCGTTTCTTCTTCAAGTGATGGTCCCTACCTATATTCCACAGGTGAGAGATTAACAAGCAGTGTTCAAACAAGAGGTGATTGTAGGGACGCAGATGTGATAGCTAATACTGCTGTCCCCATAGCTGTATCTGTAACAGAAGACTGGACCAAAGTAACATCTTGTGAAGGTGAGCAAGGAGCTCCAGGTAGCTGTCCTATGTCTCTCTACCCATGGCATAGGCTAGCACCTGTCCCTTGGCAAATCATCCCTGGCCAGAAGATATAACCCTGATGTTCTAGGCCTTCTGTGCAGGGCCATCTTTGCTTGGTACCACAGAGTCTCCTGAGGAGCTTCCAACTCATTGTAAGAAAACACCAGATCACCAGCAGTACATAACAGTACCAATGATTTTGTACAGAGACTTGCAGGTGGGAGAGGAGGACTAGCCTCCTCTTCTGAAGTAACATCTCTGAATAGAGATGGTGTGAGTGTGAGTGAGAGAGAGAGAGAGAGAGCGCGCGCGCGAGCAAATTAATATGAGGATAGGGAGCTTCCCTGGTCACAGTAGAAGTTGGATCCTTCTGGGGCTGTCTCGGTATAGGCACTGCATCAGCTCTGGAGAATGTTTGTCCCGTGCTTTGGACATCGGAACTGGTACCAGAACAGGCATATCTCTACCCTTACGTGCCACTTTCTCTTGCCAAGAAGATTTATTCAGGCCTAAGTCTTTAGTGTCTGTGGCGCAGGCTCCCCTAACTTTGGTGGGGTTGGGGAGTGACACTCTCTCTTCGGATCAATTTTGAATGAAGACAGTTTATTCCTATACTTATGACCAGGCATCTTACTCTCATCGGAAGCCTTCTCTTCAGGCTTAGAATTCTTAGCTTCAACTCCCAAGCGTGTGCTCAGAGGGATGCTTCCTGTCCGATGAGGCTGCTGTACAGAGGGATCTTCCCAGCCTGGATCTGATTGGGGTCTCATCACCTTTTCTTTTCCTGACTCATGAGTTCTGGGGGGAAGGAGCAGCAAATTCTGTACATGGCTGAGATATGATACTCGCCAGAGGCACACTGATGTTGATTGCTCACAGAAAAAGAGCGAGGGCAGGTAACACAAGTTTTGAACTTGTGACAATCTCAGCCTTCTGAGTGTGCTCAGAGGGGGAAATTCTGCAGAATGGGGAAAAAGGGGGAACAACTATCTAACTCTACTATACTGGAGTCTAAACAGGAGAAGAATACTAAAAACAAACTAATTTTAGTATATTTACAGAAATGAGACAGTAGCAGAAGGAGCTGAGAGGACAGAAGATTCCCTCAGACTTCATGACAACAAAAGGGAATGGGAGGTGTGTCTGCACCATTCCTTATACTTTTGGTTCAGAGCAGAACAAATGCTACGGATGGACACTGCTTACTAAAAAATTCCAGACTTAGGCGCATGGTGCACATGCATAGCCCAGGTGTGAAACACACAGAGGGACCACTGCTCAAAGAACACTGCTATATTCAGGACTCTCTTGTGGTGTAAATATTCTTTATAGATTCTCTTCTCTTGGAGACTAAAGAAGCTAGAATAATGATCCTATCTTTTACATATGACAACATAACAGACCCATTATAAGAGACTGAAAACACCAAGCCTGCATTAATCACTTCATAACCCCAAGATATAGACACTTTAAAATGTGCACTTCAGACAAACCAAAATAACTGGTAACATCAACAAACCATCTCACCACCAACAGATCATCTCCTTGAAAAGCAGAATCACTATATTAAGACTGGTTTGAGGACAAGAATCCCAACATAAATATAAATTCTGGAGGTTGAGCACAGAGATCTGAAAAAGCATTTGACCAAAAAGCAGAATAAAGCTTGAATTTGCTTGACAAGACTAATCTGAGAAAGAAAAGAATGAATTTCCTGCAGGTTTGCAAATCATTTTTGGTGGTACTGCTCAGAAATTGCCAAGTGACACAATCACAGCTCTGCTTAAAATAGCTTTGGCACATCTCTCAAATGACTGTCCTGTCAATGACTAGCAGCTCTATATGGGTGCTGACAGCAAGGGAGAAACAGTTTGCTTGCTCAGACTCAAGCTAGCCTGGTCAGTTTGCATGAAGTGAAACTGAACGTTGGGCAGGATTTTAATAAATTTTGTTTGCTCTCAGATAGTGACAGAGAGAGTCTTTCCGACTGAGTTAGTGGATCAAGCTTCAACACGATAAGAAACCAGGGAAAAATACTAGCAAAATAATTCAGGTGAAATTCTATCATCTAATAATGAAATTTAGCAAATATTTATATCAAAGTTAGGCAAAGTTGTCAACTAAGAAAAATTAACTTGCCAGAAATTTTATTAAGCTCCAGAAGCAAACACAGACCTTTCATTAACTATTGTATATTGAGGAATGCACTGAGAGGAAGTTTGCCAACAAAAAATAAATTTAAAATCGTGTGTGTGTGTGTGTGTATATATACATACATACACACACACACACACACACACATACATATAAATATATATAAAAAAATAAGTGTATACTTACTCTGCATTTCAATTAACTGCAAATCAGAACCATTCTCTAATCCTGTTATATCTGAATTTGTGCCATCATTTTTAGAGTTTTTCTGTCGTTCCTCTTCCAGTTGCAGCTTCAGTTTCCTAATCTGAAATTAAAATGTCATATTATGAAGAGTAATCTACTAGAAGTTATATTGTGACCACAAAACATTTTTCCCTTCATTATGATTTTCAGTATGAGGTGCCAATTGAGCTCTGTGTATGGAATTTTTCATGTATATTTTACATTTCTAAAAGTTTACAAAAACTATGGCTCAGATCCCAAGATGTGCAAAGGCATACCAGGGCAAAGCCAGCATTATGATGTATCTCTTTCCCTCATTCCCTGAAGTGATGGCTGCCAAACTGGTCACCTTGTGCAGAGTTAGAGTAGTCTCAAAAGCAGCTTAACTTTGTGTTTCATGTCAGCAGTTCCTACAGGTATTTCCAGAAGTCAGGGCTCATCAGTATGTAAGAAGTGCCCAGCCATGACCCCTATAGTCGGGGGCTGGTAAAGAAGGTAGGAGCTCTTATCTTCGCCCTACACTATTGGAAAATTCCTCCACAGCTGAGTGGAATGGTGTAGGGAGTTTGAATCTCAAACAGGAGTTTACAAAAGCCACCTCAAAATAGAATGATTTTTACAACTACCATGCTCTAAAAAGTGATTGTATTTTTATGGTCTAGCCAGTATTTGGCTTCTATTTTGGCTTGAGCCCAAAACATTGTTATTTGATATTCATCTGAATATTAAAAATAAGGTATCTGGTACACTCTCAATGAAAACAACGGCTGATAAGAATGGCTAGATCTGTGTGCTGTGCAGCTATACTCCGTGCCTTCCCTTGGACCACAAGTTCACAAATTGTGGTCTGTGGATTAGTAGTCTAAGGAACACCTGCTGGTGGGCCACTGGTCACTTGCTAGTCACCAACTATTACCTCCTCTTTTCTAGTTGCTAAACTGCATTAAAAGCTAATATTCATAATTTTTTCTCTTTAAACTAACTGCAGTTATCACAGGAATATTGTGATGATAAATTGGAAGAATCACAACATGGGAGGACAGATTATCTATGAGAGACTCTATAGTATGGAAAAGTTTGAGTACTCTTGTCCTGGACAGATCTCTCAGAGCACATAATAACCCTGGCTTCTGCTTTCTCTTGAGTCAGCCATATTGGTACTGTTCAAAAATGACTTCCAAACCTTGTAAGATTTTAGTAACTACTTCTTGCTTTTATAAAAAGAAATAAGAGAAAGAATGAATAAATAGCTACTTCATTTCATATAACCATCACTGATCAATGATGATCTGTAATGGTAAGATGCAAATGAGTCAATCATAAAGCACAATGTTAGTATAAAAAAGGAGAGATAGGAAGCACCTTCACAAAGATCCATATATACTTCCAATTAGGATCACTCAGAACAACCATAAGGGAGACAGCTTGAAGAATCCACCACTCTAGCTATTGCATAAGACCAAGTTCATGCTGTTCAGAGCACCAATGGGAGGAGCTTAGTAGTTTTTGGCTGACCATCAACAAAGTTAGAAGTTTTATTAAAGCTAATATTTTGGTTTAGTTTGTTTTACATAAAGGTTTGGTAGCTTTTTATTTATTATTAATGTACTAACACGTTTTTCAGGGACACACTTTTTTAAACCTAACCTATCCCTTTACAGAATATTTATGAAAAACAAACACACACATCTCTACCTGTGACAATAATTCCTCCTTTTCCCCAGCCAGTTTTCGTAGCCGAACATCTAAAAGAACCAAGGAAGATCTCAATTAAAAACCAGATGGATTTAAGACCAAAAATGTAATGTTTATTTTATTTTCATTAAGCTTAAAAATAAAAATATTTTTTAAACTTAGCAAAAGCTGTGAATTTAATGACACTGAAAATGATTATTTGAGTTCTTATGGTTTATTATACTTGCCTAAATGGTAGCAAACATCAATACTTCAAACACATCACTATATTCACAGCCACATGTAGTTCAAATATATCTTTGTAACATATAAAAAGGTAATTATTTTCTTTACTTTTTAATACATAAAAAGTTTAGCAGCAATAAAGACATCTGAGACAGACAATTCCTGGTAGTTAATGAATGGCTGAGGGACAACTGGGGATAATTTATACATTTAATAAAACAAAACCATCTCCCACTTTCTAAAAATACTCACTTTAGTAAAAATACTCAAGACACGGCTAGTTACTGCTATAACCATTTTACCTGTATGTGTACTCCTTTCCCCAACCCTTTATTTCTGTCTTATCTTTCAGATTGCAAGCTCTTCAGGGAAGGGGCTGTGCCCCCCTATGTTTGTAGAGTACCTATCATGCTGTGTTACTAGAATACAAACAGTAGCTTGGTTAATGGCCTAAACTGAAGCTAAAATAAATCAATGATCTTCTGGATGAGTTAATCACTAGAACATACCCTCCCACTCAGTCAGTAATAAAATTAGAATAGGTCTGGCAAGTTCTCAGTTTCTTAGAGAATTATTTTAAAAATAATGTAAACAAAGCAACAGTGTGTGAGAAGTACCAAATAAGAGTATTAACCATTCTTTCGGTCCATTTTAACATGACTGGGCAATATCAGGACTATTTATTAAATAAATGGTTTAAAACAAAAAACATGTAGCCTTCCATTTAAAATGTATATACTACATGTACCAACACATAAGGATATTTCCTTGTGTACTAAGTAATGAGAAAACAATTTGTGCAGTTTAGCTAGGAAAACAAAATTAACCAGGAGCCTGGGAACAGAACCCTAACTTTGTCCACATACAGTAGTTGTTTGACTGTGCTAACTGGAACTAGAGCAAACCTATCTATTCTAAGCAATTAAGAGATACAATCCATTTGCATGAATACAGCATAAAAAATATTTCAAAGGACATGACAGGACACAATATACACTCCTATTTCTTGTACATTTGACTTTTCACAAATGGGCTCTTTAAATAGTTCATGTTTTTAAAGAAACATTTATTTCATAACAAAGAAAATGTGTTAAAACACTTTACTAATCTTGCATTTTTATCCAATTATTTCCTAGTTTTCTTAGCTCGCTCTAAAGTTACCTCAAAAACAATAAAATGGAGACTGGACCATGAGAATTAACCAACTGCAGATGTCCTCACCGCACCTGCATATATATTTTTTTATATAGTCAACTAATATGCTGTTAGGTTAGTTAAACAAAGATGGGGCATTCAGCTTAGCAGTGGTACATATTTCATAAGTAACGGAAATATCTGTGTATAGCTCTAAAGTCACAATTTTGGATGTGAATACTGGGGGAAACAAAAATCCAGTAAAATCTTTAAAAGACATGTATTTAGTATATTTTTACCTAGTGGTCCTTCTCCTGCAGATTCCAAGACTTGAGCAGCTTCCTGCGATACAACTGCTATTGTACCAACCACTGGTTCATGGTTTACATCACCATTTGGAGTACCATCTGGGATTATAACTAACCCGTGTTTCTGAAAAAATAAAAGGAATTTCACTCATACAAAAGAAACCTTTTCTATCCAATTACATTTTACATTTTCTGAAGGGTTTTCAACTTGACTGAAACAGTTGCACCAAACTGAAATGTTCCATTTAACTTATGTGAGGATTGGGGGTTTTGGTCCATATTTGGACCAAGCAGTATTACTTATGTCATTACCAGAGTCAAACCTTTATTTGGATGTACTGGAGTAGTAACATACTGCTTTCTGTTTTGTGTTTACGATGGTTGAACCCCCATTTCTGTATGTGTATTATTGTATACTACTGCTACTGACATACCTGTCCTGTCTTCATTGTTTCCTTCAGGTCAGCCAACTCATCTCTGAGCTCATCTCGCTCATGCTTAATGGAATCAAAGTACTCTTTCTGTCTTTCTAGGGCCTGGGTACAGGCAGATAGCAAGAAAAAGAATGGCACAGAGAGAGAGAGCAATGTGATAGGCAGTAGAGAGATTTTATACAAATAAGGCAAGCAGCTGAATAAAAGTAAAGAAAGGAGAAGGGGGATATAAAATAATATGTACAACTTCAATAGCTACCTTTTACAGTCATATGTTTGCCTCAGTGCTGCATGCTTGTCATGAAACAATCTACCTACAGTAGGCTCAGCAGACTATACAATCCAACCATTTGATTAATTACACTGTTTACCAAAATGAATACAGTTCTTCCAAATGTGTCCATTTTAAGGCAATCTCTGCATGGTCTTTTCTGCATAGTATTTGTGTCTAGCTGAACTATCCTAGAAAACCCTCATAGTGGGAACAGCTTAGCGATAACGTATTTTGACAAACACTTTGGTTAAGTTTAATAAATACCTGCCTCTGGCTTTAAGAGAAACATCTATTTCAGTCCAAATATACATTTATTTACTAAAAATTGCATACTACCACTAAACAGGCCATCACACTACTACTGAACAGTCAAGACTCCACATCCTTCTCACAGGCCAGAATGCTCGGGGATTTAATTAGTAGAAACCGTAGAATATCACATCCATTACACTAACTACTCTGACTTGTACAGGTGCATAGAGTAGAAATCTTACAATCAAGATCTGTATATTTTAGTTCCTTTTATCCATTTTTACTTATCTGCTTCTCTGTTACTCGCATAAATATTTTAGCCATTTGGTTACTAACAAACATTTTTAGAAACACAAAACTAACGACACTACATTAGCACAAAAGGGGTCACAACAGAAAACACAACAATCTCATAGAGCTATGTTACCCAGAGTTAAGCCAGACATTCTCAGCCAATTAGGCAGCACTCCAATATTCTATTTAAGTTAATTACTACATGCACTATAAATAATCCTGAATATGCGACAACTGCATTATAAATAATCCCAAATAAACAACAACTGCACAAATGTAAACACACATTTGCCAAGAAAACTCATCTAACGAATGTTTTTTCATGCATGAATCTTTAGGAACAGACTGATATAGAAGAAGAAATGAAGGTAAATAGCTTCAAATTGTATTTTCCCCACTTCTCAAATTTACTACAATAGAACCTCAAAGTTACGAGCGTCTTTCATAACTCTGAACAGAACGTTATGGTTGTTCTTTCAAAAGTTTACAACTGAACACTGACTTAATACAGCTTTGAAACTTTACTAAAAAATAAAGGGAAAGCAGTATTTTTCTTCCGGATAGTAGTTTATGTTTAACACAGTACTGTATTTATTTTATTTTTGGGGGGTCTTCGCTGCTGCCTGATCTGTGTACTTCTGGTTCCAAATGAGGTGTGTGGTTGACTGGTCAGTTTAACTCTGATGTTCTACTGTATATTGTATTTTAATTATTATTTATAGTTTCTAGGGAAAGAATAATATTTTATAATGCACTATTCTGTTCATTTATTTATTTAAACTGGAATAAATGAAACATGCAGTTGAACTGGATTTCATAGATGGAAAAATTAATCTTAACCAATGTATACTAAAAATATAGGAGTGGTCTAGCAGCTACCCTCTGATGGATATAGGATATTTAAAAAAAAATCATTTTATTATTTATCTACTGTTTCCTCAGGCACACTAGATTTCTACAACTAAAATTATAAACTTAAAGTCAAGCCCCTTATTTTTTCAACTCTGTGAATGCTTTAATTAGGGCTTGAAAAGTTTACCTGATGCCTACTAGCCAGAGTGCCAAGTGCCACTGCATGTACTCAAAGGTGCAATCTTTGCATTTTAAAGGAATAAACAATGTTTATTGTGTATGTTACTAAAGTGTAAAATTATCAAATTTCTATTTAATATATTTTTAAACATATATTGTTACATATCTCAATTTAGTTATTCAAGTGCAAAAGAGTCCTTAAACATGGAGTTAGGGTTGTAGGCACTCTGCACTTCCCAGGACTCCTTGTGACTTTACAGAACATGGGAGTTTAATTCCCAAAACCCAAATCATTGACAAAAACAGGAAATTCAGAGTTAAGGTTTCCCTGCACACATAGTATAAGGTGGTTAGCATCGCAAAAAAAAAAAAAAAAAACCACACACACCACACAAATGTTGAAAAAGAGTTCTGTTACATTTCTCACACAACACAGGCACACAACCATAACTCTGCCTCCCCGCCACCCCACGGGGTTGGCATTAAAAACTGGGAATATTCACTACCAAAAGCTTTAGTAACAGAGGTAGGGTTGGTTGTATTTCACTCACCCCCCCCACACACCATATACCACCAAATTTGCAAAACTACTTCTTCCACAGCCCCTCTTACTGTCAAAATATTTTCCAAGACAGCTGAGCTCTGCAAGTGCATCGTAGAGAAATTTATTAATTAAAAGCAGGTTACTTGGGAGGAGGAAACTTTGCTTCAGAATTCCCTTGACCAAATATCCCCAAATTTGCCCCACAAAGTCTATCCCAGACCCTGATATGGCATAGCAGGTGCACTTTGAAGCACTTTGAATAATAAAAGCAATTCACGGGGGAGGGGGGGAAAATGGAGGGAGGAGGGGGAGAGGGGAGGGATGTATCTCAGGAGACCCTGAATAAATGACTAGATAAATTGTACCTCAGCCCTCAAACTGACATATTGAGTTTCAATCTTATTTGAATGTGCCTGTGAATTTGAGAGCACTTTGAAAAACAGACTTGAAACTGACATGCTGTTTCTATCCTGCTTGTGAACCAGATTTCTGGTTTGCATCAGCCTTGCAAACAACTTCTTAGAACCAGAATAAAATTCTAATAACTTACAAAATATAGTGCATTGTACAGCTGCTCAAAGGAGACTTAAGATGGGATACAGTGAAAATAGACCAGTCTTGACAAATCCACTAGAGCTTATCACCGGGGAAGATGACAAAAAATGAAAGCTGAGACAAAGATGAAGTCATGGAAAATAAAGTGCTATAGGATCATATAGGGGAGGCAAACAGAGAGGAAAAAGGTTCATTCTCCTTTACAGTGACAGGGTGGGATTGGACTTCAATTTTGAGACAAAGGCTAAAAACTCTGTTTTTAAAAAAGTTATGGTTTAGATTCTGTAGACGTTGATGTCACTGGTCTCTACATCCACATAGGCAAGTTTCATATTTGCCATGAACAGGTAGATTTTTCAAGCCCTGGCTACAGGTAAAAAAAATTCTTAAAAGTTAAGGGACTGTATGCATGACAAACTGAAGTCTTCTATTTAATAGGTTTAATTAATACAGTTCTATTTTATATAACACCAATCACCATATTATTTAGGTGCTTCGAGCTACTCAATCTTCTTTCCTCTTTTGTTGTTTGTAATAAGCTTTACAGCATTTAATCTATAGTATATTTTGTTTAATCTTTTATTCTTCACAATGCTTTCAAAGTGAAAACCCTGGATTGCTTACGTGAATGACAGACACCTAGTATGTAATCATATTAAACACCTGCATGCTTCTGATGTATTGTGAGGCACATGGCCACAAAACCAACCCCGAGATGTGCGTATGACATATAGCTAGACTTCTTGAAAAAATATGATTTTATAAGAGTGATTTTATTTAAAAACAAAACACTGCATTTTCGAATAGATGGCTAACAAGTGGAAGTGTTATGAGCGCTTAGATTTCTCCTTTCTTAATATAAAATGTATAACAAGTTGCTTAATGCATATATAATGCAGGAAATTCAACATCCTAAATGAGTGTAGTAAGCCATATTTTCAAAACTGAATAGGTGGTTATGTATTTTTCATTTTCTGCTTGAAGTATTAGGCACTGGCTCCTGCTAGATGTATGACGACTGAGTAGATGGCTCCTATGGTTTTATCTTAGTATGGCCAAGCCTACGTTCTTAACCAATTTCTTAGAAGGATAAAATTGTAATTTATCCCTTTCACCCACTGTATATGTAAGTGAAATTCAGTAATATGAAGTGAAGCTCGTTTCTTTGTTCCAGCGGGGGCGCCTATGTTACAAATACCAGATTGCAACTGTGTTTAAATGGCTAAAATATACATGGCCTTCATTTCTTTGGACTGTCCAGAATCCTCTAACAATACCAGTCTATTTCTAAATCAATGATCCCTTTCCCCCCCGTATTAGTTTCATACCCCAATTTTTTTATCTTTCCAATTAATTGTCTCCTGGAGGTCAAACACCTCTCTGGTTATGGAGTCTATTTTCTGCTGCATGCGTTGATTCTCCTGTAGTAAACGGGAGGAGGAAAAGAATAAAAGAGGAAAAAGACAGACTAGTAAAGGAAACAAAAAACAGATAAAGGAAACTAAATAGTAAAAAAATCAACCAAAGAGTCTGTAAGGATGAGAGTTTAAAAACATAGATGGCATCTTAGGCTAATATGACACCTTCCTCTTTCAATCACACAAGGATATTGTAACTAGCTTTATTTATACACTAATGTTATATGGAGCAGGCAATATATAAAATAACTTTAAAAATTCTTTTCTCTATGGACTGAAAAGTTATTTGGCTATTAAAGATGAGCCCGGAACCACAGGCCTAGGTATAAATTAATGTAACCCCTTTTTATGTTAATTCTTATAAATTATGACAAATGCAATACATTAAAAAAAGTTCAATGCCACAAAATTAATGAAATTTACTTAAAATACAGCATTGATGCAAGATATTAGAAAACAGGTTAAAACACTGACTTTTACATTTCCTAGCCTCTGACTTACCCTTGCAGCCTCATTCACCATAACAGAAAAAGGTATAAACATAACAATTGTCCAATATCAAAATGTTTGCAATGTATTGGATGCTAGCTATAGAAAGTTGAGAATAACATCTGTACCAGTGTAAAACAAGTGTACTTTGGTTGTAATATGTTTGGGAAAATGTAATACATCCCAAGTCGGTGGTCGGGTATGCAGCAAACGGAATACAAACAGGATGATCAGGAAGAAAGAGCACGTTCCTTTGAAAAGGTGTATTATTTATGTATTCTGCTTTCAAAACATAGAAACTCTAGGACATAGTATCTCAGACTATAGATAAGTGTTCCATATCTTTTTTAGAACAGTCACACTGCAAGATTTAGGGGTTATTTTTGGCCCAGGCAACTTAGAAAGTTAACCAATATATATGCTGAAGTGTTGAAGGCAATATGTGAATTAGTGTAAAAATTTCAATTTCAACTCATGAGGTATTTGTATTAGAACAGTGTTTTTCAACCTTTTTTTCATTTGTGGACCCCTAAAATATTTCAAATGAAGGTGTGGACCCCTTTGGAAATCTTAGGCATAGTCTGCAGACCCCCAGGGTTCTGTGGACCACAGGTTGAAAACCATTATATTAGAAAATATGTAATAACACAGTAAACATATTAGATATTAATGCCCAACAAAACCACAATTTCTAAAGCAATCTGTAAGAAATATTACAAAAAGTACTTCTGTAACTCAAAGAACCTTTTCTAACTTTTACACTTGTGTGTGTTGACAGAGTATTAGGTTTATCACCTCATGTTATAAAATGGAAAACAATAGAAAGAAGGAAAGGAAAGAAGAAAGAAAGAAGGAAAGAAAGAATTGTGTATTTAGACAAGATAAAGCATCCAGCAATGAAATGCCTGTCAAATAATTCTAGGTAATGTACAGTGGAGTCGCATCATAGGCGCATTTAACTTACGCAATTTTAACTATACGCGCTCGGCAAAACAAAAAATAACAATTTAAATACCATACCTGTAGTGCGGGTGATTCCACCCGCCATTCCACTCAATGAGCGTTTGACTATACGCGATTTTGGCCTTATGCGCTGACTTCATAACTTAACCCCTGCGGAAGATGCGACTCCCCTGTACTACTGTGATCAGAGGTGGCCTTAGCATTTTTGGTGGGCCTACTAAAATTTTTCTTATGCCCTCAAAATATAACCGATCCCAATCTGTTATAATCATGCCCCTATAATCATGTCCCTGGGCTAGCCTGAGGATTTTGGGGACAATTAGAGAGAATTCTTTGATATCCCAACAGATCAACTCATTTTGCATCTGTGAGTGGAGGTGGTGTCTGTGCTAAAATCAACCTTCGGCTGATCAAGGGACCCCATTGGTTGTGTTGGGTTACGTGCATAATGCCAACATTTAGAAAAGTATTACAATGAATAACTGTCTGAATAACCTGCAAGTGTGGGTGCCCTTTGGCCCCCATTTTGTGAAGTGTCCATATGCATCTGGTGAATATAAGCATTTATGTGCTGTTGCACTTTACAAACGTTAATAATCCAGACCCTCTGAGGCAGTTAAGTATTCCAGATAAAAAAGCTCAACCAGAAAGGTTCAGTGACCCAACTAAGGCCCCAGAGGAAGTAAGTGTCAGACCCAGGATTAGAATATGCAAGAGATCCTTGCTCTCAGTGCTTAGTCCACTACATGCTGTGAAAAGACAGTTACCTTTTTTTGTAACTGGTGTTCTTCGAGATGTGTTGCTCATATCCATTCCATTGTAGGTGTGTGTGCTTGCCACATGCACCAGTTCTGGAAGTTTTTCCCTCAGTGGTATGCGTAGGGGACCAGCTCTGGGGCCCTCTGGAGTGGGGCACATATGCTATGGGGTGGGCGACCAGGATGGCTGCCGAGGGTGGCTCGCCAAAGAGGGTGCCGTGCGCTGGCCCAGTGCTCCACTTGTGTGCTGCGGCCAAGTGGCCGCAGCGCTGGTTCTTCTCCACCCAGCCCAGCCCTGCTCCTCTCGGCCAGTGGGCCCAGGGCTGCCTTCTCCCTTCCCACTACCCCTACCCCCCCACCCACTTGGCTCCTCTTGGCCAGCCAGCCACCAGCTGAGGAGGGCTCCTGCCAGTGAAAGGGGTGGAGAGGAGCCCTCAGCCATCGCGGCTCCGCTCCGGCCCCACCTCTTCCCTGCAGAGGCTTGTATCACTTGGTGGACGGGGAGCCTCGGCAGCAGGCCCAGGGGTTTCTGGCTGCCGTGTGCCGAGGACAGTTAGGCTCCCCAATGACACAGCCCCTGCCTCCTCCCTGAGCTCTCAGGCCTCTGCTGGGCCTGGGGCAGTGTTGAAAAGAGGGTGGTGTGAAATGCAGAAAACGTCTGTGCCTGTGGAATATTGATATGTGAACGTAGGCATCCTTCAAATCAAGGACGGCATACCAATCTCCCAAATCCAGAGAAGGAATGATGGAGGCCAGGGAGACCATGCGAAACTTCAACTTCTTGAGATACTTGTTGACACCTCGCAGGTCCAAAATAGGGCAGAGACCATCCTTGGCCTTTGGAATGAGAAAATACCGGGAATAAACGTCTTTCCCTTTCCAATGCGTGGGGACTTCCTCTATGGTCCCGACTTGCAGGAGAGCTTGTATCTCTTGGGTGAGAAGTCACTCGTGAGAAGGGTCCATGAAGAGGGGATCGGAGGGAGGGGTTTTAAATAAACTGTAGGATGTATCCCACTGCCACCATGCTGAGGACCCAGCAGTCCATTGTTATTGCAGCTCAAGTGGGGAGGGAGGAAGGAAGGCAGTTTGAAAACAAAAAGAGGGTAGGATCTGTCTGTAGACTGGGATGTCACCCTTGGGCGCAACCTGAAAATGCCTGCTTGTTACCCTGGGGGTAGTGCAAAGAGCCTGACTGGGAGGCAGAGCTCAATTGTTGGCCCTGACGGTGCTTATAGGCCTTGCCCTTCTTGTGATAGGGCTCTGGTCTGGCTTGACTGCTAGATCTAGGAGGTTGTTTGGGTTAAACCTCTTTCTAGTGGGGGCCAGCATGTAGAGGCCTAAGGAGTGTAGGGTAGCCCTAAAGTCCTTAAGCCCACGTAATTTTGTGTCTGTTTGTTCCGCGAATAGGGCCCAGCTGTCAAAAGAGAGGTCTTGGAGTGAAAGCTGGGCCTCTGTTACCAGCCTAGAGGACATCAATCACAATGCCCGCCTCATTACCATGGCCATGGATCTTGCAGCCGAATCCACCACATCAGAGGCAGCCTGGAGGGAAGCCTTTGCCACCAATTTTCCCCTCACCCAGGATGGCAAGGAACTCTAGTTTGGACTTCTCAGACAATGAGTCTTCAAATTTGGAGATTGACTGCCAAACATTAAAATCATACCTCCTAAGTAGGGCCTGATGGTTTGCCACTCGGAGTTGTAGGCTAGCAGACGAGTAAATCTTTCTCCCAAATAAGTCAAGCCTCTTGCCATCCTTATTTTTGAGAGTTGGGCCTGGTTGCCCTTATCTCTCTTTCATTGGCCGCCGAGACCACTAGGGAGTTCGGGACCAGGTGAGAGTACAAATATTTGAACCCCTTTGCGGGCACATAATACTTCCTCTCTGCCTGCTTGGAGATGGATGGGAGGGAGGATAGGGTTTGCCACAAAGTTTTTACAAGCTTTATCACCCTATCATGTCCGGGGAATGCCACCCTGGATGAGGCCACCGCAACCAAGATGTCAAACAGCCCATCAGTGGGTTGCGCCAACTCCTCTGCCTCTAACCCCAGGCTCGCTGCCTTTTTAGCAGCTCCCGGTGTGCCCTATGGCACTATCTGTGATAGTCCCGCCACTGCCTCATCTGGTGAGGAGGTGAGGGCAGGAGGAGAGGTGACCTCCAACTATGGCTAGGGGAGGCTCGTGGGCACCTTGCTTGGACCCTGCGTCCAAATCCGGGAGCAGGCGGGAAACAGTAGCTGACCTTCTCTCTGACGCAGTACCGAGGGACCCAGTACCGAGGAGGAGGAGGAGGAGGAATGGTCTTGTCTCGGGAACAACTGCGGTGCTGACGTGGCCCTGAAGTCCTCTTCCTGCTTGCTTCCGTGACGCTTGTGGTACTGAAGCTCCAAGTCCTGGAGCTGTCTGCTCGGGACACGGTGGCGGAGCTCAGTGGATTGGCAACGGGCATCTGGCGATCGACACCTAGAGCTCTGGGATCGGTGCTGTGAGTCCAATGACCAAGAGCAGGATGGCGAGGAGCGCTGCCTCAACCCAGGTGATTGCCAGACACGCAGCACCAATCTATGCCTCAGCAACAAGGATCAGCCACACCATGACTCCAATGGGGTCCTTTGTCCCGGGGAGTGATATCTCCTGTCTGGAGACCGGTGTCATTCTGGGAACCAATGATCCGTTGTGGCCCTGTATCGGCCATTGGGTGAGCGGCGCCATCCCATGGGGGACAGTTGCCGAGAGTCCTGCGAATAAGGCCAGGAACTTCAATCGGACTGGCCAGGTCAGAAGCGCCTCACTGGGAATCGTCACTTTGACATCGACCGCCGTGTTGCTAGGGAGCAATGCCACACCAACAGGGACCGTGGTACAGGTCCCAGTGCTGACTTCCCCCTGGAGCTGGCCACATCTTGGCAAGGCGTCAGGGGCACCAGTAAAGACAATGTCTTTTGCAGCCTGGAAGGCCTCCAGTGTGTACAGGACTTCCATGTGCAGGGGCCTCTGCCACTACCTGGGGTGGGCGGTGGGTCTCTAGGAGGGCTGGTTGGCCTAGCTGGCAATGTCAGTGTCTGGCTGGGTTCCGGAGACTTATTGCCTCACAAGGGTCTATACTCCTCCCCAGACTTTCCCTTTGCTACACAGGAGGTCGGGGAACGCCTCTCCCCAGGCACTTCTTTTGCTTCTTACCTGGTACAGGGGACTGGGACTGGCACCGGGAGGCTGATGCCGGGGGTGCACTTTGCACCGATGCTGCCGTACTTGGTGCAGAGTCTGATTTTGGTGGCTCAGAGCCTGGCGCAAGGGCCGACTCCATGAGGAGCGCTCTTAATCTTATGTCCCGCTCCGTTTTTGTCCTGGGCTTGAAGCTCTTACAAATGCGATACTTAATTGATATGGGCTTCCTCCAAACACTCTAAGCAACTTTGATGAGGATTGCTAATCGGCATAGTCTTCCGACTGCCATCACCAGGCTTAAAGCCCGGGGAGTGGGGTATGCCCCATCCCCAGGCTAAGTCCCAGAGGGAACTGTCTAAGGCTGTCTAAGATGGGGCGGGCAAACTTTTTGGCCTGAGGGCTGCATCAGGTTTCAGAAATTGTATGGAGGGCCAGTTAGGGGAGGCTGTGCCTCCCCAAACCTCCCCAAACAGCCAGGCATTGCCCAGCCCCTACCTCCTATCGCACCCCCACTGCTTCTCGCCGCCTGACGGCCGCCCCATCCACCCTGCCCCTGCTCTCTGTCCCCTGACCGCCCCCGGACCCTCCCGGCCCTAACTGTCGCGCGCCACCCCATCCAACCCCCCCCCTTCCTGACTGCCCTCTGGGGACCCCTGCTCAATCCACCCCCACCCTGCTCCCTAACCACCCCCGGAACCCCCGCCCCTGACTGCCCCCCGCTGCCCCATCCAACCCCCCCTCCTTCCTGACTGCCCCCCCTGCACCCATCCAACCACCCCTTCTCCCTGACCGCCCCCAGAACCCCCGATCCCCACCCTCTGACCGTCCCCACCCCTGGCCCCTGACCACCCCCTGAACTCCCCAGCCCTCTATCCAACCCCCCCGTTCCCCGCCCCCTTTCCGCACTGCCTAGAGTGCTGTTGGCTGGCAGCACGGCTGCACCAGGACAGGCAGCCACACTGCCTGGCTAGAGCCAGCCACGCACCGTGCAGCACAGAGCACCGGGTCAGGCCAGGCTCTGCAGCTACGCTACCCCACCCCAAGAGCTCGCAGTCCGCTGCCCAGAGCCCACGGTGCAGTGAGCTGAGGCTGCGGGGGAGGGAGGACAGCGGGGGAGGGACCGGGGGCAAACCTCCCGGGCCAGGGGCCGGGTAGAAGGGTACCGCGGGCCATAGTTTGCCCACCTCTGGTCTAAGCTATCTAGAACACTAACAGTTAAGAAGACAAAGAACTACTTATCTATTTACAACACTAAGAGAAAACCACTGGGAAAGTAAGCGCTTGCCGAAGCAAGGAGACATTCCAGCACTGTCACTGGTGGAAAGAAGGAACTGAGGGTGTGGGGAGCTGGCAGCGCCCTTTATACCATATGTTCACCACTCCAGAGGGCACCAGACCAGTCCCCTACGCATACCACTGAGGGAAAAACATCCAGCACCAGTGCATGTGGCAAGCACACACATCTACAATGGAATGGACATGAGCAAGCCCTCGAAGAAGAACAACCCCTTCTCCTGGCCAGAGGTCATATTGGCTGCATACATCAGTCTTAGCACCATAAGCTGCACCCCCATCAGTACCATATCCTCCCACTACTGATCAGGGGTTTTCTCAAAAGTCTTCTGAGTTTCACAGGACCCCAAAGACCGACCCAGGGAACTGGTAGGGTAGTGGAGGAACTGGGGGAGGGAAGGGGGGGAAGGAAGAGAAGAGGAGGAATGAATAACTTTCAAATGTTATAGCCTTGATTGGTGTATCTAATTAAAAGAACTAGAAACTGACATTCCTTGGACCTACAATTTAATATGGGGTTGGCAGACAAGAAGCTGGCACTGATTTTGAGAACCAGTACCATGCCAATTGAAAACAACACATTCATGTACACCTGCGCAAACATAAGCCACAATGCAAACCTAATTAGAGGTCATTCACAAACACTGAAATTCCCCCCATCCCCTTTTTAAATAAACTGTAAAACAAACGTTTTTGGGAAAGCAAAGAAAGTTAAATTCATTTGAGGCTGGTGTCTGGGATTGGGACAACAGCCCAATATTTGGGTGTGGTGATAGAGCAGGAGTTCGAGCTATGGAAAACTGCCAGTCTATGAACCCATGTTTTGCGAATAGAGGCATTAGACTTGTGTTCACAAAAAGAAAATATTGGTCTGAGGCCCAGTAATTAGATTTTTTTTTTTTTTTTTTTTTTTTTTTTTTTAAGTATTTTACCATATCCAATATAAATTTTTGTAAATTTCATAGGAACATTCCTAACTTTTAAGTAAATTCATAAAAATTAAGATAGAATGGTAACTCATAAAATACTGATTGGATAAGTTTATGTTCCTGTCACTACAACTATTTTTTGAGCAACAAAAAGTCCAATCTGATATTTGTGTCTATTTTGTATACGGGAAATACGTACATATCCAAACTTGATATAGTCTATCTACATCAAAACAAAAGAACATAACAGCCATACTGGGTCAGACCAAAGGTCCATCTAGCCCAGTATCCCGTCTTCCGACAGTGGCCAATGCTGGGTGCCCCAGAGGGAATAGACGGAACAGGAAATCATCAAGTGGTCCACTCCTTGTCGCCCATTCCCAGCCTCTGGCAAACAGAGGCTAGGGACACCATCCCTGCCCATCCTGACTAATAGCCATTGATGAACCTATCCTCCATGAATTTATCTAGCTCTTTTTTGAACCCTGTTCTAGTCTTGGCCTTCAGAACATCCTCTGGTAAAGAATTCCACAGGTTGACTGTGCGTTGTCTGAAGAAATACTTCCTTTTGTTTGTTTTAAATATGCTGCCTATTAATTTCATTTGGTGACCCCTAGTTCTTGTGTTATGAGAAGGAATATACAACAACATTTCTTTATTTACTTTATCCCTCATATATTTCCATAAGTACAGCCATATGACATTGAATGTGTACAAACCTCTATTAGTTCATCTCTCTGACGAAGGCCCTCTTTAAGTTCATCCATCTTATACTGTAGAACATTGCACATGTGTTTCTGCCTTTCCAATTCCTATATTAAATAAATATCAGTAAAGCAGTGCATGCTTTGTTGAGGGTTTGAAACATACATTTTCAATATACATTAAAATAAACATATTATGAACATCAGTAAATAGCAGTATTAGCAATGATTTTCTCTTGCATTTCAGACTCCTTAAAAGTTAGAATTTACAGGTTCAGGGTTTGAATAGTTTTCCAGACACTAAGTAGCTAAATGACTAAACCTACTAACTGGGAATGTGGGCAACCCAACAATAAGGTGTAAGTGCAATGAGCTGGTGAGAAGCCCACCCAATTATTGAATCTGCACAATGCTCTTTTTGTATTATATTTTCTAGCTAGTGTTGAAAAATTTGGGGCCTGGACCTTTGTGGAAAGGAGGAATCTAAGTGACTGACAAAATAATTATTCCCTCCCAACACACACACTTCAACAGAACATTCCGGTTCTTAATAATTTTTAATCATGATATAGCTTCTCTGTCATATCTGCTTAAAAAATAATCTCAATATTCAAGGTAGCTACTGACCATCAGGCTCTATTTTCATTAAAAAAAAATCAGGCTTTTATATTACAGTTTAATACTCAAAGTATCAGTACCTTTGACTTCTCTTCATTTTCCCTATAGAATTCTGCCATCTGCTCTTCCCTTTCCTCAATGACATCCTTTAGCGTATCCACTTGATAAATCAAATTGTTTTTCTCATTATCTAGCTGAGCATTAGAAACCATAGCTTTCTTATACTTCTCTTCAACTTCAGATAGAGAATCCTGCACAGATGTTAGAAAAATTAGCATTAATTTAACTGTTTGATGAATCCGTATAAATGCTACCTGTGGACATAATACTGAAGAGCTTACATTTGTTTTGAACTAAAATCATACCAACATTTTAATTTACTAAGTACTGTTTGAGGTCTTTCTGTAGAAATATAAATTAAATTACAATAAGTTTCTATTATTTAGTTGATAGTGTTAATTGCACTGCAAAATTGTTGCAAATGTATGCAACAAATTACAGAATAACTTTTCACCTGCATTTTTTCCTGTGCCACCCCCGGAACTTAGAATCTTACTAATATGTCTAACTTTGGAAGATGTAGGAGCTATTGCCCCCTAGCCTATGCATTTTCGTTTTTCTGTCAGTTTGTGTCACAGCCATAACATTTGTTCAGTGTTTGCAGGTGTAAACGTTTTTAGGAATTTAGTAAAATTACAAAATTGATAAGAGCTGAAATGATTAACCAAATAAATTACCTAAAAGTATGAAAGAAGCTCTCTCAATAATTAAGAATGATTTTAACTGATAAGTTTATTTTGGCAGGTTAAAAATCAGATACTTTAACACATTAACACCACCACAATCACTTATTGTTTTATAGCTCAGAACCTAAGTTTTAATATGGTCACAGACATTTTAGTAATCATCCCCTGTGGTTTTGGAGAAATCAGTGTTTAAACAGTTTTTGTGCCTCTAACTGCTTAGCTCTTTTACTAGTTGTGGCATATGCATCTCATTTACTTTTTGGAGAACTCCACAGTTTTGATTCATATACTTGATACTAATCTGTCTAAATAAGGTCTTTGGCTAAAGAGAAGGTGCATGTGCACAGTCTGCTATGCACCTAGTCAACCACTCTTACCCAATTCTTCTCTGCCCTGAAGGTAAAAATCAATCATGTAAACACAATTTTCAAGCACAGTAGCAAATGTCAATTATTCACATAATAGAGAAACTATTAGCCTACTTGTATCCTTGAAATATGCAGTGATCTCAATACAAGATAATTTTAAAGTGCAAAATCTCAATATAATAGATTCATATAAATTAGAGGTGGCCTGTTAGATCATCAAATCCATCTTCTTGCCAGTGTAGGACTGTTCCCCCACTATACATTCTCGAGTGTTCTGTTGTTTATTTTTCAAAGTTGGAACTGATGGCGTTTCCACCAATTCCACTTTCTGAAGGAGATTATTCCATAATCTAACACATTTTCACTATTGGGAAGCTGTTCCTTACAGCCCAAATCTTCCTTTTCATAATTTCATCTAATTATGTCTACTCATACCTCCTTTTCTCACTTCCAGGATCCAGAAGCCCTGTGCTGGAGAAACACAGTATCTCAAGCACCCTTCCCAGGACAAAAACTTATAAATGCCATACTGAATTAGAATGACAGTATTTGGAAGAAATTGGTAGATAGGGTCTCAGAATAATCGTGCATGGATAAATTAATAGATTAAACTTGCAGAATATGACGGTTTATGAGCATGATGAAAAAGCATTCATTTGTTCTATGTTCCACCAGAAAATAAAGGACATCTTCAAAGTGGAAGTCATACATATCAGAAGATGGAAAACCATAACAAATAAAAAAATTACACGTAAGGAAATTTTTCATGTGTCTCTATACTCTGGGAAGTAGCAAAGAGTAACCAGATATTAAAGTCAGACAAAGAAAAACAATTAAAATATAGATAAAAGCTTTATACAACTATATACAAAGGAATTTCTAATTTTAGATTAAGAGAAGCACAAACACAACTTCTGCTTAGGTCACTATAACAATTCTGCAATGAATGGTGAAAGCATTAATTGTTGAAAATTAAGTGTCTGCTTTGCAGATCTCATCAAAAGTAGCTCTCATCTCTTCTGCTTATGAAGTGGTTGTTCACCTAGTTGAGTGTGCATTGAGTCCCTGACAGATAAATGTATAAGCCTTAAGGTGTGTTTGTGCCCATGAAAAGAACATTAGTTATTCCATTCCATAGTAAGATCAAATAAAGTTTTATGGCCCTTAGTATTTCCAAAGGATATGTAGATTTGGGGGGGGGGGGAGGGCAGGGGACGGAGCTTAAATGGAAATTAAAAGGAACAGACGAGTGAAATAGCTGCAAGCTGCAAGGAAATGTCTGAAAAACACGATAATAGAGGCTCACACAATATGTACCCCCCTCCCAAAAACCCACACCAAAACAGAAAGAGGACCAACAAAAGAAAAGTACAAGAGGTGGCTAGAGATAAAAAAAAAAGACATTTAAAAAAACTAGAAGTTAAATCCTATTGAGGAAAATACAAAGTGTAAAAATATAATTAGGCAGGCCAACAAAGAATATGAAGACCAACTAGCAAAAGACAAAAACATTTTTGCTCTTAGTTTTTAAGTATATCAGAAGCAAAAAGCCCACCAAACAATCAGTGGGACCACAGGATAATTGAGATACCAAAGGAGCACTCAAGGAAAACAAGGCTGAGGAGAAGCTAAATGAATTCTTTGCATCAGTCTTCATTGCAGGGGATGTGAGGAAGGTTCCCACACTTGAGCCATTTTTTTAGGTGACAAATCTGAGGAACTGTCCTAGATTGAGGTATCAATAAAGATGATTTGGGAATAAACTGCTAAATTAAACAGTAATAAGTCACCAGGACCACATGGTATTTATGAAAGAGTTCTGAGGAACTCAAATATGAAATCACAGAACTACTGACTGTGGTATGTTACCTATCGCTTAAATCAGATGACTGGTGGATAGTTAACGTAATGCCAATTTTTAACAAAGGCTCCAAAGGTGATCCTGGCAACTACAGGCCAGTAAGCCTAAACTTCAGCACCAGGCAAATTGGTTGAAACTATAGTAAAGAATTATCAGAAACATAGATTAACACAATATGTTGGGGAAGAGTCAACACGGCTTTGTAAAGGGAAATCATGCCTTGCCAAATCTATTAGAATTCTCTAAGGGTGTCAAATATGTGGACCATGGTGAAATAATGGATATAGTATACTTGGACTTTCAGAAAGCCTTTGACAAGGTCTCTCACCAAAGGCTCTTAGCAAAGTAGGCAATCATGGCATAAAAGGAAAGGTCCTCTAATGGATCAATAACAGGTTAAAAGATAGGAAACAAAGGGTAGGAGGAACAAATGGTCATTTTTCACAGCGGAGAAAGTTAAATAGTAGGGTCCCCAAAGGATCTGTACTGGGACAAAGTTACAAAGCGATCTCACAAAACTGGGTGACTGGGCAACAAAATGGCAGATGAAGTTAATTGGCAATAAATGCAAAAGTAAAGCACGCTGGAAAACATAATCCCAACTATAAACACAAAATGAAGGGATCTAAATTAGTTGTTACCACTCAAGATAGATAGAAGTGATTGCAGATAGTTATCTGAAAACATCTGCTCAATGTGCAGCAGCAATCAAAAAAGCTGAATATGAAGAATCATTAGGAAAGGGATAGATAAAGAAAATATCATAATGTCACTATATAAATCCATGCTATGCCCATACCTTGAATAATGCACGCTCTTTGGACACTCCATCTCAAAAGATGCACATTAGAATTGGAAAATAGTACTGAGAAGGGCAACAAAAACGATTAGGGGTACAGAACAGCTTCCATATGAGGAGAGATTAAAAAGACTGGGACTATTCAGTTTTGAAAAGAGATGCCTAAAGGGGGATATCATAGAGGTCTATAAAATCATGAATGGTGTGGAGAAAGTGAATAGGGAAGTGTTATTTAACCCTTCACATAATACAAGAACCAGGAGTCACACCCAAAGAAATTAACAGGCATAAAAGAAACAGAAGTACTTCTCCACACAACATACAGCCAACCTGTGGAACTCACGGCCAGGGGATGTTGCAAAAGCCAAAAATATAATGGCTCCAAAAAAGAATTAGACCTATCTTCAATGAATTTATCCATCAGTGGTTATTGGCCAAGATCATTAGGGATGCAATCCAATGCTTTGGGTGTCCCTAAACTTCTGTCTGCCAAAAAGTGGGACTGGATGACCAGGGATGGATCACTCAATTGCCCTGTTCTGTTCATTCCCTCTGAAGCATCTGGCAAGGCCACTGTCAGAAAACAAGATACCAGACTAGCTGGACCATTGGTCTGAACCAGTATGGTCCTTCTTATGTTCTCATGTTAAAGTAGAAAGATACTCTATTGGGGACAAATTCCAGAGTGGTACAAAAACCACAATTATCTCTGGAAAAAACTGCAACTACAGGTCTTTAATAAAAGGGGTCCCTTTGTTCGCTTATTTTTCTAGTTGAAGTGACTGCTGAAAATTTTTTCTTCTTCTCATCATGAGGAAAAGGCAGGTGCCAACAGAAAAAGAGTTGGTGAGAGCTTGGAGGACCAAAGTTGAATTCCATTGTACAACAGGTTGATTTTTAGTTTCTGATGCCTTAGAAATCTGCAGAGAAGAGGTTGAAGAGGTGACTTTTCAGACAAAAGAGAAAATGTATTGTTTGTAGAACAGACACCTGGCTTAAAATAACTGAGGCACAGGCCACTTTGAAAACTGGACAACTGAGACATTAGTATTCCTTCTCTAGTGGCCTAAAAGGTGTTTATTGTCCTTTGATCATATCAGGAAAACCATATATTTCACATTCTTTTATATATACTGAACATGCACAGCTTTCTTGATATAAAGAGGAAATCTACTAGTTCTCTGGAGTAATCAGGTGAGACAAGGCTTCAGTTTTGAGGTTCCAGCTAGGAAGAGCAGTCTCCATGAGGACTTTGATGAATTAAGTCCTTCATAATTGGCAGCTCCCAGTGGTCTGATTACAAGACTTACTAAGGCACAGTCCTCCCAGATATTTTAAATTGTATTTTCTCTGTTGGCAATGGTAAAGTTGAAGACCCATCCAAAGGAAAGAAAAAAAAATACCCATCTTCGAAGGTGGTTGATGCCAGTGTCTGGAGTAAGATAAAAGGGCCTGTTTGTTGAGTTGATTTGAAAAGTGTCTGTTTAATTAACCATTTCTGGATTAGAAGCTGAAATTTTTTTTAACTCAGTTTCTATTCTCACAGGAAGAGATCTTTTAAACTCAACCAGTCTGTTTTGGTGGTGATTCTTCACCATGACATTTGAGGCCCACATAAAACAGCCCAGATTTTCCAGAACTGTAGGACTTCTTAAGGTCTGTCTCGCTCTCTGTTTCTCTCTATATACATCTACACATACATACATACACACACACTTTTTTGTGTGTGCAAGTAGTGCCTCCCTGCCTGTTGCAATAAGTGAGGGTGAAACCACTCTTTTTTCTGTATGTAGAGATATTTTGGAGACGGCACAATTTTTGGAAGGAGAAACTTGACAATATCCCCCTGCACTCTCAGTTTCAAAAGGTGAAATGGAATGAGTTTATCCTTGAGATCACTGGACTAAGTGATTTCCCATCTCAGCACGGTAGCCAGAGTGGCTTGCCTACATGGTTATGCACAAGGAAGGAAACATGCCACTTGAGTGAGCTATGAAATGGATAAGATAGCCCAATCAGCTTGTTCATACTCTTGTATTGCTAGTTACAGTTGCCAGGAGGAAGTGCAAAAGAACTCAGATATATTATGGCTCAATGGACTATAACTGCACAGAAGATCATCAGAAGTTGCAGGCACTAAAGGGCTGATACTTAATGGGCTTGGACCATAGGAAGAATCAGAATTGATCTTCTGAAATAGCTTCTGGGGTGGCAAGATCTCTATATCAAGTTGGTCACAAACTCATGTTATTGAATTAATCTGGTGGTCTGAAGAGAGTCCCAGGCTATTTCCCTTGTTGGAGAAATATATCAGTACATCATCCAAATTATATGAGATCTGAAATACTCTGGGAGCTGATGACAATCTCAAAGACATTACTACAAATGGGAAGTAGACCTTGAGATTAACTGAACACACATAGCCCCCTGGTGATATCTCCCGAGTCAGTGCTACGGGTTCCATCCAGAAGTTCACCTTCCTGACTGCAAAATTCAAGTCCTTCACTGGACAAAAGCCACCCTCTTTCTTGGAGGCCACAAAACATTTTAAGAAAAAACTGTTCTCCTTACTCCAGAGAAGAAACACAGATGATGGCTTCTACAGGCAGCAGATTCTGTAGAGGTATCAGTATCATAGATCTGTTGGTCAGGTTCAGAAATAATACTGACTTGGAAGAATTTTGGAAGGAGACACTGAGAATTCTAGGGGGAAATGGGCTGGAAAATGGAAATAATCTACAGGCAACTCAGAAGAGCTACTCGGAAATAAAGTCACCTCAAATTTTAGCTGGAAATCTAAAATGGAGAGGCTATATAGTCAGGCTGACCTGAGGAGGTCAATGGAGGCAGATTGCACTCTTGTAAAGCTAAGTCGAAGAGTCAGAAAGCCTGAAAAAGAAGGAAGGATTCCCTTCAGACTGAGTTGAGGGTAGATGGCACTGGTGGCAGAAGCCACACAAAAAACGGTTACTCACCTTTGTAACTGTTGTTCTTTGAGATGTGTTGCTCATATCCATTCCAATTAGGTGTGCGTGCGCCGCGTGCACGATCGTCGGAGAATTTTCTACCCTAGCAACACCCGGTGGGTCGGCTGTGGAGCCCCCTGGAGTGGCGCCTTCATGGCACTGGATATATACCCCCAGCCGACCCAGCGTCCCCTCAGTTCCTTCTTGCCGGCTACTCCGACAGTGGGGAAGGGGGATGGGTTTGGAATGGATATGAGCAACACATCTCAAAGAACAACAGTTACAAAGGTGAGTAACCGTTTTTTCTTCTTAGAGTGCTTGCTCATATCGATTCCAATTAGGTGACTACCAAGCCTTACCTAGGCGGTGGGGTCGGAGTGAGACATCGCTGTGTGCAAAACCGCTGATCCGAATGCAGCATCGTCTCTGGACTGCTGTACAAGCGCATAGTGAGCGGCGAAGGTGTGGACCGATGACCAAACCGCAGCTCTACAAATGTCCTGGATCAGGACATGAGCCAGGAAGGCAGTCAAGGAGGCTTGGGCCCTCGTGGAGTGGGTGGTGAGGTGCGGCGTCGGGGCACCGGCCAGGTCGTAGCAAGCATGAATACTGGACGTGATCCAAGAGGAGACATGTTGCGAGGAGACCGGTAAGCCTTTCATCCGGTCGGCCACTGCAACGAAGAGTTGCGTCGTCTTCCTAAACGTTTTTGTACACTCAATATAGAAAGCCAGGGCCCTGCGCACGTCCAAGGAGTGCATAAGCTGGTCTTGACGGGTGGCATGCGTCTTAGGATGGAAGACCGGGAGAAATATATCCTGGTTCACATGAAAAGCTGATACTACCTTGGGAAGAAAGGCAGGGTGGGGGTGAAGCTGCACCTTGTCTTTATGGAAGACTGTGTACGGGGGCTCAGACGTGAGCGCCCTGATTTCAGAAACACGCCTCGCTGAAGTGATGGCTACCAGGAAGGCTGTCTTCCAAGATAGATAAAGGAGCGAGCAAGTAGCCAATGGCTCGAACGGGGGCCCCGTGAGCTTGGAGAGAACCAGGTTAAGATCCCACGCTGGAACGGGTTGGCGTTGCTGTGGGTATAGCTAGTCTAAGCCCTTGAGGAATCGGACGACCATCGGGTTAGAGAAAACCGAGGAAGCGTGTTCTCCTGGGTGGAACGCCGATATAGCGGCCAGGTGAACCCTGATTAAAGATATCGTCAAGCCCTGCTGTTTCAGGGATAGGAGATATTCGAGTATAAGAGGAATAGATGCCTGCAAGGGGGGCGTGGCCCGCTGCTCGCACCAACAGGAGAACAGTTTCCACTTGGCTAAGTAAGTGGTCCGTGTAGAGGGCTTTCTACTTCCCAGCGGAATCTGTTGCATGGGATGTGAGCAGTGTAGCTCTGTCCGATTCAGCCATGGAGCATCCACACTGTAAGGTGGAGCGATTGCAGGTCGGGGTGACAGAGTTGGCCGTGGTCCTGAGAGATCAAGTCTGGGCACAAGGGAAGCGTAGGGAAGTGATTGGAGTTTGTACCAATAGCTCCAGAAGCGTGGTGTACCAGTGCTGTCTTGGCCAAGCTGGAGCGACCAGAATCATACGTGCCTTGTCTCTGCGTAGCTTGAGCAGCACCCTGTGGACCAGTTGGAATGGAGGGAAAGTGTAGAACAGCTGGTCTCTCCATGGTAGGAGGAAAGCGTCCGGAAGGGAGCCCGGAGATCGCCCTTGGAGGGAGCAGAACACGTGGCACTTCCTGTTGGCTCGTGAGGCGAACAGGTCGACCTGGGGAAATCCCGACCTCTGGAAGATGGAATAAATGATATCCGGGCGAATTGACCACTTGTGCGTCTGGAAGGATCTGCTGAGACGGTCTGCTAGAGTGTTCTGGACTCCAGGGAGGAACGATGCCATGAGATGTATCGAGTGGGCAATGCAGAACTCCCAGAGTCGAATGGCCTTTTGGCACAGGGGAATCGACCGGGCTCCTCCTTGCTTGTTGATGTAAAACATGGCCGTGGTGTTGTCTGTGAGGACTGACACGCAACGGCCATGTAGGAGACCGAGAAATGCCTGACAGGCTAGGCGCACCGCCATCAGCTCTCGAACATTGATGTGCAGAGCTAGTTGGGATGCGGTCCACAGGCCCTGGGTATGGTGCTCCCCGAGGTGAGCGCCCCAACCTAGAGATGAAGCGTCCGTGACCAGGTGCAGGGATGGGTTGTTGGGCGTGAAATGGCACTCCTGCGCAAACCGCCTTGTGATCCAGCCACCAGGTGAGAGAGGTCAAGACCGAGTGCAGAACCGTGACCACCATGTTTAGGTTGTCCTGATAAGGACGGTACACCGACACTACCCAGGCCTGAAGCGGGCTAAGCCGAAGTCTGGCATGCCTGGCTACGTAAGTGCAAGAGGCCATGTGTCCCAACAGGCCGAGGCACGTCCTTACTGTGGTGATCGGGAAGACCTGGAGTCCGTGGATGATGTTTGCAATGGTATGAAACCAAGTGTCTGGCAGAAGAGCTCGGGCGAGACTGGAGTCTAAAACTGCCTCGATAAACTCTATTCTCTGGGTTGGCTCCAGAGTGGACTTTTCTTTGTTAAGGAGAATGCCTAACTCGTGGAATGCTTGTAGTATTATCCGGACGTGAGCCTGAACTTGCTCCCTGGTGCGGCCGCGCACCAGCCAGTCGTCTAGATAAGGGAACACCTGTATCCTTTGTCGACGAAGGTATGCTGCCACGACAGCCATACATTTGGTGAACACTCTCAGAGCCGTGGACAAGCCGAAGGGAAGGACGGCAAATTGGTAGTGCACATTGTTTACTACAAATCGAAGGAAGCGCCTGTGAGGGGGGTAGATTGCTATATGAAAATATGAGTCTTTCATGTTGAGGGCGGCGTACCAGTCTCCAGGATCCAGGGAAGGGATAACGGTCCCCAAGGAGACCATGCGGAACTTCAACTTTACTATGAATTTGTTGAGTCCGCGTAGGTCTAAAATGGGTCGCAGACCCCCTTTTGCTTTGGGGATCAGGAAGTAGCGTGAGTAAAACCCCCTGCCCCTTAACTCTGGGGGAACCTCCTCTATGGCCCCCATAGAGAGGAGCCCCAAAACCTCCTGTGTAAGGAGATGCTCGTGAGAAGGGTCCCTGAAGAGGGACGGGGAGGGGGGGAATGAAGAAAACTAGAGAGCGTATCCCCTCTCCACCGTGCGAAGGACCCAACGGTCGGAGGTTATAAGGGACCAAGCACGGTGGAAATGGGAGAGGCGATCCCGAAAGAAAGGAGATGGATCCTGGGTAATGGCTGGCGCGCCGTCCTCGAGCGCCCCTTCAAAAGTTTTGCCTAAGTCATGAAGGTGGCCTAGAAGGGCCTTGGTTCTGACCAGGTTGGGGGCCGGTCGACCTCCGTCTACCACCTCGTCCCCGCCTTCTGGGGAAGTCCTGTCTCGGACGAGGAGGAGGAGGGTAGAACCTTTGTGGCTGGGGCCTAAAGAGCCTCTGCTGGGGTCCTGGGACATGTATTCCCAGGGAGCGCATGATGGTTCTGGAGTCCTTGAAGCTCTGCAACCGAGAGTCCGTCTTGTCCGAGAACAACCCCTGGCCCTCGAACGGCAGATCCTGCAGGGTCTGCTGCAGTTCTGGCGGTAACCCCGAAACCTGGAGCCAGGAGACGCGTCGCATGGCTATCCCAGACACTAGTGTCCTGGCGGCCAAGTCCACAATGTCCAAGGAGGCCTGCAGGGAGGTCCTAGCCACCTTTTTTCCTTCCTCCACTAGGGCCCCGAACTCCTCCCTCGAGTCCTGGGGGACCAACTCCTTAAATTTACACATGGAATTCCATGAGTTGTAATTGTACCGACTCAGGAGCGCCTGCTGGTTTGCGGCTCTGAGCTGCAGACCCCCCGCTGAGTAAACCTTGCGTCCAAACAAATAGAAGCGTTTAGCGTCCTTCGATTTGGGCACTGCCGCCTGCTGACCATGGCGTTCTCTAGCGTTCACTGAGGAAACTACCAATGAACATGGCGGAGGATGTGTATAGAGGTACTCATGGTCTTTAGAGGGGACAAAGTACTTCCTCTCTACACCTCTGGCAGTGGGAAGGATGGAGGCCGGGGTTTGCCATATGGCATTAGCGTTAGCCTGGATCATACGGATAATGGGCAATGCCACCCGGGATGGGGCATCAGCTGAAAGGATGCTCACCACCAGGTCCTCCACCTCCACTATCTCCTCAGCCTGTAAGTCCATATTTCGTGCCACCCTACGCAACAAGGCTTTGTGGGCACCGAGGTCTATTGGAGGTGGGCCTGAGGCTGTTGTACCCGTTACTGCCTCATCCGGGGAAAATGAGGACACCACCTCAGGGGGTAAAGGATCCATATGAGGGTCCGTCTCCAAGGGTCCCTGATGTGCAGGATCCCCTGCACCAGGGTCTGGGGCCTGCGTGGGTGTCGGCACCGAAGCCTCCATGCTCCCCGGGGGAGGACAGGAGATGGTGGCCTCAGGAACCCTGGGCTCAGAGTGTGCCGAGCGAGAGGCCGCTGGTGGAGCCCCTTGACCTTGGTGATACGCCCATGGGGTCCAGAAAGACCAATGCACAGGGTCCTGTCTAAGGTCCTCTGCCCCCTCCTGCCAATGACCCAAGTCGTCTGCAGCCTGACCCTGAGCAGGGTATGCTGAACGGGAAGCCCGATCTCAAGGGCCAGGGCAGTGCCGAGCGTGGTTGCAGGGACTCATCCTGGTATGGTGCCGAGCGGTGCCGGTCCACCGGTGAACGGTCTCTGCGCGGTACCAGTGAACGGTACCGGGATCGAGAACGGTGCCGATGGCCATGTCGGTACCGGGATCCAGATCTGGATCGGGAAGACGAAGACCGTCTGTAGACTCTGTGCCGGGAGCGGCCTCGCGAACGGGAGCAGCGCTCATACCGGTGCTGAGAACTGCGTCTGGACTCCGACCGGTAGCGATGCTCAGGTCGGTGCCGAGAAGTAGACCGGTGCCGGGAGGAAGATCTGGGCCGCGAGTACGACCGGCGCCGAGATGAAGATCGGTGCCGGGACTGCGAGCGGCGTCAGGACCTGCTCCGAGACTGGGAGCGGTGCCGCGAGTCCACGCTCGGAGCTGGCGGGCTTATCAGAGCAGGCTTGCCCCTGGATTGCACAGAACGAAGGGCATGCGGTGCCGCAGGTTGAGACAGCGCCGGCCCCGTGAGGGCAATGAGGTCTTTCGCTGTAGCAAAAAAGTCTCCGGTGTAGAAGGGAGACAGGGCTCCACCACCGGACGAGGCGGTGAGCCAGTCCGCACCGGACTCAGTGGCCCTACACCCGGTGCTGGAGTCAACGGTGTTGACGAAGCCTGCCCCCTCTGGCATTCCGAAGCCAGATGCGGCTCTATCACCGGTGCGGGGGGAGCCGGTGCCTGTTGGACGGCAGCGTCCTTGGTCTTGTGGGATCTTTTATGTCCTGGAGACAGGGACCGGCGCCGAGGGGCTTGCAGCGGACGCGGTGCCGAGGGAGGACGGTGCCGTGGGGCCTTATCCGCGTCTGCTCGCGGTGCAGTACCAGAGGATGCGGCTGGGGCACTGCGCACCAAGGCGCTCGGTGCCGGAACTTGGCGCGCCGAAGGAGGATCTGGGCTAAGTGCCGCCTCCATAAGGAGCTGCTGAAGTCTAAAGTCCCGCTCCTTTTTGGTCCTGGGCCTGAAAGCCTTGCAGATCTTACACTTGTCCGCCTGGGGAGACTCCCCTAAACACTTCAGACAAGAGTCATGAGGGTCTCCTGTTGGCATAGGCTTAGCACAGGTCGCGCACGGCTTAAAGCCAGGAGCCTTGGGCATGAGCCCGGCTGTGTGCCGGGGGAGGGGGGGGGAGAGAGGATAATAGCCCCCTTAACCCCCGCTAACTACTTACAACTATCTATAATTACTCTTCAAACTATTAACTACAAACTACTAATGTAAGAATACACTTAACTATCTACAAAAACTAACGAATAAAGCTAGGGAGAGTGGAGTACAGCTATGCCGCGCTCCACAGTTCCAACGACTGTCACGGGCAATAAGAAGGAACTGAGGGGATGCTGGGTTGGCTGGGGTATATATCCAGCGCCATGAAGGCGCCACTCCAGGGGGCTCCACAGCCGACCCACCGGGTGTTGCTAGGGTAGAAAATTCTCCAACGATCATGCACACGGCACGCGCACACCTAGTTGGAATCGATATGAGCAAGCATTCAAAGAAGAACTGATTTAGACTGGGTGGAACCACAATCTGGACATTTTCTATCCCTTGCACAATTTTTTTAATCTGTATATTTCTCAGCTATCCTAGAGATCTTGAAGGGTGAACACCGGCCTTAGGAACAAGAAAGTGGTGGGCTGGCAGGTCATTACTCCTCCACTACTGGAAAAGCACCCATGGGAACTGCAAAGCTGGTATGATTCCCAGGCAGCTCTGAAAGGTGCCCAACAGAAAACTACTAGGCAGAGATCAAGAAAAATAAGATAATTTCCCTGTTAGGAGGAGGAAGAGAGCTACAGAGAACCATTACCTTACAACTGGAGGGAGAGTAAACAGAGAATATAGTGCAGTGGAGAATTTCTCAAGACGACATTTCCTGAGTCTTGAAAGGGGGAAAAAACATGTAGTGCCACTGAGCCAAAGCTGTAAGAAGGGCCCAGTAGTAATAGCACGTCAGGGGATGGACGTTCATAAGAAATAGGCTCAAACTTAAGAAGTTCTTGACTATAGATGCAAAGATTTCCAAATACTTATGAGAATATTTAGAACGTATATAATAAATATATTGACTTTGAGTTGCAGATCACCAAAACGTATGTCAGCTCTGAGTATGATCATGCCACTGAAAAAAAATCCATTACAAAATCATAATCTTGGACTGGTGCTTAAGTATCTTAAAATTAGATCCCTTAAGGATTCTTAAAATTACAATAGTAATAACAGCAATTAACTTTTTAAATCTGATATCAGTCAAGCAAAGCTTCTAGAATGTTAATTTCTATCGATAGCTTGTGCTTTATGGTAAGTGAAAAGCAATCACATTATCTGCAAATAAAACATTCCTAATGATTCATAACATCACTTATGAGATGCAGACAAGCATGCACAAAGTACTTCATGTTTATTAGCATTAAGCCCATTTTGAAACTATTCTTTCAGGTACAATGCAGAGTTAACAAAAAAGGTATCTTTTTCAAGCTGTTAAATGATAAAGGCCTGTGGATGCAAAGTGTTTTGACAAGATCAAGAAAATAGAGGACTTGTCAAATAATAGATATTTTGACAGTTAAATAAGAACTCCATATTTATATTTGAACCTGTAGTTATACATCATTACAGAATTTTTGACATCTGCATCTACGATAATATGAGTTCTTAAAGTCAGATATCCTCCAGCTCTGCCCCATTAAGGAAATTCATAAGACTGCATCAAGAATTCAATAGGCTACAGAAAAAAAAACAAAGTATTTTGACCATTTTACTATGAGGCCCATTAATACACTAACATCAAGGAGATACAAATTATGTACCTCATAACCTCAAACCAGCTATTCTGATCGCTTATGCACTCATTCTCTGAAAGGGAGATGGTTTAGTGTAGAATAATGAAATGCTGACTTTAAAACGTGTGACTTCCCTTTTATCAGAATATATTACATATTCTCTTTAAATCCCTCCACAAGAAGGCTGCTAAACAAAACAAAATCGCTGTAAAATGCAATTTAGGTAAGGTTAGAATTCTACTTGATCATTAAGAGCATCTTAAATGGGTGTAAGTGTGTGTGCATGCAACAGAAATAATTACAATTAAGAGCTCTTCATATTTAAATATTACTATTCACAAGAAATTTGAATACAGGCATCTGGATAAGAATATACTGAAAAAGACATATCAAATTCTCCTCTGCATCCAGTTTCTTCTGGGCACAGCCAAGAAAGGGGGAGGAAGGCTTCAGAATATAAATTAATTGTAAGTTATTTCTTAAATGAATTAATTGGACAGAAAACAAAGATGAGATTGCCAATTATAAGTAAAACAAATGGGAAAGTAATTGTACTTAATGTGCTGCTTAATATTTAAACTATGACAAAGGACTAGGACAATGAGAACCTTGTGTATATGACAGAAAAAGATGAACAGAGTGCAAACAAAGTATACTAAAAAAATCCACCTCTCTCTCAGTTGATACTAGTCTATCAATAGGCCATAAAAGCCTCATCTACTCCTGAATCCAATACACATGACACAGTGTATTTTTTTAAAAATATTTTTCGATTTTTAATTAACATTTTCTGAAATTTATAAGTTTAATTCTTGACAATTTCCTTGGTTAAATTATTTTGTCAGAACTATTTCCCATTTCTGTCTTTTTTCACACATTGTATGAATTTTTAATGTGCATTTATTTTCCATTAAAATATTAAACCATATATAAGGCTTCAATTAGTTTTCATCTTATTGGCACTTGATATGAAAACTGTAAACATTTAATGCTATTTTAATGTGAGACTAATAAATAACTTTGAATCTACAGGAAAATAGTATATTTTAGTAATTTACACATACAAAAATCTGATCCATCCTATGCATTGCAGGTTAAGCACATGCTTCAGAGAAATATTAAAAAAATCTAGTTAGTAAAGCTGTGTGCAGTTAGTGGAACTGATAAAATCTCCAATACCAACACATGTCCATATAAAATGCATGCTTGGGATGGTGAGCCCTTATACCTTTAGTTCTTTAAGTCCCTGTATGTATCTCCCCTCTACATCTTGTATCTGGTCCTTAAGATCATAGATATCCTGCAGGACATAGGAATGAACCATTGCATAAAAGAGGGAAAATAGTTTACAGTTGAAAATTTTGTGAAGAAAATAGGACTTTAGCTTTGCATATTTTTCAGTCAAATGCCAGAGCGCAAAATAAAATATACAAAACATTTTTAACACAGAGAAATTGAAAACAATCCTCAAATCAGTGAAAAATTCTGACTATTTTGTTATGCAACCATTGTTTGAAAACTACTAGTATTAAAAATTACTCAGTCTCATTTTTTAAATCTATCCAACAATTTCTAATGTTATTAAAATAAAATTTGTTTCAGTACTCAGCTTCCAGTGCCACAAACATTTATATATGTAAGTAGTAACATTGCTGTAACATGCATCTATATTTCCTCACCGTCTTAAAATGATAGCTCACATTTTATTTTTCTATGTCAAATAAGCAGAAATCCCATCTCCCTCTCTACCGCCCCATCATATTAGACAAACCCTCCTGCTTTTTCAAATCAGTAACAGAGTTTACCCGTAATTCACTTAACGAAACATCAGGATCCACCAAACTGCTTGTATCCCCACTTCCTCGTCTGGATGAATTCCCACTCAGAGGAGTTGTACTTGCTGAATTGCGAGATGCCGGCTTAAAAAAAAGAATAAACTATATCAGGATTCATACTATGATATTTTCTGAGGTGGTAGCCTCCCACTTAGTGATATCTGTCACATTTCTCATAATAAATTACTTGACAATTAAAAACTGAAAACATACATTTAAAAAATCCTGTTTTATACCTGACTTAAAATTCGGGTTCTATAATATCATACTTTTGACCAAGTTGATTTCCAGAATCTAGTTTATATCTTGGTCTGCTGGCTCCATATGCATGCTATGATATATGATCAGTTTTGTTGATGAGATGTTTACAAAATACTTTGGTTGAGGTGATGTAACAGTGAAGAGAAAAACTAAAATAAGTAGCTTATCAATCATCATCATATTTTTACTTATATCCTACAGAAATTTGAAGTTCTATACTTAGGTACATGTTGCTAGTGGGCTTGTTGTGCTGGAACGATCTCAAAGTTTCAACACTTTTAATAGTCATTTTAATCCCTCCCACACAAGGACTTGGAGCAATGTCTGCAACAGCAGTTAAAAAAATCTGAGTTTTTCCAGTCCTGTCCCCTTCATATTCAATCTCTTTGCTCAACATTTCCTGACATATGGGGATGAACTGTATAAATAAAATAGCTCCTTTAAGAGACATTCCCTTCCTATGGGAAATAAAGGGACAGGAACAGGAATGTTAAACTAGGCTTTACACAGAGCTTTACAAGTGTCGTTTTACAATTAACACTGTCAAAAAGTATTAGGATACAAACACTACTAAAACATATGGCATATAAACTTTTGGAGATATTTCAAATTGACTATAATTAAAGCAAGAAAATTGACTTTCAATCTTTTAACAAACAAACATACCCTGGTGTAAATTTCAGAATACGGTTTGTCACACTTCTCTTCCAGCTGGAGAGAGAAAAAAGTGATTATAATTATTCATTTTGTGACTGAACAGCTGTAATACATTTGTGTTCACCAAGCATAATGAGATGTACATAATCCACAGGATTACAAAGAATGGTTTACAACGCTCCACAACTTAATTTTAATTGTAGCATTTACAAATAAATTAATGATTATAATTAAAAATAAAATGTAGGTTATCTAAAATTTCTATTCAGGTAAAAACCTTTGTTAATATTAGAGAACTGAGAACAGAAATTATTTTCAGTATTCTAAATCTCAGCATAGCAGTGATTGCGATGGTAAGCAGAATAGCAAACACTAACCTTTTTGGAAGTCTGGTTTAGATCACAAATGAAATCAGTTTTGAGTGTCTTAATCTAGTCACCAGAAAACACACCACACTATTTGTTAGAACTGGCAGTCACATCAAGACAAATAACAGAGGTTGAAGAAGGCATGATCGAAGAAGGCTAACTATTTCCAATAGCTAACTATTTATTTCAGACAATATTTTAATTAATCAAGCTTGACCAGAAACACACACATCTGTTATAGGAAGTCTCGATGTACTAAAACTTTTGTGTGAATGTGTTAATTTTATTACTCAGACTTATTTCAACATTTTCTTCAGTCAAAAATCCAAATGAAATGTAAGCCTAAGACATTACAAATCTATACATTTTTAATAAGTATAAATAGCTTTTCCAGAACAACTTATCCAATAATTGTCTTCAACACAAATATCTAATTCTTTTTGCCCTAAACTAATGGAGAAGAGTTAAGAGGATTTGGCATCACAGCAGAAGCAAAGTTCATACAATTGTGAAGACATCAGTTCTCCATGTCTCACGTTCTTTCCTGGTTTCAGCTTTAGAGCTGCCACTGCAGCATATGTTACTACCGGAAGCAGATAGCCATTATTAAGACAGTCTACTGATTGATTATCTGATAAGGACTCTGTCTCAAAGAGTTGTAACTTACAACTCCCTTTTCCCACGATCAACTGTGAACCTGCACTACATTGATTGAATCCAATCTTCACTATAGAGTATCAATTAGAAAATTTTAATTATGTAATTTTTATTGCTACCATAAAAACAAGACTTAAGAATCCATTCACACAACAGCAATTCTAGTAAACGAGAAAATAATGCTATTAACCATTCTCAACACATTGTCACGTCCTTGTAACAGAGAACGCTAATATCCGTAAAAGTAACTTTATTTAAAAAATTACAAGCCTAAATTTCAATTTGAAACAGAATGCACACTGCAACTGAGATCTATCCATGCTCTGAACATACTGCTGCAAACAGTGATGGTGAATAACATACATGGTGGTGACAATAATACTGCTCTATGTTTTTTCATCTGAAAAGAAAAAGTATTTTGCTAACTTGAAGTGTGGTTCTACTCTTACAAGTAATTGTAAATTGGGTATTGGGGGGACTAGCTGTTCATTGTATCTGAATGATTGGGACAGTCTACTAGAAAAAGGAGGGATTTTGGGCACCAAATTCTTAGCTCAGTTAAATAGGAATAACTGGTGGTAGAACGTGGCCCTGCAATTGGAATTAAGATAATTCTGTCAATATATGAAAAAGGAGTAGAATCCAGTTTATACTCCCATAACTGTGTGGCCATGGGATGGCTACCAGCACCCCAAACTCTTTTGGGGGGGGGGGTCACTAAAGCACGCAGATACTCTTTGAAAACACTCAGCAAATAAGGTTTGTGGAATAAAAGGGTGCCAGTTTTGCACAGTAACTTGTTATTTCATACCAAAACCACAGTTTACTCTCAAAGGTTTTTAGGCTTATTATATAAAGGACATCAGACGTACATTCCTTACGTATTTATAGCATGCAGTGTTGCTGTAGCCATGTTGGTCCCAGGATATTAGAGACACAAGGTGGGTGAGGTAATGTCTTTTACTGGACCAACTTCTGTTGGTGAGAGAGAGGAGCTTTCAAGCTTACACAAAGCTCTTTTTCAGGTATACAAAGCACTCATACAAATGGATGCATAAACTGTTAATGATTCCAGTACATGATTATATATTATACACAATACAATTAGATAGTTATAAATTCATGTATAGCTCAGGCAAAGGACAAAATAATTTTCTGAACTGTGTTAAAAAATAGCATTCCAAGAGATAAGAGATTTGTTTTTATTCAGTGCACATTCTGTTATTTTCTAATAAGAAAACTGGCAGTTAGTTTAAAAAACAGCTACAAAACTCATTCACTATTGAGTAAATTCTACTGTTCTGAGGTTTTTTCCTTTTTCAGGCAGTTATTCTTTTTTTCAGTAAAGTAAGAAAACTCATCATTAGTAGCCCGTTGTATTCATTACAATATCATAATATGCATTACACTCACACTATTTAAATCTGGGATACTGACATCGTCCACATCAGAAACAATGCTCCCCCTGCGATTGGAACGACTAAAATAATCAGCTGCAGTTTCACTTTGATCAGAAAAATCAGTTGACTTCAAAGCCAGATTAAAAAAGAAAAAGAAAAGATGAATAAAGGGTAGAATGGAAGACATTTTCATTGAATGAAGATAAAGCCCTTTCCACTATAAGGTACAATT
This sequence comes from Malaclemys terrapin pileata, assembly GCF_027887155.1. NCBI lineage: Eukaryota > Metazoa > Chordata > Testudines > Emydidae > Malaclemys > Malaclemys terrapin. Next base: position 201,701,005 of record NC_071506.1, on the reverse strand, counting down.
ATATTTCAATATAAATCAAATTAAAAATATCAACTACTGCAATTTGCTCTTGGCATTTCTCACGTTTAATAATGATACAACGACTCAATTCCTCTTCTTACTGTTTTTGGTAATTTAAATGTTCCTATTTAAAGACTTACACATGTATATTAGTTTTAAGTGCACAATACCAATACATTTGTTTTTGTCAAAAAAGAATGCGTCTCAGATCTACCACTACTTTCCCTGTGACTATTCAACAGTTTGATTGTATTCTTAAATTATGATTTACAGCATTTCTAAGGTTACTGATATCTTCCTCTGAAACGACTAACATTTATGAATTTTACCTTCCCATTCCAATTAATTTAAAATGGGTTTTGGCACCAACATTGTGCCAGATATGATGGATAATGAATGACAATTGCAGTTGAACACTATTTGAGATCCTTTTCCCAATCACAATAAAAAGAGAGAGCTTTATAACAGTAAAGAGCAAACTTTCCAATCACAAGTATAGCTCAGAAAACTGTACAAAATTAAGTACAAAGTATCTGCAAAAATAACAAACAGAGCCTGGTAACAGAACAAAGTGTGCATTAGAACAAGTTATAATTATCCACATTACAATCTGGTGGACAGAGCCCTGTGCGGATACAAAATTTATATCCGCAGATGTGGATATAAATCCGTATCTGCAAAGCTGCAGGGCTCTATTGGGAACTACAGTGGCGAAAGCAGCAGCATGTTGGGCCGCCACTCCCAGAAGCCAGTACCCCGCGCCAGCAGCTGCTCCAGCATGGCTGTACCACCCTCAGCCCCGCCCACTGAGGTGGGCACCAGGCTGACTGGCAGCTGTCCCTGGTTGTGGAGCCCCAGTGGGTGGGGCTAGGGGCAGTACAGTCATGCCAGAGTTGCTGCCGGCGCAGGGCGCTGGCTCTGGGTAGCAGCGGCCCAACATGATGCTGCTTCTGTTGCTGTGGTTCCCAGTAGAGCCCTGCAGCTCCACAGATACCGATTTATATCTGAGGATATAAAGTTTGTGTCTGTGCAGGGCTCTACTGGTGGATACTGCCCTAACTGAAGTGAAATATTTCTTTAAACTGATAGTATTCATATTAAATGTAATATGTTCAATGGAAAGTATTTCCTTATCATGCGTTCCCTGATGTTAATTATTTTGTCACAGAGCTGCAGATGTGGTCAGAGCTATGAACGTTACATGTGTATAAAGAGTGCTGATATGACTGAAGGTATCTAAATTAAAAAAAAAAGGTATAAAATACTATTTGATCCAACATGCTTATTCTCTCTTGGTTTGTCTTCATCCCATTTTCACAATTTTTAAAAATAACCCTTGATAAACAAGTCACTGATGTAATCTGACTTCCTTTGTAGTCTGTCAATTGCTTTTCTCATTTTATGTTTATGGCCCTTCACATACAATATTTCTGTCTGAACCCCTATGTAGTCAGTTATTTGTGCTTTGAATATTAGAAGCTGCATTTTAGTCATTGCTACACGGAGTCCATGATTTTTATGGCTTTTAAAAAAAATCCACGGCTTCATATCCATGACTTAAACTGCTGGGATTTAATTTGTGAGTAAGTGGGTAGATAATATAACAGTGAACCAATTTCACTGAGAACCCTGAAATCTGTAAAGTTGAAATCTGGACTGTACAAGAGCTTGAGAAAATAGGAGCTCAGGATTAATATGATTAGAAGGACCAGTCAAGTTAACTTTCTGTGAAAAATTTAATGATGATTAAACGTGGTACTAATTGATGGTCCCAATCAATGTCTGACTGCACATACACACTGAAAGACCATGCGCTGGCTCCAAAAAGTTAGCAATCTAAATATCACAAGAACAGACAAATTGCATGTAATTTCTTAGGTTTTTAAAAAAGCAAACCCACATTGGTCATCAGCAGGGTTGGAACATTTAGATCCACTGTACAGACCTCTGACACTTCAACTAACAGAATAAGTGATAGTACTAATAAGTTGTCATCCTCTAGACAGACCAGCACTAAATGGTCACTTTAGTGAATGGAACACACTAAATGGAACACACTTTACCAGTGAGTTTCAAAGACCACCCAATACCTTCACCCATCCAGTCCCAGTCTCTCAACCTTGGGCTCCTTTATCCAATTTCAGTCTCACCCTCAGATTCCTAATCTCCTTGTCTAGCCAGTCCCAGTCTCCCCATCTGGGCTCCTCCAAAAGTCCCAGTCTTTCCTATATCTCAGCTCCTCACCCAACCTATCTCCACAGAACCCAGCTGTGTCTTGTCTTGTCCCACTGCCTTGTCTTGTCCCACTCTGAGGCTTATTACCACAATCTACTGTCTCCTCTGGTGTGACTCTCCTTCATGTCCCCTCACCATATTCAAGTTGGCTCACTTCTTCCTTCACGCTGCCCGGGTTTAGCAGCATGAGCATTGAGAAAACAGGAGAGACAGTCTTCCTGCTTTCTCTTCCTGTATCCATCATCACAGTAGACCAAAACAGCCAGAGCAACAGTGGCACAGAAAGTGCTGCTCATTCCCTGCAGCCTTGTGCTGTAGCATGGTCAGTACAGATGGACTCTTCTGAGAATTTATCTGCTTCATTGTAACAAGTCTCTACTGAGTATATGTGAACTGGGATTTTTTCCAAAGGATTATGACTTGGCCAATTTTTGGTGGCTTTTCATAGGAACAGAAAAAGACATTTTTTTGTTACAAAAGCCATCCCCTGCCAAATTTCAAATCCCTACTCCAAAACATGGAGGTTCTAGAGCAGGGGTAGGCAATAATTTTCGCAGGGAGGCCACTCCACGAATTTTGCTAAGTCTTCACAGGCCGCATATTTCTACTATATTAATGGGGGAGTGCAGGGTCTGGGAGGTAGTTTGGGTGCAGGAGGGAGCTCTGGGCTGGTGCAGAGTGTTGGGGTGCAGAAGAGGGTGCAGGGTTCTGGAGGGAGTTTGGGTGCAGGAGGAGGTTCTGACCTGGGGCAAGGGATGCGAGGTTCAGGCTCTGGACGGGAGGTGCTTACCACAGGGGCTCCCTGCTGGTGGCGCAGCAGGGCTCAGGCAGGCTGCCTGCATGCTGGGGCCCCACGCTGCCAGGGGTGGCATGTTTATAGAAATTTTGGTGGTGCCCAGAACCCGCCCCTGCCCAAACTCTGCCCCCCACCTGCCCAAGACTCTGGGAGGGAGTTTGGGTGAGGGAGGAGGTCTGGGGTACAGGCCCTACGCTGGGGCAGGGGATTGGGGTGAAGGCTCTGGGAGGGAGTTTGGGGATGGGAGGGGTGCAGAGGGATGGGGTACAGGGGTGAGGGCTGTGGCTGTAGATGAGGGGTTTGGAGTGTGGGGGGCTCAGGGCGAGAGTAGGGGTGTAAGGGGTGAGGACTCTGTCTGGGGCTGGCAATGGGGGTTTGGGGTGTGGGAGGGGCTCTGAGTGAGAGTAGAAGGGGGGGCATGAGGGCTCTGGCTGGGACTGGGGATAGGGTTGTCATAACTAGAAAGGGCAGGGTAAGAACCCTCCTGTATACAATACTATAAAATCCCTCCTGGCCAGAGGCACCAAAATCCTTTTACCTATAAAGGGTTAAGAAGCTCAGGTAACCTGGCTGACACCTGACCCAAAGGACAATAAGGGGACAAGAGATACTTTCAAATCTTGGGGGCGAGGGAGGAAGTCTTTGGTTTGTGTGGGTTTTTTAGCGTGGGTTCGCTCTTGGGACTAAGAGGGACCGGACATCAATCCATGTTCTCCAAATCTTTCTGCACAAGTCTCTCATATTTCAAACTTGTAAGTAACAGCCAGGCAAGGCGTGTTAGTTTTATCTTTGTTTTCTCAACTTGTAAATGTTCCTTTTGCTAGAGGGTTTACCTCTGTTTGCTGTAACTTTGAACCTAAGGCTAAAGGGAGTTCCTCTGGGCTCTTTAAATCTGATTACCCTGTAAAGTTATTTTCCATCCTGATTTTACAGAGATGATTTTTTACCTTTTCTTTTAATAAAATTCTTCTTTTAAGAACCTGATTGATTTTTCATTGTTTTAAGATCCAAGGGTTTGGATCTGTATTCACCAGGACTAATTGGCGAGGGGATTATCAAGCCTACCCAGGAAAAGGGGTTTAAGGGCTTGGGGGGCTATTTTGCGGGAAGAGGAACTCCAAGTGAACCTTTCCCTGTTTCTTGTTAAAGCACTTGGTGGTGGCAGAGGAGTACTAGGTTTTAACCTAAGCTGGTAGAAATAAGCTTAGGGAGGTTCATGCGGGACCCCACATCTGTACCCTAGAGTTCAGAGTGGGGAAGGAACCTTGACAAAGGTGTTTGGGGTGCTGGAGAGGCTCAGGGCTTGGGCAGAGGGTTAGGGTGTATGGGGGGGGATGAGGGCTCTAGCTGGGACTGAGGATAAGGTGTTTGGGGTACTGGAGGGGCTCAGGGCTAGGGTAGAGGGTTCAGGGTATGGAGGGGGGATGAAAACTCTGACTGGGGGTGTGGGCTCTGGAGTGGGGCAGGGCTGGGGATGAGTTTGGGGTGCAGGCAGGCTGCTCCGGGACAGGGGCCAGAGAGGACGACTCCCAGCCCTTTTCCTGCCGGCAGCAGCAAGCTTTGGGGGAGAAGCCCCTCTTTCCTGCCCCCCCCAGCAGCACACTGTCACTGCACGTGCTCCTAGGGCCCCTCTCAGGTTCAGGAATCTCCCTCGCCTCCCCCGTAGTGGGTGCCGTGGAGTTCTGCATGTGCCTCCTCCCCTGCTGTTGCCACTGACTGTAGCCTCACTGGGGGGTGAGGGATGGGGCTGCCTCCTTGCCCAGCATGGGGCAGGAGCGGTGACTGCAGGCAGGGAGGCTCTGTGCTGCCAGAGGGTCCTGCCAGAAAAGGGAAGGGTCTGAGGGGGAAGGGCAGGCTCAGAGTCAGTCTGCCCTGGCAGTGGAGATGGGGGGCACTAGGACCCTGCAGCAGCAGTTGCTGCAGGGAGGCAACATGGAGCTGCACAGGGAAGAAACAGTCAGTGACTCTCTGCGGGAAAGGCAAGCGGGGGCAGCAAATTGGGGCCGGGGGACATTCGGTGGAGGCGCGGGGAGGCTGCAGGTGGGACTGAGTCCCCCCCCCCCCCCCCACACCAGCCCCAAATATTGGTGGAGCTGGGCCCCTGGCTCTGAATATTGCTGGCACCTGAGCACCACGTGGGTATAGAACTCGCTGCCTATGCACGCTGCTCCCAAAGCGGCTGTGGCTGGCTGCTGCTGGCACGGTTTCCGGCCAATGGGAGCTATGGGGACAGTGCTGGGGGCGGAAGCAGCGCACAGAGGCGTGCCAGCAACAGCCAGTTGCCTCCAGGAGCGGCGTGGGGCCATGGCAGGCAGGCAGCCAGCCTTCCTGAGCATCCCGCTGCACCACGGGACTTTTAACGGCCCAGACTCGGAGATCGCAGAGGAGTCTGGACAGAAATGTTAGTCATGGCGGACTGGACAGAAATGTTAGATGGGTCAGATCCGGCCCCTGGGCTGTATTTTGTCCACCCCAGTTCTAGAGCTTCTCAACAAAACTTTTTTTTTTTTAATCTGGTAAAACCATGCATTTCCCCCTAATCTCATTGTCTGAAACAACTGAACCAGTTTGGCTGAAATTTTCAAAAAATATTCAGCCAGATGCAGATATCTGGCATGGAAAATTTCAGCCAGAAAAGTTAAAATTTGGCAAAGTTATAAGCAATTGAAAACAGGGTCTTATAATGGGAAGTAACGTTTGGCAACCTCAAATATAGGTGGCGCTACCAGTTCTGCCTATAATTATGTTTCTTTAAAAATTGAATTAGCTGAAAAAGCAATTCAAAAACATTCACCCAGTACAAATAAGGTCAGCTGTCTTATTTGAGCTGCATTATAAGACATATATAGAGACGTCATACAACTCTGTCCAAGTAATGTAATGGATTCCAAGAAAACACGACTCAGTGTGCAAACAACCAATGGGTGCACACAAGTTGTAAGTGAATAGGGGTGTCTACTTTCCTTCTCTCACAAGCAGCCCTTCATATCTGTGGAACAGTATGTGCTATAATAAATAAAATAATTAGGGATCTTAAAAAAAGTTAAGATGCCACCAAAAGCATCAGACAATTGCATGCAACCTGGCTCACCATGCTATCACTCCGCCCTCGGATGGCACGATTAGAGGATGTGGTACTTCCTGTTTCATTGTCTGTAAACTACAAAGATTAAAATGCATGTATTTACAGCTGATTGACTGCAGTCCAAACAATTTCTATCTTGAAATAAGTAATTCACAGAATATCAGTGAATGAGGCACACACAGTACATAAAATACAAATTTAAAGAAAAAAGTTACCTTCTCGTAACTGTTGTTCTTCGAAATGTTCTTCGAAATGTGTTGTTCATGTCCATTTTAATCGTGTGTGTGTGTGTGTGTGCGTGCATGCATGGCAGCTGGAAGATTTTTCCCCTAGAAGTATCCGTTGGGTTGGTCCAGGCGCCCCCTGGAGTGGCGCCATCATGGCACTCAACATAGGGCCCTACTGACCCACCACCCCATTAATTCCTTCTTGCCGGGTACTTTGACAGAGGGGTAGGAGGCAGGGTATTGGAATGGACATGAACAACACATCTCAAAGAATAACAGTTATGAGAAGGTGAGTAACTGTTTTTTCTTCAAGTGCTTGTTCATGTCAATTCCAATCAGGTGACTCCCAAGGCTAAGTTCAAGAGGTGGAGTCGGAGTTGTCCACTGACAGGAGCACTGCTCTAACAAAGGCCACATCATCTCTGGCCTGCCGGGCGGACCCACCTATTTGGAAAGGACCAGATTGAGGTCCCAGGTCAGAGCTGGTTATTGAACGTGCGGATATAACCTGTTGATACCTTTCAGAAAACAGCTGATCATAGGGTTGGCAAAGATCGACCGGACCTCTGCGCCTGGATGGAAGGCAGAGACAGAAGCCAAGTGAACCCTTATTGAGGACACGGACAGTTCCTGCTGCTTGAGATGGAGAAGGCAGTCCAGTATGAGTGGTATAGAGGCAAGCGTCAGGCACAAATGATGCTGTGCTGACCAGATTGAGAATCTCTTCCACTTGGCAAAGTAGGTAGCCCTGGTGGAGGGTTTCCTACTGCCAAGGAGAACTTGTCTAACCGGGTCCAAGCAGGAGAGCTCCAGGGGGTTCAGTCATGGAGCTTCCATGCCGTGAGGTGCAACGACTCGAGGTTCAGGTGCGGGAGACAGCAGTGATCCTGAGTTATTAAGTCTGGAAGGAGCAGCAAGATGCCCATGGACATTTCCACGAGAAATTGTACCATTGTTGGCGGGACCAGGCTGGAGCTATCAATATCACTGAAGCCTTTTCCCTCTGTATCTTGAGAAGCACCTTGTGAATGAGAGGGATGGGTGGGAACGCATAGAGGAGACGGCCTCCCCATAGGAGGAGGAACACATCCACGATGGAATCCAGGCTGAGATTCAGGAAGGAGCAAAATTGCTGGCACTTCCTGTTGCATCATGCGGCAAACAGGTACATTTAGGGAAAGCCCCACCGTTGGAAGATGGAGTTTGCGACATCCGGGCATAGGGACCACTTGTAGCCATGAAATGACCTGCTGAGACCCTCCGCCAACTTGTTCTGTACTCCCAGGAGGTACGATGCTTTCAGGTGTATCGAATGAGCTACACAAATGTCCCACAGCATGAGGGCTTCCTGGCACAGGGGAGAGGAGCATGCACCTTCCTGTTTGTTGATATAGAACATCGCCTGGTGTTATCAGTCATAACTGATACACATCTCCCTGTCAAGTGGTCTCGGAAAGTCTGGCATGCCAGGCACACCGCTCTCTGATATTGATGTGGAGAGTGAGTACCACCTAAAACCAGAGGCCTTGTGTCTTGAGGTCTCCCAGATGTGCTCCCCAGCCCAAAGCTGATGCGTCCATCACTAGTGAGTGGGATGGCTGAGGACCGGTGAAGGGAACCCCTGCACACACTACCTGCGGGTCCAGCCACCACTGAAGGGAGTTGAGGACTGGGCAAGGCAGAGACACAACCCTGTCCAAACTGTTCCGAGCCGGCCAATACACCGAGGCTAGCCATGATTGGAGAGGCTGGAGTATGAGCCTGGTGTGTTGCACCACAGGTACAAGAGGCCATGTGTTCTAGACGTTTCAGGCAATTCCTTGCTGCGACGGTGAGAAACTACCTGAGACTTCAAATGATGTCACCTAGGGCCCGAAACCTCGCTTCTGGGAGGTATGCCCTGGCCTGTGTCAAGTCCAGTACCGCCCTTTTGAACTCTATCCACTGGACAGGGGACAGAGTTGATTTCCCCATGTTCAGGAGAAGGCCCAGTTCGTCGAACGTCGTTCTTATGAAGTTGACTTGTGCCTCTACTTGAGCCCTGGACCAGCCCTTGATCAGCCAGTCATCGAGGTACGGGAACACTTGTACCTGGCACCTGCATAGGAATGTGACCACGACTGCCATACACTTGGTAAACATACGCGGCACTGCTGACAGGTTGAATGGGAGGACTGAACAGGTAGCATTTGTTGCTCACCACAAACCGGTAGTGTTGGTTGCTCACCTGCTGGACCTCGTATGGCAGACCTGAGACCTGGAGCCAGGAACCCCTTCTCATGGCAACCCTGGTAGCCATCACTCGAGTGGCTACATCAGCCCCGCTCAAAGCGGCCTGCAGTGAAACTCGAGAAATAAGCTTGCCCTCCTCAACCAGGGCCAAGAATTTGGCACGGGAGTCATACGGCAGCAGTTCTGCAAACTCTGCCATTGCCCCATATGTATTGTAGCAGTAGCTGCTGACAATGGCCTGCTGATTAGAAATGCGGAGCTGCAAGCCACCAGTGGAGTAGACCTTTTTCCCAAAAAGGCTGAGTTGTTTCGGCTCCCGATTCTTTGGGGAGGGGGTTTGGTAGCCCTGGTGCTCATGTTGGTTAGCAGCGTTCACGACCAGAAAATCTGGTGGAGGATGGGTATACAAAAGTGCTTGTAGCCCGTGGATGGCACAAAATAGTGTCTTTCATTGCGCTTAGCCGTAGAGGGCAACGAACCTGGGGTCTGCCACACGGTTTTTGTGGTGTCAGCAATGGTCTTTATGAAGGGTAGGGCAATACGTGCCAGTCTGGAGGAGATAAGGATATCCACCATTGGATCTGCATCCTCCACTACCTCCTCTGCCTGAATGCCCAGGCCCTGGGCATCCCTTTTCAGCAATTGCTGTAGGACCCTATTGTCCTGCAGAGCCGGGGATACCGAAGTGCCCGCCAGCGCTTCACCCGAAGAGGGAAAGGAAGAGACCCCCTCAAGGAGTGGCTGCTCTCTTCCCTCCACGCCCAAGGGGTCCCGAGGCACTTGGGGATCCTGGGCTGGAGCCGACAGAGTGCAGTGCCCCTCAGTGCTGCAGCTGTATGTGTTGGTGCTGAGGCTGCCGGTGCCGAAGTTGTTGAAGCCGGAACCAATGGTGTTGGGGCTATCGGTGCAGAGGTCGTCTGAGCTGATACCACTGAGGCTGGCGTAGGGGTTGGGATTGTGACGGCAAGGCGCGACGGAGCTACCCCCAATCCTGTCAATGCTGATGGTGCCGGAGGGAGTACGAAAGTGGCTGAGGCACCGATGCCGCCCTGGAATGTGACCGTTGGCTCCACCCTTGGCCTTGGTGAAAGGCCCAGGAAGTCCAAAAGGGCCACTGTGCCAGGGGCTGCCACTGCATAGGCCATGGTGCTGGGTAAGGGTGCTGGTCTCGTGATGACCTGGACCGTCTACTTCTGCTCCTACGAGATCGATAGGAGGCCGACTGACTCCGAGGTGTCCAAAAAGGAGGAGCACGGAGGAGTGGTATTTCGAGGAATGGAGGGTCCGCGTCGAGGGCTCAGGGACCAACAAGGCTGCTGACCCTGTACTGGCGCTGCGGAGCGGTGCACCGGGGATGGAGACTGCCGGGACATAATTGCGGGCTTTCCCCTTGACAGTGCCAAGGGAGCAACCGGTGCCGGTGACCTATCCCGTCTCAGCAGGGAGAACGGTGCCATAAGCTGGAGCAGGTCCCGGGCTGCCTCAAACACATCCGGGGTCGACGGGAGATGTAGTTGTCGGTTCAGCCTTGGCGAGCAAGAAGGCTTCGGATCTGACTGCCCTTCCACGAGGGCAGGAGTCAACGCGACCATCTCTGGCAGTGGGGCCGAAGTAGTGTGGCCCGACTTAGGTCTCACAATGGCCAGCTCCTTGGGTCTAGCCGGGGTGCGGGAACAACCCCTATCTGGCCTGCTCTTCTTCTGCGGCACCGGCGATTAAGACTGGTGCCTGCTTACGGCACGTGAGCCGCGAGTGGAGCCATGACGGTGCTGAGTAAAGACAAGGACTCTCAGCACCGATCTCTGTGCCGACGGTGCTGGGGCTCTGCGTACCGAGGAGAAGGTACACGGCGCCAGGTCCACTGACCCGGGGTTGGACTGGGGTCAGAGTGCCGCTTCCATTAGTAGGATCTTCAGGCACTGATCTCTATCTTTCAGCATCCTGGGGCGAACCCCCCTGCAGATCCTACAGTGACCCTTTTGATGGCTCTCCCACAGACACGTCAAACACAAAGTATGAGGATCGCTTCTGGGCATACACTTGTTGCAGACCTCACAGGCTTTGAAATCAGGAGACCACAGCATGCCCTAGTGCTGGGATAGAACTGTAGGGGAAACCCCTCCAAAGGAAACTTAGGAACTAAGGGTATGTCTTCACTACCAGCTGGATCGGTGGGCAGCGATTGATCCCCGAGCGCTCTCCTGTCAACTCCTGTACTCCAGCTCAGCGAGAAGCGCAGGCAGAGTCGACGAGGGAGCGGCAGCAGTCGACTCACCGCAGTAAAGACACCACAGTAAGTCGATTTAAGTATGTCGATTTCAGCTACGTTATTCACGTTGCTGAAGTTGCGTAACTTAGATTGATCCCGCCCCCTGCGCCCTCCAGCGTAGACCAGGCCTAAGTAAAGTACCTACTAACTACTTAACACCAACTACAAAATCTAATTAATAACTATATATAGACTGACAAATGTGCTTGCCACGACAAGAGCAAGGGGAAGTTCCAGCTAACCATCACTGGCGGTAAGAAGGAACTAAGGGTCGGCAGGGCCCTATTTTCAGCACCATGATGGTGCCACTCCAGGGCGCGGTGGGACCGACCCGATGGATACTGTTAGGGGAAAAATCTTCCGGCTGCCGTGCAGGCATGCACGCGTGCACACACCTGACAGGAATTGACATGAACAAGCACTCAAATAGGAAATTAGGTTTGTAACTATTAAATTCTAAAGGATAGCAAAATCTGAAAATAAGAAAATGAAAGTTTCATACTGGCATGAAAAGTGAAAGACTTGTAGGTAGGCAAATAAAACTGCTAAACATAAAACTATTTTTGAAAAGGAGTACAATTAAGTCAAAAGGCTGGACTATTAGATATGTTCTCTACATTCACCTACCAGATAATTCTCAAAAACAACAAAATCAATGGATGCAAAAAAAAAAAAAAATCACTTTTATAGATTTAACAAACATATTACTCTCCCAGCCTCAAACATAATGGGGTACAGTACATGAAGCTGACAATGAGAGCAAAAATGAGTGTTCCAATTTTAATGGTGACCTGCAAAGAAAAAGAAAAAATTCAGCTTACTGCCTTTTTTTGCTTCTCTGTGATGGACAAACGGGGTCCAAATGTTTTTTTATTTTACTTATTTTAAAATAGAAAGGTAGGTGTTGTCTACCCTGGAAGTGTCAATGACGACTGGTAAGAGCATCACAAACACATGCTGAAAACAGCAGCAGGTCTTCCAACCAAGTCACACATGTCAGACTTGAAATTAAATATTTCTAACTTACAAAGTAATCAGAAAAAACATTTTTTAAAAATCCAAAACAAAGCTACTCGACTTCTAGCTTTATATATATAGTAAAACAACACAAGGATATAAATCCTTTTCTGTCTCCCAGATCCTTTGCATGTCACTTTTGAATTTCACCATGAGTTGTTTTGCCAGGAATTGGAAGTCTTGCTAGCCAGAGACATACTTGTGGGGTTTTTTTGGCTGTTGCTGTTGTTTAAGTGGACAATTTTGGGGGGTGCATGGGCAAATAAAATAGAACGGACTAATACTCAGAAAAACACTCAAAGAAAACCAAATTGATAGGCCCTGAGTCTGCATGACAAACATGAACCAAATTCTGCTTTTGGTTTTGCTCTACAAAGTCCACTGAGCAGAATTTTGCAGTTATTCTAAGAATTCAGTATGCCATAGCTAACTTATTTTTATAAAAAAGTTTCACAATGTAGTAAACTTGAAATTAAAATTTAGATTTACTTGATCTATATTTTTCAGCCTCCTAGTTACTATTGAAGATGGTTTTTATTTTAAATAAAAACTCTCTCTCCTCTTAATCCCATCTTTTCTCTAGCTAGGAACTACAGTGAAACTTCAATCCTCCATATAGAAGGCTTACCTAAAATAAGTGTCATATCATCAGTTTCAGAACTACATCTTCAATGCCGGACCACAAAGATACATAGTACGAAGCTGCAAAGTTGCTTAACGATATAAAGGCAATAACACTTCTTTCATATTTTAATCAAACAACCATTTGTCTAGATATTTATATGGCCCTCGTCACCACATTATTCTCAGCAAGTGCTGGAGGAACCAACTAGGGGCAGAGTTCTTCATGACCTGCTGCTCACAAACAGGGAAGAATTAGTAGGGGAAGCAAAAGTGGATGGGAACCTGGGAGGAAATGACAAGGAAGAAAGGAGAGCAGCAAAATACAGACTCTGGACTTCAGAAAAGCAGACTGACTCCCTCAGGGAACTGATGGGTAATATCCCCTGGGAGAATAACATGAGGGGGAAAGGAGTCCAGGACAGCTGGCTGTATTTTAAAGAATCCTTATTGAGGTTGCAGGAACAAACCATCCCAATGTGTAGAAAGAATAGTAAATATGGCAGGCGACCAGTTTGGCTTAACAGTGAAATCCTTAGTGATCTTAAACAAAATAGAAGCTTAGAAGAAGTGGAAGATTGGACAAATGACCAGGGAGGAGTATAAAAATATTGCTCAGGCATGCATGAGTGCAATCAGGAAGGCCAAATCGCCCTTGGAGTTGCACTAGCAAGAGATGTTAAGAGTAACAAGTAGGGTTTCTTCAGGTATGTTAGCAACAAGAAGAAAGTCAAGGAAAGTGTGGGCCCCTTACTGAATGAGGGAGGCAACCTAATGACAGAGGACGTAGAAAAAGCTAATGTACTCAATGCTTTTTTTGCCTCTGTCTTCAAGAACAAGGTCAGCTCCCAGACTACTGCACTGGGCAGCACAGCATGGGGAGGAGGTGACCAGCTCTCTGTGGAGAAAGAAGTGGTTCACAACTATTTAGAAAACTGGACGAGCACAAGTCCATGAGGCCAGATGCGCTGCATCCGAGGGTGCTAAAGGAGTTAGCGGATGTGATTGCAGAGCCATTGGCCATTATCTTTGAAAACTCATGGCGATCAGGGGAGGTCCCGGATGACTGGAAAAAGACTAATGTAGTGCCCATCTTTAAAAAAGGGAAGGAGGAGGATCTGGGGAACTACAGGCCAGTCAGGCTCACCTCAGTCCCTGGAAAAATCATGGAGCAGGTCCTGAAGGAATCAATTCTGATGTACTTAGAGGAGAGGAAAATGATCAGGAACAATCAGCATGGATTCACCAAGGGCAAGTCATGCCTGACTAACCTAATTGCCTTCTATGACGAGATAACTGGCTCTGTGGATGAAGGGAAAGCAGTGGATGTGTTATTCCTTGACTTTAGCAAAGCTTTTGATACAATCTCCCACAGTATTCTTGCCGACAAGTTAAAGAAGCATGGGGTGGATGAATGGACTATAAGGTGGATAGAAAGCTGGCTAGATCGTCGGGCTCAACGGGTAGCAATCAATGGCTCCATGTCTAGTTGGCAGTCAGTATCAAGCGGAGTGCCTCAAGTGTCAGTCCTGGGGCCGGTTTTGTTAAATATCTTCATTAATGATCTGGAGGATGGCGTGGACTGCACCCTCAGCAAGTTTGCAAATGACACTAAACTGGGAGGAGTGTTAGATACGCTGGAGGGTAGGGATAGGATACAGAGGGACCTAGACAAAATTAGAAGATTGGGCCAAAAGAAATCTGATGAGGTTCAACAAGGACAAGTGCAGAGTCCTGCACTTAGGACAGAAGAATCCCATGCACTGCTACAGACTAGGGACTGAATGGCTAGGAAGCAGTTCTGCAGAAAAGGACCTAGGGGTTACAGTGGATGAGAAGCTGGATGAGTCAATTGTGTGCCCTTGTTGCCAAGAAGGCTAACAGCATTTTGGTATAAGTAGGGGCATTACCAGCAGATCCAGGGATGTGATCATTCCCCTCTATTCAGCACTGGTGAGGCCTCATCTAGAGTACTATGTCCAGTTTTGGGCCCCACACTACAAGAAGGATGTGGAAAGAATTGGAAAGAGTCCAGCGGAGGGCAACGAAAATGATTAGGGGGCTAGAGCACAGGACTTACGAGGAAAGGCTGAAGGAACTGGGATTGTTTAGTCTGCAGAAGAGAAGAATGAGGGGGAATTTGATAGCTGTTTTCAACTACCTGAAAGGGGATTCCAAAGAGGATGGATCTAGATTGTTCTCAGTGGTACCAGATGACAAAACAAGGAATAATGGTCTCAAGTTGTAGTGGGGTGGTTTAGGTTGGATATTAGGAAAAACTTTTTCACTAGGAGGGTGGTGAAGCACTGGAATGGGTTACCTAGGGATGTGGTGGAATCTCCTTCCTTAGAGGTTTTTAAAGTCAGGCTTGATGAAGCTCTGGCTGGGATGATTTAGTTGGGGAATGGTCCTACTTTGAGCAGGGGGTTGGACTATATGACCTCCTGAGGTCCCGTCCAACCCTGGTATTCTATGATCTGAGTACCTGCCAAAAAACCAAACAACACGATTCTTACCCCCTACCCCCTCGGTTCTATTAAAGGAAGTAGTACTTTTTCTAGTGGCTATGTTTTAAGCTTGGTTTAATTGGAAGCCTTTTGCCAACCCTCAATTATGGAAGAAATCCTTAGTGTTAAATATTAGATGTAATTTTTGTAAAGGCCAAGGCATTTGTTTATATTAGCAACTGTGATCTACAAAAGGCAACAGATAATACACACTATCTTCCTGCATCAAGCCCAATTTCATTCCAATCTGTACTAAACTATGTCAGATTATGTTCTAGGACATCAAGCTGTAACATATCAAATACACCACTGAAAGTTGTAATGGTTCATAGGGAAATGTTTATGATCTCACTGGCAATGAACTCTTCCATTTTTCCTCTGAGAAGACAGCTACCAGTTTACAAGTGTAAGGTGTCACCAGCCTATTTCCTTTCTGATGCATAGGAATGCTCTCTCAACCTCAAATACGGGTAAACCGGAGAAATGGGATACCTACTTCTCACAATATGCAGGCACCAAGCCACACCACAGTTCTCTTCCTTATGAAATGTCCCTTTCAATAGAAATGTAATGACTCTGTCACTCCCCTGCTCCAGCTATTATACTAATGTTTATATTTGGCAACACTGTCTTCATGCTTCTAGCTGAACTTTTTAAAGTAACACCTGGTAACAGCGATGGAGTTCTATATATGTACTCTTTTTCAAGATTTAAAAAAAGTATGTCATTCATTTTCAACTTTAAACCTTTTTTTAAGGAAGGAAAACTTTGTACAGCAACTTCTACGGTTGAACTGTTTGAGCAAATACTCATTTTTTAAATTTTATTACAGCTGATTTAATTTTTCTGAAGCAGAAACAAAAATCTACAGTTCATGTATTTATCACTAGAGTGACCTACAGTGCAAATGCTCACGATAATTATTGAGAATTAGTCAAGTAAGAAAAAAAACCCCACAAAATCATGCAAGAGGGCTCACCACAGGACTACTTCGAGCTGAGCTTGCTCTTGAAGAATAACTGTATTCAGATGGCTACAGACAGAAATTATGAGGAAGTAAGTTTTTATAATTTTCAATCATCTTTACATTAGTAACACAAATGTTTTCAGAAAAGAAGCTAATTACACTTACAGTGTGAGAGTTATATGAGCTATATAATCCATCACCACACAATGATGCCTGGGAAACAAAGGAAATGGATCGTTTATATCTAGTGTCAAAGTAATTAAAATGTGACATCCTCAAGTCATACAAGATAATAATTCTACTCCTGTGCAATCCAATTTCATGCTTATGATAGTCAGTTTCCATGCATTTTCCACCAAAGGCTGTACTTTTTGAAAGGGGGTAGGGCCAAACTTGTATTTCCTTTTGGCATCATTTCCTCCCATCATGCAGTAATTCTCTCTCTAAGAGGAAATATGACTATTCTGTTAAAGCTATTTTTAAATAGTATTTTAAACCGTAACTATGTTTAACCAAAACTGAAAATTTAAAGTGTAATTTAAGCTTATTTAGCTGTTTATCTTTTTGAATTTCACTCAGCTTGAACAAAAACTAGACGAGTGTTTCACTGAAGATGCTACCTATGCCTACAAGAAGGCTTCTCCCATTGGCATAGATAATCCACCTCCACAAGAGGCGGTAGCTATGTTGACAAAAGAAGCCCTCCTGCAGTACAGTAACTCCTCACTTAAAGTCATCCTGGTTAACGTTATGTTGCTGATCAATTAGATTGCAGCTGTGCAATGCTCCCTTATAAAGTTGTTTGGCAGCTGCCTGCTTTGTCCTCTGCTTGCAGAAAAAGCAGCCCGTTGGAGCTAGCTGGTGGGGGCTTGGAACCAGGGTGGACTGGCAGCCCCCACTCCCCTAAGTTCCTTGTGCAGCCGCCCAGCAGGCTATCAATTACTAGCAGTTCAGCTCCCCCCACTGCCATGTGCTGCTCCTGCCCTCTGCCTTGGAGCTGCTCCCGGGAGCCTCCTACTTGCTGTGTAAAGGGGGGGGGATGAGGGCGGCTAATGTCAGGGTGTCCCCCTCCCCACTGCTCCTGCCCCTCGCTTACCGCATCTCCATAGAGCGGGGGGACAACATGACAGGGCTCAGGACAAAGGAAGCTTTAAATTGTTTGTTTAAAACTTTGTGTGTGTGTGTGTGTGTGTGTGTGTGTGTGTGTGTGTGTGTGTGTGTGTGTAAGTAATATATATAAAGTCTTTTGTCCGGTGAAAAAAGTTTCCCTAGATCCAAACCCCCCCTCCCACCCCGCATTTACATTAATTCTTATGGGGAAACTGGATTCGCTTAACATCGTTTCGCTTAAAGTCGCATTTTTCAGGAACATAACTACAACATTAAGCAAGGAGTTACTGCAATGACAACTTCAAGAGATCAAAAATCATGAGATTTTTAAAAAAGATTGTATTGTTTTTCTTAGGTCAGTCTCTTGATTTTTCAACTGCCCCTGCCCATCCCCAGAGTGTGTGCATGTGACAATTAGTGTTGCTCACTAGATGTACTAGATAAGTTGATTTTGGCCCCTGCTGCAGGAGCTCTCACCCCCACATCTGCCCATCTCCTGCCCAGCAATTAATCCTGTACTCTAAAAGAACAGGAGTACTTGTGGCACCTTAGAGACTAACCGATTTATTAGAGCATAAGCTTTCGTGGACTACAGCCCACTCCTCTAGTCACTCATCAGTTCTGTCTCCACCCAACTCCCCTCAATTCAGCTCCCCTTCAGTTCAGTTCCCTCGCCCCATCACCACCATCCCATCAGTTCAGCCCCTGACCCCCATCAACCCCCACTGCCATCAGTTCAGCACTCACCCCATCTGTTCAGAATCCACAATCAATACAGACCCCTCCCCTCCCCATGTCAGCCTCCAGGCCATAGCTCCAGCCAGTACAGCTACTTCTAACTAAAATTAATCCTGACTCATGATCTGTAGCTAGAACTCTCAAATGTCAGGATATTTTTTCCTTAGAAATCATGACTCTCACGATTCATTCACGAGAATTGTGTCTCTGCTCACATTAACAGCGCTGTCTAGACGGGCGGTTAGGTCAATATAACTACATTGTTCGGGGTACTATGTCACTCAGACGTCATTATACTGACCTATCCCCCTGTGCAGACCATGCTATGTCAATGGGAGGGCTTCTCCTGTCAACATAGCTTTCTCCTTGTTTGGCTTACAGCTCGTTGCTTATTGTAACTTGTTGCTTTTTTTTTTTTTTTTTAAATCAGCTCCAGGCAAGCAGGGGTGGGGGTGGGGGGGAAATAGTGAGGGGTGCCCAGCGGTCCCACCACAGTCCCAGACGGCACACCGGGGGGAATCTAGTCACAGAGTGTTGGGGTTCTTAGGGATTGGCTTGTTTTGGCCTTGTTTTGAAATGGGATTAGCTTGATTTTTGGCTTATTGTGAAAGTCAGGGTGCTTATTTACCACATGAAAGTTGGCAACTGTGCGCCTAACTCTCTAAACAACTTAAACAGTATTCTGATCCTCAGACCTTCTGCGAGGTTATATCACAAAAGGAAAATTTCAGAGTTCTGGTCATATACTGCTTACATTATGCTGAAGAGGAGCTTTTCTCTTAAGATATGTGCCGACATTTAAAACCGCTTGACAGTACTGGAGACAAAGTTTTAAAGCAAACTCATTTTTAGGTTGTGTGGCAGTAACAAGGGAAATAGTAAAGGAAGAGTGTCAAATATCAGAGGGTAGCTGTGTTAGTCGGTATCCACAAAAACAACAAGGAATCCGGTGGCACCTTAAAGACTAACAGATTTATTTGGGCATAAGCTTTCGTGGGTAAAAACCCCACTTCTTCAGATGCATAGAGTGAAAGTTACAGATGCAGACATTATATAATGACACATGAAGAGAAGGGAGTACCTCACAAGTGGAGAACCAGTGTTGACAGGGCCAAGTAAAGGAAGAGTGACTTTCATATTTGGGACCTGTCATCCTTTACTGTGTGCCATTAAGTCATTAAAATGACTGAAGAAGAAATAGTTTGATGCACAGCAATTTTGTTTTCCTTTATCTTTGGAATTTCATAGTATTTTGCAAGCTAATAATTAGCCTATATTAACAATTATGAATATTTTGGCAGGAGGAGGAATGGGGAGAAAGATTAAGGTGACATTTAAAAGTGACTCATTTTGCTCTGAACTGAATGGTATAACAATCTGATTAAATGTACACCAGTTGTGTTAACACACAGTCAAATCACCATGTTAGTTTTTTTTTTTTTTTTTGCAAGGTGATAGTTGGAAGAGATAAATGTGCATCCAAAATCAGGATAAGATCTCATGTATCATATGCAGAGCTAGTGGCTTCGGGAACAAATTAAAGACTTTTAGTTATTCTTTTTATTGTCCCAAATTCTCAAAGAAGCTTAAGGCCCTCTTGTTCTAGGTGTTGTATAAATAACTGAAACACCAAATAAAAAAGTCACCACAAGGTAGAGCAGTTTGAAGTTGTCTCACCAATTTAACATTACTTAGACACACTTTTTTTGTATGTATTATTTAAAGGCGGCCAGCAAAGGAAACAAAATTGGAGGCCTGAGGGGGTTTTCTTAAAGAAAAAGTAAAAAAAAAACAAAAACGAACGCAGGGGTTGTGTGTCACTTTTAACACTGGAATTTCATTCTTTATATAGGCAGTAAGATGGGGGGAAAAAAATCACTAGAGAACTAATGAAATGTGACATCAAAAGATCAAAAACTGAAAGTTAATCTACTGGGAAAAGAAGATTATCAGGGTTTAAATTTTCTTTTTACGAATACATTAACTGCAATGACTAATTAACATTTTGGATAAAGAAAGGTTTTGTTAAAAAAGCAGCAGCATTGCTCCTTAAATTAAGAGGGTAGAGTTGGCAATTAACATCCCTAACACTCCCTAGCAAAACCAGAACAGATGACGTTTGATATCCCTGATATTTCTAAAGTAAAACACAAGCAGAAAAAAGCCTCCTGCATTCCAGCCTCTCTTGATAAAGAAATGAGCCGCAAGCCCAATTTAAAAAAAAAAAATCTTGTGGAAATCACCTTTCAGAACATCTTCTATATTCCTATACATTTCACATTATCTGAGTCATGCAAGCTTTAGCTTTATTTTAAAATACAGCAGGAATGCATACGCAGTATGCTCAAACCACAGTCATTTGAATGCAGGTTTAAGGCAACCATGCAAATGGACTCATACAAACCAAACTAGCACTTCTTATCAAACCCGTGTTTACAGTAGGAGACACCTATAAAGAAAAGCATAATTATTTTTATTTAAAAAAAATTATTAACATACCAAAAGTTAGCCAAAAAGCTTTTCCATACTGTACTAACCCTGTAGGTCTTAGTAGTTGCCAAAGGATCACTGTAGAGAGAAGAGGACTGTGATGGGGGGGAAAAAATAACAATTTTGGCTGCAGTACAAAGAAAGGTTTAAATCCATTGTTTTAGATTTGCAATGAAGCTCTTGAAACTTAATGAAACAGGTAAAACTTAGATCTAGTACAATAACATTTTAAATAAACCACACATCTTGACGTACAGAAGTCTATAATATGCTAATTAAAAAGTTACTATTTCTATGGTAAAAAAGTGGCAAGAAAAAAAAGCATGAAACAGAGGACTGAATGGCTCGGTCATGCAGTTTCTCCCCTTGGTATGAATATAAATCTGACCAAAGTCTACAATAGACAGAAATTATCCTCTGATGGTAGACCAGAAGTTTATTATTTGCATTATGATAGCACTTACAGTCCCCTATCATTGATCTGGGCCCTATCATACTATGCTCTGTATAGGGCATGTGTAAAAAGTTCCTGGTTTCAGAGTTCTGCTACTAAAGAAAAGACAGCTATCTGTATAGTAGCTGTTTGAGATGTGGGTGCAGACACTTATTCCACTCAGGTGTGTGCACGCCCCATACACAGAAGCTGAAGAACTTTGCCTAGCAGTACCCATAGCCTCTCTCCTGGTTATTTAAAGGGCAGTGTCACCCCGATCCTCCCAGTTCCTTTGCACCGAGCATCAAGAGATGGGACTCTCATACAGAAAGCACTATGGGTGAGTTATGGAATACACATCTCATCCATATCTCAAAGAACAGTAGTTATCGTCCAGATAGGTAACCATCTTTTCATCTTTGATTGGTTCAGTCGTAGTATTCCACTCAGGTGATTCCCAAGCTATATCAATGGGAAGTGGTCTCAAAATCTATTTAAAGAACAACTGCAGAACTGCCTTCCCAAAGTTTGCATCTGATGTAAATGGAACCATAATAGCATAGCATTTGGTAAAAGTACATACACAGGAGACTAGGTGCAGATGTCCAATATCAAAACATCATTGATAAATATTATTGATGTCGCTTGAGCCCTAGTTGAATGAGCCCATAGTCTTTGTGAAGCCTGAACTACTCCATATGCTGTCATAATACAGGAAGTTATCTGGAAATAGTCTGTGTGGAGACCACGTGATTCTTCATCCTGTCTGCATAGGAGACAGAAAGAAGTTGAACAAATAAATGGTTTAGTCCTCTCCAAATAAAAAGACACATCGTCTCTTAGCCAACAAATGAAGGTACTGCTCTTCTGCACTTGAATGTGGTGGCTTAGGAAAGAATACCGGTTATTTGTGAAACTACTTTATACAAAAATTTAGTATGCAGCCCTGGGACTACTGAGTCTTTGAAAAACTGAGTAAATGGGTGGCTCTGCCATTAAAGCCTGCAGCTTACTTACTCTTCCTGCAGATGTGAAAACATGACAGGCACAGGAAAGAGGGAGAACAAGTGCCAAGGGCTCAAACAGAGAACCCATAAGGGCAGCCAGCACAATATTAAGGTCCCACAAAGGAACTGCTTCTTTCACCAGTGTGAAAAAACCAAATGATTTCTTAGACACCTTACCACTACAGAGTTTGAAAAAATTGACTTCCTTTGGATCGGAGTATGGAATGTCGAGATCGCTGCTAAGTGGATCCTCAATGAACTGAGACACATACCAGAAGACCGAAGGTGTAATAGATACTCCGAAATGCCCTGAATGCAGGCTAGCATCAGTTGATTCCCCTCGGCCAATGACCAAACCAAAAACCGTTTCCACTTGGCCAAATAGGTAGCTCTAATGAAGGGTCTTCTACTATTGAGTAGCACTTGTTTAACAGCTTCCAAACAGCATTGTTCCTCTTCATCTAGCCATGCCATGAGCTGCAGATTGCTTAATGCTGGAAAATCAAACTTGACCATGGTGCAGAGTTAGTAGGTTGGGATAGAGAGAAAGAGATATGGGATGTCAAACAGATAGACTGAGGAGGTCGGATAAACAACTTTGTCTTGGCCAACTTCATGCAATAAGAATTAGTTTGGAATGATCCAGCTTCAGTTTGAGAATAAGATGAGAAACAAGTGGGATTGGGGAAAAGGAATACATCAGTGCTAGTCCCCAATTCAGGTGGAAGGCATCAGTTAAGGAGCCTGGACTGAGACCCACTTGAAAGCAAAATTGAAAGCACTTCTTGTTATCTCATTACAAACAGGTCAATAGCCAAGATGCCCTATTCTGCGAAGATGGACCTCAGCAAACTGATCTTCAGAGACTATTCACGATTCTTGGAGAAATTCCTGCTGATGTGATCAGCCAAATGATTCTGGACCTCTGGTAAATGAGATTCCATGTCTTCGCCTCCATATTTAAGCATCTCAGGATGAATGCCATCCAAATAAGGTGACTTCTTGTTTTTCCATCTTCTGCAATGCTTTTTTTACTTCTTCGATTTTTACCTCAGATACATCTATATCTAGGTCTCATGATTTATCATTGTTAAATTCCAGTCTTGTAATTGGTTCTGATTGGTTTAGCATGTCTTTGAGGTGTTCCACCCATCTAATTTCTTGTTCCTTCAGTGTTTTCAACATTTCTCCTTGTTTCCCTTTCCCTGGGTCACTTCTGAATTTTGATCCATATCCTATTAACTGTTTCAGGATCTTGTATGGTTTCTTTACCTTGATTTTTCAGCTTCATTAGCCTTACTTTCTATCCAATTTCGCTTATCTTTTTTGCATGGTTTCTTTACTGCTTTGTCAAGGTTTCTGTCGGTTTGTTTTGTTTCATAAGTTGCATGTTTTAGTACTAGAGCCTTTTGTTTTCTTTTGTCTATAATTGTCAATGTTTCTTTTGAGATCCACTATTCTTTATTGCTTCCTCTCCTTCTACCAATTATCTTTTCAGCTGCTTCTAGCACAGCTGTTTTGAAAAGATCCCAGTATTTTTCCCCTTTGTTTTCTTCAAGATTTTTAAGAGCCTCAGACCTATTCTTGACCTCTATCTGGTACTCTTTTCGTATCCTGCAATCTTGTAGTTTCTGTGTATTGAATAATATGAGTCTGTGTTCTCTCTTTTTAAGTGCTTTAAACTTCAATTTGATGTTTGCTTTCAGCAAAATAGTGATTGCTCCTGATATCTGCTCCTCTGAATACTCGTGTCTAACACTGACGTTTTCCACCTGACTAACACAGATATAGTTGATCTCATTTTGTGTACTGCCATCTGGTGAAGTCTTTTTGTGTATGTTTTTGTGTTGGAAGAAAGATTTGCAGATGCTAAGATTATTTTCAGCACAACATTCAAGAAGTTTTGTGCCATTGTCATTGTTCCAGTTGTATGTGGGCCGATGACTGTTTCCCAACCTCCTCTTTAGTTTCCGATCTGGGCAAACGAAAGTAAAAATAGCATTGCAGAAGCTGAAAAATAAGGCACCTGGTTCGGATGGCATTCATCCTGAGATGCTTAAATATGGAGGTCACGACGTGGAATCACTCAGCTGTGCAACAAAATATGGACGAAGGAGAAAGTGCCAGAAGAATGGACCCTCGGTATCGTAAGCAAGTTACCAAAGAAAGGTGATCTAAACAATTGTTCAAATTGGAGGGGAGTAACACTTATCTGTCACAGGAAAAGTATTAGCAGCAGTCCTCCTGAACAGAAAGAAAGGAAAGATGGATACCATACTACGTGAACAACGATCTGGATTTAGAGAAGGGAGTTGGTGCACTGTCATTATTTTCAGCCTGAGACGGATTATTGAGAACACAATTGAATTCCAAGGCAGCCTTGCCATCAATTTTGTGGCATTCAAAAGACATTCGATAGTGTAAACAGAGAAACAATGTGAAAATTGTGTAACAATATGGAAGTCCAACAAAATTAATTATGAAGGCATTCTACACGAACTCAAAATGCTGAATTAAAATGGAAAATGGATTGAACAAGCCATTCAACATCAAGACAGGTGTAAGGTAGGGGTGCATCCTGTCTCCTTTTTTGTTTATGCTAGCCATCGACTATGGATTAAAACAATGGCCTAAAATGGAACAATTCAAGGCTATTTGATCTAGACTTTGCTGACAACATCGCTCTTATCAATGAAGATGCCCACAGACTACAAAAATGGACAAACCAAGTAAAAAGTAATGGAGAAGGTAGGTTTGAGATACAATGCAAAGAAATGTAAAGTCATGTTAATGGGGACTATAGGGACAGAAATCAAAATCAAAGACGAGAAACTGGAGAAGGTAGACAATTTTACATATCTTGGAAGTACCATCAGCCAAGATGGTACTAGTTCTGAGGAAAGAAAGAAAGAAGAATCGGGAAGGCAAACGCTGCATTTGGATGACTCAAAAACATCTCCCTCAAAACAAAACTGAACATGTACAAATTGTTTTCACCATCACAACATATAGCAGTGAGACATGGCAATTTACCAAGAAAGATATGCAAAAGCTGGATGCATTTAATCACAAAATGTCTGAGAAGAATATTGTGAACAACATATAGAGATAGGAAGACAAATGAAGTCGGAAAAATTACTGGACAAGGTACCCTCTCACAAATAATCTACAAAAGAAGTCATCAGTGACTGGGACACGTGCTGAGAATGGAAAAAGAACGCTTACCAAATACCGCCCTTGAACGGAAGCCAGAAAACGCAAGAAGAAAGAGAGGAAGACCATGAATAACATGGAAACGAACAGTTCTGAATGACATCAAGTACCTCGACATAAAATGGAAAGATTTGGAGAGAAGGGCAGTTGACAGGCAAGGATGTCAAGTGTGGTTAGCCCAATGTGCAGCAAAGCACGGGATGGACTAAGGTCTAAGTCTAAAGGTAAATGAGTGGCTGTGGGAATGTTGCTCTCCTTCATGCAGCACTGCCAAAATTTTATTGCTTCCTGACAAAGCTGGTTGGACCGTACTCCTCCCTGCTTGTCCACATAATACATTGTGGTGTTATTAGTAACTATATGAAACAGTGTCCTTGATCTGTGACCAAAAAGCTCGGCATGCATTGTAAGCAGGGCTTTGGAGTGGAGCCCGGAGCTGGAGCGCAGACCAGTAGGTTTTTGCCCGGAGCTGGAGTGGAGCCGGAGCAATTCAAAAATTTGATTGCTCCAAATCCCTGACTGTAAGTGGCTCAAAGCTCCAGGATGTTGATACAAAGGGATGCTTCCTGTTCTGTCCACAAACCTTGAACCTTCAATGTCCGCAGGTGCACTCCCCTACTTAGCATGGAGGCATCAATAACTATGGTCCTGTCCAGAGGAGGATGGGCAAAGGAATCACCCTCACCAATATTGATCTGATCTGTCCACTGCTGTAGGGACTTGAGGATGGCAGTGGCACCTGCAGTAGGCCATCTAGATAATACTTAGTCCTGCCATGAGTGCATAGATGACGTCTCAAGGTCCCTTCCAGTCCTATGATTCTATGATCTAGTAACTGACAATTCAGGCGATATACCAACTTCAACCAGCTCTACAGAGAACAAAGGCGCAATCTTGCAAGCTGGACCATAAATTCATGCCACATTATAGCCTAGCAATCTCAGACATACATGTATCATAGTTGAAAGATGAGAGCAGAGCCACATGCATAGGTGACAAACTTCTTAAAATCGTTCATTAGGCAGAAACACCCTCAAACTCAGATTCTAGTAGGGCCCAATGAATTTGATTTTTTGTGTTCGTATTAATGTTGACATCTCTTTGTTCAAAATCAGATCCAGATGATCAAAGAGATGCAACATGAACTGAACATGACAGAGGATTTGGTCTCTGGACTTGCCCGTCACTAAACAATCATCTAGGTATGGAAAAACATGAATTCCTCTTTTGCTGAGATATTCTTCTACAACAGTCACACATTTGGTAAATACCCGTGGAGCCAAGGAAAAAGGGAAGTATAGTGTACTGATAATGCAGACCGGTTACTACAAATCTGAGAAACCTCCTATGGCTTGGGAAAATAGCCACATGGAAGTAAGTATCCTGAAGATCAAAGGTGGCAAAACAGATATTGTGATTCAAAGTGGGGAGAGTAGTAGCAAAGATAACCATGAAGAATCTCATGTAGTTGATGTATTTGTTGAGACCGCGGAGATCAAGGATAGGTCTCACCCCTACCTTGGACTTGGATCAGGAAGGATCATGAATAGAATCCCTTTCTCCGATTCTGAAGGGGAACCACCTCTTTAGCCCCTGAAGCCTGGAGAGTCTGCACCTGCTGCAGGAGCAGAGATTCGTGAGGGGTTCCCCAATAAGGGACAGGGTGGGAGAGTGGGAAGAAGGAATGGACAGGAATTGAATGGCATAACCCAGAGTGCCTAAGACACACTTGTCCACGGTTATTGACTCGCAAGCCCTGTAGACATGTGATAGCCTGCCCCAAGATGGGAAAGTAATTACTTGAAGCTTGGTAAATGGAATGTAAACCTTGAAGAGTTAAATTGACTGCTTGCCTGAAACTGATTGAAGACAGGCTGAATGGTTGAAATTGAGGCCATAAGACCTTCACCTTCATGATGCGCGTCCCTCCTGTCTAGTGAGATAATTCAACCTAAAGAACCACTGAGGTCAATATTGTTGCTGTTGCCCTGGGAAGCAAAGCCTCTTTATTGCCTGAGTAAAAATCCCCAATGAGCGCAATGTATCTCAAGTCCTAAAAGGAATGTAGTGTTTCATCAATTTTCTCCAAAAACAAAAAAATATCAATCAAAAGGTAAGTACTCAATCATCTATTGAACCTCAGAAGCTATACCAGAGTTCTGCAACCATGATGCCCTTCTCGTTGTTACAGTAGAGGCCATAACTCTAGAGGAAGCATCTGTCATGTCCAAAGCTGACTGTAGTGATGTCTTCACCACTAAATGGCCTTCCACAATGGAAACCTTAAAACTCTTCTCTGGAGGATTCTGGCAACTGATCCGTAAATTTTGCTATCACTTCCCAATTATAAATTATATAATTTTATAATTCGATAAAAGTGCTTGCTGATTGGCAACACACATTTCTAAGGATGAAGTAGAATAAATTTTCCACCCTGAATAGTCACGTCTTTTACAGCCCTTGTCCTTTGGTGTCGACTTGCATCTCTCCACCTTAACCTCTCATTATCTGCCCTTACCATAAGAAAGTTAGGTGCTGGATTTGAACAGAAACACTCAATTATTCACGGGCATGCAGTACATTTTACTGTGGGTGGTAACATCTCTGGGGTGTTCCATAGAGTCTTGGCAGATTCCAGGATCAGTTCATTTATTGGGAGAGCCACTCTCCCGAGCTGAGGACTGGAGAATATCCAACAATCTATGGGTGTTCTCCTGAACAAACGCAGCCTGATTACCCAAGCCTGAAGCAAGCTGAACCAATGGACTCTCCTGTGGTGCTTGTAACAACGGCTTAGGCTGACCCAGTTTAGCAGGAGCAACCCCCTTCTCTCCTGCTGAACCTCCAGTGCTGCAGCCACAGGCTACCAGCAGAGTAAGTGACTTCACTCTGGATTAAGCCAAGGATCGGGACCTTACTAACCATGGAACTTCCCAGAGGCTCAGAGGAAGCCACTCTGGGTAGGGGTATGGTGTGGGTGGTCATAAACCTCCTCCCTGCTATGAAAGCAGTGCCAATCTCAGTACTGATAGTGATGCTCAATGACCAGCAAGAGCAGTATCAAGAAGGTGAGGGAGTGGAGGAAGATGTCTCAGACCAACCCTGAAGAACTTTCCAAGTAGTCCAGAGATATTGGAGGAGCCACACCCTGGAAGGGCCTGTAAATGTCCAGACTCATCCAAAGTTTGGAATGTAGGATGCATCACTACCAATAAAGATAAAGCAGTTGGAGCTTTAAGGAATGATAGAGGCCTCACACTTGGTACAGGAGCAGACATCAGTACTGAAGTTCAAGCTGGCACCAGTCCCACAGATGCAGTGTGTGCTGGAGTCATCATCAGCAACAAAGACAGTACCCTGTGCTGACAAGCCCCTGGGTATCAAAAAGGCAGGCAACCTCAACACTACATCCTGAATTGGAGGAGTCGCAGAAGACGGTGCCGACAATAACAAGTCTACAACCAGATGGGGATGACAACAACAAAAAGCCATCACAGCTTAACATTCCTGAATTAGTGGAGAGTCAGGAACAGACAGGCTAATCAAGTCCAATGCTGCCTGATACACCACAGGAGTTGAAAGAGTCAGTGCAGACACTGACACCATCAGTACTGGACTCAATGGATGCCCCACGGATGATATCAGAGTCAATGGTATGGAGTCCACTTGCTTTCGTCTCAATATCGGAGAGCAGCCCTGCTCTCTCACATACCGGATAAATCATGGTGCCAATCTGCAATCCTCTTAGAAGGGGAGGAATCTCTCTTAGCTCTGGAACAGCCCCAGTCTGTTTTATGAGACTGTTCTTTAGAAATACCTGAGGGAGAAGAACAGTCTCTCTTCCTCCTGGGAGAGGAATCCAAAAGTGGCCAAACAGCCCATGTCAGCTCTGATGCCCTTGGGCATGGGAGCTGAAATTGTGGAGGCCCCCAATTTTGAAAGCAGGCCTCATGGCCTGCTCCAGAAGGTACTACTTCAAGCAAAAGTCTCTGGCCATATGCTTTCTCTCGAACTCACAGATGGAACAACTTTCTTTGATGTGCCCTTCCTCAAGGCCCAACTAATAGAGTATTGGGGTCACTACTCGGGACAGTTACTCCACATTACAGGCAGTGTTTAATCCCTGGAGAGGGCATCTATTAATAAACTAAAACTAACGGTACTACTAAACCAAATACAAGTAACTATATATGGGGGGGGGGGGGAAAATCACATACAGCCCTGTGAAACAAAGCGTGAGGTAAAAAACACATTGAGCACTCTGATTTAAGCTGGAAGCAGGGCCGGATTAACTCTCCTGTGGGCCTGGGGCTATTAGATTTTGTGGGGCCACTGTATACAAGTCTTTTTCCTAATTTAAAACTAAATGATCACAATTATAGCATCGAGGCTATTAACGCTATACTAAACTTGCCTTTTAATTAACAAAGCCATTCTGTGGTAACATTTCAGTCTTAAAACATGTAGAATGTAGTTAATTCAAAATAGCCTACTTCTTACCTTAGAACAGCTGTTATATTGTTTCTTTCTATGAGGGAGTTTGGGTGCAGGAGAGCGCTCCAGGCTGGGGCAGAGTGTTGGGATGCAGGAGAGGGTGAGGGGTGTGGGGTCTGGGAGGGAGTTTGGTGCAGGAGGGGATTCTCACCTGGGGCAGTGGGTTGGGGTGCAGGAGGGGGTGCAAGGTGCAAGCTCCAGCTGGGAAGCGCTTACCACAGGCAGCTCCTGGCTGGCAGCGCAGCAGGGCTCAGGCAGGCTGCCTGCTTGCATGCCATGGCCCCACGCTGCTCCCGAAGCAGCCGGCTGCTGGCATGTCTCTGCGCACCCCTGGGGGGGAAGGGGACAGCATGTCTCCGTGCACTGTCCACAAGTGCCACACCGGCGGCTCCCATTGGCCGAGCTGCAGGGATGGTGCTGACGGTGGGGGCAGCACAAGGAGCTGCCCCTCCCCCCCAAGGGGCCGCAGAGATGTGCCAGCAGCCAGCCGCTTTCGGGAGCGGTGTGGGGCCACAGCATACAGGCAGCCTGCCTGACCCCTGCTGCGCCACTGGACTTTTAGCGGCCTGGAGATTGTGATAGACTGGCAGCAGCTCCAGGATCGACCCGTCGATTGCGATCGATGGGTTGGTGACCACCGAATTGTATACGACTATGGATTTATTTTTGCCTTAGCCAGAGGCCCTGGGCTGCAGCCCCTAAAGCTCCTGTGTTAATCTGGCCCTGTCCGGAGGCAGTAAGAAGGAACTGAGAGGGGTCAGTGTGGTGCTGCCCTCAAATAGCTAAGGGGCTAGAGGGCACAAGTTTCACCCCTACGGGTATTAGTAGGCAAAGTTCTCTGGCTTTGGTGCGCACATACCTGAGTGGAATACACGTCTGTAACCACTCAAATCGGCACAAGAAGTGTCACATCTTGGGAAAGTCTGTTGGGCTAGTTACAAACTTGAGTATTAATGTTTTTCCAAGATAAGGAAAGATGAGCAGAAAAGTTTTATTTTTAATACCAATTTATATTTATGAAGCTGTAAAGAGATTGGATCAAGTAAAATAGACTAATCATAAGGGCTTATGATAAATAATAGAAAGGTTATTTAATTTAGGCACATTTCACAAATCAAAATAATTACTTTACAGAAAATTGTAAAAAATTGAACTTTTTGCCTCTCTTATTATTCTGAATGATTTCCCTAGTTTGCCTGGGCAATTCAGTAAAGCTGGCCTTGAAAAGCAAATAAGTAAACTTAAAACTCAATTTAAAATCAAATATGTAGTAATAATTCATGACCTAAACTACTTAAAATTTATCTCAAAACTTGCAGGAAACAAAACTGCTTCTATGTTATTCATCAAGCTCTACAGTGACAGAGAACAGTCCCTCATAAATTAATCTGAGCAGCAATGTTAAAAACTAAGCAAGCATTTCAAGTTATGCTAATATTAGTTTTAATACTCCAGAATCTTCAGAGGAAAAAAGCATGCATCATAATTAAGCAGAAACCAAAGTACAGACAGACCCGAGTATGGTAGGAAGAGATTGGTTTGCTATGTCTAAGGCTGCTATAATTTCTTTGGTCATGGTAAAATCCACCCTGTAAAAAATAAAAAATTGTACATAAAGTTATTGTGAACAAGAATTAAACCACAATGATGCCCAGACATCCCCAAACTTGTAAACAGACATTAAAAGTTCTCTCTCATTTTTTTAGGGCTAGGGCTCAAAATTGGTGCAATTTTCTGAAGGAAAAATGGCACACAGTTTTTTTTAAGAGTACTCTTTAAAAAATTATGGAAAATGCTGACATTTAAAAAATGCCTCATCCAGCCAGGAGAAGAAAATATGGGTTTGTTTTTTGCCCCACGCAAAACCGAGGAATGTCCCTGAAAACCCTGACAATAATTATTACTTCAAAATCTTGACAACGTCAAATAATAAATCAGAACACATTTATGCTTATTTGTTTAATCTGTTTCCATTAGATAATTTGTTGAATCAGAATTTGAAAGAGAGAATTCATAAGTATGTAATAGTCTGTATCTTCACTACATCTTCAAAACACTAGTGAAAGTATTTAATAAACCAGACACCAATCTGGCAAACACACAAGCATATGCTTAACTTTGCAACTGTGAATAGTCCCACTGACGCTCACTAGTGGAGTTAAATGTGTTAAGTGTGTGAAGGATCGGGGCCTACCTTTCTTACACCACTGTTCTCAGAGAAAAACATATTGAAAGCTTATTGATTACATTTCTGATTATCTACATTGTGGAACTTAGCCCCCTACTTTCTTAACTATAAAAGTGTGTGTGTTTAAAGGGATCAAAAAGCACTGATCTATATTTTCATTGGAATCAGTGCAACTCAATGGGGAATAAAGAACAATATATGCACATCCCTTTGCCAAATTGGCTATATCTGTGTGCATGCACGCACAAAGAGACAGCATGCAAGAGCACATGTATTGGGATGTAGCAAACTGTGGCTCTTTGGAAAGAGTGGCATTTTGAAAAATGTGGCAGAAACTATACATTGCTGTGAAAATAAGAAAATATTTCAGTCGTGAGAGAAAAATATGGATTCAAGGTGGGATTTTTCAAAGGTGGCCTAACTGGCCTAACTCTGTGCCCATTTAATCAATGACTCATTTATCAGGGCTGGGACCTTTCGAAAATACCATCCTAAATATACGTATTTTTTAATTAAAGACTTCCTGTGAATATCTTATTTTTTAAATTGTATACTTGGACATTCTACAGCCGCTTTCTGGAGATCACAATAATCCCAACATCTTTTTCAAAAAAGGCACTGATATGGTGTTAAATATTAATGGCAAACCTTACCTGCACAACAGAATTTAAGCTAAAGACACTCCCCGACTTCTGGAACAGAACACTTGCGTAACACCTTGTGTAACTCGAATTTTGCGTAAGTTGGAAACGTATCTCTGACCATTACGCAAAAAAAAACCCCACAACCCACTCCTATTTCTAGCTTGCAGAACTTTTTCTGTAAGCTAGGATTTGTGTACATCGGGTTTACGTAACTCGGGGAGCAGCTGTACTCACTACTGATAGATCTACAGGGGGGTAGATATGAAGTAGGTTCCTCTGTCCCCACAGAGCAAATGAAATGAAATCAAATGAAAAAGCTGAAAATAAATTTTCATCCACAAGTATTACTATTGCAAATATTTCCAAAAGCTTAGCAAAGACCTCTTTGTATAGGATTTAAATTCTGCTCTGAGTAGTACACACAATTCTGCTGACATAATTGGAGTTGCAATCAATTCAGATTTGGTATGGGCCAAATTCAGAGCAGAATTTGGCCCATACCGTCACATAGGTCACCTAGATTTCTTTTACTATAACAAAGACATGCATAGCCCCAGTATAGTAAACATATATAGAATTTACTTGTAGAAGACCCTCTGTACTTATTTGGTATATTCATAACAAATAGTGCATGAGAACACTAACCAAGAGTTCTTTATGGGAACTAGAAGACTTCTTTATTCCATGAGAGTCATTGTAAGCAGGATTCTATAAATAAAAATTTAGAAAGTAAACACTAACCAACAACAGCATCTTCAACACCAGAGCATAATAAAAGAAGGAACATGCAATTCTTAACAAAACGCTTACTATTCTAGAGGAGCATGGCCATAGAAAACACTGACCTACTGAGAGGAATGGGGATTGGACCAAAATACCAGATGCAGGTTGCTCATATCACTAAACCCAAAAGAAGGGTCAGATGAGTGTGACTGCAACTTTACCTGTCTTGAGTTATCCAGTAAAGACAACCAGTGTTCAATGTTCACAGTACACCTCTACCCAGATATAACGCTGTCCTCGGGAGTCAAAAAAATCTTATTGCATTATAAGTGAAACCGCGTTACATCGAACTTGCTTTGATCTGCCGGAGTGCACAGCCCCGCCCCGGAGCACTGCTTTATCGCGTTATATCCAAATTCGTGTTATATCAGGTCACATTATATTGGGGTAGAGGTGTAGTTCTCAAAAAGGTAAAATGTGCAAAATTGAAAAAATAAGCTTAAAACATAAAAGTATATTAAGAGTTTATTCCTTTCACCCACTTAATCTATTTCATAGTTTATTCAAAGTTTATGGGTGTTAATTTAGTTTCTGGTTTGTTTACAGGTTCACGTTAGTAACAAAAATGTTTGATTCCTGTCTTTGCTTAAAAGGGATCTGCACAAACTCAGTTCAACATACTTCCGAGCAGGAATGGTAAATGAGATCATTTTTTAAATTAAGGGATCAGAGACCCTGATCCCTGTGTTTGAGAATTTAAGATTTTTTGGGCTTGTTGTATCTAGTCCTTATGATTTTGTGACCCAAATGTAACAGATACTATCTTTTCTTTCTGCATTTACAGAGAGTCTGAATCAAGAGGCATGAATTACTTACAGCCCAAGTCTCAGTAGCAGCAGATCAACTAGTCTTGGCCCCAAATCCTTGCTGCACAATGGCAAGTCCTGACAGGCAGGGCTCTGTGGTGTGTGAACTTCCTCTGTAGTATTTGCCTCAGGATTATTTGCCCCGAACTGATGTATGAAGTGCCTTCCTGTCATCAGAACACCTCTCCTTATGTGTATACTCTATGTACATTTTTTTTTTAAAAACAGATTTCCTACCATTCCAAATACCACTTCTGTCCCACTGATATAAGCAACTTTGCGAGTCCTAGTGTATATGAGCTGACAGATCACCCCACTATTTTAGGACCATGCAGCAGCCAGTATGGGCGCAGGGTTCTGCCTAAGTGGAACAAGTTGCAAGATCAGGACATTAGCAGCTATCATAAAATAGTATATTTTCATGCACAATAATAGTATATTAGTTTTTGAAAATGTATGTTTCCTCAGTCTAATTTGTATGCCAAGTTAAATGGAAGTAATATTTTTAAAATGGCAGAGATAAGTAGAAAAGACTTTAAAGGACCCCCATATGCCAATACCATGCTCTTCAGAACAGTAATTGTAATACTATTATAATATTACCTTAAAACAGAAAGTAATTTAACAATGAATGACACATACAGATGGTTATTTAGATTTAAAATTATATATTCTATAACTTCATTTTGTCAAAAGTAGTTATACATGCACCCTTCCAAAATAGTTACATTTGTAATCCTATCCTAACTGAGAACACAGTAGGCAAGATCAATTTAGTGATAATTTTTTAAGAGCTCACAATCATTCAAAATTAATGTGATCAGGTCTTTTAAAAGTAGCCGTTATTCATATAGAGACATGCAAATTATCTACGTACTGAGAGTGAACGTCTTGTAGATCTATCCTTCACCCCATCACACTAAAAAGGTATGGAAAACCAATTGTGAAGAAAGAAGAATTTCAGAATGCCAAGACAACAGGAAATCAGGACAGAAAGAAATAAAAATCTAAAATGGTTATATCAATAAAGCAGTAGTCAAAAATTAAGAGGATTAAGAGAATCACAGATTTACTGAGTACAACAGTCAAAATTCACACTAAGGAATATTATGCATCACAAACTGGCATTTTTGAGGGAAAATAGATTTTTTAAAAATCAGAATGGCTATTTCTTAGCACATTGCTAAAAATCTGCAAATTTCTGAAAAGTAGGGATGTCGATTAAACGCAGTTAACGCACGCCATTAACAAAAAAATTAACTGCGATTAAAAAAATTAATTGCGATTAATCGCACCGTTAAACAATAGAATAGCAATTGAAAATTATGAAATATTTTTGGATGTTTTTCTACATTTTCAAATATATTTATTTCTATTACAACACAAAATACAAAGTGTACAGTGCTCACTTTATATTATTTTTATTACAAATATTTGCACTGTAAAAATGATAGTATTTTTCAGTTCACCTCATACAAGTACTGTAGTGCAATCTGTCATGAAAGTGTAACTTACAAATGTAGATTTTGTTTGTTTGTTACATAACTGCACTCAAAAACAAAACAATGCAAAACTTTAAAGCCTACAAGTCCACTCAGTCCTACTTCATATGAAGGGACATACGAATCTTTAGCGCATCTAGCATGTAAGTATCTTGCGATGCCGGCTACAACAGTGCCATGCAAACACCTGTTCTCACTTTCAGGTGACATTTTAAACAAGATGTGGGCAGCATTATCTCTTGCAAATTTTAGGCAAACTTGCTTGTCTGAGCAATTGGCTGAAGTAGATTTGTTAGTTCTAAAGTTTTACATTGTTTTATTTTTGAATGCAGTTATTTTTTGTACATAATTCTACATTTTTAAGTACAACTTTCATGATAAAGAGATTGCACTACAGCACTTGTATTAGGTGAATTGAAATATACTATCATTTTTACAGTGCAAATATTTGTAATAAAAATAATATAAAGTGAGCACTGTACACTTTGTATTTTGTGTTGTAATAGAAATAAATATATTTGAAAATGTAGAAAACATCCACAAATATTTAAATACATGGTATTCCATTATCATTTAACAGTGCGATTAATCGCATGATTAATTTTTTTAATTGCTTTACAGCCCTACTGAATAGTGAGATGATTTGTGACAACAGTCAGCTAGCCTTACATGACCAGTTTTCATACTGCTTGAATATCAGAACTTTAAATATTTACACAAATTCTGTTACAACAGCTGTATGAGAATGCGGAAACACTCTGGAAAATGACTCCATAATACTATTGTAGTTGTAGGGTTCCGTGCTTACTGTCTCGCAATACCAGACATCAAATTTGCTCAACTTACAGATAAAAAAATATTTTTTTAAGTGTTAGTCTTAGGATGTAAAAGTAAATCTGTGTTCTTTCTGGGTTATAAATTTTTCAAGATTCCACAACTGTAACTTAGTTAACCAATCTGTTGGTGATGCATAAGCCACAAAAGCATCCAGGTCCCACTTCTATGGATGTTGGCTTTGCAATGCTGTCAGAAATAAAAATTTATTCTTGCTAGTGAAGCAAGCAGATACAGATTTTTAGTACTCATAGGAAGCAGAATTGTTGAGAATGCTGGTGTTATTTAAGTGTCACTTTTCTGACTGTACCAGGAATTTAAAAAATGGAAATTGGTTTCAGAACCATTCTGTACACCAGTAGTTCCCAAACTTGTTCCTGGCAGGGCTGGCCGGCTTGTGTACCTGCCGTGTCCGCAGGTTCTGCTGATCGCGGCTCCCAGTGGCCGCGGTTCGCTACTCCAGGCCAATGGGAACTGCTGGAAGCTATACACTATTAATGCTACAACTGAAGCCAAAACTTGCATGTTTTTTTTCCATTAAGACGCTTAAACTGCTAAGAGGAGACTTATAAGGATAACCTCTTGGTTGTTAATTTGATTCTCTGAATATATGTCTTCCCACCCAGACTCAGGTCTGTTTTTTTTTTTTTTTTTTTTTTTTAAAGCTGCACCATTTTAACTAAAAAAGTGTTATTTTAAATGCAACACATGGAGACAGATCAGACTGAAGAGTACTGTTGCCATCAAAACCCTATATATGGGATTAAAGTTACGATTTAATCACGGGTATCTTTAGTAAAAAGTCATGGACAGGTCAGGGGCAAGAAACAAAAAGTGACTTTTACCAAAAAATATCCCCAACTAAATCTTAGGTGCTGGGGGGACTGGGGGGCCAGCCACTGCTGCTCCTGGACCACTGCTCCGCGGCAGCACCCAGGACTAGTGCCGGAGCAGCGGCCGGTGCGGCTGACCCCAGGGCCACACCAGCCGCTCAGGCAGCCCTTGGGTCAGCCGCACCAGTTGCTGCAGAAGTCCCAGAAAGTCACAGAATCCGTCACCTCTGTGAAAGACTCACAGCCTTAATTATAATTAAAGCTACAATTTAATCACAGGTATTTTCAGTAAAAAAGTCATAGACAGATCAGATGTAAGAAACAAAAAAATCTCTCCCCGTGACCGGTCCATGACTTATAAATACTCATGATTGAATCTTTTTTGGGGGGGATGGAGGGGACGTGCAGCACCAGCTGCTGGGAAGGGGAGAGCCCCAGGGGCCTGCTGCCGCTTTGGCAGCTGCCATGGGGGAAGCCTCAGGGGGTCAGCCACTGCTCCGGCTGCCCTGGGACCACTGCCAGGAGCCACCTAGCTGCATCAGGTCCTGTCAGACCCACGATTGCTGCGCAGGTGGTCCCCAGGTCCAGCCACATCGGCTGTTGCTCAGGCAGTCCCTGGGATCAGCTGCCCAGGGCCGCCAGAGTAGCAGCCCATGCAGCTGGCCCCAGGGCCAATGCTGCTCCAGGCGGCCGACTGCAAAACTGCTGCAGTAGCAGCCAGTGTGGCTGTCCCCAGGGCTGCCTGAGCGGCCCAGGGGTCAGCCACACTAATTGCTGCAGAAGTCACAGAGGTTGCAGAAAGTCACAGACTCTGTGACTATCGTGACCTCTGTGACAAACACGGAACCCTAATCATAATTTATTAACAATTCAACAACTTCAGAAAATATTAAAATCTGCATATAAACATTACAGATAAAATTGTCTAAGCTAGAATAATAGTTATCCTTCATTTTCTTATTTCAGCCCAGATCATGGGACTAAAAGTGCAGTATCTACCCCAAAAAGATATGGCTTGAGCAATCTACAAATTGAAGCTTGAAGCAGTCTCCTGCCAAAAGCTCCAGCAGAGAATCTGCGTTTAATTTAATGCAGTGGTTTTCAAGCTTTGTCATCTCAACACATTTCTGTTGAGGAACTGGAAGACCACCTCTTCCCACAACAATGTTCCCACATTGGTTTGCTGAGCCAAAACAAAAAACTTAAGCCACAGATTTCTTAGAGCCTTCAAATACATTTTCACTGGAAGAAAGCTGTATTATACAAACAACACACTCCAGTAACTACTGTTCTCCATTAAAATAATGTGTCCTAGCTGAAATAAGTGCTCAGTATTTTATTACTATTTTTGATCAGTAGGCACACAAAATGTTATTACATGAACAAGTCAAAACATGCTCATTTCCAGGTTACACACCGCAAGATCTCTCCTTCTGGAGGCACTTGTTCTGCTGCTATAAGACCCACTGACATCCAAAGATGAACTCTTAGGAATTAAATTGTAGAAGATTATGAATTTCAAATATATAAACAGTAAATAAATTAAAAATAAAAAACTGCTTTTAATGTAGAGATATATATAAATCTGTACTCAATGCATGGTGAGCAGCGTAATAAAGCTAATTTTATGCACTAGGAATGACAGTATAATTTAAGAGCGAGTTGTGTGATCACCACTGACAAGTACTATGGATGACCATCTCATGTGCTATTTCTAACCATACTAGTTTGTGCTTTCTTTAATTGTGTTTTATTTCTTAAAGAATGAGAAACAACATGACTGCTTTGAGCAAATTATTTTCTCTTTGGAAAAGATGAAGAAAGGCTAACGTTTATCTATCAAATTAGTTTCTCTAATTTTTGGTGTGGGTAGGTGCATTTATTAATGCTTTTTATCATGGAATACATTCATATACACTTTTCAAAAATACAGCATAAGACGACCTGCATACATATTATATGTGCACGTTTTATTTTATATTAATTTAACATCTAGCATTTCTGTTTTCTCATTAAGTACCTCAATTTCTTTGCCCTACTTATAATCTATAAATACAGATTTACAGCAATTTCATATAAAAGTCCCAGTGACATTTTATACCAAAAGGTAAGTTATACCATATTACAGATATTAACTTTAAAACATGACCAAACATAAAGGAGACCAACATTCTCGATGGTTTTGAATGTAAAATATGCCATTATTAATCTCATTTAGGGCACAATTTAGCAAAGCACTTAAATAGTGTGGTAGCCCTAGCCCCATGAGTATGTAGACCCAGGCTCTGAGGCTCACTACCATTGGCTGCCTAGACTACATGAGCACTATCATAATATAAATAATAAAAGCAAAGACGACTTGTTCTTATTTTTTGACATTTGGTACCTAGTCTTTAAGGTGCCACCAGACTCCTTGTTGTTTTTGTAGATACAGACTAACACGGCTACCCCCTGATACTTGGTACCTAGTCATCTTCTAGCTTCTAATGATAACAACAAGATTTAAGTTTGTATTCCAAAAAGAAGAGTCAGAGACCGTCTGCTTTAGAGAAAAGCATATTGAATATTAACCTCATAAATGAAGTGTTGTTTGCATTAACTGAGGAACCAAGCTTGACTATTCTTAAACTTGAAAGGGATTAGATTTTTATCGGTACATGTCACTAAACATGGATTTCATTGTACACACAAAAATAGACACAAATATTTCCATCAATATTAATAAAAATGTAATGATAGACAAAGTAAGAAAAATGCTGCTTGGGAACTTATTAGATTTTGATTTAGGGATATTTACTTTGTATATTTTGACATGTGATATTGTCTATTTGAGTTTTAATCGTTAGAAACCTTTAGTTTTAAGCCTCAACATCTACTATCATTAAATTATTGTCTGACCCCCCCATACTCTGACCCTCTCCCATAATTTCCTGCAACTGTGAAAATTAAAATAAAATACAAAATATGCATAAAATTATGACTTTTAAGCAAGTATGAACACAAATGGATAAAACTAGAAAAACAGTTTAAAAACAGTTCTGTTGAAATTATGAAAAGTAAAAATCAAATTCTGCCAACCCTATTTTGTACAGAATTTATGTAATTACATTTACACATATACATACATATGTCTATTATAAGTAATTGATGGAAAACAGGTATATCAATGTATATTGCAACAATACTTTATCAAATGTTTGACTAAAATCCATTTACCACACAGTTATCACTTTCTCAGTAGTAAACTTCTAGTCATTTTTGAAAAATGTCAACTTTCTCTGACAAGATCTGTTCTTTGTAAACTCACATTGACAATTTCTTATGTTCCAGTTCTGTCCACGCAGTAAGTTGCTTTAAAAAAGTTTACTGAGATTGAAGTTAACCATTAGTCTGTAATTAGCCATTTCTCTCCCTTAATATTGACATTACAATGTTCCTCTTTCAGTTTTCTAGAACTCTTCTCTCTTATAGAGTGATGAAAACAGAAAAGCTAATAATTAGATAAATAATTTATTTAATATTACAACTGAGGTGAATCATACTTAAGGATCTTCACAGTATTACTGGATATAAGAAAAGTTCAAAAAAATTCTTTAAGATACAAAATGCTCTGATGGAGAATTGATTTTCAGCTCTAAACACTGCCCCTTTCCTGCTTTTGTCTGAGTCTGGGGGGAAGTGTCATAAGACTGGGGGGAAAGGATGGTCAAGGAAATGGAAACAGATTGAAGGAAAAGAGCTGTAGATGTTGGTGAACTGCCACACACACACCATCTTTACAAAATTGTTCTTTATGGAGCTGAAGCCAGTGAACAGAATAGCTTGCAAGTCTCTTTTGGGTGGGCTGCTGCTAAAAGTGAATGATGAAATAACTTAAGAATGCATGTTCTCCACTTCTGCAAGAGTGCAAAAACAGAACATAGGAACACCACACATCTCTCTCTTAAGTGTGAAAGAAAAGCCACCATAGGAAAGAAGGAGAGAAAAATGCAAGGGTAAAGAAGTAGATTTGAGCGGTAAGAAGTGAGTAGAGAACTAGAAGAGAGGGAAGCAACTCTTAGGCTATGGCTAGACTGGCGCTTTACAGCGTGGCAACTTTCTCACTCAGGGGTGTGAAAAAACACCCCCCTGAGCACAGCAAGTTACAGCGCTGTAAAGCACCAGTGTAAACAGTGCCCCAAGCTAATCCCCTCGGGGAGGTGGAGTACCTGCAGTGCTGGGAGAGCTCTCTCCCAGCGTTGGCGCTGTGACCACACTCGCACTTCAAAGCACTGCTGCGGGAGTGCTCCCGCGGCAGTTCTTTGGAGTTTCGAGTGTAGCCATGCCCTTAGGGTAGAGGAAGAGAAAGTGAAAGGGAAGTGGAAGGGAAACAAAGAATGAATGAGAAAGGAAAAGGAAGGGGAGAAAAAGAAGATAGAAAAGCAGCAAAGAGAAGAGAAGGAAGAGGCGAGGGAACGAGGAGAAACATTTTTAGAACTACTTTTCCTTCAAAAGCACTACCACCTAAACAAAGCATTCTAAGCAATTATCAAGAGCAGCTTCGAATCTGACCTCAGTGCACAGCTGGTGAGTGCTAGCAGCTACAGACACAGCTTGAATTATCTTAATGTACAGATAACATACATATGCATGACTATGCAAGCTTTATAATTCTCAGCACTTGTTTGGGAGAAGAACATGTGACGCTCAAGTACAATGACTTGACCTAAGTTTTAAATACCGTCTATTTAAAGTTGTACTGTATATGTGCTAACACCAGGATGGATAAAAATCAATGATTTAAAAAAAGAATCAGATTTTTTTATTTAAATCAGATTTCTTTGATAAAATGCCTTTTGAGGAAAAAACTTATCTAAATAGTTTTAGATAAGATACGTT
This sequence comes from Malaclemys terrapin pileata, assembly GCF_027887155.1. Classification (NCBI taxonomy): domain Eukaryota; kingdom Metazoa; phylum Chordata; order Testudines; family Emydidae; genus Malaclemys; species Malaclemys terrapin. The sequence continues at coordinate 201,659,096 of NC_071506.1, read as the reverse complement.
ATAGCTCAAAGATATCTCATCATGGAATAGGGATTATAGATTCTAATTCTATAGTATGAGACAATAAACTCATGTAATGTTTAAGAAAAGTTTTGTAAATAAGTTCCACTAGTTCATGAATTAGGGCAATCCTATGAGGCTCCAGGGGCTTCTGTATATATTATTTAGGTTAATCTTTCTATCTACCCAATGGGGCTCAGTCTAGAAGATACCATCAGAGATCCTTAGTTTTGCAGTTCTCAAACTGTGGATTTGTGTCTCCAGAGATAACAGGCTTATTAACAGCAAAAATGTTTTTAAATACATACATAAATAATATACAGAGGTGAGAAATAACAGACCTCAACCCTATTGTCCTTCTGCAAATTTGTGTACACTGAGTCAATCCCTTACATCTCTCTAAAAGTGCAAAGTTGCAAAAAGTTCAATGAATAGAAGATTGTTGGGGGCGGAACAGATCTGGACAAGAAGTCGTCTGGAGATAAATGTGAGAAGGGAGGGACAGGCAGTAGAAAACGAAAGTGAAACTGTTTGAGCAGTGTATTCCAGAAGTCTTGAGGTCTTTCTGAGTGTAGCCTTCATTGATCTGAGATCTACCATACCATTCTCTCACTAGAAGGGAAAACCTATAATAGCAGCAGGCCGTAAAAGAGACCCAGTTTGGGAATATTTTAATGAAGTTCCTCTACCTGTGGGTAAGACAGGCATGCATGCAAAATGCAAACAGTGCAACAAAGAAAAACTTGAATGTTTAATTAAAATCAAAAATACATATGCTTGTTGTGTTAAAATATTGTATGTTCGCTGTTGAAGAAAAAATCCAGAATACATAACCTTGTTGTTTTACTTAAATACAACAATTTACATGTCTGTCTGGTGATGTTCTCCTGCTAATACAGCATGGCAAGAAAATCCTCCAAATATTAATGAATAACTTGTTGAAATGGAGATAGTTCACTGCCAAATGACTTCATAAACATCTGCTTTGGTAAATGAAATAACCAAACAAGCATTCATTTTCTGATACAGCGGTAAAACTAATCTGAAAAGTTTTCAGAATAAATCACTTAAAAATGTATAGTGTGTACCTTCTAAAAATGAAATCTACATATACCTCTGAGTTGTGAAGAATATGTATTAAGGTTATAACAACCAAGAAGAATGCACTTTTATGTAGAAATACATTATTAAATCAAGTCTTCCTGTCTACTGATTTAAATCAATTTGATCAAATCCACCCTGGCTAACACTAAGTACAGTAACTCCTCACTTAACATTGTAGTTATGTTCCTGAAAAATGTGACTAAGTGAAACAATGTTAAGCGAATCCAATTTCCCCATAAGAATTCATGTAAATGGGGGGGTTAGGTTCCAGGGAAATTTTTTTTGCCAGACAAAAGGCATTATATATATTTTAAACTATTTTTAAACAAGCCATTTAATACTACGCTGGGATGGGGGGGGTGGGGCGAGTAGTGTGCACATGCTGTGTGTTTACAAACATATGGTACATACAGTACAGTACTATAGTTGGGAGGTGCCCCTGCCTTACCCTACACAGGCACAGCCCACTGGCACTGGAGATGAGGCAGGCAAGGAGCTGAAGGTGCTGTAGGCTAGTAGAAGCATGTTGTGCAGCAGCAGCAGCTTCCCCTACTCTGCAAGCACCAGGGGTGGGAGAGGGGATAAACCCTCAGCCCGCCTACTCCCCCCTTCCCCCAAACCCCCATCCTTGACCTGCCTCTTCTCCCCCCCCACCTCCTCCCCCGTTACTTCCCACACTGAGTCCTCGTTCCTCCCCCCTCCCTCCCCTCCCTTCTAAAGGCCGCAAGCCAGCTGATTGCCGCCAGCAGGGGAGGGAGGGGGAGCCTGCATGCCGAGTCCTCGCTCCTCCCCCCGAAACACTGCAAGCCAGCTGATTGCCGCGGGCGGGGGGAGGAGGAGTGGGAAGGCACAGATCCACAGGGTCTGCTAGCTGTGGAGAAAGCAGGCAGCCAAACAACCTAAGAGTGGAGCATTGCACAAGTTTAAATGAGCATGTTCCCTAATTGATCAGCAACGTAACAACAAAACAATATTAACCAGGATGACTTAAAGTGAGGAGTTACTGTATGTGATTTTTTTTAGTTTGCTTTCAATGGAAGTAAAATTATTCTATGTAATCAATATCTGAACTGCTTATGTTTTGGGGCTTATTTCCAAACTCACACTAAGTTAATTATTTTAAGCTACTAAATTATAGTAAAAACATAAGTGTTGGGGGGAGGGGGGAAATCAAGGTATCTCATAGTACAAACACCATGAGATTTTAAAGATTTATTAAAAAAGATTCCGATAAATTGATACAAGATACAATTAAAATGTTGACGTGAACACACTACCCCATTTATATTGATTAAAACAGATAAGTTGCATGTAGTATCAAAGTTCATACAAACTATGTACTAACCCTATAACTGCCAATACTTCGAGCAGACACCAAGTCATCTGCTCCCTGATAACAAAAATGAAAGCAAAATTAAGTTAAATGTTTGTTTGTTAAAGTAAAGCCTAACAGGGAGAAGGGAGAGTTTATAGATTAGCACAAACCAGATAGGAATGACGACTAGACCGGAGAGAATACCTGGCTCTCTCTGAATCTTCCTGAGAAAGAAGAAATGTAAAAAGTTATTTAATGAAAAAAAGATGAACAAAATCAAAGCAAGCAAACAGAAGAGCATGCAGTACTTATTTTCCACACAGATAAGAGTTTGGAAAATCAACTGAAGCAAATGAATCAATTCACGTCAGATGAGCATGGCTTTCATTTCATTTTGACTCTAAAGCAGATGTCTACCACACTACGTTGTTAAGAAAGTGCAGTTGAAGTGATGTATTATTTAATTAAAAGTAAAAAATGGAAAATCTTTTGCTGGTTGGGCAGAAATATGATATATCTAGAATAAATGTAGAAGAATCTCATTAAAGACTAAAAACAAACAAAAGAAACGCAAGAATTACACTCTAGAGAAGTTTGTCAAATCAAGATTGTGAAAGTTGATTCCAAAGTTACTCAAGGATTGGGGAGGGTTTACTATAACCTGGAAATAAGGGAACCTTTATGGGAAAACTGGGTACAAAAAATAAAAGAGGGAAAAAACTATTGTTTTAATTGCCAGAAGCATCTTAAACATAAAAAATGTTTAGTTACAGCAGGGGTTTGCAAACTGGGGGTCAGGACCCCTCAGGGGGACTTCGAGGTTATTACAGGGGGGGGGAGGGTCACGAGCTGTCAGCCTCTACCCCAAACCACGCTTTGCCTCCAGCATTTATAATGGTGTTAAATATGTAAAAACAGTGGTTTTAATTTATAAGGGGGGGGTGTCACACTCAGAGGCTTGCTATGTGAAAAGGGTCACCAGTACAAAATTTTGAGAACTACTGAGTTACAGGGAATAAATACACTATGAAATTCTGTTTCAGTTTAAACCATTCAGTATAAAACTTCACATTTGAACTGGAACCACTTGTAAAAAAATAAAAGTCCTTCAAAAAAATGTTCTTGCCCTCTCCAGTCTTCCACCTCTCAAAAGGTCATAAAGTGCTAGCAGTCAGACCTCACCTATCAACAGGGTAAAGAAGGGGTCCATTCCAGCAACACCTTTTAGACTGTACATAGAGGTGATAATAGTTTGGGACTTAGGGTCCCTCCTTTATACTACACTTTTAACCAAAGTTTTCAACCAGGTTGACTCCAAAAATGATCTGTGCCCACATTCAAAATAGATAATACATGATAAGTAACCTTTGTGGCTAACAGTGGCCTGCCCTTGGAAGCAGCCAAATGGTTGCCACCCTCCTTAAGGCTTCATAACATTTATTTTGGTGTATACAAAAAAACTTCCCCAACTATGCCTGTGCAACTGTTGGCCAACATTTCTTTTCCCTGAGCACTTCAGTAATGTATTCCAGAGTGCATTATCCTACATGTGCTTGGGCATTCTGTGGCAATTTTTACCTCTACATAACCCATCACAAAAGGCTATCCTGCCTACATAACCAAGAAATGGCAAGCAACTGTAAAGTAGTCAGCACTCTCAATCACAGGCCTTAGTGAACACTGCAGTGTCTACTACAGGCAGATTGGTCCCCAACGCGGTGCTCGCGGGCGCCCTGGAGCCCGCTGGGGCATCCATGTGCACCTGCCTACTGTCCGCTGGATTTTCGGCAGCATTTCGGTGCCGATGCCTCTTGACGTTACCGCTTCATGGTGGCATTTCGGCGGCAGCTTGTCCGGCGGCCACGGTCCTCGGCAGCTCATTGTCCGGTGCCTGCCACACCGAAAAGGCTGGGGACCACTAGACTAGACTGAATTCTTAGGATAAGGCAGGCCATCACACAGTGGAACAAAAATGGAAATCTATACACGCTCACCCTAGCATGAGACCAGAGATGACAAAGAGTTGGTATGGCAGCACACGTACACTGTTGGTGTTTAAGGTTATGTCATCACCATAGAGTTAACTTTGATTATCTACACTTGAGCTAGGTTAACTAGAGAAGAATTAACTCAAGTGAATGGCCACACTGCAAAACACTTGATCTGCACACAATGATTGTATGAGCAGCTGGTGAGCTGTGCTAACTCTAAATGTAGTCTATACCCCTGGATAGGTTAGGCAACTCTCGTTAATAGCAGCACCACACTCAATTGAAGGATTTGTGTATATCGAGATGGGATTCCTGGTGGGGTTGCACTAGAGTTATATCTCAAGTTAACTCTCCAGTGAAGACAAACCCTAACAAATAAATTAAACAATAATGAATAATAAGCACATGGACCCTGAGATAACTGCTTTTTAAATAAACAGTTTGTGGAGGATTGACAAGATAAAAGTCAAAGTAAAATTAGACTGATTCAGTTGCAATTTCAGCAGGATATGAAGTCAGTGTGATGTTTAATTTGTAAATCAACTTTGAAACTACAATGCATAGAAGCCAAATGATATGGTTACAATATTCCAACAATCAAATAGAGTAAATCCCTAGCCTACAAAATTGTTTGACATTTAGAAGCTAATCAAAGTTTTAAAAAACATTTCTTTTAACTTAATAAAGGTAACTTCCTTTTCCTCTCCAAAACCCATCCCATGCATTATCTCAGTTCTATCAAGCATGTAACAAACTGGAAAAAAAAAATCAACATGGCATCTGGAGAAGTACTCTTTGAACATTAATAGCAATTTTTATTAATAGGTTACAATCAATCCAAAAATAAAAAACAAAGTTCATGCTCTTACACCTTTACGTTCTGCAGGGTTTTTTTCTTATTCTAAAGAAATATATTAAAAAGTTAAATGCCTGAACACGTTTCAGTTTTTCTTGTTAAATTGATTACATGCAATTCGGAGTCAAAAAATCATTCCTTCAGGCTATAAACTCAATTTGTAAGGGTTAGCATAAAATTGTGAACATTTAACGCTCTGAAAACTATAAGACTTCTCTATAGAATTGCTGAAAATATCCCTGATTATGTTGCTGTTTTTCATACTTTGAAGTTACATTCTGCTAAATTATATTTGAACCTGATTTACTTTAATCTTCTTTATACAGGTCATTACATATTAAGAACTTTTCATAAAACAAATCATCATATCTGAATTTTGCTTTTAGAAAAGCAAAGATAGGCCTACAAATTTGTGAAAACAGTTCTCTAATTATACAGCTGAATAAAATTAAACAGACTGAGGAGCACTGTGCTATAATTCAACTCTTATCTCCATGCCATCCCATTTAGAGGAACCAGGCTTGCATTTTTTTTCACCCCAAAGTCCCACTGGAATCAACTGGAAGTTTGGAGTCCAGAATGCAAGAGTAAGCTGCCTCTGCCTGTCCCTCCCCTCTTATTTTTAAAGGTAGAAAGAAAAGTTGAAAGGTACAGTATAATCAATTTTAAATTTACTTTTTGTTTGTTTAAAGAAAGTATTAGCCACTGAAAGATAGCCTGGACTATCTGTGGAAGGAAACACCTGCCAGTCTAATCAAAGAAGAATATAGAATAAGGCAGGTCTACAAAAAAGATAAGGTAAGATGTGGAAGTAAGTTAATGTAGAAACATTTACAATTTTAAAAATAAGCCTTTGCCAACATAACGCTACTTGAATTCCATTCTGAATGTAATTGTATAAACTTTAAACAAACTCACTATGAAAAAGAAAATGGCACACTTCCAATGTTTTTTGCCTCTGTACAGTGTCCTATATGTGACCTTATGTAATGATTTTTTTCCATCAGTCATAAAATGTGTTCACACTTTGCAAACCATTAGTAAATGTCTTCCCCTCCAAGTCTATGTTAGTTCTGCAAGTGTAAACAACATGCACAACAGGCAGTCCTGGCCTACCATCCACTTTTGGATACGTCCCCATTTTCTATCATATGAGCGATGAGAAAGCTACAAAATGTTTAAAAAAAATTAATACAGAACAGGCATCATAGAGATTACATCATCTTTACAATTTACAATTCAAAATCACATGTAATTGTCCACAGAATATATGAGATCTGTAAATTTATTTTAGGTAATTTAGAATAATTAAAGTGAAATACAAAAGAAGTTCCTCAAGAAGTTCTGCCTTGATTTTACTCCATACCATCACACCAAATTGTCAAATTCTCACAACTCTATGGAAGAATTTGAGAGAGACTGCCATTTTTTAATTCACTCATTTCAAGTGAATGTCATTTTTATTATTATAAATGCAAGAATATCAGAATAGTCTTCAGAACTAACTAGTGTGTTTATTGTTTAACAGACAGACAGGGAGGAATGAAATCCTGGTTCTGTTGCAGTCAAAGGGAAAACTCCAATTCACTTCATTGGGGCCAAGAGGCATACAATCCCACAAGAACGCTAAGTGAAAAGGCAGCTTTCTGTATACATTTCACCACAGTCTATGTATCAGTTTTAACTAGTGCTCCCATGATACCCATTAGTGTTTTTCATTTTTTCATCCTAAACATGGAGTCTTGTTAAAAAAACTTTTCAATGCACTGTTTTATCTTATGTCCAAACCCTCTTGTACAGATTACTCAGCCAGGTACCATGGTTGTAGATTTGTTCTTTTCATGTTTAAACAGAATACCGTCAACTTGGGAAAAAATTCAGAGAGAACTGCGAATTATTTTTACAAGTAACAACCAGGAATATTATAAATAAGATTAGAGAAAAAATATTTTCTCTATTTCAGTTTACTTTGAACAATTGACAGCATTTTGGGTGCAATCACTCAGATACCGCTTCTTACGGCATAGGTTTTCCACAGCAACAGTAGAGAAAAAAAAACATCTAAAAAACCAAGAAAATGTCCTTGTAAAACAATATGAAGTATCAGCTGACACAGGGGTAGGTTTAGTATTTTAATGTTTTTTTTAAAATTCGTTTTATAAAATTGTCTGGATTTCAAATTAAAGATGTTCCTTTAATGAAAGCATTAAAATAGCCTTCTTGTATATTCAGAGTTAGTTATATGGGCACTGGCTTTTGCATGTTGCTGTTGTGCTATGTGCTGTTTACTGAAAATAAATTACCAAGTTAAAAGGACAACAGTCCATTTTCAAAGGAAAACATTTAGGTCAGTTTAGGTCTTTGAGCAGTTTTGTTTTTAAGCAATTAATTTATTGCATTTGTTCAAGTTATATTATACAAAACTGTTTATTACAAAAACATTCCAACAACTGGAGTCCCATGCCAAATTAGAAAAGACCTAAGTTTCAAAAGGTATTTTGATAGTTGTATCGTAAACAAAAGTGTTACAGTCATATTTAAATAGCTGATCCCCTTTTTCCTTTAGTATTCTTTGTTATTAATGAAGTTTAAAATTAACATTTTAATATGACTACATACATGCAGTGCTATCCACGCATGTGCAGAGACAGGAATGGAGCAAGTTAGTCATTTGACTTCCAACAGTACACTGGAAAAAGCTATAGCAATGGCTACCCTATTCAGGAAATGCTGACATACGGCTATACTATACTGAAAAATATAAATAAAGCTTTTCTTAAGAAACATAATACAAGGCAATTCATTAAGAAGTTTAGTACAAAATAATAAAGCATAGCAAAATTGACATTACCTCTTTCTGTTGTCGCTCCAGTTCTCTCATACGTATGTCTCTTGCTTCTGCTCGAGCAGCCCGTTTGGCTGCAAGCCTTGCTTCTGCCTATAAGTTAATTGAAAGTAATAAAAGTTAGGCAGTTTTTTAATCACTTAGCTTTGTAAAATATGTTTGAATACCTGATTCAAGAGTTTCCCCACAAAAACAGATCCTGATTCTAATAAACAGCTTGTACATATTAAAAAAAAAATTATTTGACAGCAAGCAGCAGTTGTAAGGGCAAGAACAAAACCACAAAAGGGAGTACATATCAGAATTTTTAAAGATACCACAAAACATTTACAACTGAAAGCAAGTGTTGATAAAGGCCTAAGCCTACAAACACTAACAGATTTTAATTTTATACACATGAATAGTTCTATTGCCTTCAATTAAGACTGTTCACATGCATTGTGTTAAGCACAAATGTGTTTGCAGAACCAGAGACCCAAGTTAGCAATGTTTTGAGTTAAAACATAAGCAGTAACAAACACAATTCAAAGACCTTACAACAGATGCATACCATAGGCCAAAGCCCAAATCTCATTTGCAAGGATTTATAAAAAAACAAAGCTTAGTATTTAGGGGGAAATTACCAAAGTCAACTATTATTGAAAAATGCAAAATTCTTGGAGGAAAAGGCACAAGATGAGTGTCCCTGCTGGAGCCCTAAATTAAATCCCCATTTTCCCCCATTTTATTCCTTACCCTTATGGACAATACACTGTAGCATGATTCTAGATGAGTAATGGGGTCTTTTTCAGACACTTAATGCCACTTCTGATTTAATCAGAAGGGTCAATGAATGATGTATTGATTTTCAGGAAGCTAGAGGCTTAGGAGTAGAAATCAAGTTCAAATTTCTTACATTGTTGGATAGTAACATGAAAAAACATTATTCTTACTGTATGCCAGGTTTATCATCACTAGAAATCCCAGACATATCATTAATTGTTTAATGTACAGTTAATTGCTTATTAGGAACTGAAAATAGGTAATTAATTGTATCAGACAAATAATATGGTTAGGATTTCTAGTAATAAAAATTAAGTTTCTTCATATATCAAAATTTAACATTTAACAACAAAACTAACAATTTAAAGCTGAATAATAAAAGCTATCATTCATTCCATGAAGGGAATTAGGTAAATATGAAATGTCTCAAATTAAATTAATCTGTGGTTAACATTTTATTCCCACTCTAATTTTCCCCACCTCTCCCACACCACTTAACATTAACTCCAAAGTTTCCAAGGGATTTTATAGTATAACAGTTAGCTCTTTCCCCTGCAAATGGCATAAAAATACCAGTAGTTACCATGCGGTAGTCACTATTTTGCTGACAAGACACCCTATTTGTAACATTAATCAGATGTGGGACAATCTCATTTTACACTAATTTGTGTGGTTTTAACATTAATATAAATTAATATGAGTTTTGTGTTCATTAAACATTTTGTCTCAAATGTCAAACCTTCAACTTCTTCTAAATGTAGGCAAGTCTAAAAACAAGATGTAAATTGTTATTGGATAAACTTTTACAGAGTCACAGCAAGCTTGATAATTATATATACTTTTAAATAAAGAGGTGATGTATACATGTTTTAATAAAAATTAAATGTGTAATTGACAATGTATCCAAGTTATGGGCTCAAATGTAACTTTTCAGAATGCTGAAGTGAGAAAAAATGGTGCACCTCTCTTTATGGGTGGGTTATAAACACCAGAAAAGTGATTTATAAAGGAAACACCAAGAGAGAATGTTGCTGAGTGCAGCTATATGATCTGAACAGGACAGAGTTATTTTTGGGAAATGGAGTTTAGGTGACCTTTGTACATCTGAACCCACATGGAGTAAAGTTTTTTGTTCGCAGTGGTATACATGAAAGTATTGATCAACTTTCCCCTTGCCCTCAACTCCAAGCTTCCTTCTACATCTGAAGCTGACATCTGCCAGAAATCAAGCGACAGTACTACCACCCAACACATCTCAAATCTTATGGACTATTATTAAATCAACTAGTCTAAAAGTTGTAGACACCAGATAATTATGTTCATGCAACTTATTCTCAGAGCCTCTTAATGCTGTAAATCCAGCATTGGCAAATTCAGAAGATGGATTCTGCAAGATACAGATCTCTCTCGGTGAAGTCACTAAGTGTGGTTCTTCAAGATGACTGCCTCTATGGAAACCCATTTTTAGAAGACAGTTCCCTAGAGCACTAATTTAATTTTAGCTGATGAAATCACATGCGCAAACACCCTGATGCGACCTGCCAAAATCTGAAGATTGAAAAGGGGACAAGGCCACAAACGCCACTCAGTTCCTTCCACTAATTCAAGAATCAATATCAAGATTCTAAAGAAATGGAGAAGGTGGGTGAGGAGTATGAATTATAATCTGAAGAATTACAAATTATCTGAAGAATTATAATTAGAACGGTTATTCCCCTGGTTTCTTCTTCAAGAAATGCTAAGTGCTAATATGATTCCCCACTGCTGTGAGAACAAGCAGGTGGGTACCTGAAGAATATTAACTAAATAGAGATTGCAGGACTGTTCTCCAGAATTGGGCATCGAACCTAGAAGCAAAGTCAAGGGAGTAACAGACTACAAAATGACAGTGATGGAAACACTACTAAGGCATGCAATCAATCAACATTACTAAGGCATGCAATCGAGGCACCTCTGGACTTGGTGGCGTTTGTTCTGATATTTTCAGATGCTTGAACTCCTATCAAGGCATAACAAATTAGTATGATTACTTAAATCCATTCAGACAAACTTCTGAAGAGACAGACTAACCCCTGGACCCACATGCCAGAAATTCTTAAGGAGACTTACAAATGGTTAATATTTAAATAATTAAAGGGCCTTCTCTTCAATTCTAGAGTGTGTCGCCTTATATCTTCAGGATGTGAATGAGGTTTAGAGAAAAATACAAAAAATTTATAGCCGGAGATGGAAGTTAGATCACTTTAATAAGGAGTTTAGGATGGGGACGTAGGACCACTTTATCCTTATGAAACTGTGAAAGGGAACACTGTGGTGAGGGTAAGGGTCGCCATCAAGGCTTGGATCTCACTAACCATCCATGCAGATGTTACAGTTGGGAAGAACACCATTTTCACAGAGTGACAGTTCAAAGAAAAGTCAGACAGGAGGTCAAATGAAGGCTCCGTAAGTCTCATTAGTGCAAGGTCAAATTCCATGACAGAATTGGATGTGGCTCATATGTCAGAGGAACTATATGGACAATGCCTTTCAGAAACCTGGTGACTGTAGGATGAACAAAGATAAGTCCTATACTGGAGAAAGAAATACCAAGATGGCAGCCAGATGGAATGAGACAGCTCAATGAAAGTTCAGACTGTTTAAGGGACAGCAAAGAGACCAAAACTGAACAGATAGAAGACTTCTCTTGGTTCCTTTTCAGGAAGGTCAAATAGAGAATCTCTTCCATTTCATCATGCAGATTTTCCTGGTGACATTTCCTGCATCTAAGAGGCTTTTTAGACATAAATGCTCCATTTGTTAAACATTCATGACCACTTTTATTGAGTGGATAAGAGTTAAAGAGCTTGTTAGTACTAAACCCTCAAACCAGTATTAATGAAATGGGTCTTCAGAACCAACTCTATCATAAAGAGTTTAAAGCAGACCTCCCAATCCTTTCAGGTTTTTGCAGTGAAGGCAAAATGAATAAACATTTGTCAGAATTATGACTAATTCAATCACTGAATATTGTCAGTGACCAACATGGTGATATTGCAAGGAAATCAAGTTTAAAAGCCTATACTCTTGAAGGTCTTGGTCATGTCACCACTAGACTCCACAAACTCAAAAGCCATTGTGAAAAAGCATGGAACAGCCTAATGGGGCTGACAGCAAGTGAAGGGATAAACACAACAGAGCTATGTTCACAATGGTTCAGGCAATGAAAAAGCAAGGATATTTTGTTTTGTAAACTATTTATTACAAAATGACTAAACACACAAGCTGAGTGTATGCTCAATGAGCTTTTACTTTTGTCTATTGGCTGCACCTTCTGATCCAAAAATCTTAGGACTTATCTAAATGAACATTTAGTTTATGGCAAGCCAGGATGTGAAACTACACTGCGCTAGCATGCTGCAGACTAACTGTCCCTGCGGACCCTGCTGATGTGCATTAAACTGTTAATGCCAGCAGGGTTCACACAGTCAGTCCACAGCAGGCTAGATTCACACCTCAGCTTACCGCAAACTCAAGATTTCATGTAGACATGGCATAAGCTTTTATATAAAAAAAAAGTCTCTAGCCATTATGGTTATAAAATTGAAGTCTGCCTTGGTCTGCTGGCAGCCTCAAAACAACAGCTCTAACTTAAGTATGAACTACTCATATGCTAAGAGTGTGACCGTTCTGAAGCCAAATTTTAATGCCAGCATTGTTATTGCTGAGAAAAGCCTGCAAGGAAGGACTGGAGAAATCCTATTATTAAGATCAGACCAATCTAATGTCTCATCTTATTTTGTCATAATGAAAAACACAGTTTGAAAGAATACCATCAATCTCATCACTGTTTGTAGATGACTTTTAGCAGGTGGTAAATAAACTGAGATTAAAAACAACAAAGACACAGTGGAGTCTTGTTCTAGTATAATATACATACACACACACACAAAAAAAACCAAAATGTTATGCAACTCAGAAACAGAGAGTCTACTGTGTCCAAGAGAGAGGGGGGAGGAGTTGATGGAGACAGCACCAATTATGGGCCACCAGAGGATAGAGGAAGGCATAAGGGGGACCATAAGGGAAGATAGGAACAGACATAGGTCAGGACTAGAGGGATCAGTGACTAGATTACTAGATCGCACTGTTGCCAGGCGACGGCAGGTGTATGTAATTGGAGACTCTTTACTGAGGAGATTGGACAGGCCTGTGACCAGGGCGGACCCAGAGAACAGAAGGGTGTGCTGTCTACCGGGCGCAAAGATACGCAATGCGGACCTGCGGTTGAAAAGGATCCTAAAAGGAGCAGGTAAGAACCCCTTGATAATCCTTCATGTAGGAACAAATGACACGGCTAGGTTCTCGTTAGAGAGGATCAAGGGAGATTATGCCAGGCTGGGAAAGACTCTCAAGGAGATAGAGGCTCAGGTTATCTTTAGTGGGATTCTGCCTGTTCCGAGGGAAGGGCAGCAAAGGGCTGATAGGATTGTGAGGATAAATAGTTGGCTAAGGGAGTGGTGCTATAAGGAGGGCTTTGGGATGTATGGCCACTGGGAGGCTTTCGGGGACAGACACCTGTTCTCGCGGGATGGGCTTCACCTGAGTAGGGAAGGAAATAGACTGCTGGGAGGGAGGCTGGCTCATCTTATCAAAAGAGCTTTAAACTAGGAAGTTTGGGGAGATGGTTGGGAGATGCACAGTTAATCTCCACGCCAGTTTCCAGTATTGAAAAGCTGAGTGTAATAAGAGGAGACATAGCCGGGGAGATGAGATTGGACATAGGAAGGACAGGGGGGACGAACACAAAGAGGCCCGCAACATACAGTGCTACTAATGGGAGACAGGCTAAACAACATACATTAGGGTGTTTGTACACCAATGCGAGAAGCCTAGGTAATAAAATGGAGGAATTGGAGCTCTTGGTCCAAGAATTGAAACCGGATATCGTAGGAATAACTGAAACGTGGTGGAATGGCAGTCACGACTGGAATGCAGGTATGGAGGGGTATGCGCTGTTTAGGAAAGACCGGGATAAAGGTAAAGGTGGGGGGGTGGCATTGTATGTCAATAGTGAAATAAGCTGTAAAGAAATAATAGTGGATGGAATAGAAAACACGGAGTCCGTCTGGGCGATACTCAAGCTGGGTAAAAGGACTACTAGAGCCTCTCCGGGGATAGTGCTTGGGGTGTGCTATAGACCGCCGGGATCGACCAGGATATGGATAAGGAACTATTTAATGTATTAAGGGAAGTAAATACTAATAGAAACTGTGTAATTATGGGGGACTTTAACTTCCCGGATATAGATTGGGGAACAAACGCTAGTAGCAATAATAGGGCTCAGATGTTCCTAGATGTGCTTGCGGATCAATTCCTTTATCAAGTGGTAGCTGAGCCGACGAGGGGGGAGGCCATTTTAGATTTGATTCTGGTAAGTAGTGAGGACCTTGTTGAGGAAGTGGTAGTGGGGGACAACTTGGGCTCCAGTGATCATGAGCTAATTCGGTTTAAACTAAATGGAAGGAGTACAAGAATTAAGTCAAAGACTAGGGTTTATAATTTTAAAAAGGCCAATTTTAACAAATTAAGGGGACTGGTAGGGGAAGTGGATTGGGCAAACGTATTAAGGGATCTAAAGGCAGAAGAAGCCTGGGATTACTTTAAGTTAAAGATGCATGAGCTGTCAAAGGCCTGTATCCCCAAAAAGGGAAAAAGATTACTAAGCAAGAGATTTAGACCAAGCTGGATGAGCGACCGACTCAAAGGGGCGATTAGGAAAAAACAGAAAGCGTACAAAGAGTGGAAGAGGGGAGGGATCAGTAAGGAAACTTACCTTAGTGAAGTCAGAGAATGTAGAGATAGAGTGAGAAAGGCCAAAGGCCATGTAGAGTTGGACTTAGCAAGGGGAATTAAAAGCAATAGCAAGAGGTTTTACAGCCATATAAATAGGAAGAAAGCAAAGAAAGAAGAAGTGGGACCGCTGAAGACTATAGCCGGAGAGGAGATTAAAGATAATCTAGGCATGGCGCAATATCTCGATGAATATTTTGCATCGGTGTTTAATGAGGCCAATGAAGGTATTAGGGATACTAGCACCGTTACAGAGGGGCATACAGGATGGGGGATTACCGCATCCGAGGTAGAAACAAAACTAGAACGCCTTAATGGGACTAAGTCGGGTGGACCGGACGATCTTCATCCGAGAATATTGAAGGAATTGGCGCGGGAAATAGCAGGCCCATTAGCAATTATATTTAATGAATCTGTAAACTCGGGGGTGGTCCCGTTAGACTGGAGAATAGCCAATGTGGTTCCTATTTTCAAGAAAGGGAAAAAAAGTGACCCGGGTAACTATAGGCCTGTTAGTTTAACATCAGTAGTGTGCAAGGTGCTGGAGAAGATTCTGAAAGAGAAACTAGTTGAGGACCTTGAGGTTAATGGCAAATGCGATAAATTACAGCATGGTTTTACGAAGGGCAGATCGTGCCAAACGAATCTGATCTCCTTCTTTGAGAAAGTAACGGACTTATTAAATAAGGGAAATGTGGTGGACCTAATATACCTGGATTTCAGTAAAGCGTTTGATACAGTACCCCATGAGGAATTATTGGTTAAAATGAAAAACATGGGGATCGAAATGAAAATCCAGAGGTGGATAAGGAATTGGTTAATGGGGAGAATGCAGCGGGTCGTATTAAAGGGTGAATTGTCGGGTTGGAGGGAGGTTACTAGTGGAGTGCCTCAAGGTTCAGTTTTGGGACCCATTTTATTTAATCTATTTATAACTGACCTCGGGACCGATTGCAAGAGTGGGCTGATAAAGTTTGCGGATGATACGAAGGTGGGAGGAGTTGCAAACTCGGAGGAGGACAGGGATATTCTGCAGGGAGACTTGAATGAGCTTGTGAATTGGAGTATCAGAAATAGGATGAAATTTAATAGTGAAAAGTGTAAGGTGATGCACTTGGGGATGAATAATAACAATTTTAGTTACAAGATGGGGACGCATTGGTTAGAAGTAACGGAAGAGGAGAAGGACCTAGGGGTCCTTGTGGACCGCAGGATGACTATGAGTCGACAATGTGACGTGGCGGTGAAAAAAGCCAATGCGGTCTTGGGGTGTATTAGGCGAGGTATATCTAGTAGGGATAGGGAGGTCCTGCTTCCGTTGTATAAGGCGCTGGTGAGACCTCATTTGGAGTACTGTATGCAGTTCTGGTCTCCCATGTTTAAAAAAGATGAACTCAAACTGGAACGGGTGCAGAGAAGGGCGACTAAGATGATCAGAGGAATGGAAAACCTGTCGTATGAAAAGAGACTAGAGGAGCTTGGGTTGTTTAGTCTGACAAAGCGAAGGCTGAGGGGGGATATGATTGCTATCTTCAAATATATCAGAGGGGTTAATACAAGGGAGGGAGAGGAATTATTCCAGCTTAGTACTAATGTGGACACGAGAACGAATGGATATAAACTGGCCGTGGGGAAGTTCAGGCTTGAAATTAGACGAAGGTTTCTGACCGTCAGAGGGGTGAAATATTGGAACGGCCTTCCGAGGGAAATGGTGGGGGCGACGGACCTGTCTGGTTTTAAGATTAAGTTGGATAAGTTTATGGAGGGAATGGTTTAATGGTAAAACATAGTAGCCAAGGAAGACCAAGCAATGGTACATGAATAGCATAATGGCCAACAAGGGTCAGGTTAGAGACTCTTGCCTATATGCTCGGGGTATTACTGATCGCCATATTTGGGGTCGGGAAGGAATTTTCCTCCAGGGTAGATTGGCTGAGCCTCTGGAGGTTTTTCGCCTTCCTCCGCAGCATGGGGCAGGGATCACTAGCAGGAGGGTCTCAGCCGATTGAAGTCACTAAAACACAGGATTGGGGACTTCAACGGCAGAGTCCAGGGAAGGGTTTCTTGCGGCCTGCATCATGCAGAGGGTCAGACCAGATGATCATAATGGTCCCTTCTGACCTTAAAGTCTATGAGTTTCCCAAATAAAACCAATGAAAGATTACTCTAGGGCAACTTCTTTTCAATGTCTAATTTCTCTGCACCAATTTTCTAAAAGTTGAAAATAACATGTTTACTTTTGGTATACCAGTCAGGCTATCTGCAGCCACTTCAACAATTTTCTTAACATAAGGATTATTTTGTTCTGCATTTTTATTATTTGTCCCTTTAACTCATCAGTAAGGTAAAGATTTTGTCACCCTTATTTTTAGTAAAAGAAATGGACAGGTTGCGGGCAACAAACAAAAATTCATGGATGCCCATTACCTGGGTTTTTACTAAAAATAGGGGGTGGGGACTGACACCCGACACCCAGGAGAGAAACTAAACAGCTTCAGGGTCCTTGACAGCTTCAGCCTTGCCGCCCCAAGGCTGAAGCAGAAAATGTTACGAAGGGTCTCTGAAAGTCACGGAATCTGATCTCCGTGACAAAATCTTATCCTTACTTATCAGCATCAGGAAACCATTGAGGAAACTGGATGAATCACAAATCATCCAAATAATTAGATTAAGAAATTCTTATTCTTGCTTTAAAATGTGATTCACAAACACGCTTTAATACCCTATAACCACATAGACTCAAACAAGTTTATGGTGATCCAGAAACATTATTAAGGCCTGGTCTACACTACGACTTTAATTCGGATTTATCAGCTTTAATTCGAATTAACCCTGTAACCGTCCACACAACGACGCCATTTAATTCGATGTAAAGGGCCCTTTAAATCGATTTCTGTACTCCACCCCAACGAGCGGAGTAGCGCCAAAATCGATTTTAGCAATTCGAATTAGGGTTAGTGTGGCCGCAATTCGATGGTATTGGCCTCCGGGAGCTATCCCACAGTGCATCATTGTGACCGCTCTGGACAGCAATCCGAACTCGGATGCACTGGCCAGGTAGACAGGAAAAGCCCCGCCAACATTTGAACTTCATTTCCTGTTTGCCCAGCGTGGAGAGCACAGGTGACCACAGATACCTCATCAGCACAGGTAACCATGCAGGCTGATAATCGAAAAAGAGCACCAGCATGGACCGTGAGGGAGGTACTGGATCTGATCGCTGTATGGGGAGAGGATTCAGTGCTTGCAGAACTTCGTTCTAAAAGACGAAATGCAAAAACTTTTGAAAAAATTTCCAAGGGCATGATGGAGAGAGGCCACAATAGGGACTCTGAGCAGTGCCGCGTGAAGGTCAAGGAGCTCAGACAAGCCTATCAAAAAACAAAGGAGGCAAACGGTCGCTCCAGGTCAGAACCGCGGACATGCCGCTACTACGCCGAGCTGCATGCAATTCTAGGGGGGGCTGCCACCACTACCCCACCTTTGTTCGTGGATTCTGGGTCGGGGATAGTCTCGACGCCTGAGGATTCGGCCGATGGGGTAGAGGAGGAGGAGGAGGAGGAGGATGAGCTTGCAGAGAGCACACAGCACTCCATTCTCCCCAACAGCCAGGATCTTTTTATCACCCTGACTGAAGTACCCTCCCAAGCCAGTACCCAAGACTCTGACCCCATGGAAGGGACCTCAGGTGAGTTTACCTTTTAAAATATAAAACTTGTTTTAAAAGCAAACGGTTTTTAATGATTACTTTGCCTGACTTTGCATTCGCGGTCAGTTCAGCTACTGGAAAAGTCTGTAGCTACTGGAAAAGTCTGTTAACGTGTATGGGGATGGAGCGGAAATCCTCCAGGGACATCTCCATGAAGCTCTCCTGGAGGTACTCCGAAAGCCTTGCCAGAAGGTTTCTGGGCAGTGCATCCTTATTCCCTCCTCCATGGTAGGACACTTGACCACGCCATGCTTGCAGCAAGTAATCTGGTATCATTGCCTGACAAAGCCTGGCAGCGTATGGTCCCAGTGTTTGCTGGCATTCAAGCAACATCCGTTCTTTATCTTGTTGTGTAATCCTCAGGAAAGTGATATCACTCCTGGTAACCTGGTTGAAATACGGGAACTTAATTAAGGGGACAGAGGTGGCCGTTCCTACTGGGCTGTTTGCCTGTGGCAGAAAATAAATCCTTCCCTGCAGTTAGCCAAGCGCAGATGGGAAATTGGCCCTGAGTTTTTCGCGTTTGGCTAGCAGGGATCTTCCCTGTTACCAGCCACGCGGTGGGGGGAGGGTACCGTGATCATCCCAGAGAATTCATGGCGAGGAGGGGGGGGGGGGCGCGGCGGGGGGGGGGGGGTAGTTTGGTGCCTGCAGGGATCTTCCCTGATACCAGCCACGCGGTGGGGGGAGGGGTACTGTGATCATCCCAGAGAATTCATGGCGAGGGGGGGGGGTTAGTTTGTTTTCTGGTGCTGCTGAATGTTAACAGAAAAACCGCAGCACTCTACTTGCCTGAAGGGGCCCAGACAAGCCCCACCACACTGCCCCCCCCCCCCCCCAACTGGCTGAGATTGGCCAGGCTTCTGCAGCACTCTACAAGCTATGCTTGGTATGTGGGAAAGCACGGCGCAGAAGCTTACCATGGCCGCATGCAAGCCGAATTCTGTTGCCCAGACCTGTGATCTCTAGCAGCAAAGCCACAGGCACTCAGCATTAAGAGGCAAAATGCGACCTTGCACAGAAATCACATGTGCTATGTAATGTGAACAGTGTTGGTCACCGTGAAAGAGTATAAGCATTGTTCTGCAAAATGTAGCTTTTAAAACAATTCTCTCTTTTTTCCCCTCCCTACAGCAGCTGCAAATTCCTCAAGCCTCCCTCCTCCATCCCGAAGGTTATCACAGATAAGGCGTCGTAAGAAGACGACGCGGGAGGACATGTTTTCTGAAATTATGCAATCCAGCAGGAGTGACAGAGCTCATCTGAATGAGTGGAAGGAAACAGTTTCAAAGTATAGGAAAGAAGTCAGTGAACGTGAGGAGAGGAGGGACCAACGTGAGGAGAGGAGGGACGATCGAGATGAGAGATGGCGGCAGGAAGACCAGAGGATGAAGGATGCAACGCTGGGGCTGCTCCGGCGTCTGGTGGAGGTTCAGGAACGGCTGCTGGAAAACAGACTGCCGCTTCAGCCCCTGTTCCACCCTCCCCCCTCCCCATGTTCCGTATCCTCCTCACCCAGACGTGTAAGAACGCGGGGGGGGGGAGGCTCCGTACACCTTCCCATTCCATCCCAGTAGACAGCCCAAGCAAAAGGCTGTCATTTTTTTAACCTTTTCTTTGTGGCTTTTTCCTTCCCAGCAATCCTCCTCCCAAATACCACCCGGGTTCCCTCCCTCTTTTTCTAATCTATTAATAAAGAATAAATGATTTTTAAATGATAGTGACTTTATTTGGTTTGAAAGAAAGCTGGGGGAAGGGGCAGGGTGGGTTCCTTACAGAAAATCAGTCAGTAAAGGGGGAGGGTTTTCATGAAGGAGAAACAAACAGATATTTCACACGGTAGCCTGGCCAGCCATGAAACTGGTTTTCAAAGCTTCTCTGATGCACAGCGCTTCATGGTGTGATCTTCTAATCGCCCTGGTGTCTGGCTGCGCGTAATCAGCAGCCAGGCGATTTGCCTCAGCCTCCCACCCCGCCATAAAGGTCTCCCCCTTACTTTCACAGAGATTGTGGAGCACACAGCAAGCAGAAATAACAATGGGGAGATTTCTTTGGCTGAGGTCAGAGCGAGTCAATAATGAACGCCAGCGACCTTTTAAACGGCCAAATGCACATTCTACCACCATTCTGCACTTGGTTACCCTGTAGTTAAACAGCTCCTGACTCCTGTCCAGGCTGCCTGTGTATGGCTTCATAAGCCATGGCATTAAGGGGTAGGCTGGGTCCCCAAGAATAACTATGGGCATTTCAACATCCCCAACGGTTATTTTCTGGTCCGGAAAGTAAGTCCCTTGCTGCAGCCCTTTAAACAGAGTAGTGTTCCTGAAGACGCGAGCGTCATGAACCCTTCCCGCCCAGCCCGCGTTGATGTTGGTGAAACGTCCCTTGTGATCCACAAGTGCTTGCAGCACCATTGAAAAGTACCCCTTGCGGTTTATGTACTCGGTGGCTTGGTGCTCCGGTGCCAAGATAGGGATATGGGTTCCGTCTATTGCCCCACCACAGTTAGGGAATCCCATTGCAGCAAAACCATCCACTATAGCCTGCACATTTCCCAGAGTCACTAACTTTCGTAGCAGCACCTGAGTGATTGCTTTGGCTACTTGCATCACAGCAGGCCCCACAGTAGATTTGCCCACTCCAAATTGATTCCCGACTGACCGGTAGCTGTCTGGCGTTGCAAGCTTCCACAGGGCTATCGCCACGCGCTTCTCAACTGTGAGGGCTGCTCTCATCTTGGTATTCTGGCGTTTCAGGGCAGGGGACAGCAAGTCACAAAGTTCCATGAAAGTGCCCTTACGCATGCGAAAGTTCCGCAGCCACTGGGAATCGTCCCAGACCTGCAACAATATGCGGTCCCACCAGACTGTGCTTGTTTCCCTTGCCCAGAATCGGCGTTCCATGGATAGAATCTGCCCCATTAACATGATCTCCAAAGCACCGGGGCCTGTGGTTTCACTGAATTCTGTGTCCGTGTCCATGTCCTCATCATGCTTGTCGCTGCGCTGCCGCCGCCGCTGCCTCCTCTCCTCGTTTTTCTGGTCCTGGCTGAGCATAAACTCCACGAGAACGCGCGAGGTGTTTGCAATATTCATGAGTGCTGTCTTGACCTCAGCGGGCTCCATGCTTGCCGTGGTATGGAGTCTGCAGTGTTCACCCACCCAGGAAAAAAGGCGCGAAAATGGTTGTCTGCCGTCCGTTGCTTTCATGCAGGGAGGGAGGGAGGGAGGAAGTGAGGCTGTACCCAGAACCACCTGCGACGATGTTTTTTGTCCCATCAGGCACTGGGATCTTAACCCACAATCCCAATGGGCGCGGGAGACTGCGGGAACTATGGGATAGCTATGGAATTGCTACCCACAGTGCAACGGTGCAGAAATCAACGCTAGCCCCGGTACTTGGACGCACACCACCGAATTACTGTGCTAGTGTGGCCGCACTCATTTCGACTTTATACAACCTGTTTCTCAAATCCGAATTATCTAAATTCGGATTAATCCCGTAGTGTAGACATACCCTAAGACAGACAGTTAAAGGATTAATGTTCTAACAAAGTGAGTCTGTGGTGCAGAAGGGTAAGCAAATGTGCAAGGCTTGCTTTTTAACATCCGAAAGCAAATATAAGAAATCATCTGCGAAGGAAAATGGGTATATGTCCTTTTTAAAAAAGTATTTTTTATATCTTGTATTTGGCTATGTGACTGATGTTATTTCTAAGAATACACATTCATCTGCATGGATCTAAGCAGAAAGAATTGGAATATCACATGAACTGGAAATGCTCTGATTTTTCTAGTGGAATTGGAAATCAAAAAAGGGACATTGCCTACTGTAAATCACATCATCTTAAAAAAGTGTTTAAAGTAGTTCCAGGTATTTCACTTGCCTTTGAATCCCTCTACCAATTTTGTGTTTTTACACACAACAATTTCCTGTCTTTCTTTTTTAAACGCTCCTATTACTGTGTGGAAAAAATACACGGTGTGCTGTCAAATACATAAAGTGAACAATGTAGAAAAATAGGGAATAAAATTTTCTCTACTCAATTACAAAAAAAAAAGTCACAGTTACAGGTATCAGTAAACAAAAAAAATTAGGTTGAAGCCTGATTTTTAAATTGACCTTTAAATGTGCCTTTTAAAGTACAGGTAACCCTTTGGTCCTTTGCATTTTTGCACATTTTAATGGCCCACAAGAGTTAATACCTAATCTGAGTTTTGCTCAAATAAATTTTGTAGTTAAATTTTAGAACAAGTTTTGGAATTAATGAGTCTCTGTTTGAATTTTTTAGTACACACTGTGCTCTGGAAGAGGGTTACCAATAATAGAACATAAGAGAAGCTGCAGCTATGCCAGGCAGCTGCTGGTGACAAACTCCCAGCTTGGTGTAGTGAAGAGAATCCCTCCCCCGCCCCGCTCCTTCAGAAGCTTCAAGTATCCAGCAAAGAGATGGAGAGAAGGATGGCGGCAGAGTCCCAGCAGCTAAAGAGACCATCATAACTAGTCCCAGGAGTGGACAGGAAACAAACAGCAGCAGATTCCAACAAGCTGCTAGCTCCTATGATGGAAGTTTGACAGAGTAAAGAAAAACACTCTAGTCTATTCCAATAAACCAGCTGGCTGATACTAAACTGGATCTCATCCAGACTGAGTAAACTATGCCAGCGACCCTTCAATCTACCAAAAGCACAGCTCTTTTGCACCTGCTGAGCCAAAAGTTGAATCTTTCTTTGGTAATGTCAAGGTGGCCCAATGTATGGTTTCATGAGCCAGGGGAGCAAGGAGTAGGCTGGTTCCCCAGAGCCACTATTGGCATTTCCAACATTGCAAAAGGTAATGCACCAGTTGGGGAAGACTATTCCTGCATGCAGCTCTTTGAAAAGCTGTGTGTTCTTAAAAATGCAAGCATCACGTCCCTTCCATAACTAGCCCACATTAATATCAGTGAAGCATCCTTGGTGAACTACTATTGCCGGCATAACTATAAAAAAAATATCCCTTTGTTGTACTGAATAGCTAGGTGGGCTGATGCCAGAATAGGGATATGTGTGCCATCTATTGCTCCACCAGGGTTTTGGAACCCCAATGCTGCAAATCTATCCACTATTCTCTGTACATTACCAAGAGTCATAGCCCTGTGTAGCAGGAGGCACTTAATGGCCCTACATGCTTGGATGACACAGGCCCCCACTGTGGATTTACCAACTCCAAACTGATTTCCCCACTGACCGATAGCAATCTGGTATTACAAACTTCCAGGGCGTGATTGCCACTCATTTCTCCAATATCAATGCAGCTCATTTTGGTGTGCCTGAACTGAAGGTCTGAGATAAGTTTGGTGCACAGATCCAGAAAGTGGGCTTTTGCGTCTGAAAATTTTGCAGCTACTGCTGGTCTTCTCAAATATGCATTATGATGCAATCCGACCAATCAATGCTCATTTCTCAGGCCCAGAAGCAGCAATCCACCAACTGCAGCTGCTCCATGAATGCCCGAAGGAACCTTGCTCTGCATCTTCCTCATCACACTCCCTGTTGTAGTAGTACTCCTTCAAGTTCTTCAAACATACAAGAAGCGTACGTCCTGCATTAGCAATGCTCATGATAATTGCACTGAGCTCTACTGGGCCCATGTTTCTGCCAAAGAGACCAAGAAGGAAAAAAGGTGCACGAGACTGTGGGAGTTTAAAAAAAATAAATGGGGAAAGCATTATATTAAGGGACAGAGAAAGTGGCATCGTGGGAACTTGATCCCTAGCTCCCAGAAATCCCTGGACAAATAGCTAGAACCCTGCAAATCCATGGATATCGGCTTTACATCCACGGATACAGTTGTATTGTCAGCATGTTTGCAGATCGTGGATTGGATGCAAATATAATGAAATTCCTGCATGTACTTCCAAGAGACACGAAGTCCTCCTCCCCCAAAAAGAGAGAAATGTGATATAGACCAACACACACAGCGAAGTCTGCCTCCCCATAGAGACTAAATATTCACTCCGCCCCCACTCCGCCATATACATAGAAAAGGGAGGTGATAAATGAAGACAGGCTGCAAAAATCCCCATGCTCCTATCGCCACAATTAAGCAGCCAAGCAATTCAGGAAACTTCACCCAACTTCAATATTGACGTATCAGGTCAGTTGGAAAGGGAGGCAGATGCTTCTGCAAAGTAAGTCGGTATAGCTTTCTCATTCAGCACACATTATAATACCATACTTGAGCACATTACCAAACCGGGAAACCAGAAAGAGGAAGCAGTAAACCAACCGATACACACAAGCCAAAACCTCATTACTTACTTCAGGAGATCTGGACTTCAAAGCAGACTACAAAAGTCTCTGAAAGGAGATGTAGAGACATGATGGAACAGCAAGCTACTCAAACTTAAGACAATCGAGGAGCAGTGGGACAGAATATAAGACATTTTTACAGAAAAGGGGGATACTCAGCTCATTGATAGCATTGACCACAAGTCCTTGAACATCTTAATATAGTTCCTGAAGCTCTTCAAAGAAGCATCAGATGTGCTAGAGCAGTCATCACAGCCCACTCTCCACTTGGTGCCCATTTGGTACGAAAGGTTGAAAAAGTATCTCCATTGTCTACCACTGATGTAGATAGTCGAAATCTACACAAATCCCAAACCTTGCCATGTCTCACTGAAAAGTTTGAAGTCAAGAGACCAGCGGTTTTCCTGCACCAACAAATGAAGGGAATTAAAGTTTTCACTGAAGAGGAGAGAAGTCTTTATCACTTGGGGCGGCAAAAACCCTGGAGCCGGTCCTGAGTGGTTCTCAACCTTTCCAAACTACTGTACCCCTTTCAGGAGTCCGATTTGTCTTGCGTACCCCCAGGTTTCACCTCACTTAAAAACTACTTGCTTACAAAATCAGACATAAAAATACAAAGTATCACAGCACACTATTACTGAAAAATTGCTTACGTTCTCGTTTTTACCATCTAATTAGAAAATAAATCAACTGGAATATAAATATTGTGCTTACAGTTCAGTGTATAGTATATAGAGCAGTATAAACAAGTCATTGTCTGTATGAAATTTTAGTTCGTAATGACTTCACTAGTGCTTTTTATGTAGCCTATTGTAAATCTAGGCTAATACCTAGATGAATTGATGTACCCCCTGGAAGACCTGTGTGCGTCTCCAGGGGTACACGTCCCCTCGTTGAGAATCACTATTTAGAGTATGATCAGTTTCAGTGAGCTCTTTATCAGCATCTCACACTGGATGATGTATATAATTCCCTAGTCTAGGAGACTCTGATCAATTAAAAAACCCAAGCAGCTCACTACAGGAACTAGTACTCATGGCATTTTTTTCCTCAACATCACTGGTAACATATTGCACCACATGCAGCAAACAGCCTTATTGATTGAGACCTAAGTGAGGCATTAAATCAATGGAATATTGCAGACCACAGCAAAAAGTGTTGAGCAGGAAGCTCGGGAGGGGGGAGCAGCAATACTTTGAAGGATAGAGCTAAAATTCAGAGGGATCCTCATAAATCCGAAAACTGGGCTATAGATAACAAAATGAAAATTCAACAAAGGCAAATGTAAGGTTCTATACTTAGGGAAGAAAAACCAAACGCACAAACAAAGAATGGGGAAAAATTGGCGTGGCAGCATAACTGCTGAGAAGGATTTTGGAGCTATGGTGGATCACAACCTCAACATGAGTCAGCAATGCACCACTGCTGCAAAGACAGCAAATGTAATTTTAGGTTTCATTAACAGAGGCATAGCATGCAAGTCACAAGAGGTGATAGTACTGCTCTATTTGGCGCTGTTTAGGCCTCAGCTGGAGTACTGTTATCCAATTTTGGTCACCAATGCATAGAAAGGATGTAGAGAAACTGCAAAGGATCCAGAGACGAGTGACAAAGATGATCAAAGGGATGGAATGCAAACCAACAAGCTCCCAGTGGCCGCAGTTCGCCGTTCTCGGCCAATGGGAGCTGCAGGAAGTGGCGGGGGGCTGTGTCTGTGGACAGTGAACCTCAGCAAAATGTCTCATGGCCCGCAATCAGATTACCCTCATGGGCAGCATGTGGCCAACAAACCGCAGGTTGCCCACCACTGGTTTAGACACAACAAATCCTGCATGTTGGCAGGGGGTTAAACTACATGCGGTACGTTCTAACCCTATCGTTCTATGAGATTAGCTAAAGTGAATGTTAAATTTGCAGTAAATTTTCACCATATATAAAAAGGTTGTGAGTCCCGTTATTTCACATATGGCCATGGCAATCTGTTTTTATCAATCATATTTATTAGGTTGTCCATAAATATTGCTTATCCACCTTTATTTTTGCATTTTCCTATTGTTTTCTTATAAAAAAATCCAAGAGATGTAGCACAGGTTGTGGAGCACTGATGTGGTACATTTAGCTAAGGATACAGATAGCTGTGTTGTGCATTAGTTGCAGCTTCTTTAAGTTTCTTATCTAGACCAAAGTAGAAAAAGTTGCCATAGTCCAGCCAACAGGGAATGAATTCTAACCACTGTGGCTGTTTTTATTGTGTCTCCCAGGCATGTACTGAGCCTTTTTGTTTGCTGGAAGTAAAGAGAGGCCCCTCCAGTGACTGCTGCTTTCTCTATAGTCCTTAACAAGTCCAGCAGAACTCCCAAAAGACATTTGCTCTTGACTGAGGAGAGTTGTAGCATTTTCCATCTCACTGAGGACTTGCCTCCTCTTACCTCACTTAGGCCTTTCTAGGTTCCATTTTAAACCAGCTGCTCTTTATTCAGGCTCCAATCGGTGTGTCTTCAATGTATTATTGATAGTGCAGCCCATACCATCATATTATTCCCTTAAGGGTTGTACATAAATGTTAAAGGATTGAACCCTGGCTGAAAGGCTGTCAAATTTATTCAGTGTTCTCAAGTAGGATGAAAATTCCTCACAACAGGAAGTCACAGGGTTAGAGGTTGAAAGGAGATAAGCCGAGTCCAAAAATGGAGTACTTGGTCTACTAGTTAAAGTTGGAAGAATTTCTTTTCAAAATTTGGTGAGTGCTATAGTTGTGAAGGAATATCTGCTGGCTTTGGTCATGACAAGACCCTCATTTTATAAAAATTCCTTATGCTGTAATCTGTGAGATTTACATGACAACTGCAGATGAGTTACTATTTCCAGATTAGTTTATCAAAATCAAAGAAAAGAATAGGTGCATAATTATGTTTTTAGAGTTTGATTACACTACAGCTAAAGACAAAAATCATCATCAAATGGTGAAGGAATATGGAGGCAAATTAATAACTATTTATACTGCCTGCCATATAAAAATGCCATGCCCTAATTTTAATTAACTCTCACCAAGACTACATTTCACATGTTTTACATACTCAGTTGAAATGGTTTCATATCAGTGCCAGCTCCACACTAATAAGACACTTTTCAAAGCAGGAAGAAAAGGTACAGAAAATCTTATAATACAGTCAGTTACTTTTTGACTTAAAGCCCTACTGTGTAAATTATCTGTAAACATAGCATGCAAACACACACAGACTTGGACACATTAGAGAAATCAAACAGATTCAAACAATTACCGGTAATCAGTCTATCAATAGATCTAAAGGGGGGCTGGGCATAATTAAAGAAGTCTGGCAAGAGACCGTACTATTAAAGATAGAAAATTAGGAAATTTACTCTCTCATATCCAGAACTCCCAGTTTTCCTCAGAAAAAAAAAAAAAAAGAGTCAAAACCTGACCAAAAAGTGATTTTTCCACAAAAATTATATCCAAAATTCAAGAGAAGTAAAAACACAAAGTTCTAATTTTCAGTAAGATTTTAAGCATCCTAAGTACTCTGATGTTACCTTGACATTTAATCTGTGCAACTAACCTCCCCTACAAAACTGAAGACAGACAAGTGGACTACTTGTTCATTGTGTAATCTTGCATAAGTTAATCTTGTTGTACCAGTTTTACTTTCTGCAAAATGGGGATAGCATTATCCACTTCTGTAAAGAACTTTGAAATCACATTAAAGTTCTTATAGTGCCAAATATCATGGGAGATATATTTTAATACATTTCTCACAAAACCTAGTAACTTTTAAAAATATTGAAGTTATTTCAATTAAAATAACTGAATGGTGGTTGGTGCGCTTTGCCCTTTTATGCCCTTGACATGAAGCAGGAAGGGCCATATGCATCCTGGAGATGGTGTGAAAGCAGGGCTTCTGCTTCCTCAACTATGTGCCGCTGTTCCAGGAAGAAGCGGTTTGCTGGAAACAGATGGGGTCCACCTGACCAAGAAGTCGCACACTGACTTGCCAATCTAGTCAGCAGGGCTTTAAACTAGGTTCAAAGTGGGCAGGTGACAAAAGTCCACAGGTAAGCATAAAAAAGTGGTCTAAACAGAGGGATAGTTGTTTGGGGTGACATTGAACATTACAATACGGTCACAGGAGCAATAAAAAGGAAATCAGTGGGGGAAACTGCTTAACATCTTAGATGTCTATACACGAATGCAAGGAGTATGGGTAATAAACAAGAACTGGAGCATTAGTTTGTAAAATAAATTATAATTTAATTGGCATCACAGAGACTTGGTGGGATAAGTTCTATGACTTGAATATTGGCATAGAGGGTTATGGCTTGTTCAGGAAGGACAGGCAGGATAAAAAGGGAAGAGGTGTTGCATTTTACATCAAGAATATACACACTTGTTCAGAGGTCCAGAAGGAATTGAGAGGCAGACCAGTTGAAAGTCTCTGGGTAAAAATAAAAGGGGTAAAAAAAATATATCTACATGTCATGGTTGGGATCTACTCCAGAGCACCAAACAAGGAGGGAGGCGGCAGCAGTGGTATTTCTAGGACAAACAGAAATATCCAAAACACAACACCTGATAACAAAACATAAAATTTCCAAAAAGTTCTTGGACTGTATTGGGGACAACTTTTTGTTTCAGAAAGTGGAGGAAGAAACCAAGGGGACTGCCATTTCAGCCTTGATTGTGACCAACAAGGGGGAATTGGTAACAAATCTGAAGGTGGAAGGCAATTTGGGTGAAAGTGACCATGAAATGATAGATTTCCATGATTCTAAGAAAAGGAATGAGTAAGAGCAGCAGAATAAGGATAATGGACTTCAAACAGGCAGACTGACAGACACAGAGAACTGATAGGTAGGGTCCCATGGAAGAAAAATCTAAGGGAAAAAGGAGTTCAGGTGAGCTGGCAGTTTCTCATGGCAAGAATATTAAAGGCAAAACTGCAAACTATTCCAATGCAAAGGAAAGACAGGAAGAGGTCAACATTGCTTCAACAAGAGCTCTTAATGACCTAAAAATCAAAAAGGAATTCTAAAAAAGTATAAACATGAACAAAATGCTAACAAGGAGTATAAAAGAACAGCACAAGAATGTAGGGACAAAATCAGAAAGGCTAAGGAACAAAATGTGTTACCCTTAGCAAGAGAAAGAAAAGGCAAGAAGAAGAGGTTTTTTTAAATACATTAGGAACAAGAAAAAAGACAAAGGAAAGTATAGGCCCTCTACTTAGCAGGGAAAGAGTTAATAACTAGGGCTGTCACGTGATTTAAAAAATTAATCGTGATTAAAGTTTTAATCACAGTGTTAAACAGCAAGCACAGCGAGCAGCAGGGGCCCCTGGAGCTGTGAGCCACTGGTGGACCCCACAGCTCTGAGCCGCTGGTGGCACGGGACCCTGGAGCTCTGAGCCCCCAGGAGCTCTGAGCTGGGGTCCCCATAGTTCCTCATTTTGTCATGGATATTTTTAGTAAAAGTCAGGGACAGGTCATGGGCTTCCGTGAATTTTCTTTATTGCCCATGACCTGTCTGACTTTTACTTAAAAAAAAAAAAAAATCCATGACAAAATCTTAGCCTTACTGATGACATCAAGAAGGTTGAGGTGTTTAATACCTATTTTGCTTCAGTTTTCAATTAAAAGCTTAATAGTGACCAGATACTCAATACAATTAATATTAACAAGGGGGAAGGAACACAGGCCAGAAGAGGAAAAATGTTCAAGAATATTTAGATTATTTGGACATATTCAAGACAGCAGGGTTTTATGAAATGCATGCTAGGACACTTAAGGAATTAGCTGAAGCAATCTCACAACTGTTAGCAATTATTTTTGAGCACTCATGGAGGACAAGTGAGGTCCCAGAGGATTGGAGAAGGGCAAACGTATCTTTAAAAAGAGGAACGAAAAAGGACCCAAGGAATTACAGACCAGTCCACCTAACTTCAATACTTGGAAAGATATTGGAATAAATTATTAAACAGCTTGCAAAAACCTTAGGAAATACAGGGTTATGAGGAACAGTCACTGTGGATTTGTCAAAAACAAATCATGCCAAATCAACCTAATTTCCTTCTTTGAGAGGGTTACTGGCCTAGTGAATAGGGGAAGAAGTAGATTTATATCCCTGCAAGCCCAATGTTTTTCAACTGAATTAAAAAGGTGTGCACTTAGTCTTCTTTCTAAATGCCCCTGCTTATAGACTGTGATATTGGCAGGTACATGTAAACCATATTCATGACCACACTGTAATGTCACAAAAACAAAATGTCGTCTTCACTACAGCATCCATAAGACTGAAATTGGAAGCTCCAGTGCAATCCAAAATATCTGAATTAATATTCTATCAAATTCAGGGCCCCATAGAAGTTGGCAGTTAATTTGCCATACACCAAGCGTGATCACAACTTCAAGTTGACAGTTGGGAAAGTGCAAAACCTCATCTCCAAAACCACAAGACAGCTTAAGAGAAAGGAGGATCTTCTCTAGCTGTTTGCAAAGTGGGACCCGTTTTTCACATATGAGGCCAGATCTCTAAAAGAAGTCAGCTCTTATTTAGGCACCTAAATAAGATTAAGTATATCTTGATTTTAGTGCAGTTCCACATGACATTCTCATAAGCAAACTAGGGAAATGCAATCTAGATAAAATTAATAAGGTGAATGCTTATACAGTTGAAAGACCATACTCAGAACAGAAATTATCAATGATTTGCTGTCAAGCTGGGAAGGTGTAAGCAATGGGGTCCCACAAGGGTTAGTTTTGGGTCTGGTACTATTCAACATTTTCATTAATAACTTGGACAATGCAGTGGAGTGTGTGCTTATAATATTTGCAGATGACACCAACCTGGGAGGGGTTGCAAAAAAAACAAAACAAAAACCACACAACAACAACAAAAACCTGGGCATGTTTAGTCTTGAGAAAAGACGACTGAGGGGGGACCCGACAACAGTCTTTAAACATGTTAAGGACTGTTATAAAGAGGATGGGGGATCACTTGTTCTCCAAATCCACTGAAGGTAGAACAAGAAGTAATGATCTTAATCTGCAGCATGGGATATTTAGGTTAGATATTAGGAAAAGGTTCCTAAGGGTAGTTAAGCTCTGGAACAGGCTTCCACGGGAGGTGGTAGAGTCCCTATCATTGGAGGCTTTTAAGAACAGGTTGGACAAACACCTGTCAACCATGGTCTAGGTTTATCTGGTCCTGCTTCAGCAAAGGGAATTGGACTTAATCCTTTCAACTCCTACATTTCTATGACTATATGAATCTCAGGTGGCAGAGAAGGGGTAATGGGTAGCCAGGACCCTGTGCTAGGTCCAAGGAGCCTGGCTGGCTTAACTCTTTTTACTCCTCCTCCCAGAAAGGTTGCCTTCTCCTGGTATTCCTAGTCAGTTTCTTGCTGCTGCTTTGATGGTAGCACAGCCTTTTAGAATGCTCATGTTCAGTTATTTTAACATGCTGACAACAAGGAACAAAGGGGAAACGGCAATTTTAAAAAGTCTCTCTCAAACTTGAATTGAATTTCATGAGGCCAAGAAAAGGCATGTTTCTGATCCCCAAACTTTATCTCTGCCAAATTTCAAAGGCCTGCTGTAAACAATGAAGGCATCAGAACTTTTCTTAACACAGTCCCCAGAAACTTTTGTAGTGGAAAGTGTTGGACAACCTAAATATAGGAATCACTGTAAGCTCTCCTATTATGCTCATTCACTACCCTACAAGTTTAGGGAGCATTATTTTACTTCAGCTCTTTCATGGCTCAATATTTGATAGTGAGAAACTGCTACTATAGTGCCAAAGATGTGATTATGTAACTATTTTATCTTATTAAATGTAGATGTTGTCTGTTTACTATGGTTTCACAGTATAAAGATGATCAAATTCTTCCCTCAGATTACCATTGCAAACCCAAAGTCAACAGGATTGCATGGGTGTAACTAAGTGCAGAATTTAGCTCAATCTTTCTCTATTCCCTTCTGCACTATGAGCACTAGGGTCCTTGCCTTCCAATAAATCCCAGTTCTTTTCATACTAGATCCAGTCCGAGTCAGTAAATCCTAGTCTCCTATTTACATATCTCCAATACCTGATGCTTGGTAGGACCAAATTCCTCCCTGCATCAACTTCTTCTTAAGACTCCTATCAACTTCCAGTTGCTTGCCTCTGGCAAATATGCACCTCCCCAGTCACCTACAAATGAAGATATTTTCAGCTAACAACTGTGGTCCAGAAAATTTTAAACCCAACCTATATTCCTGAATAATTTTGAAAATTATGAACTTCCCCTGAAAGTTATAACACAAAATTTCACGTGTAATATCCACTAGAACTCAACCAACAACCCAAAGCATGGTATGAATCACAGCAGAGATGAATATAGATTTTCAAAACATTTTTGGACTAACAGCCATTTCTTTGGAAAACACGTAACCAATTACTTAGAATAAATGAGTAACATCTAGAATACACTTTTAAACTAAGCTAAAATATATGACTAACATTTTATTCAAGGTACTACGTATTTAAATACTTCATTTTTATAACAATTGTCAAATACCTGCAACTAGTTATTGTTACCACTTTAAGAACTATGCATTAAACAGTTTTAATTTTTATGGTTGCATTCTGAGTTAAACAATTTTCATTTGTACTTTATATGTTAGATAATTTAATATTTACAGACCTCTCTGGCAATGTGACTCAAGGCTTCATCTTCTGCAGAGAATCTATCTTTTACTGGAGTTCTTTTCCTCCCAGATCCAGGAGTCCCCATTTTTATTCTCTAGTTTCTAGATTTCTTTTGCAAGAATGAACTGGTCAAACTCAAATTTCAGATCTGAAATAAAAAGCATAAATATTATCAGGTTTATTTTTTGATTCTTTATATGTAACACACTCAGCACTTAAGAGGTCTACCTGCCATGGTAAGATTTCTCTGGCATTTTTTTCTGAGGAAGGAAAAGAACAGGGGAATTTCACCAGAAAGTCACCACAGGTCTTGCAGAATCTCAGCTTTCATTTTAGAAAAATGTCTTGCCCTTATGGTCATAGAAACTACATTCTATTTGCAGTCAACAGAATTTTTAAGTCTGCAGGAAGCTCCAATACCTTTGCTGATGCACACAGTTTTTCCAAGCAGCAACTTGTCATTGTCAGTATATTGCCACATTTCGCTACTACTATTCAGAATCCCATAGGCAGTAGTTAAGCTTTCACAAACATTAATTTCATTCTACTGCTGCTAGGAAGAGTCATAAGCAACAGTAGTTCCAAATATTGAAGCTATTCGCTGAGGTGGGGGAGGTGAAAAAGGGTTAGGGACTAAAGTAGAAAAACTGCTCCCTTCACAACAGGCTAGAAGTAGGCTACTAGACATACACACACCCTTCATTGCAGCCAGAAGACGGGATGAGAAGATAGACATCATGGCTGCTCTGATGATGCAAGAGAAAGAGAACACTGCTTTGTTTCAAGCAGACAGAGGGGCGGGGTTTGGGGAAGGGATTAAAGGGGGGAAAGCTCAGATACCTACTACTTATTATATATTTAAAGTTTAAGATTTTTTGGTCAAAAAGTTTGCTCTGGAGCAGGAGAAATTGAATATGCGAAGTAATGGCTCACAAAATATTTAAATTGTAAGTTCCCTTTAGTAAATATTTTTTATTGGAACTGCTGAGATGACCTTAAGTTAAATGTTAAAGCTATCATAAAATCATTGTAACAGGGAAATATAAAATAACATGAACTTTGTTCAAGGGGGTGGAGCATTACATTTCTTAGCTGCTTTTCTTCTATGAATTGCAGGATTAGAGAAGGAACTTTAAACTTACTTTTTATTGTATACAGCATAAATAGTATCCTATAGTATACACCATGACTATAGAACTTGCAGATTAATCTTGTTTTAAAAATTCCTGTTATTCAGATTTATTGAAATTATATGAAAGATGTAATGAAGTTTCCCTTTAATGCTCTGATGCATTTAGAATTCAGAACACCTGAATTACTATTTTATATATACAGCATTTATTATAGGCATTATTTGGCTGACTGGCAAAGCTGCATTCCACCTTCAAACCTATATTCAGGTTTTAAATAAGGTGACCTGGGAGCGATCAATCTGTCAAAATAAAGATTGCAAGTGCCAGTAAAGCAAATACAGCAAGCTGCTCCTCTCAACCAACAGAACCCTCATCTGTAATGGCCCAACACGCTTAACTTTTCTGCCCCATTTATTCCATGCCCTGAAATGCTTCTGCAGTTTTAACAAAAACAGAAAGAAAAATCTCTATTATATGTTAATATTCTCCCATACAGACCTTTTACTTCTACAATGCTTTCATAAAACCTTGAAGAGAGGAGAGGCGGGAGAAGGGGGATAAACTATGTAGCACAACAACAGAACTTTTGGTGCTACAACATTCACAGAAGGTTTCTCAAAACAGCTGTACAAAATAGATACTAGTAGCACCCTGATTATATAGATAGCTATTGAATGGTGCTACCACTTCTAACACACAAAGCCTTTAACATTAGAACGTAATTTACTGAGAAGAGAGTTTGCCAAGACACCATGGCATTTTCCTATTCCAGTAACAGAAAGTCTTATCAAGTGCACCCTCAAAGATAACTAGCTTGGCATATAAGAGGGTAACACAAATATCAACTTTTCCCTACAACTATTTCATGTTATCACTTTGTTCATTTCTTTTTCTATTCCTTTACATTCTCTCCTGATATATCTACATGTATACACTTAACCTACTAACACCTTCCACCCCACTTCCCTGGGGAAGAACCCTACTCTCAGTCCCACATACTATGATCTTCTGATTCCAGATTAGACTGCAAAAGCTCTCTTCATGATATTCCCTCAGGATACAAACATTATATTTTAGGCCACACCACTAATCACCTCCAATGGTGCCACCTGTTCTGATGCCTGGATCTATGCCTAGAGATTTGGTACCACATACATGCAAGGCATTTAGATAGTGAGAGCATTCTATAAACAGACAAACCATCACTTGCCTTAACTCTTTTCAGAGAATGCCCCAGGGTCTTTAAATGTCATCTGAACAGAGTGATTTTTGTTTAATGTCAGAAACCCCACTATATAGCACTGGATTGTCAGGATTGTCAGTACAGTTCTTGCTTTGGGATAACAACAACCAGCAACAATATGGATCTCAAGTACCAAGCAGAAGACACAAAAAAGTAATTTGCATCTTAAAAAGGTCGAACCATTCTTTCTTGGAGAGCAGAGCTGTGCTATTTAAACATTCTTCACATGGTATGAAGCTTCCTTCCAGCGAAGCCTCGTAGTTGAAGTGTGGAGAGGTTAGCAATTCAAACACATCAGGAAGCAGAACATTTGAACCACAGGGTGTGCATGATCTGTACAGCCTACTGATGCTTTCACCTGTCTAGGTTTGGGTGTGACGTTGATTTTATTTTGGGTTTGTTTTTGTTTTTTTGAGAAAGACATGTTCATATGAAACCTACATTGACACGTTAGTTTTGAATGTATAGGGAGAGAGTCTGTATAACCAAGCACCTCTGTAGATAAACAAAAAATAAAATTATATTCATAGAGTCATACATTTTAAGACCAGAAGGAACCACTATAATCGTCTCCTGTACAACAGCTTTGACAGAATTTCACCAAGTGATTCCTGCTTTACACCCATAACTTTTGGTTGCACTAAAGCATGCCTTTTTGACATTCATTCTTGATTTAAAAACTCCAAAGAGAACCCGCCACATCCCTAAGTAGTTTCAATAGTTAATTACCTTCACTATTAGAAACGTATGCCATATTCCCCATCTGAATTTATCTAGCTTCATCCTCCTGCCACAGAATCTTGTTATGACTTTGTCTACTAAATTGAAGATCCTATAGCATCAGAAATCTTCCTCCATGTACTTAGACTGATCAAGTCCCCTTTCTCTGGTTCAACTAAACAGACTGACCTTCTTTAGTCTATTACTGCAGCACAGGTTTTCCAGAACTCAAATGTTCTTGTCAGTCTTTTCTGAACTTTTTCCAATTGTCAACATCATTTTTAAAGTGTCAACACCAGAAATGGGCACAGTATTGCAGCACTGGTCTCACCAATGCAATATTTAGTGGTAAGAGCATCTCCCTACTTCTGTGATATTCCCCTCAATTATAAATCCAAGGATCACATTTGCTCTCTTAGCCACCCCACCATACAGGGAGCTCATGTTCAGTTGATTATCCACCATGACCCATAACGTTTCTCTTGGAGTCACTACTTTCAAATATATAGTCCCCTGATCCTGTGTGACCTACATTCTTTGCTCCTAGGTGTATGCCCTCACATTTAGCTGTATGACACATAAAAGTAAAAGAACATTACCTCATAAGAAGATGCCTAAACTATGACGGGAAGAAGGTGAGTAACACTCCAGTGATAGCTTTAAAGAAGCAGAATTACAAGGCAAGTATTTTCCCTCTCTCTCTCTGCAGATACCATATGCACCAGCTTTCCACTCTTGCAGAATAACTAGTATGTGGGATGTTCCAAACTAGTGTGACAACAATAGGGCAACAAGTAAACTAAGCAAGACAGTATGGATTGATTTAAATCAAGCAATTTAAATCACCAAGTGGAAAGCTTTGTTTTAAATCTATTTAAATCAAATTTTCCATTTGTACTTCAGTTATTTTCTAAAGAAATGGAGATATCCCATCTCCTAGAACTGGAAGGGACCTTGAAAGGTCATCGAGTCCAGCCCCCTGCCTTCACTAGCAGGACCAAGTACTGATTTTGCCCCAGATCCCCAAGTGGCCCCCTCAAGGATTGAACTCACAACCCTGGGTTTAGCAGGCCAATGCTCAAACCACTGAGCTATCCCTCCCCCCCTAAAGAAAGATGCATTCTTATTGGTTGATATCATTAAAACATGTTGATTTACAACTAAACAGAGCCTTTACACTAGATTTAGTCAATCTTTTTGCTACCTAGGCGGTTCGCTATAATGATATGTTTATTTAAGCAATTGTATAGCTTAATATTTTCAGATTCTTATTAACTGTATACTTTTAGTATGTTAGAAAATGGTGAATGATACATTGCCTAATTACTAGAAAACTTTTTGCTCATTTGTGTCAAACTGCATTAGGATTTAACTGGAATTAAACAAAATAACCTTAAATGTTTTGGATACAAAACATAATTAAAATAAGTTTCATATTTATAACAATGATTTATTAAACAGATGGATTAACTGTAAGTGAATTAAACTGATTTCAAGTCAGCCTAGGAACATTGTCAAATATGCTTAAGTGAAAGTGCCTGGAGCTTAAGTTCCTGCTCTTTTGAAAATGAGAGCCTCTTAAATTACTTAGGCTGACCTATTATGCCGTATAAAGTTTAACCTGAAAAATTAAATTTTCCCCTGATTCTTTTTTTATATAGAAAAGCAACCTTTAACTCAAAGTTGTTAACAGAGGCTCATGGTTTCAGCATATTTATTTTTATTTAAAAGTTTTAAGAGATAATAAATTTAGTCCATAACAGTTTGTATTAAATTCATATTTCATTTTAAACAGTTTTTAAAAAGAAAAAAGGAAAAAATTTTCTTTTAAACAAAAAAACAATCAATTTTTATCCATCCTGTTGAATATAGTTTAAACACAGGTGTGGGAGCCAGGACTGGTGGAGTTCTGTTCCCAACTCTGCCACTGACTCTCTGGCCTGATCTACACCAGGGAAATTTTGCAAAGATTTCTCACCACTGCTTATACTAGTCCATCTCTACCAGTGACAACAATGTTGAGAAACTTGTGTAGGCAGCTAACCGCATTTCAAGTACCCTGTTGACTAGACCTTCTCCGGGCTTGGTTAAATCTTCCTGTGCTTAAAATGTGATGCCAACTGGTGGCTGATCTACACTAGGATTCTCAAAGTTGCTACTTCCAATGGAGGTAAACCAGAGTTAATTTGTAGTATTTCCCTAATGGAGATAGGAAATGCTATATAGATACAAAGTTGCTTATCAGAGTGTAACTCTGGTTTATGTATACAGACATCCTCTTGGAGATAAGACATGCTATTGCCATTGTTGCAGGGAGGGAGAGGGGATAACTTGGAAATTAAAAAGGAAAAATCCTATTCTGATACCATGACAGATAATAGGGCCAAATTCACCACTGGTGTAAACTGTGTAATTATTGACTTCAGTGAGGTCCGAGCCACATATGCTAACAGTGAGTTTGGCTTGAGAGGGGGAGGAAGAATATCAAGCCTAGAGACATTTTTTTAAATAAACCAACAATAGCTCTTTGCTTACTCTGTGACAAAGAAATACACAATTAAATTCATCAGATTCACATTTAATTCTTGTTTTTAAGTGGTGGAGCTGCAATACTGTGCATTTTACTAGTATTATATTTTACTTGTAGCATGCTATAAGTTTTCATGGGGGCCTCAGAAGGCCTGTCAGACAAGTAACTGTTCTGTGGAGTTTACAATCTAAACTGGATGAATACAAGTTAGATAATTAAAAGATGGGGTAGGAGCAGAGAGTCGTAATTGATCTGTGGTGGATCAGGGTTCCCCTCCAATATCTAAAGTGCCGTTCATCCATCAATCTCAAAAGGAACAGATGCGATATCTTTACTCACATTGAGTAGTACTATACCTTACTCTGATTAGTTTCCTTGATTTTAATGGAACATGGTTGGAATTTGGAATTGTGATTTGTCACATGGTTAGAGCCCTCTGGGGGAAAAAACCAATTCCAAATACTAGGTGGAAATAATGAAAACAGCTCAGTATCTACTGTTAGAGAAATTGTGAGAGGTGGAAGCCAGCATCCATGCACACTGGTCTTGTGCTCAGTGCTAGCAGTGCATGTTCCAAGCGACAATGCTGGCTACTGTGCCTTGCAAAAGACAAAAAGAAGAGATGGAGTCAGACAACTTTAGAATGGGGTACATAAAGGGGTCCCTGAGGGCTGTTTGTACCACACTGCAACTTTTCCCCCCACTTGAAGCTGCATGTCCTTCTGCTAGATTGCTTTCATGCAGCCAGGACTCAAGCCACCTGGCTGGATATGCCAGACCTAATAATTTCAACTGTGTCAGTAATCAAACTGCTACTGAGAGGGCTCCTGCACTGGGACAGAATGAGGTACATTTTGGGGATGATCCAAAGCCAGATTCTCAGCATGATGGTATAAGCATGGCTAGCTATAAACACAAAAACACACACAAATACAAATCTGTTTTATGGGCTAGCATTGGGCTACAAGGATCACTTAACATTTACCAGGCCTGAGCTTTGCCAGAACTTAGCTACCAGAGGTATCTGTAAAAAGCCCACCGGAGCCTTTTTCCACAAAGGATGAAGACAACATCGCCTGTTAATACTTTCTTGTTACAAAGTGCAGAAGATGGCTCAGCCTATTGTTCAAGTCAACGGCTAAGAAATTCACTGTCAATGTGCCCCACTGGAAGACGGTCTAATACATCACTCTCACTGGTCCTGAGACCACTTGTCCTAAATCATGTTCCCTACCACAAGAATCTGTGCTCAGTTTTATGTACCAGTGCTTCCCTGAACTATGCCAGTCTCTGAGAAACAAGGCTAGTCTTTGGATAACTGATCATGAACCCAAGGATACTTGGTATGTGCTGGATAACACAACAAATGACAAGATGCAACATGTTCATAGTGGTAGATTTGTTGCCTTAATAAAACCTGATATACACCGATTAAAGCTTGCCCAATGACTGGTGTCTAAATGAGGGTATGGAAGTCACAATGCCGCAACAATACTGGTCAGTAGGTGTTGAGACTACAAAGGTGTTTAACACAGGGAGCTTTTGGCTGAATAAGGTTAAATCTACCATCATTGACCTAAAAAACTCAACCTGGAAAACTGGCTTAAAAATATTCACGGCCCACACATGAAACTCCAGCTCCCATTGGTGCTGTCTGCTGGATTCTAAATTGTAGTTACTGATTAGCTAGTACTCTGACACCCTCAGCTGACAGCACCAACTGCACTAGCAAACCTGATGTGCCAGTTATCTTACAGCTCCACAAAGGCATGAATATGCTGGCATAGCTACAGCAGCAGTAATGTATTCTTGTGCTGAGAGGTGTACAGAAATTGATGTCTTAAAGAACTGGTACCTTGGATGGCCACTATCATGCCAGACAAGGTGCAGAGGCTCACTTCACCCAGTGAAATCCTTTATAAAATAAGATGCGATTACAAAGCACAAATACTTTGAGAGAGGCTTGCCGAGTTGCACTTTATGGGCACCAATACTCCATAAGGTGTTAACATAGCAGCAGATCACAGTTTATATTTTACTTTGGGCTCTTAGATTTATTCCTGGAGCTCTGAAGCTGTTCGTGCCACTCAAGCCAAAAAACATACCATGGCACTATTTGAGGCATCTGTGGTTTGATGGGAGATGCAGGGGAAGAAAATAGCTGGAATTTCAAAAATCAGTGCTACCCAAAGTAGCTAAACATGCTGGAGATGCAGGAGAACAGAACTGCCAATACTTTGAAACTCTAAAAGCAACACCAGACTTAGTTCAAGGTAACAGGTTTGTGTATTAAATTATGGACAAGACTAGAGCTTGGGATAGGCACCAGGAAAACTGAAACAAAAGCATAAAACCAAACCAAAAATTAAATTATTCTACAGAATTACATTCTTACAGTAAAGTGAGATTTAATAGGAGATCAGATTTTTATTTCATAACTAAGTGAACAGCATTATAACAACATCACCATCTTTTCACACTCACATTTTAAAAATAATTATCTTCTCACCAAATGACATAAGGGAAAGATTCATTCACTGAAGATACATATTGCTATTACAGACCAAGGCTCTATTGTCTAATGAATTAAAAAAGCAAAAAACAAAAACCCACATACAAAATCCATGGTAAACAGCTCACATTCTGAAACAGTGACTATACAATAGTATGTATTAGAAATAAACACTAAGAGCCTCAACATTTGATAACTGAAGTACTTAACAAGCTCAAAGTAGTTCATTTTGTAAAATGACAGTTAGGAAATTAAATATTTTTAAAATAGTATAACTTGAATTTGTCAGCATCTTTTTACAAAGAGAATGTTGGATCTTGGGTTTGGTATGTATAGCACACCCGCATACTTCCCTACTATTTCATTAAATTATACAATATATGCCTAATACACAAGAGCAAAAACGAAGTTATTTCAAATATACCTATCACTCTAGTACCTAGGCACCACTACTAATATGAAATATTTTATCACACTGAATGCACATGATTATCTATATTTTTAAAGGGCTTATAAACAGACTAACTATCCATTACATACATTTACACTAACCTGTTATCTAGTTTCAAGGGGATTTTCTATATGTTGCAGTAAATACTGTACAATAGAGGTATGAATTCCTTTCTTTAGGAGTCATTAAAGTATAATTTTGTAACCACTAAACACAAAACTCTTCAAATTAATCAACTAGATTACTTTCCCCAAAAATTTCCTGGGCTTGGCAACAGAAACCAAAGCTTGAATTGTGACACTCTATTATTTAACACATTGCACCACATTAAACATTTACTACAAGTATCAACCACTATATCAAACCTCCTTTTTGTTTTTCTCCTCCTCCATAGGTTCTACTTATAATAAATACCTGTTCAGCAATATGTCCTATCAAATTACAAGTTTCTCAAGAGGCTGTATCTAGTAATGTTCAGATAACAAGTTGTACATTAATTGTGAGTTCTGCTTTTGCTGTTTATTTTTAAGACCTTTGTCATATCCAAAACTCAGTGACTTGGCTTCCTATCTGAATCACAATTTCCAAAATTCACATGTTAACACACTATGTCATCTTCTATATATTGGCTAAAGAGAATCATGATGAAAATGAATTCTTTCCTTTGAAGCAATTCCAGATTGCTCTAGAATGGACATTACCACTATTTTGCCTGATGCACCTTTCACAGAACTTCCTTAAGTCCTCATACTTAACTACTCCCAGATCCGGCTCAAGAACATCGTCAGACTTGACACTATCAGTGAGCTTCTCTCAATTCCTGTTAATTCTGTATTCTCTTTCTGAAATGAAGAAACAATTATACAAGGCCCAAGTGATACCTTGTATTTCTATAGCACCTTTAATCAGTTCTGATATCATGCAACTAGCCAGTGAAGCATTAGGGAGACAATATTGTTACCACTGCTCTTCAACTGCTAGCTCAAGAGGTATTTTAATTTTTTATTTAGAGGCATAGTAGACAGTAAAAAATAAAAATAGCAGCTAGCAAGTGATTTAACTTACCTCCTCACAGGAGAGTTAGAGATTTAAGACAGTCTCCCAAAATGTTGGAAACTAAGCCCTGCTCCCCTAGGAAAATGAAGTCTATCATATGCCCCTCTTCAACCCAACCATGTGCTGTTAAAGACCTACCCAAAATAATTGCACAATCAGATTAGATTGTGTAGATCTTTCAATATCTTCATCTGCTCTCAAACTTCAGTGAAATACTTGAAATGTCAAC
This sequence comes from Malaclemys terrapin pileata, assembly GCF_027887155.1. NCBI lineage: Eukaryota > Metazoa > Chordata > Testudines > Emydidae > Malaclemys > Malaclemys terrapin. Next base: position 201,615,811 of record NC_071506.1, on the reverse strand, counting down.
AATGCTAACTATCATCATTTAAATGAATGGGGTAGCCTTACATCAGACTTTTCATTCCAGGCTCTCTGCAAATACAGGCAGACACTGCATCAGTTACACTGTGGTCACATTTTTAAGGTTTTCCATAACAGCTAAACAGCACACTTTTTTAAATGAAAGCTGAAATCACAAAGAACAACAGAGAAGACTCTCTGAACCCCTGCAATAGCCCTTTGTGCTCACCGTAGGGGGGCAAACTCAACACTTTGGGAAACCATGAATCATGGTGTGTTGGTAAAGTGCACTGAAATACTCATCTCAGCGGTGCTGCATAGAAGGATTCAGTTTATTAGCGAGAGAGAAATAAATGTAAACAATAGTAGTAATTTAATCCCAGCACCTCAACACTGAGGACAGCATCTCATGGACAGGGCATTGCCCCCTCCCGCCGCACCTGTGAAACCATCAGTGGGCATGTGGCATCTGAATAGCACTTGGGGATCCCACACAATAAATACACATAAGTACATGAGATCTATGCAGTAAACACATATACCAACACCCCAGATATATGTACACATACATCTAGAATACATAAATATTCAAATGTATTGCAGGTTGCAGTGGGGGTATATGAATATTTGCCTTCTTTTTCCTCTCAGATCTTCAATTACCACCTCTCTTCCCCCCTAGGGTCAGGGGCTCCGGGTCCCTCTACCCCCCCCTTCACCTCCCCCACAGGAGCGGGGGCTCCGGGTTCCTCTCCCCCCGCCCCCCCGCATTCCTCCTCGTGACCGGCAGGGTCATGAGCTCCGGGTCCCTTACCTAGGACAGTCCACTGCAGGTCCCCAGCGCCGGGAGAAGAAATGACCGGGGGCCGCCTGACGCCCACCCTGCGAGCCGAGCGCCTCGCTGGTCCCGGCTCCAGCCCAGGCTATTGCCCCCAGGAGCCCAGGGGAAGCGGGAGGTCTGGAGCCCACACCGAGGAGCCGCCCTGGGTGAGCGCGGTGCTGCCGGGCGGGGCACCCCAGGCCCCTGGCAAGGAGCTGCTCTAGCCGAGCAGGAGACAAGAGAGAGTAGCGATGCCCAGGTCCCCGCGCCGGCGGTTACAGCCGCATCGCCAGGCCACAGGAACAGCGGTTATTTTCAAATCCTCTCAGGGTTCCATGGGCGGGGGGAGCGCGAGGTGGCGGTTACGGGGCTGCGCCGGCGGTAGAACACCGGCGCTGCCGCTCTAGCAGCTGCAGGGGCTCTGTAGCTCCCACCGCGCGCATGCGCGCCGCGCTCCACTCACTACTATCTACAGGGACGGGGTAGTGCCACTACGGCTACAAGGCATAGAGCATGCGCACAAGTAGTGGGGCGGGGCCATGCTTTGCAGGCGCAGCTGCGTAATAGGCAGGGTTTCTTGGCAGTGAGTCTGGGCAGCTCCTGCTTGCTGGCACTGCGGAGGAGGCGCAGCTTCTAACTCGGACTCTGCTCCTGTTGGTTGCTGAGTGCACTAGGAGCCGGCTGAGGTGTTGCTGCTCAGCCGTGGCGGAGACTATTGGCAGCGTGAATCGCTGTGGCCTCTATGACAAGTCAGTCATCTGCCGTTCAATACAATGGGGGAGGGGGAGCGTTTCTCTCCCTTTTCATTTGCCCAGCCCGCACGGGAAGAACTGGGTGCTGGGCGGAGACCGGCGTTTCTGGGAGGAGAAGGCGGCACACCCAGCGTGGGCCAGCTTGGTGTGTTTTCCCTCCGCGCCTGTCCCAGGGTAACGAAGGAGAGTGACGTTAATGGCAGCAGCCTGTCAAAATGTCCTCCTCACCGCCACTCAGCCAGCTGAGGTTGCACACGCTCCCTGAAAGGGACAGCAGGATCCGCCAACGGCTGGGCTCTGTTACATGCCAGCTGACCCGGGAGATGCCGGGATAGCTGCGCCACCCCCCCCCCCAACTTACCCATTAGTATCAGCACTAGACTATGTGAGTCAAAACTGTGGCTGGCAGAGGTAGGTTCGTAAATTTTTTCCGCCTTTGGAGGTCATACGAGGTTGAATAAAGTAATCTGGATTATCATAATCTTTCCCCCAGGGAACAATGTACCCCGAGCCTTAATCAAGGCTTTATCCCCTCACCTTGCCCTGCAAAATTGATTCAGCCCTGGTGTTTTCAGTACCAACTTCCCTCTATTTCACTGCCCAAACCTTGAATTCTTTTTCTTCTAAATAGCAGCCCTTCACAAGAGTACTGACAGTTTTGGGGATGTTTGTGACATTTCTCAGGGCACCCAGTGCTGAGAGTCACCTTGTTACTACCTGCCTCCAGCATGAGGGAATCTTAATTGTGCTAGCTGAGTGTTAGCTTCCTACTACAACCAGACTGTCAAGCACTCTTCTAGGGACCAGGCCCTGATTTTGCCTTGCTGGTTGACAAAAGATGCACCCCAGGCCCAAGTCCTTTTAATGTAGCTCCCTGGAGTGTATAGCTCCTGATCACTTGATACCCACAAAAATCCCAAATCCTCTATTCTCTAAGGAACAGTGTATCACAGTTTACACCCCTGCTCCTGTATTAGGCACAGCACTTGAGTTTAACTATAAAACAAACAACAAATTTTTTAAAAAGCATGAGATCTATTGGTCCCCCAGCCTCTGTCTGGAGGAGTTGGACTCAAGCCACTCTACTTTTTTGATGTACACACCTAGAGAACATAATTTGTAGTATATAAACATAAGTCCTCTAATGTTCTCCATAATACATCTCACTATGATTATATGACACAGGTTTTCAGCAGACACCTTACATGACATTCTTTTAGTGAACCCAGGGGGTTCCTATACTGTTAGACACCCCATTGCCCTCTGCCAGTTGGCATCCAGAGGTTCTTGGGTCACAGTGCTGGTATATGGGTATAGGTCCCTCATTTGTATTTACATCATATAACAGTTTGCAGAACCCCCAGACACGAGTGGAGCACCATTGTTCTAGGTACTATACAAACATAGTTCCAAAGAGTTTACTTATCTAATATGACATGTAGGTGGTAGGAGGAAAAGGAACACAAATATATACCATTTTTATATACACATAGGGCCTGATCCAACACCCCTTGAAGTTAATGGGAATCTTTCCATCCATTTTAATGGGCTTTAGATGAGCTCCTTACACACTTACTTTACCTATTTACAATAACAAAAACAGCTTGTATCTACTATCCTCATCTGCCCTTCAGCTTATCATTAACTGGCCAATTTCTCATAGGCATCAGACAGATGTGAGGAGAGATCTGGAGAAAGGACAATGATCTCTAATGGATCAGTTCAGCGAGGGCATTCCATGTGTTAAGGGCCAGTGTGGAAAAAAGACATGGGTGAAAAAGTATCAGAGGGGTAGCTGTGTTAGTCTGAATCTGTAAAAAGCATCTGAAAAAGTGAGGTTCTTACCCACGAAAGCTTATGCTCCCAATACTTCTGTTAGTCTTAAAGGTGCCACAGGACCCTCTGTTGCTTTTTATGGGTGAAAGTGCAGAATGGGTAAGTAAATTAAGTGGCAGTCCTAATGATAAGGCCTCAGTTACAAATACCTCTTAAGCCCTCAGTAGAAACATAATCCTGTACCACTAGAAAAAAAACAAAACAACACACAAGAGTAGAATGAGGAAGGGGCCAGAGTAAAGGAGCTTTGGCAGTTACAAAGTGAATATTTACAAAAACAACAAGGAGTCTGGTGGCATCTTAAAGACTAACAGATTTATTTGGGCATAAGCTTTCGTGGGTAAAAGCCTCACTTCTTCGGATGCATAGAGTGAAAGTTACAGATGCAGGCATTATATACTGACACATGGAGAGCAGGGAGTTACTTCGCAAGTGGAGAACCGGTGTTGACGGGGCCAATTCAATCAGGGTGGATGTAGTCCACTCCCAATAATAGATGAGGAGGTGTCAATTCTAGGAGAGGAAAAGCTGCTTCTGTAATGAGCCAGCCACTCCCAGTCCCTATTCAAGCCCAGATTAATGGTGTTGAATTTGCAAATGAATTTTAGTTCTGCTGTTTCTCTTTGAAGTCTGTTTCTGAAGTTTTTTTGTTCAATGATAGTGACTTTTAAATCTGTAATAGAATGACCAGGGAGATTGAAGTGTTCACTTACTGGCTTATGTATGTTACCGGTCCTGATGTCCGATTTGTGTCCATTTATTCTTTTGCGGAGGGACTGTCCGGTTTGGCCGATGTAAATGGCAGAGGGGCATTGCTGGCACATGATGGCATATATAACATTAGTGGATGTGCAGGTGAATGAGCCCTTGATGGTGTGGCTGATGTGGTTGGGTCCATTGATGGTGTCCCCAGAGTAGATATGGGGACAGAGTAGGCAACGAGGTTTGCTACAGGGATTGGTTCCTGGGTTGATGTAAGCGAGGACTGGCCTGCCTCCCAAGGTCTGTGAGAGTGAGGGATCATTTTCCAGGCTAGGTTGTAGATCATGGATAATGGGCTGGAGAGGTTTTAGCTGGGGGCTGTATGTGATGGCCAGTGGTGTTCTGTTATTGTCCTTGTTGGGCCTGTCCTGTAGTAGGTGATTTCTGGGTACCCGTCTTGCTCTGTCAATCTGTTTCCTCACTTCCCCAGGTGGGTATTGTAGTTTTACGAATGCTTGATAAAGATCTTGTAGGCGTTTGTCTCTGTCTGAGGGGTTGGAGCAAATTCGGTTGTATCTTAGGGCTTGGCTGTAGACAATGGATCGTGTGATGTGTCCTGGAGGGAAACTGGAGGCATGTAGGTACGTATAGCGGTCAGTAGGTTTCCGGTATAGGGTGGTATTTATGTGATTGTAAGTGATGGTCACATAAACACCACAGATTGACAGAGCAAGACGGGTACCCAGAAATCACCTACTACAGGACAGGCCCAACAAGGACAATAACAGAACACCACTGGCCATCACATACAGCCCCCAGCTAAAACCTCTCCAGCCCATTATCCATGATCTACAACCTATCCTGGAAAATGATCCCTCACTCTCACAGACCTTGGGAGGCAGGCCAGTCCTCGCTTACAGACAACCCCCCAACCTGAAGCAAATACTCACCAGCAACTACACACCACACCTGTCAACACTGGTTCTCCACTTGCCAAGTAACTCCCTGCTCTCCATGTGTCAGTATATAATGCCTGCATCTGTAACTTTCACTCTGTGCATCCGAAGAAGTGAGGTTTTTACCCATGAAAGCTTATGCCCAAATAAATCTGTTAGTCTTTAAGATCCACCAGACTCCTTGTTGTTTTTGTAGATACAGACTAACACGGCTACCCCCTGATACTTGAAAGTCAATATTTGCCAACCCTTAAATCTGCCATCAGCTGTTACGATCTTAATTCAGAAAGTGAGACTTTGTTATAGAGAAGACAATTTTCACACATACTTAAAGAGTAACCTCCTTAGAAGTTTCACTAATGTTTCATACTTTTTCTTTTATAATTAAAGATATTCAGTTTTAAGGAAAAAATGATCCTGATCCTGTCCCACCCTCTTTCCTCACTTGATCATGCAGTGCAATCATCATGCTTTATTTGTAATATGTTAATTTTTGTGATAATAGATGGTGATCTCACTGCAGGGTGAAGCATGGAGAAAAAGGCCCTCTCAAATACAAAGTAAAAGCAAGAGAGAAAGTGACTGGTCTTGAAAATGATATGTAATTTCTTTTTTGTTTTTGTTTTTTTGAGTTGATTCCTGTAAAAAAAATTCACCTACCGATTTTGTGGAATTGATTGTTTAGTGGGAGTCTTCATAAAAATATTAAGAGCATTTTGGTTTGGTTTAGCTGGTGAGAGCAACCTTCTAACTTCTATAATATCCTTTTTAATATGAGTTCTTCCCACGTCTGTTTAGGCTGGCTATGTAGAATCTTCTGAAATGTTCTAGCTCTGTGTGGGATGGCTTCTCTGGCGATATACTGCTAGATGTAGGAAAAAAGTTTTCATTTGTGTTTGTACATTTTTTTATGATGAAGTATTGGTATTTGCGTAATGTTGTTCTCTTCATATCATAGGCAGCACATTTTTCTTTAATGATGCAGTCAAAAGTGTGTCCACTTGAGAGCAGGCATGCATTTTTGTGGTTTTAAAGGGGCAATTGTTTACTTTTCTGAGAAGCAATACACAGTATCATATGCAAACATTCTGTAGCGGTATGACATGCAACAATACCAATTCATAATACAATCTCACTGATAGAAAAGTGGCTGTTCAGCCACCTAACAAACATTTAATTAGAAGCATGCAAATGAAAAGATCATGTTTGAATCTCTGTTTTGAAAAGGCTGAAAATACTGTACAGAGAATGGTCTGAGTCTGTAAAACTTCTCAAATTGCCACTGAAGTAGCTTCCATTGTTATTGAATTATCAATTTTCCCCCACTAAAAACTGCTGGATGCTCATGCTTAATTGTATGTTGTGTTTAATACTGCCTGTAATTTTTGTGGTAATTTGAAAGGTGGATCTCTGGAGAGATAGGGATAAGGAGCCGTATGACCCCCTGGTTCCAAACAGGAGAAATGGGTTTCAGCAAAATTCTGAACACTTTCTAAAATATGTTGACTTTTTCATAGAAAGAATATAGCACACTCTCCCAAAAAAATCCTTCCAGTGTCTGGAATTCTAAGTGTCTTTTGTCATCTCATTTAGTAAAAAAAACTCAAGAAAGAAAGAAAGACTGGAAATAAACTCGCAGGTCAAACAGCATATCAATTTCTCCCCCCCCCCCCTTTTTTTTTTAATTAGAGATTTTCAAGGTGAACATGTGTCCAATTAAGGCCTTGTCTACACTAAACATTTTTTCTGGAAATTTCTTACTGTAAATACTATTGTTTCATCTCCACTGGGGAGAATTTGAATGTAGACCAACTGCTGCTGATGTTTTGAACTATCACATCATCAAGGCCTGTTCTGAACAGCACCAGATAATACAGTGGTGGCTCATCTACACTAGCAATCTCACTTTTGCTACCGCCCGGGGAGAAATTTTAAGTTTAAAAAAGCTAATGTAAAAACAGCTAAAAATACATTTGGAACAAAAACATCCATATGCACTTCTACCACTACATGTATGTGAAGAGCCTAGCTGTGACCCTAAGAACTGCCTTTGGGAGGAAGCTATACGGAACTGCTTTGTTCTGTTTAAGCATTTAAAGGGTGAAATCTGCATTCTGCTTAAACAGAAGATCACACTGGGAAACGTATCCTGTAGGAATCTTGTAATTTGATTAGTGGGATCAGTTTCAGTTATGACTTGGTGTCTGTTTCCTGCAATAAAGTTCTGATCCTATGTATATAATTTTAAAAAGAGACTTTCACAGTGAAGCAATTTTGAATAGAGAGAACATACAGAGAAATACATTTGCCTGGGGTTGGTTTGCTATTAATCAAAATACTTGATTTTGGATGAGGGTTCTCTGTCCCCCTCACTTTGGCATTTCTCTTCTTGCAGTGAAGCTTTAGCTCTGCGTTCTGATGTTATAATTTATTGATAAAGTTATTGTGATGTCACACATTCAATAACACTGGAAACTACTTCAGTCCAGTCTGTGAATTTGGTAGGGCCCTAATCATTGGAGAGTATGAAGTAACTGTTGGAGGCGATTACACACAAGGTGAAAAGCTGTGATCAAGATATTATAGATATAACATAAAATCATAGACCAAATATTGGAAGAAGCATGCAGCCTGGTATCTGAAAGTCAAAAGCTGTTCTTTCTACGTTGTGTGTCAACAGTAAGAGATTTTGTAATTGCTACTCAGTTGACAATTTTATTGATGATACATGAGTCAAAGTAGAATCCAGCTTACTGTTCCATAACAAATCTCTTTAAGGAATAAGTCTCAAATGAGTCTGCAGGACTAGCAGGAGTGAAAAGCAGTAACAACTTATTTTTTTCTCAGAATGAAGCAGACTTGTCTAAACACACAGATCTTTTGAGTATGTACATGATTTTTATTTCATAGTTGCTTTTCAGACCATAATCACACTTATGTAGGAATTTTATTACAACACAGTTTAACCTGGCTTCTCAATACTAGTGGGTTTTAGAATGTATTGAAAGTCTAGTGGATCTTGTTATTAGAGATAGCCTAGCCCCATAAATGAATGTAAGCCCAGTGTAATATAATGACTATATTTTAGTCTTATAATATTATATAAGCCCAAATAATATAAATTACTTCCACCCAATGATGGAAGAGCACTCGTAAATAGCACTCGTAATCAGCACACACGTAAGATAGTTCTACTGTTTCTTTAATCCCTCCTTTTTGTATCTTACAAATGGACTACTGCTGTACAATTCTCCTCAAGAAATAAGTCTGAAATGCACACACTGTTTGCTTAACAAAATACTCTCAACCAACTTAATTTACTACCCTTTGATTTCAGTGGAGCTTCCCTCATATACTCCAGCCATGAATCTGGTTGTCTAATGTATTTTACTTTAAAAACAAAATAAATCAAATAATTTTTAAAGGTGTAAAGCTCACCTTAGACAAGAGGATATGTTGGTTTCCCATTAAATATATTGTCCAGGTTACTCAACCTGACTGCTACATGTTGTTTCTTGTCATCTGTGCATTCTCTCCTTTTCACACTATATATATCTGACATTAATTTACAGCAGATTCCCTGGAGGTAAGGTAGATATTTCATTTATACATTTGGTGTTAAATTATAGGAGCAAGGCTACAGTAAAATATTTTAATTTTAAATTTGTCAGGGATTGAAATGCATTTCCCTTGTGAGAAATATTAAAAGCTGAAAACTCCCAGAGGCTAAATCGGTTTCATCTTCCTAACACTCTTGGCCATTCTTCATGCTATAACCATTGGCACAGGTTCAAATGCTTATGGGACTGATTTTCACATGATCAGTAAAGCCAACTGAAACTGTGAAAACTCAGCACACTTGAAAAATCAGGTCATTACAATTGAATGCCCCATTCCTACTAAGAGGTATGTAGGAGTTTAAGCATGTGAGTAATTCTGTTGATTTCAACTGGACTACTCACGTTAGAAGTTAAGCATGTATTAAAGTACTTGCAAGACAGGGGCTTTAGAAGGTAAAATTTACTAATAAGGTACATAGGCCAAGGTCTAAGACAACAGCAGTATTGTCAACCCATTATTTTAATACATGTCCTGCAACATTTGGTATTTTCTGAAAGTCCCAGCTCTTGAAATTATGTGAAGCTAAGAATTGCAACTTTTTTTTTAATTAGGATGTTTCTGTCCTTCATGCTTTCAGAGAATTGCTGGAAAACATGACCCCTAAAGACTCAAACACCAGAAGTCAAATAAGACCCCAAAATAGTTACTTTATGATCTCATTATTTTTTATCTAGTCTCCTGATTTTGGGAGCCTGAACCATGATTTTTGAATGCTAGGGATTGTCACTATTGTAACAGTAAACAAATGTCAACATTTAGAGATCAAGAGAAAAAAAAGTCATACATATGATTATTCCTAACACTTTTCCCCATTCCATTTATATTTAAAGGGACTTTCAACTTCAGATAAATTTCTCTGTAAAATTTTACCTACTGAAGTTAATATGATATGTTAACCTATAATATGTTAATCTATAATGATAAACAAAAGAAAAAACATATATTTTTTCCATTTGTTTACATTGTTGTGAAATATGCATAGTCATTTTCACTGTTTATTGAGGGGCTTCCCCCAACTACAGGGAAGAGAAGAATTTTTAGAAAACTAGTAAAGTATAATCAAAATACAAGAAGTTTTGGTAAAGGGACTCAAAAACATGTCTAGTACCTGAAAATACTTTAAGCAATTTTTATTGACTAGCTTTCAAGTTGACAGTTTCCCTTTAACTCAACTGAGTATTGAATTATAGTGCCCCAGTAACAGACTACTTGAACTTTTGTATCCAATGAATTTGTGTGTTTATTTCAAGTTGTATCTGTTTGTAGAATTCTCCACCCCTAAACTGGAAAGTATAAAAGTGTAAGGGCAAGTTTTTACATTCCTCGCTTAAAGTGTAGTTTTACTCTAAAGAATGATTTATTTAAATTGCATGTGGGGTTGCGTGTCTATCTTCTCAATTATTCATGTATCAAACGTTTAGTCTGTAAGATGTTTTTTCTAAGTGCCAGCCATGTAAATAGAATCTGGGTTTTGAGTGGTAAAGTGCATTTTTTCCATCTCATGCATCAGCATTAATAAGAGTTCTGTAGGCCAAATTATGTCCTAAATTACATGTATGTATTACCATTGTTTTAAAATCTATGGCCTCACTGACACCTGTGCAATTCCATTGCCTTCATTGAAGTTGCCTATGTGTAACTGATTGAAACTTTTAGTAAAAAAGTCTGATGGTGCAAGAAAAAGGAGCTTAGGGTTTTTTTAGTTGTGTGACAATATTTTTACTGATTTTTATTCTTAAAGCCAACACAAGTCAGCGGATCTGACTCAGCATATACAGTGAGGTTTTACTATGTTTAGTATAATTCTGCTCTGAAAAGTGGCTATGCAAAAATGACACTTATTCAAACTTGCTTTCTTGTTCAAAGAGCTAACTTTAGTGATACATTTTTAATGCTTTTTACTCTGGTTAGCACTGCAGAACCAGCACAACTAAGAGAATGAGTTGGATTATATTTCTGGTGTAGATTTGTTTATCAACTTCCAATTAAAAGCCTATTTGGTCACTTACGCAACTCTGTTGATGGCAATGGAGTTGCACATCTGTCATTGAAGCCATAATTTTTAAACAAAGAGAACGCACAGGTATAATTAGGACATATTTTGGTCTGCAGAACCTTTATTACAGGTGATGATGCATGAAAAGGAAAGAACTCTGCTTGACTCAGAGCCCAGTCTGATTTTTAAAGGGCTGGCAGCTGTAAAAACAGTTTTTTACTTGTAAACAGAACACATCTGATATAAAAACGATTGAGACACACTAAACATATAGCCCTACAATGCTATTTTTACAGTCAATTTTCAGAACAGAACTACACTTTGAGCCAGATCCTAATTTGTCATATATCAGCATGGCTTTACTATTTTGTTGCTATGTTGATTTACACCAACTGAGAATCTGAACTTTAAGTAGGGTTGAGAGCAATATTTTTAGTCTTTGCTTCAGATCACCCAAAAAAGGTTAAACTATCACTGATTTAAGGCATCTTTCAAAGTAGCAAAAATAATCCCTAAGCATTTAAATAAACAGAGCATCTAAATCTTAAGTACTAAAAACATTGTAAAAAGAGGCTTAATATCTAGTGACAAACAATGTTTTAAGCAATTATGCGTACACTCTCTGTGGTTACTCACTCTTTGAAGATATGACAGTATTCCATTGACTACCCATTACTGCTTTCCTTGTTTCAAAATCTGCTATAAATGAATTGAATTGTCAACTGATCAACATAAGTAAGATGAAGACTGCCTGTTCAAATAGTTGCCTCATTTCCTGGAGGTAATGCCAGAGTTGCCAACTCCTGATAACAAGAGACATCTAGGTTCATTTTTAGAACAACCAAGCCTGCTGTTGTGTGTTTCCTACTTTTGCGTGTTGGGGAGAGGACGTTTGGCTGGGTTGCTTCTAAAATATGATCCCAACATAGCAACTTAAAAAACAGGCAGTAATTCCTGCTTTAAATATGAGAGCTCTGGGAGCAGATTGACTTAAGGTGGCTATTAAGTACATGTATGTTACAATATGGCTGCCATAACTGTTAACTGTGCTCCAATCATTTCTATTACTCTACTCCAATATATTTATGATCATAAATATCCATATTTTCAACATTTGAACTGAGATTAGGGACACTCTGTGTAAGACAGGGTGGATGGAGAGAATCAGTGGTTCACTCATAGCTATGAGAATGTGATCTCTCCTCAGAAATACAAAAAGGAAAACATAATTAGAGTTAAAAATACCAGTTGAAAGAAAGGGGAAATGCAGTAAGGCGCAGCTAGTTGCAAAATAGCCACTTTAGGGATGCAGCTGCTTGTGTCTGCCAGCTTTAAAGGGCCAGTCCCCAGAAAGGCATGCTGGGAGAAAGTTCCTATAAGAAGGACAACGCTGAAATTGAGAGGATTAATAGGGACCAAATAGCTACAAAGGAAGATCCTTTTTCTAAACTACTAATCAGCTGATGATATATTATTAGATGACATAAATAGCTTTAGATACATTTCAGCTTTTCTTATATACATTTATTCTACTTGTTTCTATATTCTTTTGGAAAACTATTGCCATATTAAATAAAAGTTTGAGGGGAAAACTCCTTGCTGATATCCATCCTATGGGCCAGAGCCACAAAAATACTTAGGTACATACCCTCTAGACGTTGGCACCTAAGTCCCAGTTTAAGGCTACACTTTGATCCACAAAATTCTTGCTTGGCTGCTGCTGAACCCTGTAGGAGCCTAAACTCCTTTGACATCTACATTTTCAGAGTAAAAGTTCCTAAGGTGCCTAAGTTTGTGCATCTGGAAATGTGCAGTGCTACCTCACTCTAGGTGTCCAGACTCCTATCTCTTGCCTAAGCCCCAGTGTGATCCACAAACCAGGGAAAGATAGGCAGGTGAACACCTATCTTGCCTGTGGGGTGTGATCCAATAGGCATGCTCAGAGGCAATCTACCAGAATGGGTTCCATTCAGAATCTGTCTGGAGGAGGAGCTGGGAGCAGCAGCACCCCTCTCCCCCGCCCAACTTTCAGCCTGGTGGTAAGCCTGTCCACCCCCCAAGAATGTGGGAAATCCAGGTTCAATTCCTCTCTTAGGTAGAGAGCGAGAAAGTATTTAAACAGGAGACACTGATGTTTGTTAGGAGAGTGCTATAACCCCTGAGCTATGAGGCCTCCCTCAATCTCTCCTACTGAAGCACTTCCATGGTGTGAAAATAATTAAATAGTCTAGTCATTGGAGCAGGGGGACTGGACCCCAGATCGTCCATCTCCCAGGTGGATGACCTCACCATCAAGCTACAGAATCTTTCTTGCACTTGCTCTCTGGCCCAATGACTTTTTAATTATTAAGCCACAGTGGAACAACTTCAGCAGAAGAAACTGAGGGAGCCCATCCTCACATCAGAATATCCCCTAACTCAGAGTTTAGACCACTCTCCTGTGAGGTGGGGAGACCCCTTTCCAAGAGAATTGAAGCTGGGTCTCATCCCATGTGAATACTCTAACCACTGGGCTAAAAATTATTAGGTGGATAAACCCATGCCCCCCCCTCCCCCACACACACACCTGTTACAAGAAATGCCTTAGGCAGCTAAGCTGTCTGACTCCAAGAAAGGGGTTCCTGTTTATGGATCACACACAGAGATGGGCACCTTCCTGCAGCCTGGACTTAGGTGCCTAACTCAGTGAGAGGGGTAAGGGTTAGGACATACCCTTGTTAGTCTCTCCCAGAGGCTAGCTTAAGCAGCTCCTCATCCAGCAATGCCCCTCTGCCATGTACACTGGCCAAACCGGACAGTCTCTCCATAAAAGAATAAATGGACACAAATCAGACATCAAGAATTATAACATTCAAAAACCAGTTGGAGAACACTTCAGTCTCCCTGGCCACTCGATTACAGACCTAAAAGTCGCAATACTACAACAAAAAAACTTCAAAAACAGACTCCAATGAGAGACTACTGAATTTGAATTAATTTGCAAATTGGACACCATTAAATTAGGCTTGAACAAAGACTGGGAGTGGAAAAAGTAAAACTATTTCCCCATGCTTATTCTTCCCCCCACCCCCCAGTTCCTCATATCTCCTTGTCAGTTGCTGGAAATGGGCCATTTTCATTACCACTACAAACAGTTTTTTTTCTCTCCTGCTGATAAAAGCTCACCTTAACTGATCACTCTCCTTATAGTGTGTATAGTAATACCCATTGTTTCATGTTCTCTGTGTATATATATATCTTCCTACTGTATTTTCCACTATATGCATCCGATGAAGTAGGCTGTAGCCCACGAAAGCTTATGCTCAAATAAATTTGTTAGTCTCTAAGGTGCCACAAGTACTCTTGATCATTTTGCATGCTTGTTTTTGTGCCTGTCATTCTAAGGGACTTATCTCCCCCCATTCATTATATAGGGACCCTAGTTACCTAATTCAGTCTCTATGAATTACACTGTTGTTTCAGTGATTTCCTAGGTGCCTAAAAGTTAGGCATTCCAGCGCTTTGTGGAGGCAGGCCTAAGATTTTCCTTTCTTTTGGACTGATTTGAGTAGGTTATGAGCACCCTAAACTCTTGCGGATTTGAGTCTACTGCTGCTCCCATCAAAGTGAATATCAAAAGTCCCTTTGAATTCAAGACAGAGCTGAGAGTGCTTTTTAAATTCCAGTCATGACTGTTCATAATCTTACATCAATGGAGTCTCAGTAAGTTTATTCTTATGTTCTTATGGCTTTGCTTAAGGGATCCCCACCAGATCACCCTTCCTTTTAGTTGTTCCTTATTTTATCTAGGTTTTGACTAAAATTTATTGCCTTACTTGGCACCATTTCCAGAATCCAAGGCCCTGACCCTCGCTGCCTTCCATCTTATTTCTCGCTGCCTTCCATCTTATTTAGTTATTTCTCATTCTTTGCACTAATTTAGCCAAGGTGTAAATGATGATATGAGATATAGGGAATGGAGAATCGGTCTTTAAATTATTTATGCTGGTTCTCGAATACTGCACATAACATTCTAAGGACTAAATTCTGTCCTCACATGCATACATGTGACTTGCATTGATGTTAATGTGTCTGAGGGCATTATTTGGCCCTATATATGTTATCTCAAGCACCTTGTAAAGAAGAGTAATTTTCCAATACTACTTTTCTTTTTGTTCTAAAAAAAAGTGCCTGTTTCGCTGATGCTGAACATGTGCTACTTAACTATACAATCAGAGGAGGGCCAGAAGGGCCATTTGGCCTGGGCCTCAAGCTCAAAGGGGGCCTCAAATTTTTTTCAGTTTGCCTGCATCAGTGGCTTCAGGTGAATGCACCTTCAACGTGTTGAAGAAGGTAAAGAACTATCATCGTTCAACTATGGGTCAACAGTGAATGGGCTCGCCATGCTTAATATCAACAGTGACATTGCACGAAAGCTAGATTTTTTTCCCTCAATAATTAGTGCATTTGCACAGAAAAAGGCTAGATAAGCATTTGTTAAGTAAAAAAATATGCAAGTTATGTCTCACTCTTTTTTTGGTGCCTTATTTTGTTTTAACGTGTCATTTTTTATTTTTATTATGGCTAGGGACTCTCAAAAGCTGGAGGTGGCCTGGGCCTCTCTGGACCTCTGAGAGGGCCTCTATACAATTAAGTATCGATTAACTCAGTGAGACCACTCATGGGGAAGGCAATCAGGAAAAGAAAAATACTACATGAAACATTTTCAGTATAGAAAGTCAGAAAATACATTCTTAAAATCAAGAATTTGAGTTCTTGTATAGCAGTGTGACAGCGGACAGCTTATATATTCAAACTAACAGTTAGAAAAGCATTTTCTGTTCATATATCTGAGTTTAGCGAAAAGGAAGTTGTGCTCTCCTTACTAGTGATAAAAGGCATATTTATAGTACTGTGATTATGAAATATTGACTGGTTGCAGCATTTTTCTCTGGCCTTCATGATTTTTTCTGCACTCAGTATGCTAGTAACTAATGAGAAATGAAATGGGAATGGAATTGTAAGACTAGCTTGATACTGTTTCTCATGGCAGTTTGAAATGGATGCATTAGAGATCCCCAGAAGTGTACAAAATTATAACCATTACAACTGGTGTAAAATGTTTTGAGATTTATAGTGGTTTTAATGGGGGTACAGGTGCTAACATAAAGCCCTACCCTAAATGTCACTTAAAATAAAAACTACCAACATTTCCTCTTGGTCTTGTGGCAGGGAGGGGGGTAGAGAGGGAGGGAGGGAGGGCGAGCAGACAAAGGGGGGGAAATCAATATATCCAAAATGAGGATTGCAACAGAAGATTTAAAAGCCATCTACTTAGGTGGGCAACTCACCAACAAACCCAAGTGCTAGGTGTGTTTGTAGGGTACATATGTGGGTATGGTACTATTCCTCCACTTTGTCATTGTGATTAGAATAAGCAGAGAACCACTTATGCAATCAGTCCATGATAAGTGAAGAGATACCAAGGTAGTAGTCCTGAAATGATCTAATAGGACCTCCCTCCTCTCTGGTATCTCTAGAACCCATATCACTTTCCCTTCACCAAGTCCATACTAAACAGGGCTGCTAAGATCATTTAGGGAGCTGTGTGTGGCAATTTCCTGCAATATCCTTGAAAGACCTTATTGTATTAAGTTTATGTATTATTGTATGTAACCTCTAGAAGGGAGAGGTGACAGATGTGAGACCTGAGAGTTTAAAAGACTATATTGAAAATGTGCCAGACAAGTATGGACTTTTAGGCCAATAAGTGTTAAGTGGATTTCCTGGGGAATCCCTGGGGGAGGTTAATGCAAATCCCCCAACTTCAGTTATGCAAAAACCCAGCCTTTTAAGCTATTCCCTGAGGAGAGGGTCATTGTCTGCTGACTACCTGATACAGAAGGCCAAGCTCAAGGGCCCAAGCTTATAAAAAATAGCTGATCTACTTGCAATCTGTTCTGAAGCTAAAATGGATGAATTTGTAACCTAGGGGAAAACCTAGTTGTGGGTTTTGAAGGAGTGACACCCACCAGAGCCTGAAGCTGGAGTTGCTGGGATATCTGGTAAGCATTCGGTGTGTTTTCTCTGTAATGCTTTTACTTTACGAATAAATATGCTTGCTTAGAAAGGGCTGTGTGGTAACTTATAACTGCAGGTAATACATTGATTTCTCTCTGAGGGCAATGACCAAAGTGCAGATGCTGGCCTTTTTAGACAGTCTGGCTTGCTGGGGATATCACAGTGTAAGGCAGGAGCTGTGCACCCTAGGAACACCTTGGCCAGGAGGGAGTGAGATGTGGCTCTTGTTCCAGGAGAGATGATGGCTGTGAGCCAAAAGTGACTGCCCTGGGTGGACCATGGAGGGGGATTACAGGTACAGTTACCCAGCATCATAGTTTCAGGGTATCCATTAGTTATTTGCTTATTAATAATATTTTGTGCTTTTAATAACATCTACCATCTCAAAGCACACTACAAACATTAGTGAATTATGTCCCAATTCTGTAGTGAGCTCCACATCGGTGGATCCAAGCATCTGCCAGGGGGGCTTTGCATCTGCCACAGTCCTCATACTTGGAGCTCAGTGCAGGATCGAGGCCCTTATCTTTGCAGGACCCCTACTAGTTAAGTATTTTATAGATGGATAAATATGAGAGATGTGCAGAGCGTTAAGGGGCCAGATCGTAAACCCTCTAGTGAGCAGTGACTAAGCGACTTGCACCATTATTTCCTTTGACTTCAGTGGCACTACTTACATAAGTAGCTGCTCACTAGTGGAAGTAATGGGCTCAGAATCTGGCCCCTTGTTTCACAGGAAGCCTTGGCAGAGCTGGGAATAGTATCAAACTGCCTGAAACCCCAGTTGTGTGTTTTAGCCACATATAGTATAAATAAAGCAAAACTTCATTTGCTTTTTTATGCCAAGTTAGTTTACAGTATGTTTTAAATGCTGTAGCCTTAAACTGAAACTGGTGAAATTGTCAGCATAATTCTAAGAAGGTATTTTCACAGTCTGGATTTTCTGACCCTGGCCTCTACTTGTTTGTATGCAGTGCACACACATACTTTGAGAGAATGATTCTGTTGCCTTGTCATTAGGGTACCTTTCTGGGAGGTGGGAGACCCTGGGTCCTGACCCCGTGCACCAATCATGATTTCATTATTTATCCACGGGGGAACAGCTTCAACAGGGGAGACTGAGAACACCTTTCATCAGAATGTCTCGTAGCTCAGTGGTTTGAGCATGCTCCTGAGAGGTGGGAGACTAGCTGTTCAAATCTTTCCTCCGCCTCTGGCAAAAAGAGGGGAAATGAACCTGCATCTTGCACATTCCACCTGAGTGCTCTATCTGGGGGCTAAAAAAGTTACAAGATGAACACCTCCTCCAGTGAGATTCTGAATGAGACCCAATCCAGTAAGTGGCCTCCAAGCACACTACTGGACTGAGCACACACAACTTAGGCAGCTGAATGCCTATCTTCCTGACATTCATGGATCGCTCTGGAGTTTAGGAGGGACATAGGCATCCAAACGTCTAGAGGGAAGCAGCAGTGCACATGCCCAGAGGCAGAAACATAGGTGCCTAGGAAACTTGTACCCTGAAAACTTAGGCACTGAGAGAGTTTAGGCGCCTACCAGGTTCAGCAAGAGTTTTGTGGATTTGGAGACAAAACTGGGCCTTGGGTACCTAACTCTGGGGTTTAGGCACCTAAGTACCTTGATCTGAGCCTTAAACTCTGTGCTCAGTTTATCCATCTGTAAAATAGGTATACTATTTATTTCACAAAAGTGTTATGAGCCCTAATTAACTTGTGTTTATAAAGAACTTTAAGATGATCAGATAATAAGCACAATTTTAACTTATTATTTTTACAATACTGCTCCTGTAACAGGTCAGCAGAAGCTATACAATATAAACCAGGGGCTCTAAAGAGACATTTAAAGAGTAGGAGATAGATTTACCCCACACCTGACCCTCCTCTTCCCCTCTGAGCCCACACCCCACCACCAGAAGCCTGCCTGTCCTGGCCCAGGACCCCTATACCCACCTCCTCCAAATTTGAACTAGTGGCGTTGTGACCTGGAACATGGGGTTGTAGCATCATTCAGATTTGGCCCAGCTCTCCCTCTGTCATGACAGAGGTACGGCCAGTCCAACTTGAGTGAGTGGTGTTTTGACTTGGTGTGCAGGATTGCAACACCACTGAGGTTTGGCCCAGCCCATCTACCATGACAGAGGGGCAGCTGCGCCAAATTTGAGGGAGTGGCATTGCAACCTGGATGTGGGATAGCAGCACTGCTCAGGTTTGGCCAGGCCAAAAAGCGGTTGGGCTGTGGCCCCTTATCTTCTAGTAGCTCTGCAGCATATAATATAAACTATATTTAGCTGCAATATAGGTAACCCTACATTTTATGCAGGAGTATCCTGTGGACCTGTCACCCAGGAATAGATCATAAATGAAAGGAATTTCAGCCTTAAAACCTTTAGATGTATCCAGCTAGATATTTCACCCCACCCAGGAAGATAGTAATGATAGTGGACAAATTTGTAGTAAATACTTGAAGGGATGAGAGCAAGAGGGATGACAGAGGATAAAACAATAATAAGAGTCTCCAGTCAAAAACACATTTTTAAAATTAAGAGTACCAAATAATTTGCATGATTGGTAATTTCCAGACTGCAATATCAGATAATAAGGAAATCATATTGAATGCTGACAGCTTCCTAATCTGAAACTCCCCAAACAATATGCTGGACTCCATTACAGTCATAGCCTTCTGACATCCTGCCTTAAAGTACTAGTTAAAAGTTTTAGGAACATGAGCTTTCATATATTTGTGCTTGTATGGTTTCAGTGTAGCTACAGAATAAGATGTTTTTTCTTCAAAAAGCTTTTGTTCTCTATGGCAACAATAGATTCTGTACACTGCAACATATAGGAAAATAGGGTTATATCACTAAATCATTCATTCATCTAGTCTGCATCCATCACTGTCTCATACTTGATGCTTCAAAGGAAGGTGAAAATCCTCCTTAATGCACCTTCCTAATTGTACAATGATGTAAGGGGGGGAGAATACTTCCTGTCCCTCTCCCATGATAATTTCATACCCTGAAATGTAAAGTTTGATTACCCATATTTTAGTTTAATAGTTACATATGTTGTTGTCATAAAAATAGCCATCTTTTTAAAATCCAGCCATAGTATGACTCTGACTTTCTGCAGCAGTGAATTCTGCTTATACTGGCATTTTCTCTGATGTGGTTTTAAATGTACAATCCTTTAATTTAATTTGTACAATTCCTTTGGCTAAGATAGTTTCTTAGCTCCTCCCAACTGTACTGAGCTCACTATCTCTAGCAGTTAGTATACTTTTGTAGCTTCACCAATTGGGATGTTTAAAAAATGGATGGAATAAGTCAGCATGGAATAACTTAATAGAAAAAAGGTCACAGTAAGGTCTTCTTTTAAAGAGATAGTATTTATAGCAAGGAATAAAAAGAAGTCAATATAATCAGAAACTAACAAGAATAACTCCCAGCTTGGGGTTCTATCTGATGCTATGACCCTATGGAGACCCAACCTTCCCAAAGGCATTCTCCCAAGCATCCATTCCTGTGTCCATTCCCTAAACACCTGTGCAAGAAGATAGGGAAGCTGAGTTAAAAGTGCATCTCTAAGAGTTTGCTAAGAGTCAGGTAGTGCCCCAGTCCGCTCTAAGTGCTAATGACATTTTAAGTGAATTGCCACTTTAGTTACATTGAGTCACCCCTTGGGCTCACTTAATGTCTCCTAGCTCATCCCAACAGGAAGAGACTACTATCTCTGTGTACAAAGCTCATTATCTCTAGCCATTGGTGTAGCTCCACCTATTCTAATCCCACTGGCTGTACCCATTCAACAAGTTCTTTTGGACTCAGGTCCCTCGCTTACCCCTTTAGACATACATAACATTAGATATTGGCAACTAAAGTTGCTCAAGAGACCCTCACTATTAGCTTAAAGTAGAATCTAATTACTGACTAACTTCATTGCAGAAGTAAAGGATGTGTGCTCCTTATGGCACCATATGCTTTGTTCTTTATGGTGGTGGCCCAGGGTCAAAGAAAGTGCCAGGGGGGACAGTGCAGTGTGAGGCATCGCAGGCCTCCAACCCAGCCCCACAGTCAGTGCTCTGACCACAGCCGCCACCCATCAGCATACCTGTATGACTGGAGAAGAGGGGCAGCAAAGCTCTAGCTTATAAAAGGGCTGCCCATGAAGTTCCTGAGTGGGTGAGACATCCAGCCCTACTGATTGGCTGAGAAGCTTTACTGAAACCAAAAAGAGGCACAGGAAATAGTTTGACTAGAGGAACCCCTGGCTTGCTGCTCTTATGGACCCTGCCTCCCAGCCCTGACTCCTAAGCCCTGCCTCCCTGTCCTCCTTTCCCCTGTCTGTTCCCAGTCCTGCTTTCCTGCCTCGCTCTAGGTCCTTGCTCCTACACCCTACCCCTGACGCTGATTCTGGTTTGGCACCTGACTCTGTCTCTAGCTTTGACCTTTGGTTTGTCATCTAATTGACCATGGTTCCAGGCCCCCCTGACTGTAACCGTTAGGCCTGACCAACCAGACCTCAGTTCCTACATGCAGCTCCAGTGATTAAAGTAGATTGAAACAGGAGGGAGGAGTCCTAACTGCACTAATCAAGGAGGAGGTGGGTACACCATTTATCCAAGTCAGAGAAATGTGAGGGAGTTGTAAGTTACTTTTAGCTTTCCTACACACTCTTACTTTAACTTGCACACAGCTCCCCTGCCTCTCCAGTTTGGGGGAGCAATTCCCTGACAGTTCTTCTCCATTTCAATCTCCTTTGCAACCAGTGATGGTGCCTATATCCTTGCAGTTCTTAGGATCATCTCCAGCACGCTTAGCAACTTCCATTGTTCTTTTTAGATCTTGGTGTTCTTTGAACATCTTCACAAATACAGCCCTCTTTTTTCCTCACAGGTCCCTTACTGACCTTTATTTAAATGGCCATTAATTAAGCCTTTTTGTTCTTTGTTTTTTCCTTTTTTTAAAAAAGGGAATTCACTGCAAATCCACCCCCCACTTTCCCAAGTCTGTGTTAATGCAGCACTGTGGGTGAGAATTTAAATATATATTATGAAATTGTAAAGGTGTGGTTTCCACAGCAAACATTGTCAGCCATATTGTACAGAAATGTATGCTGTAGGTTATTGCTAAATATTATATGGTAGCAGTGCACACTATATACACTCACAAGGGAGCTGAATTACTATATTTTTACAGTTCATGCCATTAGTATATTTAAATTCTCTCTCGTGTTGCCATTGACATAATTTTGCATTTATAATAGTGACAAGGTAAGACAATTACATTCTTCTAAAACACCAGCATCTGGTGGTAGTTTACAGTCACAACACCTAGATATAATATTAAAAATGGAAAGTATGCCAAATAAAACACAAATTCTGTCTTCTTTTAGCTTTGATAATAAAAATCCCTTTTGTTTTGAAGTAGTAAGGCTTTTTCAGCCACCATGAGGTGTTGGCATCCTTTCCTCTGTGAGAGACGTGGGAATTGCAGCCTATGATGTAGATAGTTTACAATGTCTCATGTGACTGAATTGCAAATGTATGTATCTTGGTGGGAGCTGCTTGCTTCCTACAGCTCTTTTCTCTTCAAGTTGTAGGAGCCAGCTCCTCTTATAGACTTTGATGCCCTGAGGGAGAAAATGGCACCACTTGTTACGGTCACTTGCCAAAATTTCCCATCGGTCAGGATGGATTCGAAATTCCTTCGTATCTTGCTTGCATGTGTCTTTGAGCCACAGTATTATAAAAAAGAAATTCCCCAATTTCTCCCATCAGAACCCCAATTCCTTGCTATTCTGTTTCTCATTTTGTGTGCTTTCTGTACAATTAGTGCCTTAACTGTTTTAATTTCAGTGTTAGAATTCATTTTGCCATACATAGCCTTCATGCTGAAGTAAAAACCAAATTACTTTCCAAATGATTGGAACACAGAGGGTCTGATTTTCCACAGCCTTGCAGCTTTCATGGTCATTTATCCCTTTTTGAAGAGGAGTTAAATACTGCCAAGTCAGAAGTGTAGTGTTCTATGTTCACTTTGTACTCACTTACACAGATGTAAAGGACTACACAAACTGGAAAGTGGTGAAGATTCAGGACCAGAGGATCCACAACCTACTCAGCAAGGAAATGTTCTATTTAACCAAACTGTCTTTTTCCTAAATACCACCTAATCTAAGATTCAAATTCCTTCCCTCATTCTCAAATTCATCACTTTTGTTTACTAGTTGCTTGGTGTAACAAGTCACACTTGTAAACACAGAGTTTTGCTATTGGCTTAATTGTCATCTGCATGCTGATGAAGCCCTGTAAATACGCAGGTTTTCCTTGTTTCTAGAAATTCTATTTTATAATAGAAATAAGACATTCTAAGCAGTTGTTTCTGATGAACACCACCACATCAAAATATAATATTACTAAGCAGAAAGTGCCCCTATAAAATAACAGAAAGCAGCTGTCTCCTCTGTGCATGTACATATGGTACACTAACCCAGTTTTAATAGCTACATGACTCTGTCTGATTTTGCACAGCAGGAGTTAGAATTGTGAGTATAGAATAAGTATAACATTCCATTAACTGTAGTTATCAAAGTGTGAAAAGAATATTGATTGCAATATAAGAGAGGTGTCACCGGTCTATCTTATTTGGTCAATTTTTGTTTTTTTGTTAGGACAGTCTACTATAGTATTCAGTTTCTATTTTTATTTTCTTGGACTGTCATTTTTCCCCTCTTTTCTGGAATAATTGCTTCAATTTTTAATATTATCCAGCAGGAAAACTAGAGATACTTTGTAAGAGATGAAGTTATTTTGACAACACTCAGAATAAGAGATATGAAAATTAAAATATTATTGATGGCAAATATTCTCCAAAAACTTTCATAACATAAAAAAATTACCAGAAATGCTGCATATTCTGTGTTGCTTTTTCTTATGTCACTTCATATTTGCAACAGAAGATTGGTTTGAAAGATCTAGCCTTTAGCAAACTCATACATTTTTCACAAAGTAATTGGAGTTGTGGGTTTGGAAAGCAGTGCTGAAAGCCATATTAATAATATATATCTATCTCCCAATGAGTGGCTTTCCTGTGACTTCCAGAAAGTTGTTTCAAGTTCAAGATAGTGTTTTTAAAATCAAATTAGACTGGCAGGAAGCCACATGTGTGAATACTTTGCCTACATTAGTTGCCAAGGTAGTAAGTGAAATAGTAATTCTTCCAGTATTCAGCTATAGAAAGGCAAGTGTAGCTTGAGACTAACGTTAGCATATGCTAACTTTAAGCACAGGAGTATCCCAAAATAGTATTATAGTGTTTAAAGTGTGGCAAATACTTAAGTACATTGCTGAACTAGGACCATACTTTCTAATGTAGCCCAAAGTAAGAGAGTCACTTGTACATTAGTGGTCCAATTCTGCTCCCACTGAAGTACATGGCAAATTGTGACTAATTTAAATGGGACCAGAATTGTACCCTTAATTAGCTGACATGAGCAGTACTGCTTGCAGAGATTTTTTAATTTATCCTTCACAGATGAAGCAATAAATGTAAAAGCTGTATTTGCCTTTATTAGAGCTATTTTAAGGCAAATATAAATGCTGTTGTAATGGCCTACATTAACTCTATTAAATACTGTAGATGAGAGAGATACAAACTTATTGTGAACTCCTTGCCCACATTAAATAGTGTAATTTCAATGGAACTATTTTTGAAGTGAGGTAAGGAACTCACAATCTAACTCCTAGAAAAGCATGAAAATACTGAATTTGGCCTGAGCTAACTTCCTGTTGACTTCAGTAGGAGTTGGATCAAGTCCTTTATTAATGCATAGTGCAGTATCTTTTAACTACCGGTAAGTCAGGCACTGCAGAATGTACTGCCTTTTATGTGAAAGACTGTTGACATGACAATATGTATCATTTTTCACAAATGTAGAATATTTTCAGATATTTTATACATCATTGCTTTATGTGGGATTACTTTATATTGCTCAAGTAACACACTAGACATGTTGCTGGGTATAATAAAACATTTTATACTAACTTCAGAGTACAGTAATTATAATATTGATGGCATATATGTAGTATCTTTAATCCAAGGCAGTGTACAAGGATTACTTCACCCTTCACTCATACACAACCTCTCTGTCATGGAATGTGGCAACTCTTCAGCTGTGTACAGGAACACTCCAATTAAGAACAGAAAATGATGGCTACCCTATCCAGCTGAAATAATAGGAGGTAATTATCCAAACTGGAATATGGCCAGATAATATACCTACTTTTGTGAAAAGTGCTATAGAAAATATTTTAATAACCACTCTATCACAATATTGGGGCAGCAGTACAACACTGACTCAGAAACAGTTTCTTTCAATGAATCACCGTGCTACTTTTCGCAGCAACAAGTTTCTCAATACAGAAAACTTCTTGTTCTCTATTTGCTCTTAGTATCTCATTCTTCTTGCTCTCTGTTTTGTAACCTTCAATCCTACTAAATCCACCCTCTACCTCCAAAATCCCCCAAATCCTCTAAACATTTAGGACATCTTAGACAGGAGAGAGCAAGTAACTCATGATTCTGCCAGTAGTATTAGGAGTATTCATCATGCCGCTTTAAAGACACTAGGTCAGCTTTTGCTGTCCTCCTTGTAACTGATATTCTGTTCCCTTCTCTCCATGTTCTACATAGCAGTGTAGAGATAGAAATGCCAATCTAAAGGAGCTGGCCCCATGGCATTGGAGAAGAATGAAGAGCATTACGTACACATGGGGAAATTTGAAGCACTATTTCCCCCCCGGACCCTCTAGCTCCAACACACACACAAGCACATGCAGACGAACTATTGGAGCACCAATCTGGACTGTTCCAGCCTATGATCAAATATAAGTTGCAACATAAGCTACACTTTATAGAGGCTACACTTAATATAGACTGCAGTATAATTTACACCTAAAATATGTAGGTTGCAGTATCCATACTCAACAGCACAATTTAAAGGTCGACTAATATCTTTGTGAATTTCTCTAATTTGTATGCACAAGTCACATTCTTAATGAGTTACAAGTGAACAGGGGTCTCATTTCCCTCTCCTAAGCAAGAGACCTCTTTCACCTCCTTGATATGTCCTTTCCTAACTTGTACGTGTCAGCCTCATGCTCCCTACTTACCTCACCCTGCTGCTGGCTCCCATCCCAGTTCTTTATCTATCCCCACCCTGAGTTTCCAACACAACCTACAGATTTCTAAGGCCAGGGTTGGGTACTCAGCAGCAAGTGGAGATGGGCTGCAATTGGAGCAAAAGCCAGGGAAGGGAGTGATTCTAGAAGCAGGAAGATAAGCCAAGTCGGAATGCACTCCACTGGAATTAGGAAACCTTCCTGCCACCCTGCATCCACAAACCTGGAAATTAACTTGTTCCCAGGGAACTGGGAATTAGCCAGTTTCCTAAAGTTCAAGGGTAACATTTTGAGAAGTGCCTCAGTGATTTAAGTGCCTAACTCCCATCGATTTAAATCTAAATACCTTCTAGGATATGGGCCCCAGTGACTTTTGAAAATGGGATGTGGCCTCCTAAATTAATTAGGCACTTTTGAAAATTTTACCCTAAGATTCCAAATCAGTAACAGTATTTGTTTAGACTTAAAATTTCCAAATTTGTTTGTTTTCCTTGTAAAAATTGATTACCTCTCAACCCTATACAAATGAGAAGAATGCTGCAGTTGTGAGCTTATCAGCAGTAGTAGGACAATTATGAAACCTGCAACTCCACATCTAGGCCCCAATTCTGCAAGCACACCCCCTTATCTTCACGTCCATGAATATTAGAGAGACAAGTTGGGTGACGTTATCTTTGTCACCAACAGAAGCTGATCCAATAAGAGACTTACACAGCTTGCACAGAGCTCTTCTTCTAGTCGGGAAATGTACTCAGAGTATCACAGCTGAATAAGATAGAACAGATTGTTTAGCATAAAAAGTTAACACATATTTCAAAGGACCATTCAAAGTTAGGTGGCCCATTAACATAGCAGTAACACTTGTTTCCCAGACCTGAAGAAGAGCTCTGTGTGTAGCTCAAAAGCTTGTTTCTCTCACCAACAGAAGTTGGTCCAATAAAAGATATTACCAGTATCCTGGGACTGACAAGGCTACAACACTGCATGCTATCATTTATAGTCCCTGTGATTTAAATAGTACTACTCATGGTAGTAAAGTTAAACACAGGTATAAATGCAGGATGGGGACATGTTCTGTTCCCATTACTTAAAAAATTAAATTACAAGTTAAAAAACATAGTAATAAAATTTTTAAAAGTGCCACGGTGATTAAACAACAAAGTAAAAAAGGCAAAAAATGGAAGTTAAATCTTATAGAAGAAAATAGAAAGGAGCATAAACTCTGGCAAATGAAGTGTAAAAATATAATTAGGTAGGCCAAAGAAGAATTTGAAGAACAGCTAGCCAAAGACTCAAAAAATAACAACAATTTTTTTTTTAACCCTACTAAACAACCAGAGAGGCCACTGGATGATCAGATGCTAAAGGAGCACTCCAAGACGACAAGGCCATTGTGGGCAAATTCCTTGCATCGGTCTTCATGGCTGAGGATGTGAGAGAGATTCCCGAACCTGAGCCATTCTTTTTAGGTGACAACGCTGAGGAACTGTCCCAGTTTGAGATGTCATTAGAGGAGGTTTTGGAACAAATTGATAAATAGTAATAAGTCACCAGGACTAGATGGTATTCATCCAAGAGTTCTGAAGGAACTCAAATGTGAAATTGCAGAACCATGATCTGTGGTATGTAATCTATCATTTAAATCAACTTCTGTACCAGATAACGGGGATGCCAATTTTTTAAAAAGGCTCCAGATGCGATTCCGGCAATTACAGGCTGTTAAGCCTGACTTCAGTACTGGGCAAACTGGTTGAAACTATAGTAAAGAACAAAATTGTTAGACACATAGATGAACATAATTTGTGGGGGAAGAGTCAACATGGTTTTTGTAAAGGGAAATCATGCCTCACCAATCTATTAGAATTCTTTGATGGGGTCAACAAGCATGAGGACAAAGGGGATACAATTGATATAGTGTACTTAGATTTTCAGAAAGCCTTTGACAGGGTCCATCACGAAAGGCTCTTACGCAAAGTAAGAGTCATGGGATAAGAGGGAAGGTCCTGTCATGGATTGGTAACTGGTTATAAGATAGGAAACCAAGGGTAGGAATAAATGGTCAGTTTTCAGAATGGAGAGAGGTAAATATTGGTATCCCCCAGGCATCTGTACTGGGACCAGTACTATTCAACATACAGTATTCATAAATGATCTGGGAAAGGGGGTAAACAGTGAAGTGGCAAAATTTGCAGATAATACAAAACTACTCAAGATAGTTAAGTCCAAAGCAGACTGTGAAGAGTTACAAAGGGATCTCACAAAACTGAGTGACTGGGCAACAAAATGGCAGGTGAAATTCAATGTTGATAAATGCAAAGTAATGCACAGTGTAAAACATAATCTGAACTATACATATAAAATGATGGGGTCTAAATTAGTTGTTACCACTCAAGAATGAGATCTTGGAGTCATTGTAAATAGTTATCTGAAAACATCCACTCACTGTTCAGCGGCACTCAAAAAAGCTAACAGAATGTTGGGAATCATTAAAAAAGGGATTGATAGTAAGACAGAAAATATCATATTGCCGCTATATAAATCCATGGTATGCCCACATCTTGAATACTGCGTGTAGATGTGTTTGCTCCATCTCAAAAAAGATATATTGGAACTGGAAAAGGTTCAGAAAAGGGCAACAAAAAGTATTAAGGGTATGGAACAGGTTCCATATGAGGAGAGATTAATAAGACTAGGACTTTTCGGATTGGAAAAGAGATGACTAAGGGTGAATATGATAAAGGTATATAAAATCATGATTGGTGTGGAGAAAGTAAATAAGGAAGTGTTATTTATTTCTTCTCATAACACAAGAACTAGGGGTCACCAAATGAAATTAATAGGCAGCAGGTTTAAAACAAACAAAAGAACACAACACACAGTCAACCTGTGGAGCTCCTTGCTAGAGGATGTTATGAAGGCCAAACTATAACAGGGTTCAAAAAAGAACAAGATAAATTCATGGAGGATAGTCCATCAATGGCAATTAGCCAGGATGGGCAGGTATGGTGACCCTAGCCTCTGTTTGCTAGAACTGGGAACTGGCAACAGCGGATGGATCACTTGATGATTACTTGTTCAGTTCATTTCCTCTGGGGCACCTGGCATTGGCCACTGTCGGAGGACAGGATACTGGGCTAGATGGATCTTTGGTCTGACCCAGTATGGCCGTTCTTATGTACTTCTGACAATAAATTTATCTGTTTCTTGATTTAAAGGGACACTGCCAACTTGAATGTTTTTAACTGACTGATTTTGAAAAAAAATCCAGTTTCTAATAGAACACACACTTTAAATAACACATCTCGAAATTTCTTTTTTTTTTTAAATATGAAGTTATTTTTTCTGCCCCGACAATGTTCATAAGTATCAGCGGGTAGCCGTGTTAGTCTGTTTCCACAAAAACAACAAGGAGTCCAGTGGCACTTTAAAGACTAACAGATTTATTTGGGCATAAGCTTTCGTGGGTAAAAAACCCACTTCTTCAGATGCATGGAGTGAAAATTACAGATGCAGGCATTATTATACTGACACATGAAAAGAAGGGAGTTACCTCACAAGTGGAGAACCAGTGTTGACAGGGCCAATTCAATCAGGGTGTGGGACTGGGAGTGGCTGGCTCACTACAAATCAACTTTCCCTCTCCTGGAATTGACACCTCCTCATCAATTATTGGGAGTGGACTACATCCACCCTGATTGAATTGACCCTGTCAACACTGGTTCTCCACTTGTGAGGTAACTCCCTTCTCTTCATGTATCTGTATAATAATGCCTGCATCTATAATTTTCAGTCCATGCATCTGAAGAAGTGGGTTTTTTACCCACGAAAGCTTATGCCCAAATAAATCTGTTAGTCTTTAAGGTGCCACCAGACTCCTTGTTGTTAATGTTTATAAGAGGCTTTTCATGAGAAATTGGCAGACGAGGGGAAACAGTGAAACTGACTGTACGCAAAATGCTGTCAAATGCACAAAATAAATAAACTGGAAGGTAAAGGGGTTTTTTTTTGCTAAGTTCTTCAGTTTTAATAATTATAGATGTTACTTGTAACTGTAGTAGGTACAAAATTTTCTGTAGAAAATTTTAAGTTTACTTTTGCATTTGTCCTGCTCTGTGCTTGAGGAATAAGGCTCTGATCATGTTATACATTTATGCACATGCAGAAATTATACTCACATGAGTAGTCCCACTGGCGTGCACGGGCTTAAAGTTAACCATGTCTATAAATGTCAATGGAATTATGGTGGTATGGGAGTTACCACCTCATATTACTGACTTGTGCATTTTAGTTTTGATGCTGCCTTTGTCATTCTGTCTATAAGGAAACCAAGGGTGGTAGAGGCACGACTAGCTGTCAGTCAAACAAAAGGTGATCTAAAAAAAGATTAATTTTACCAGTTTTCCTTACGTTTTACAATATGTAAAATACCAGGCATCTTTAAATACTCTGTATATATTTACCAAACACTGGAAGCTAATAAAGATACGTGCTGCTGAGTGGAAACCCAGGCCTTGTTTAGATTAGAAAATTTCACTGGTTTAACTAAATTAATTTTGAAATGGATCTAGTGAAACCACTGCAAACCCCTAGTATAGATACATTTATATCAGTTTAAAACTTGCTTATGTCAATTTAGTTTATTTCAGTTTGAATTGGTTTAAGCAGATTGATTTTAAATATCAATTTTAATTCACCTGGTGCAATTTTCTAGTTTAGATTAAAGCCTCGATACAATTGGTAAGCAATTAGGGGCAGGGATTGTCATTTTGTTCTGTGTTTGCACAGAGCCTACCAAAGTGGGATCCTAGTCCATGTCTGGGGCTCCTAGGGGCTAACACAATACAAATAAACAATAAAAATGGATATCATGAAAACCATCTGAACACAGTACTCCTATAGAATTCAACTGGACTGTCATGTACACTGAGAGCTTGTAGACTGGACCTTTAAGTTGCGTTAGTGTGACATTCCTCAGGGTACAATCTGGACTGATGGACAGCTGTGTCACCTCAGTTCTCCAACCTGGGGTGCCTTTTACACTGCTTCGCTGTGAGAGCAACTACTCCTGGTCTGCTCACACATGGCCTCCAGCATGTAAATCACCCCCAGCTACATTATATGAGTACTATATCCAGGCAGCCATCTATCTATGAATGATGCTTCAGGCAACACCAGCAGACTCCCAGTCCCAGACTTTTCCCCAGAAATGTGCGTCTTGTACTACCCAGCACCCTCATGGACAATACAAGCTCATGTGAAGGCTGTAATTTCATTAATAGAAAATGATATCCACAAACCTTGTTATCTCCAATGGAGTACCCCAAACAAACACACACTGGTGTAGATAAAACAAGATTATTAACCAGAAATATTTATTTTAAGTGATTATAAGTAATGAGGCATCAAAGTCAGAATTGATTACAAAGTAAACAAAAGCTAAAACACATCTAATACTTAACAAGTTAAGTGAATTTAAAGCAAAGGTTTCTCTCACCATGTGCTTTAGGAGTCTTACTGGCTGGAATCCTTTCGACCAGGAACTCTCCCAGAGTTCAGTGTTAATTTCCTTGTCCTTCAGGCGTTGTTGATATCATGAGTAGAGATGAAGGGAGAGACCTTTTGGGGCCTCTGCTCTCCTTTCTTATAGCTCTCTTTTTCTTTGAAAATAATCTCTAGCTGAGGTTTTGTAGACAGCAAGTCTATGGAGATAGGAACCTCCAGCTATTCGTTGCCAAGATGTAAATTTCTTGCTCACATACTTTTTTCTGCCAAAGAATGGCCGCTTTCCAGGTGATAGTCCATTTGATTCTGTTGACACTTGGCTCAGGCATCAGTTTGCTTTTTGTCTCGGAGAAATTGATTTGTGGCTGTATCCCCTGATTTAGAATATGTGTTAATAACATCATATAGTAGAATCATGTAAGTTTACATATAATATTACCACATATATTTTAATAGGACAATAATGATCAGCAAATTATGAGTTTTCAAATGACACCTCACAAGGTATACTTTGAACAAAATCCACAATAGTTTTGTAAAAAGGGTGAGCATAGGGATACAGGTTGTCACAGAGAAAAAAGTGTGTAAGTTACAAGCAGTAGCAAAGTAGGTGTGGTTAAGAAGATCACATACAGTCCATGAGAGATCTAGCCGTTTGGAGTGGTAGGGGAATGGCACTCTTTCCCTATTTGAACGAGAGTCACCTCTCACTTTTGTACAGCACATTCCCCTGTAGGACTTACTCTGTGCTACTAGCATGATGCTGACTACAACTGCAGTTACGTATGGTTGACCCAGAGCACCTATTATAGTAAAGGTGGTAGTGAAATAAATATAATTTGACTATAAAATATTACTATACAAAACCTTGATAGGAAATTCCCCATAGTAAAGATTTAAATGGAGAACTTTGTCCAAAGGTTATAGCAGTTGCAATCAGATAACCATTAATAGTATTTTGTGGGTTAGGCACTCTCTTCTGTCTATATGAAGAATAGCAGAATAGCCAGCTTCAGGGAAAACTGAGTAAGCAAAAATATCTGAGGAGTGTCTGTGTGTTGCAGAGGAACTAGGCAAAAAATGGCCAACACCTAAGTCCACCTGAAATAACCCACATACAGTAAAGAGACTGAGGACCATGTGATTTTGGGCTGAGTGGTTTTTAGGGTAACAGTTCAGATGACAGGTTTGACAGGAACAGGTAGTATGCTGAAAGCAAGAGATAGTAATAGAAAACACTGCTTTCTGACTATAGTGCTAGAAACAGTAGTGACTTACTTGGGTTTTCTGCAAGTGGAACTCCCAGTGTGCAATTCTTTTGGGTTTGTTTGTTTTTTGAAAACACTACTGAAGGTAACTAGGTATTGTGTGTGTGTATATATATATATACTGTGAAAAACACCATGAATTTGTGTCACCAGTGGGTACCTGACCCACTGAAAATCTCCAGAAACTGCTCTCTCTCAGTAAAGGTTGATACTCTTTTTGTTCTATACTATTTGCACAGGATTTGACAGATACCATTTTATGACTTGGCTGAAATGGTAACCTCTCTGTGGAGCGTGTAGTGAGAAGATTCTAGCTACAACCTGGTAGGTTTACAAAAAATTGAGGAAAAAGAAAAAGGAAATTAAGAGGCACATGGCAAAATACTGTCTACTTTGTCAGGAACAATCAGAGCACAGAGACTACCTCAGGCTTCAATTTTTCCAAAGAAAGAAACATGACTTATATTATGCAGGAGTGAGGAAAATTCCAAACTTGATAAGGGGGGGGGGAGGGAGGAAATGAGGAGAGGAGGGAGAAGACACACAGAAAGAAACATAAAGAAAAGGATATTACTGACATATTGACAGAAAATCCACCAGGACAATCAGGGCCGTCCTTAGGATTATTAAACTGGTGCCCCTATGTCCAATGGCAGCCCGAGCTCACAGCCCAGCAGGGGGATGAGGGGGGAGGCAGCAAAGGATAACAAGCTGCCCAGCCTGCCTCACGGTGGCAGAGAGTCACGGTTCCCCACAGAGACCCCGGTACCCCCTCCCTCACACAGAATGGACATGCAGAAGGTACTGAAGGGTATGCTTGTGTTCATTTTAAACAAAATGTGATTTATAAGGTACTTATGCAAGTGATGAGCTGCCAAAATATTAACAACAGGCTCCCTTCTCCTCACCCCGCACGGGACCCCTGCCCCATCCACCCCCCTTCCCTGTCTCCTGACTGCCCTCTGCCGCCCCATCCAACCCCTCCTCTCATTCCTGATGGCCCCCCGGGACCCTTACCCCATCCAACCACCCCTTCTCTCTGTCCCCGACTGCTCCTGGAACCCCTGCCCCTGACTGCCCACACCGCCCAATCCAACCCCTGCTCCTTCCTGACTGCCCCCCCCGGGACCCTTGCCCCCATTCAATCCTCCTGTTCCCTGCCCTCTGACCGCCCCGACCTCTATCCAACCCCCCACACAACCCCCCGGATTCCCCTGCCCTCTTCCAACACTCCCTCCCTGCTCCCTGCCCCCTTACCGCGCTGCCGGGTCCAGGTTGGAGCTGCTGGGCCGGGTCCGGGTCGAGCCGCTCGGCCAGGGCTCGGCTGGGCCAGGCTGGAGCCGCTTGGCCGGGGCCGCTTGGCTGGGACCACGGGCCCCGAGCCAGGCCGGGACCCAAGCCGGGCCAGAGCCGCTCGGCCGGGACCGGTGCCCAAGCTGGACCGGAGTCGGGGATGCTTGGCCGGGGCCGGAGCCGGGGGTGCTTGGCTGGGGCCGGGACCGGGCCAGGGCTGGGGCGCTCGTCTGGGGCCAGGCTGGAGGGAGCCGCTCGGCCGGGCTGGAGGGAGCCACTTGGCCGGGGCCGGACTGGGCTGTGCCGCGCCTCCCTAGAGCCCACCCCAACTTACCTGCCTGCTGCTTGTTTCAGGCTTCCTGCGAACAGCTGATCTGCGGGAAGCAGGGGGCAGGGGGAGGAGAAGGGGGACAGAGTGGGAGCGTTCAGGGGAGGAGGGGGAAGTGAGCTGGGGCTGGGGTGGACAGCTGCCGGAGCTTTTGTTAAATTTAAAAGCCCTTTTAGAACTGGTTGTCCTGGAACAACCGGTTCTAAAAGGGCTTCTAAATTTAACAACCGGTTCCTGCGAACCGGTGGGAACCGGCTCCAGCTCACCACTGCTTATGCATAAAGAAGCATGCTATGGCTCACCACCCTAGGAACATTCTAGAAAAGGCCAAGGGGAGGTGGGTGAGCTCAACATGTGGAGTGGAGAAGTATAAGCATGTGATGAACAAATCCATGTATGGAAAGGTTAAATATGATTAGTTAGATTAGCGGTTTGTGTTATGTAACTTATTATGTAACTGCCGTGTGCTATAAAATAACAATGGGAGGGGCTCCTTGCTGGAGGGACTCTGGCTGATTTTTGTACCAGGGGCTCTCCCTTTGTGCACATTGAATAAAGTCTTGTTGAATTGGATTGAATTGAATCGAAGACCTTTGATTCTGCCTGGCATCTGACTCATTTGGTTATTATTAGCAAAAAGAACAGGAGTACTTGTGGCACCTTAGAGACTAACGAATTTATTAGAGCATAAGCTTTCGTGGACTACAGCCCACTTCTTCGGATGCATATAGAATGGAACATATATTGAGGAGATATATATACACACATACAGAGAGCATAAACAGATGGGAGTTGTCTTACCAACTCTGAGAGGCCAATTAAGTAAGAGAAAAAAAACTTTTGAAGTGATAATCAAGATAGCCCAGTACAGACAGTTTGATAGGAAGTGTGAGAATACTTACAAGGGGAGATAGATTCAATGTTTGTAATGGCTCAGCCATTCCCAATCCTTATTTAATCCTGAGTTGATTGTGTCTAGTTTGCATATCAATTCCAGCTCAGCAGTCTCTCGTTGGAGTCTGTTTTTGAAGTTTTTCTGTTGTAATATAGCCACCCGGTTATTATTGGGAACCACAAAATCCCAATAGTACCTAATTAAAAGCACTAAACTTGGGAATAAAAAATGTCAGTCACAGGTTTTTTTGGTATGCCCTGAAGTTTGTCAGACATTTATTTGCAAAAACTTTGTAGTAAGAGTGAGTCAGCTGTCTTGCTGAATACAACATTAAATATTAGGGAATACATGATGCAGCTCTTCTCTGTTTTACATTTTCTTAATCAGTATTTCTAAGCTGATTTTATATTTTAAATGTACTCTTAAGCCTTCATAAAGTAATCATTCCAGATTACTACATATTTAACTCACCAAAACAAAGACATTATTTTAAATTAATCAGTCACAGAGGTTTAGTGTGTTCATAACAATGTTCATTGCTTTTAGAAAAAGGGAACACTAATTTACTTTGTGTGAATAACACAACAATAGACATGTTTATGAAATTTCACCAACTTTAAAAAATATGTTTCCAAAGATTTTAGGCATAACAAAGGATTTTATATCTTATTAAGGTACTGATTTTGCTGGAGGGTTCTCTTAAAACTAGTTCATCAGAAAGAAGAACAGGAGTACTTGTGGCACCTTAGAGACTAACAAATTTATTAGAGCATAAGCTTTCGTGGACTACAGCCCACTTCTTCGGATGCATATAGTTCATCAGAGAGTCAGAAGTAAAGAAAGGGAAACTCTTTGTCCAGCTATCTGGAAGGAAAGAGGTGTTGTCTCTTTAAGGTCTCTCTTCAGTGGGGGCGGGGAGGGGAAGAGGGGGTGAAGGGAAAAAGGGGTGGACAGAAAGGACAGGGAAGACTTTGGAAGCAAGTTTTTTTTTTACTATAGTAATTAAAATGTGTATTTTAGATAAGGGTGGTCTTTTGAAGGCTTTATTTAAAAAACTATTATGTCTGAAGATCCAAGCATTTAAGGCTAAAGATGATTGTGCATCTAAAAATCTATGCAAGGATTTTTTAGAGATGTGATTTTATAATCTTCACTAACACACTAATTAAATATTTTTAAAGCAAATTTTAAACAAAGGTCCTGTAGACTGACATGTTCTGAGTAAATATTACAGTAATGCACAACTGTTTTTGTCAGTAAATTCAGAAACTGACAGTATATACCTGGGGTTTGGCAAATGCCTGTTAAATGGCTTCATTACCCCTTGAATGGCTCTTTAATAGTTTCAATGTTGTGCTAATAGGTTTGGCAGGCTGGAAAGCTTTTTCACTTTTAACTACTAGATCCTTTCCCCAGGAAGACTCACCAGGATGCAGCAGCCAGCTATGGGAGCCTGCAGGAAAGGGATAGGAAAGTCAGGAGGGTGGACACTAAGACCCAGTGGTGCCCCAAATTTTGAGGTGCCCTATGCAGCTGCATATGTTGCCTATGCCTAAGGACAGCTCTGAGGACAATGCTCTGAAAGAGAGGAGGAGACAGCTGCAAACTCCACACTTTCATTTGATACCTCTGGGATCTGTATTCCTTTCAGTTCATGTCTAAGTATCAAGCTCACCTACTGCATTTAATAGTTAGATTATATATTGGAATGTATGCAAATTCTTGAGGATATAAGAGAACTTGAGCTTGTACCATTAATGGAACACAAAGATGAAAGCTACCAATTTCTTGGGGAGTTAGGATGTGGTTCTTAGAGAGTCCACCAGAGTGTTCCATGTGCTACTACAAGACTTTTCTTGCTTATGAAAAGTTACTTTGAATTGTATTGTACCTTGCTCGTGTATATAAGATTCATAAGAAAGAGAGACTATCTGGCTGAAATAAATAATTGGGTGCTTGCTATGGTCTGCAGCAGGCAATGCTGGGCATTGTAAATCAGCTTCCTGGCTCCATAGGCGCCGACTCTGTGGGTGCTCTGGTGCTGGAGCACACACGGGGAAAAATTAGTGGGTACTCTGCGCCCATCGGCAGCCAAGCTCCCCGCCCCACCTCACCTCCGCCGCCTCCCCTAAGCGCACCACGTCCCAGCTCCTCCGCCTACCTCCAGCGCTTGCCATCGCCAAACAGCTGTAGCAAGCTCTGGGAGGGAGGCAGGAGGAGCAGGAATGTAGTGTGCTCAGGGCAGGAGGCGGGGGAAGAGGCAGGGCCTGGATTAGCCTTCTGTGGGCCTGGTGCCAAAAATATTTGTGGGCCCCTATGGGGGCAATGGAGCATGGTGTGGGGAGATCGGTCCCCAGAGCGAGGGGGATGTCCAGGGGCATGACAGGGGCGGCCCCGTTCCGCCAGCCCAGTACCAGGGCACTATTTACAAACCGGCAGTTGCCAGATTCAGTGTCCTGCCTGCCCAGTGCTGCCAGCATGCCCCTTCCTGTCGGGAGTGGGCCCATGCCACGCCACACAGCTCCCCCGCCGAATACCTGCTCCTGACTCCCTGTGGCCAGCGCCCATCCCCAGACCCTCCTACAAATGCACAGTGCCCTGCACAATATCACCCCTGCACAGCACCCCCCAGCCCACAACCCCAGTACTGCCCCAACACACACAGTTCTTCCCTACCTCTCACAGCCCAGCACCCCTCCCAGATGCCCCTCCTCCCCAGAGACCCACTCCCTGCCTCCTGGCTGCACTCACTGGCCCTGCTGGGAGGCAACTGTGTCTGCTGAGCTGGCAGCGCAGCCGTGGCTGGTCACAGGGCATGGAATCATTACGGCCCCTCAGGAGTGGTGTGATTAGCCAGGCCAGGGTCTGCCCCCACCAGGCTGCCTCAGGACCCACTTGCCTGGAGGGGTCCAGCCAAGCCCCCCACACTGTTGTCCCCCCATGATTGCCAGAGACTGGCCAGGCTTCTGCACTAGTCCCAGGTGGCTCAGCTCTGGAGAGACAGGCGCGGCCCCACGGGTGGCGGGAATCAGAAACTGCCCAGAGCTGGAGGTGCACTGGGGGTTGGCCAGGGGGCAGAGAGGAGCCAAGAGCAAGCCAAGAGGAGCAAATGATGGGTAGGGGAAGCCAGCGGGCTGGCAGGGTCTCGGGGTGCAGTGGAAGCAGAGCAGGCTGGGGTCCCTGCTGAGCATGGGCCCGGCTCCATGGCGCCACTGGCCGGTATTGCCTGTAGGCTGCAAACCTCTCTTACCTAGCTTCTCAGATGAAATACATAGAAAACAATAACCGTTTCCCATCAGTTTTTTTCTTTTTTGATTAGTTAAAAATGACAGCAGTTTGTAACCTGGCAGAAGCATCAAGATTTCTGCAGACATTTTTGGAAGTCCATTTGTGGTTGAGGAACGAGAAGTGTGACCAGCTACATTTCCAGGAAATATAGAGATAACTGTGTGAAAACATATAATGCAAAGCTTATTTTTAAAAGAGCACACCATAAAGTTTGGAGTGGGCATAAAATTGCATGGTTGCAACAGCATCTGATCATTGCTGACAAAGGGGAGACAAAGTGTTTCTTGTATCAACTAGGCACAAGGCTGGGGACATTTAGGCACCAAATACAGGAAATAGAGTAGCTGGGTGGATGGATGGATTGTGCTCATTCTACCCAAATGTGGCCAAAACCTGTGTGATAAAGATCCAAGATGAGTGACACTCACAATTATCAACAAAGGAAAAGTCAGGGGCTGCGGAGCCGATTCTTTTGGTGTAACTATTTCTAGAACATCAGTTTCCTGCCTATTTCTCGTTTTCAACAATAAAACGGAGGGGACGCCACGTGCACGGGGAATGCAGGGCCCTTATGGGCTGAAGGGACAGTCAGCTGTCGGGAAGGGTGGGGTTGCTCAGCTATCTATGCGGGTGGATTGGAGGCGTCCGCGAGGAGGGTGTTGCCCATTGTCCTAGAAACTGAAGGTGGGGGGGGAAAGAGGCCGATTAAATCCCATCTAGTCCAGATTCTCTTCTCCAAGGGGCTCAGGTAGAACGGTTCCTTACAGGGCGTTGCTCAGGGCAGAGGGAAGTGGGGACTGAGCCGCAGAGCGGCTGCCTCTGTCCTTCACCCGGTCATTGCTGGGCACAGCGCGCCCGCCCCTTTGGGAATGACACTAGCAGGGCTGGGGCACGGGGAATGCCCCCAGGCGGTTTGTCCCTCGCTCCTCGCCGTAGCGTCCGTCGTCTCAGCTCCACGTTGGCCGCGCAGGCGCAGTGGCTCTTCTGTTCACCTGCTGGGGAGGGGGATCCAGGAAGGAGCGGAGGTGAAGCGGCGGCGGCTGATCCGGGGAGCGGAGTTACCGGCGCTTGCGGGAGGAGCTCGGCTCCCAACCACCCCTGAGCCCCAGGCTGCCGGGAGAGGGGACGGGGCGCGGGAGGGAGACTGACGTCCCGGAGCGGGGACCGGCAGCGGCTCCCCGTGTTCCCCTTGCCGCCCCCTCCTCCCCGGGGCGCTGGGGGGCCGCCGCCATGTTCAAGAAACTGAGGCAGAAAATCGTCGAGGAGCAAACACAGCCGCGGAGCCCTGGGGGGCGGGCGTCCCAGCAGCCGCAGGTACCGCGCACCGGGGCCCTGCGCCTCCTCCTCCCCCCGGGCTCGGAAGGGGATAAAGCAGTGGGGCTCGGCTCCCCTCGCTGCGCAGTGCCGGTGCGGTGATAACCCCGCTGCTGTCCGGGTGTCACTCGTCACCTGCAGGCAGTGGGGCGGGGTGCTCCAGTCCCAGTTTTTCTGCAACCTCTGGAGGAGGCAGCCCCGGCATCGCGCTGTGGGTCTGTCAGAGCTGCGTGCTCACGACTGACTCCTTTTACATCCGTGACACCTCCCCCACCCCCACTCCCTCATTAGTTCCTTTCCCTGGTTGGAAGCTCCCATTTATTATCACAAAGACGTGTTATAACTTCCTGCAGCGCTTCAGGGGACAAGGCACTTCTTCTCTAACTTTATGTCTTGCCCGCTCTGTCCCGGCGTTAATGTAGGACATAAAATACCCAGATCTCTACTTCTTGGTATGATTTTGTATCTTGGATTAAAAGAGAAATCAGATAAAGCACAAAGTCACTATACAAGTTGTGCTTTGGCTGTCAGAAACAGAAACTAGTTCTTATTCAGGCAGGACTCCTGTTGAAGTCCTGAGAAATTATATAGAGCTCTATATATAGCACATTAACTGTTGTGCTCTGTTTTTTTCCTCTTACAAAGTGAGCAAACTGCTTGCTGCCCCCAGACAAATCAGTTATTTCCCAGGAAAGATGTGCAGTGTGCTTTAAAAATAAAAGTTTATGAACTTGGTGCTTTTGAAAGTGAGACACCAACATCTTTACTTGGGCACCATGCAAGGTAGGCACAATGAAAAATTCCCCCCCCCCCCCCCAACATACAAGATCTGCTGTTGTTATAGCCTTAAATAGGGAGTGCCAGTCATGCTGAATTATGCTAAATTGTGCGATCCTCCTCAAGTCTTCTAGAGACTGCTGAGAACTGATTTTAATGTTAACTCAGTTTCTAGAAGTATCTCGTTCAGTATTCATACAAAATCTTTTTGGTTGTCAGGATAGCGAGAATAATGTGGGTGATGAAGCTAT
Organism: Malaclemys terrapin pileata; assembly: GCF_027887155.1. Lineage (NCBI taxonomy): Eukaryota > Metazoa > Chordata > Testudines > Emydidae > Malaclemys > Malaclemys terrapin. The sequence goes on along the minus strand of NC_071506.1, from coordinate 201,574,964 downwards.
TGACTTTTTAGCGTTTAAAGAATTTCATATGATAACATTTTAGTTTACATCAGATCTCACAGTTCAGCATTGCGGTCATTGGTTATCTTTGTCACACTTATAATATAATAGTATATTCTGCCAATAATCATAGTTAGAGGTGATTAAATTTCAATATAAGCTGCTAATGACATCTAAACTATACAGTGAATTACTTTTGTCTGACTGCATCGTAATGTTGAACAATATTTGATAAATGAAGGAATCATTAACTATTTAAAAATTAATGGCTTCATCCCCTACCAAACCTTGAGCTTCAGGCTTTGTGGGTCTGTTTTTTTTTCCCCCCTGTCCCCATGTATTCCTGGAAGTCTCTCTTCGCTAGGGTTACCAGATGTCCCGATTTTATAGGGATAGTCCTGATATTCAGGGCTTTCTCTTACATAGGCATCTATTACCCCTCCACTCCCATCCTGTTTTTTCTCACTTGCTATCTGGTCGCTCTTCTCTTCTCCCATGCTGCTTTTAACTTTAAAGAAATTAAGAAAAAAAAAACACAAAAAAACACCTGCACTTGAGAGACCATTTGGTTACTTAATCTTAGAAATTGGTACTTCTTGGTTATTTAAATTGCTGTTAATATTACTAAGATTTTGAAATATTATTGGATTATACTTGAATTTTTACATATAGAATATCTGGAGTCTGTGGACATTTATTACATTCTCTTGCAGATTAAACAACTTGACTTTTTTTTGTCCAATTTGTACTTCAGTAAAGGTAAAGTTATTACAGGATTTTAAAGATTGCATGCAACAGCAATTTGTAAATTATAATAATACAGAATGTATACTTGTCACAGACGGCAGTAACTCGAAGGGCAAAACTAAAAAAATCATTAAGTACATGATAGGCTATGCAGAATGAGCAACTTCTAGTAAGTATTTTGGGTATGAATATTTACACTCAATTTCATCCAAGATGCTGATTCTTCAAGTGGGGAGTGATCTTTTTGTTGAGAGTTGTAAACAAGATCTTTATAAGGTTGTATAGTGTATTATCACATTTCATTTTAAATTCTTTCATATGCCATTAGTTATGGGTCTCTTCACACTTTTGTAGTGGTAAAGGATTGCTTTCATCAGGGATAGATCTGAGGCAATATATTTATATGCATGTTTTCAATAAATTATAGAGTGATTTAGCTATAAGACTTCAGTTTAATTTTAAGGAGACATTTCAGCTAAATCATTGTGCATCACACTGAAAATTTTATCCCATTTAGTTTGGGACAGTCAGTATGTATTGAGGAATCAGTACTTATTGTGAATCAATGTTGTGGATATATTTGTGCCTGAGTGTGGTGATGTTTTTTTCACTAGCATAATGTACAGTCTGGCTTTATTTCTCTGTTGAAATATTCATTGGCAAATCTTGTGAAACTGAATCAAACAGTTTAAACTAAGTTAAATAACACTTTATTTGTTCCATCATACTGTCAGTTTCTGATCTGTCAGTGATCTTATATACTATATTGTCACTTTGAAATGAATTAAAAACCCCAAACCCCACAAAATGAAAACAGAATGTTTAGTTTTAACCATTATCCTGCAACGCTGACAACTCCAAAATTGCACCACTGAGTTAGTGTGTGAAATCAGAGTGAAATTTGACTTTGAATAAAACTGGAATTGACTAATCTGCTAACTCTACATTTCATACAACTTGGACAATGAAATCAAATGACATAAATCAAAAGAAATGGCATCAGCCCTCAAAAAATTTACACAAGATCTCCCAGTCAGAGTGAAAAGTACACCTCTACCTCGATATAACACTGTCCTCGGGAGCCAAAAAATCTTACCATGATATAGGTGAAACTGCGTTATATTGAACTTGCTTTGATCCACCGGAGGGCGCAGCCCTGCCCTCCCCCGAGCACTGCTTTACAGCGTTATATCCGAATTCGTGTTATATCTGGTCGCGTTATATCGAGGTAGCAGTGTATTTTTTTCCTCCTCCACTCTCCTAAAGGAATAAAATAACTGCAAGCAGTTAATTGGATTATATTATAATGTCAATCAATTTTCGATTCAAGACAACTTAAAAAAAAAAGAAACTTACAACATTCGTTGCTTTAGATTTTCTTTCCCTTCATGGCTTCACTCACTTTCACTGTTTTCTTATATCCTGTCATGGTGCATCTTTTCTTGGGCTGTCTTCACTGTTTGCTCTTTCTTTTTTGGTATATTGTCTTTACCTCTTACACTATGTAATCTTTCTCCAGTCTGTCTCTACTCCATTTACTCTCCCACTGCACACACATCTTCTCACCTTGCAGATAAGCCTTGGTGATTTTACCAGTCACTAGAAGCTAGAGGACTAAATGTTCTGGCCCAAGATTGATTGATAGGCTGGTGCCACTATTCAGGTACAATGACTAGGTAAGAACCTATTACTGTTCCTGGGCCTTGCTTTGCAGCTTCATCTTTTGTAAGAGTTGCTAGCTAGTAGGTGTCGGGCGTCTCAACTTGGAGACCCCAAATTTCCTCTGCTTCCCAAGTCCCTCTCCTTCCCCCCCTCAAATTCTCTCGCTGTATAAAGGGAGAAGGAACATGCTCTTGCTGTTCCTCTTCCCTTTCCAGACCCCGCTGCTGGTCTCCATATTCTGCTCCTTCCCAAGCCTGAGGATCCTCCTGTGTAGTGACTAGCTTCAGTACCTTCCTCTGCTGCTGCTCCTTCTAGTTTTCAAGAGCAGCACTAGAATGAAACTGACCATGGTTCTGAACACAGCAGCAAAAACTGACCAGACTTTGGTTAGTTACAGTCTTCTGAAACTTGAGAAACTGAGGGTACGTCTACACTTATTTCCTTGTTCGGCGGCAGGCAATCGATCTTCTGGGATCGATCCCGGAAGTGCTCGCCGTCGACGCCAGTACTCCAGCTCGGCGAGAGGAGTACGCGGCATCGACGGGGGAGCCTGCCTGCCGCGTCTGGACCTGCGGTAAGTTCGGACTAAGGTACTTCGAATTCAGCTACGTTATTAACGTAGCTGAATTTGCGTACCTGAGTCCGAAGTGGGGGGTTAGTGTGGACCAGGCCTTATTAGAAGCAGTGGGGATGCTGGAGTATTGCCTGTAGACAAGTAAGATGGCACTGCATCAGATAACACTTGGTTCGTGTTTAAAAGATTATTTTTTGCATTCATAAGGACCAGAAAACTTTTTTCTTTAATTTTTTTTTTTTTTTTTTTTTTTGCACTAGCTTGGGGAAACTTTATATTTGCAATGGGTGAGTAGATTTTTCATTCTCTATGAAAAGTAAATATCTTAAAGTCTTTGGAGCTCAATTTCTCAGCAACATATATTGCCTCCATGGTTGCATGGTCATTTGATACTAAATGAGGTGTTTGACTTTCTAGCAGTTTTTATTCTGAGCTGAGAATATCCTGCTTATTTGGTAATGGCAGTACTCATGGCTGTGCCAGAAATTGGAATAATCCATTGTATTTGGTTTGATATTTCACGTGTTGGCTATTATCTATCAGATCTTTTATATTAGTTGTTCTCAGGCAACTGGTAGGCAGAGTACTATTAGTTATTACTCTTTCCCATCATACTACAGGATTAGACTAGAATTGTGCCAGGTCTTTATACATACAAAACATTAAACTCCTTCCGCTTTCTAAAAATGACTGATTTTACTGGGAACATAACTATTTCTTTTCAGTGAGTAGATAGTCTACTATCCATGTCATAGAACATCAAATACTCAATGCTTGATTCTTCTGAGCCATCCATTTGGAAAATATAGAGAGGTATTGAAAGCAAGATGATGCTACTATCATCACATGTTTCTGGAAGTCAAACAGTAAATTTGCAACAAAAGTAATTGTACATTCTTGGTATATTGTCAACAGTAGTTAGACATGTACAATGAGATCTTGTTAATTAGTTTTATCTATAGCATAGAGCTTTTGGTATTTTAATATTTTAGTTAGTTCATAGTGATATTTTATAGTTGAGTGTGATGAGCATAATAAACTACATGTGAGTTGGTTATGGTATAGAGAGGACTCAGGAAAAGTTGTGAAATTTGTCTTTTGATTATAGTCATTCAGTGCAATAAAGTTTGTTTGCTTTGTTGACTTCATAAAAACTGTCTTAAATTCTTCTGCTCACTTTTCCTTGTGCAGCTTCTATTTTTCTCTTGCTTTTTGTAAAAGTTCTTGTTTAATTATTTCCTTGTCATCCCCATCTCCAGCCCTGAAATTTCCTTTTGAGCCACTCATTTTTGACTGTGTTGGCAAAAGTTAATAATTGCCTAAACCAAAAAGTTTGTTTAATTTACACATGAAATTTAAGATTTCTTTGCTACTTAGAATTAGTGTACATTTCAGTAATTTTACAGCACTTGCAGCTCTCTGGAGTCGTTAGCCACGTGACAGCGTACTTTCCTGACTTTTGCATATATTTACACATGTAGAATATTAAATATATAATGTGATGGGTTACTCAGCTAACAAAGTTATCTCGGTCTGCAGAAAATTAATAGTATATCCCAATAAAAACCTCCAAAATGATAAATATCTCATATCACAGCCTTAATTAACGTTAATGGGGGAAAATATACATTGAGAGGAAAATAGACTTTTTTATATTTCTTAAAAGATAAAATCCAGAAAAAGTATGAGTTGCCTTTAAAAACTATGTTCATTCAAGTTTAAAGAGCGTTTCTGTACCACTTGTATTTGTGATCCTTTAAATGCATAAGTTAAGGGAACCAGAAGACACTAGCCATCAAAATGATTGAATGAATAAATATATACACACACCTCTACCCCGATATAACGCTGTCCTCGGGAGCCAAAAAATCTTACTGCGTTATAGGTGAAACTGCATTATATCGAACTTGCTTTGATCCACCGGAGTGCATAGCCCCGCCCCCCAGAGCACTGCTTTACAGCATTATATCCGAATTCATGTTATATCGGGTCGCGTTATATCGGGGTAGTTGTATATAAAAGTAGTTTTAGGTTTAAAGGTTTGTGTGTATATATATATATATATCTATTTGTCAGGCCTCAGATCTGTAGTACTAAGTGTGAACTGTGGTTATAAATTATTAAAATAGCTAATGTAGCCTCACTGCAAGTTCTTGGGACTGACTGGAGAAGGGTGAACTTGAGTGCCCGGTATTCAGTGAGGATATTGATATAGGCATCTCAGAAACTTGGTAATATGATGATGATCAATGGGACCCTGTAATACCAGGGTACAGTATATATAGGAATGACAGAATAGTTTGTGCTGGTGCGGGTGGAGGGTGGCACTATATGTGAAAGAATGCATGGAGTCAAATATAATAAAAATCTTAAATGAATCAAACTGTACCATAGAATCTCTATGGATAGAAATTCCATGCTAAGAGTATATCAGTAAGAATATACTACCAACCAGCTGACTAGGATGGTGATGGTGTGAAATGCTCTGGGAGATTAGGAAGGCTATAAGAATAGAAAACTCAATAATTATGTGGGATTTCAGCTATTCCCATATTGACTGGGTACATGTCATTTTAGGACAGGATGCTGAGATTAAGTTTCTAGACACCATTAATGACTGCTTCATGGAGCAGCTAGTCCTGAAACCCACAAAGAGAGAGGCAATTTTTGATCCTAAGTGGAACACATGATCTGGTCCCAGAAGTGAATATAGCTGAACTGCTTGATAATCGTGACCATAATATAATTAAATTTAACATCCTTCTGGGAGGGAAAGTTTCAAAGTCCATCACACTAGCATTTAACTTCAGAAGGGGAACTACTTAAAAATTAGGATGCTAGTTAAACAGAAGAGAAAAGGTACAGTCACAAGAATGAAATGCCAGCAAGCTGCATAAAAACTTTTTTAAAAATACCACATAGAGACTCAAATTAAATATATACCCCAAATTAAAAAAACATAGTAAGAGGACCAAAACAGTTCCACCATGAGTGAACAACAGAGTAAAAGAAGTGGTTAGAGGCAAAAAGGCATCCTTGAAAAACTGGAAGTCAAATCCTACTGAGGAAAATAGAAAGGAGCATAAACTCTGGCAAGTCAAGTGTCAAAGTATAATTAGGCAGGCCAAAAAAGAATTTGAAGAGCAACTAGGCAAAGACTCAAAAACTAGCAGCAATTTTTTTTAAGTACTTCAGAAGCAGGAAACTTGCCAAACAGTCAGTGGGGCCACTGGATGATTGAGTGCTAAAGGAGCACTCAAGGAAAACCAGGCTGTTGCAGAGAAGCTAAATGAATTCTTTGCATCTGTCTTCACTATAGGGGATGTGAGAGAGATTCTGCCACATGAGCTATTATTTTTATGTGGCAAATCTGATTAACTGTCTCATTGAGGTGTCAGTACAGGTGGTTTTGAAACAAACTAATACATTAAACAGTAATAAGTCAGCAGGACCGGAGGTATTCACCCAAGAGTTCTGAAGGAACTCCAGTATGAAATTGCACAGCTACTTAAGCGTGGTATGTAGCCTAACACTTAAATCAGCTTCTGTCTTAGATGACTGGAGAATAACTAATGTGATGCCGATTTTTAAAAAAGTTTCAGAGGCGATCCTGGCAATTACACGCCAGTAAGCTTAACTTCACAGTACCAGGCAAATTGGTTGAAACTGTATTAAAGAACAGAATTATCAGACTCATAGATGAACATGATTTGTTGGGGAAGAGTCAACATGACTTTTAAAGGGAAGTCATGCCTCACCAACCTATTAGAATTCTTTGAGGAGGTCAACAAACATGGAAAAAAGTGATATAGTGTACTTGGACTTTCAGAAAGACTATGACTAGGTCCCTTACCAAAGGCAAATAAGCAAAGTATGCAGTCATGGGATAAGAGGGAAGGCCCTTGCATGGATCAGTAACTGGTTAAAAGACAGGAAATAAAGGGTAGGAATAAATGCTCAGTTTTCAGAATGGAGAGAGGTAAATAGTGGTGTCCCCTAGGGAGCTGTACTGGGACCAGGGCTGTTCAAAATATTCGTAAATGATCTGGAAAAAGGGATGGCAAAATTTGCAGATGATACAAAATTACTCAAGACAGAGAAGTCCAAAGCAGACCGCAGAGTTACAAAGGGATCTCACAAAACAGGGATCTCAACAAAATGGCAGATGAAATTCAATGTTGATTAATGCACTTTGAGCAACATAATCCCAACTATATATATAAAATGATGTGATCTAATTTAGTTGTTACCACTCAAGAAAGAAATCTTGGAGTCATTGTGGATATTGCTCTGAAAACATCTGCTCAGCATGCAGCAGCCGTCAAAAAAGATAACAATGTTAGGAATCATTAGGAAAGAGATAGGTATTAAGACAGAAAATATAATGCCACTATATGAATCCATGGCACACCCACACAGTGAATACTGCATGCTGTTTTGCTCACCCTATCTCAAAAAAGATATATTAGAATTGGGAAAGGTATGGAGAAGAGCAACAAACATGATTAGGGGTATGGAATGGCTTACATATGAGTGGGGAGATTAAAAAGACGGGTACTGTGGAACTTGGAAAAGAGAGAACTAAGGGGGGGTATTATAGAGGTCTATGAAATTATGAATGGTGCGGAGAAAGTGACTAGCACTTTCTTATTTACACCTTCACATTACACAGAAAGTAGGGATCACCCAATGAAATTATTGGGCATCATGTTTAAAATAAACAATAGGAAGTACTACTTCACACAGTGCACAGTCAACCTGTGGAATTTGTTTCTGGGGCACGATGCGAAGGCCAAAACTATAACTAGGTTAAAAAAAGAATTAGATAAATTCATGGTGTATAGGTCCATCAATGGCTGTTAACCAAGATGATCAGGGATGCAACCCTATGTTCTGGGTGTCCTAAGCATCTAGCTGCCAGAAGCTGGGTGTAAATGGATGACTGGGGATAGATCACTTGATGATTGCCCTGTTCTATTAATTTCCTCTGAAGCAGCTGGCATTGGCCACTGTTGGAAGTCAGTTTTCTGGGCTAGATGGACCATTGGTCTTACCCAGTATGGCCATTCCTGTGAATTGTGCCTTTTCTGTGGCATAGGTTTTGAGTCAAGATAAGATCTGTCATGTAGGCACTGGGAAGAGCTGTGTTTTTCCTTTTAAGAAAATCTTATGGAATGCTTTAGCAAAGCTATATTGAGCACTGTAGTTAATAGTTGTCATTTGAAATATTCCAACACTGGAGAATTGTGTGTGAAATTAGTTCAAACTACTTGCTGATTTGTGCACTTTCTCCATGCAGACTCACTCCAAATCTTCCCCACCACCACCAGGCAACAGGAGCAGAACATCTTCACTTACAGAACAATCTGATGAAGGCACTTTAACACCAGACAAAGAGGTCAGTTCAGAGCTCTGTTTTCTTTTCATAAACTTTTTATCTGTAGCATATTACAAAATATCTAAGTGTATAATCATATTTATCACTTTACACAATACCTTTTTATCTAAGAAGGGGGAGGGATAGGTCAGTGGTTTGAGCATTGGACTGCTAAACCCAGGGTTGTGAGTTCAATCCTTGAGGGGGCCACTTAGGGATCTAGGGCAAAATCAATACTTAGTCCTGCTAGTGAAGGCAGGGGGTTGGACTCAATGACCCTTCAGGGTCCCTTCCAGTTCTAGGAGATAGGTATATCTCCATTTATTAAAAAAAAAAAATTATTAAGAACTCTTTATTAGTATTCTCAACACCTCATCTGTATATACAAATTAAACTCTGCATTTTTAATATCGGTAAAGCAGGGCTTCCTAAACTTTTCAAGCTGATAACACTTCAAGGCTGAGAAATGTTGTGACCTTTTCCATGACTTCTAACCATAAGCAGGTGAGGTTTTGTAATTATAAATGAAGTAACTGAAATGTCAAAAAGTGAGCTGTAATTGTGAAGGAGATGCATTTTTATATACACTCCTCCATCACACTGAATTGAGCTGGTCTTGCTGATGAGGTTGAATTGGGGAAATAATCTCAGTTTTGATCAGTGGACAATTACAATATTTCATTTTTATCACAACCACCAAAGAGAAACCTGGCTTAATGGTACATGGAGGAAAATGGCCTAGTCAGTGCTGCTGAGTCCATAGGTTCTTGAGTTGGAGGGGTTGTTGCCAACTTATTTGCATCATTAGATCATCAAGAAAATAGTCCCACAGCTAAATCTGATGTTTCCCTAAAAGATGCTGACTTACAAATTTGTGATGGTTCCTGCCTGATTCATTGGTTCCCTCAATGAAGCCTGAAACAAGAGGAAATTACTGCAAATTTCCTTTGTGCTTGGAAAGACTAATTTAAAAGTTTTCCGATTAGTTTGTTTACCTCACTGAATATAGATAGAACAATCCACTGCTGTTCCTAGAGAGAATTTCAGTTCATATGTGCTTCAAAATGTCAGCAACCAGTGCCATCCAAGCTAAATTATTAAAGATATCAAGGGGAGTTTTGTAATCATTCAGGGAAAACTGTACTTCTGCTCTTCATGCAGACTATTCAAGTAGCACATTACCTCGTGAGAGCCACCTCACTCCCACATGAAAGAGGAATTGTTGGCAACTGGAACCCATGTCATCGATGACTAGCGCAAAAAGTAGAGAATCTGTTGGCTGACTTCTTATTAATTAATTTCATTACTCAGCAGCTTTGAATGACTGACACCCGTTTTCAGACAGTTTCTTAATAGGAGCTTGACAGTATATGTGTATGAAAGAGTGAAAGCATAAGGCATGAGTTGTGGTGATGTTATTTATTTGTGTGACCAGCTTACTAATTTTCCAGTCTTTGACAACTTTATATGGTTCTTGTAATACCTTTAATTTTCTTGTTTAGTTGTGGCACAACTTTATAAACAAGTAAGCCCTCTTCAATATAACTATCAGAAACCTATTAATGATGGGGCAACCAAAGTGGGGATGTTGGGCATCCAAAGATAGGGATAATCCCTAGGATATATTATGTATTCTAAACTGAATACAGTTTCAAGGAGCCCTGTAATTTTTCAACACCTTGAAGTTATTTCCCTGATGTTATTTATCTTATTCTATAGCACTGCTGAATTCTTGTTCCCCTTTCTTCTAACATCTCTGTACAATGGAGAGAAGAATGTGGATGAAAGTTGAATAACCTTTCTAAGAAATAACACCTTGTTGCTTTACTGAAGTTAGAAATTAAGTTAAAAAAATCAACAAAAATTGAAGATTAATCAAAGTTAATCCCTTTACTGGCTTGAACCCTCTTCCTATCTCAAATTCATGCTCTTCATCCCTCACTCTTTAGGCTCTGCACAACTATTTCTCTGCCTCCATCTGTACCCATCTCCTACAGCACCTTCTCTGCTATACATTACTCGCATCCAAAGAAGCTTATGTCTACACTGCAGTTAAACACCCACAGCTGGCCTGTGTCAGTAGATTCGGGATCACAGGGCTGTAAAATTGCGGTGTAGATGTTTTGGACTTCATAAGGAGGAAGAGTCCCAGAGCTTGGGATCCAGCCTGAGCCCATAAGTCTACACTGCAATTTTACTGCCCCGCAGCCTGAGTCTCGAAGCCCAAGTTGACTGACATGGGCCAGCTGTGGGTATTTAATTGCAGTATACACATACCTTCAGTTACCTGCTGTCTTGTCTTTTTTGCCCACCTTTGACTTCATGTCTTCTGTTAGGCTGCTCTTTATGCTTGGAACAGTATCCGGTTAATGTTCACCAGCCATCCTACCTTTCCTTTAGAAAAACTCTTAAGACAAATTTCTTCCTTGAATCGGCCTAGCTTGTAAAAATCTGTAGCCCACTTTAGGTCTAATCTGTTTTGTGTTGTGTTTATTACATATCTGTACACTTTTTTTTATACAGCAATTCTCTGGAGCTGGGACTCACTTATTTGACACATTGTACAATGTTGTGTACAGTGCCATGACAATTTAAAAAATAAAGATGGGCCTAAACCAAAACTTAGAACTGATGTTAAGGTATATGTCCAAATTTTGCACCTTGAGCCCATCTCTTAAAAATAATTGAAAATGAAAGCCTCCTTATAGAAAAGTTATTTTTAAAAAATATACATACACTGTCTGGCTTGTAATGTGTTCTCTGATTCATTTCAATGCTACTTGCAACATTAAGATTGTTCTTAATAGAACATAGAGTCCATCTTGCTGTACTTCATTTAATCAATGTTGCCTTTGACCTTTTTCTCCAGTCTGCACAGTAACGCACACACTCTACAGACAAATAGGAGAATCAAAGGCAGCCCACAGGATGTGCCAAGTTGCATTACCCATGCTCTAAATACAGTGGTTAAGTCTGGGAAGAGGCACAGAAGCAAGTTAAGCTATTTTTTGTGTTTGTTTAGGCAGGGAGGGGGAGAAGGGGAAATAGGACAAAGAGACGGGAAACAAAGAGGACCATAAGGGGGCTCAGGTATACGATTGTCTCTCAGCCTAGAAATTCTCATAGCAACTCTGTTGTGAAGCATATTCTGTAATTAGAAATGCAGAAAGTAGAACAGTTGAAAAGAGATAATAAATCTCCGAGATTTATTTAGAACCATTCTTCTTAATATTACATGTAAATAAGTTTCTCTGTAATAATGTATATTAAAGAAGTTATCTCAATCAAGACATTAAAATTCATTTAAATATTCATTTTTATGAAACATGATTAACAAGAAAACAAGCTCGTATATTTATTTTCATTTTAAGTGTAATTGGACCAGATATTCATAGAATACAGTTTAAGTAGTAGCTTTTATTCTTAATCACATGACTGAAGAATTAGACCAAATTGTACAATTAGTTTTTGAACACACATGCCTGCCTTGGCATGTTTTTCAAGCAACATTTTAGTTTGGCCAAATTGGGTGCTTCTCTTTAGAAAAGAATTGTCAGTGGAGTGTTATTGTAGCTAAATATAATAGTCAAAATACATATAGTAGCATCTGGAGATTACTTTAAAGGAACTTTGTCAGCTAAAATATCTCTTTGCAATACATGGGTCTTAAAATATATTACTAATATCTTAGATTATTGGGAATTGTCTACATTTTAAGATATTGTTCACTATACTTATTCTTTGTTTTGCATTTCTCTGATTTAAAAATGAAAATCAATGAATTAAGTGTCAGTGTTATTTCACCCACCTTGTCTCTCTGATATCCTGGGACCAGCACAGTTAAAATTGTTTGCAGTGTTGTTGTATTTCTAGTCAGTTTAACTTACAGGTTCTCAGTGCTGCAGTGTTCAACTTGCAAACCGTGCATGGGAATGTTTTTATTTAAAACTTCAAATTTTTTGAATCATGGAAATATTTCCAATGTTCACAGGTTTTGTGACAACTTCTTTTGAAGAAATATCTTAAATGTTGAGAGAAATGTAGATAGTCCCTTTGTAACAAATGATACTTTTATATAAAGCGTTCTTTAATATTGTACTCTTACATTCCACTTAGTTTGAAGGGATTTTAAGTCTGAGATAATGTTTTGAAATTTTGAAAGATTTGCATACTTGACCAACCACACATTTTTGGAGAGATTTTTACTTTCTGGTGGTTAGTTCCCTTTCCTTTTCAGCCTCCCATTTGGTTAGAGTAGTGGTTTTCAACCTGTGGTCTGGGGGTCTGCAGACTGTCTAAGATTTTCAAGGGAGTCCGGTCCGCCATTTGAAATTTTTTAGGGGTCCACAAATGGAAAAAGGTTGAAAACGACTGGGTTAGAGGGAAGAATTGGCTCACTCTGGATACAGTCATCATTGCAGAGCAGTTTATGATGGTCTAAGGATCTCAGCCTGGCTTTCAGGATGTGTTTTGGAAGTAAGTGATGTCCCTTTTTCTCCCAGCCAAGGAATCTTGCAAATTTCGTGTAGAGTGTAGAAATAAAGCTAAGCCACCACACCTGTGCTTATGCATTTTATTTTAGAGTTGCAAGATGTTTGTGTTGGCATATAATTTTTTAATATTATAATAGGTTTTAGATTAACTGCAGTCTTTCCCAAGGTGGTCTAATAAGAAAGTAAGACAAATGAAACTGGCCTTTCCAATCTAACAAAGACACTTCATCTTAATACCCTTGCTAATGCTGCTACTTCAGTTCATTCGTGCTCTGCTTCATCTGAAGTGCTTCTAATAGACATTGTCATGCATGGATACTAGGTGCTCATATATAACTGTTTTTCCTGTCAAATGGGTAAGTAAAATATCTGAAAATGTTGAGGGATATGTAACCTGGTATTTGTTTGAAACCTAACAATGTACACTTTTGGCAGTTATACAGACATGCTTAGATTGCACACTATAGCACAGGGGTAGGCAACCTATGGCACGTGTGCCGAAGGTGGCAAGCGACCTGATTTTCAGTGGCACTCACACTGCCCGGGTCCTGGCCACCCGTCCGGAGGGCTCTGCATTTTAATTTAATTTTAAATGAAGTTTCTTAAACATTTTAAAAACCTTATTTACTTTACATACAACAATAGTTTAGTTATATATTATAGACTTATAGAAAAAGACCTTCTAAAACGTTACAATGTATTACTGGCACACAAAACTTTAAATTAGAGTGAATAAATGAAGACTCAGCACACCACTTGTGAAAGGTTGCTGACCCCTGCTATAGCAGAAACAACAAACCAGAAAAAGGCTGTTCTTGATACAGATGTTTACTCTTTCTGAAATAGAATGCAAAACAAATATACACCCTTCTGTTTTATTGCAGAAGAAACCCTGGATGTATAGATCTTGACTTGCTTGACAACTTGCTTTTTATATTTCCAACAAGCTCAAGAGTTGTCTCTGTATATGTTAGCTGGAGGGCACTTATGTCTTGGAGATAGGTCTCAATGAGAAAATGTGTCTGGTGGGAAGCAGTTCTTACTTATTATGTCATTTGTTTTCCCTTTTGTGGCTTGCCTTTAGAAGGTTTTATCTGTAATGTTATTGCTTTGTTTGAAGGTATGTCAGATCGATTCCTATCCTACAGTTAGGCCATAAATATGACAGTCAAGACACTTGATGTGCTATTGTTAACGTTAGATCTTTACGTTTAAGCCCACTGCTAATATTTCAAAATATTATTTTTGAAGTTCATTGTTAGCAGTTAACCGGTCATTCTTACGATCTACTCTTTAGTTATTTTAATTTTTAAATCTCTACTCATTAGAGGTTTTCCTTCAGAAAATGGTTTTGTAATTTAGTTTTTTGAATTTTTTTAGTCCCTACAGGAGTACTACATATAATTAGAAATTGGACATTTTTCCTTTGGGCTGTACTTCAAACATGACTTTTACCTGATTTATATAGAAAGCAAACAAAACCATTGTCATTAACAGTGGTTTTCAAAAGCATCTATCATAATAGTAATGTCTAATTGTTTTCTTAAAAATCAATGCTGAAGAAAAAAATTATTACAGTATTTTGAATACTAAACTACAGTGAATTTCCAGTGCAAGGCTTAATGATGTGATTGTGACTAATATGAAGAAAGGGGTTGTAGTGATTTGTATAGTAGATTACATCCGAAAACTGAGTCAAGAACCTTAGAATTAAGAACATTAAAGTTGCTAAGTCAAACATCAGCAAGTTAGAAAATGCTGGAATTAAAGCTCCCCATGCAAAACTTAATTTGTATGAGTGTGTGTTATGATAGTTTATCTGCATTTCCTACACACCTGTGGTAGAGCCAGGAACAGAACCTAGCTATCCTGGGTCCTAGTCCAGTGCCTCAAACACAAGTAAACATTGTTATAACCCTGAATGAGTTCCATCTAGTAGTCACTAACGAGGTCGCTGAACATGGATCCACCTGCTGTATCCCCATGCTCTTAAGCTTTCTGTGCACAGTTTAGGCACTTGCTCACTGCCAAGTGCAGAGCCAGTGTTTGACACCCCTCTTGGACATGGGGACTCCTCAGACGAACTACCTAGGCCCAGAAACTAAAGCCAGCTCTCTCAAGCCTCCCCATAGCCCTTGCATGCTCTCAGAGTTCCACCAAAGCTGTGGAGCTTCCAGTACACAAAGGGACTATGTGACAGTGAAAGAAAGTAACACATAGACTGTACAATGGAATTTGTAAACTGATCACACTTTACTCGCATACAGAAAACAGGAGAGATATATAGGGTGACCAAACTTCCCTGTGCTGAATATGGGACACCTAGTAAAATTACTCATATTGAAGCCAGTTCAACGGCAATCAATCAGAACTATGCAGTACAAATGTTCAAATTAACATCAAGTTGGCTGTGTCCCTGTTTAAAAGAAATACTGTGTAGTAAGATAAATAAAAAGAATCTAATCTTTAAGGGATTAGGGTTTATATGGGGAGAGGTGTCACACACACTCCCGTACACTTCTCTCACGGAGGGGGGAGGGAGGGTGACCAACCAACCCCATGGTCTCCGCCCTCCATGCCTGGGCCCCCAGGATGGACCCACCTCTCCTGGCACCTAGTGTCACATTTTCCCGAGGCAACGCATCCGCATCCGGGGGAGAGAGACGCATGCCAGGGTCACATGCCTCCCCTCCCCAGATTTCTGACAGGGTTCACACCAGAATGGGGCCAGCAGCAGCCTTTTGTCACTGTGCAGGAGGGAAGGGATTGGAGCTGCTTCCATTGGGGTAGGGAGGGGGAGGGAATGACCTGGCTTTCTTTCCCCCTTCCCCCGCTCCCCTGTGGCTGGAAGCAGCTTGTCCCTTCCTGCCTGCACAGTGTTGAAAGGCAGCTAACACCTCCAGGCTGCTGCTAGCCACCAACATAACCCAGCCGCCTCCTGTCCCTCAGCTACAGCGCATGCAGGAAGGGGTTAAGCCGTAAGGATGCATTGTGCACCAGGGCCCAGAGAACTTGACTGCAGGGGCTTCAGCGAACCCAGCCAAAGAGGTGGCTCAGCAGGGGAGGGTGCCTAGGGGATGGAGCAGCCCCATGTTCTTTGGGAGCAGGACCCAGGGCAGGGACGTGGGGGGTGAAGAGGGTGCAAAGTCCATGCCCGAAGGACTGTTGTGAAGCCTGCAGGGTCGGAGCGCAAACAGGCTGGAAATAGTTCCCTTGCTGCCACTCCAGAGCTTAGCTGAGGGGCAGAGAGGCTTCCCTGTGCCAGCGCTCTGTGGGGCATTGGCACATGAAGGGCTCAGTTCTGCCCGGCCAGTGCCCTGAGCCAGAGAGTTGTGGGCTTTCCTGGGGCGCTGGCCTAGCCAGAGGCAGTGAGGGAAGGAAGGAGCCTGCCAGCCAGGCTGGTGGTGAGCTGAGCACTCCTACCAGGGACTGGTTCTCCACACTGAGCTGGGAGCAGGATGCACCCTGCTGGGTTGGGGGGCGATAAGGAGCAGTAGAGCTGGAGGAGGGATGGGAGGGGCTAAGCAGGGAGAGGACAGCAAGAGGGAGACCACGTAAAGGGCCAGTGGGTGGGTAGCAGAAGCGACACCCCGCTTGGTGCCTGCCTGCACTCACCAGCCATCGCAGTTCACAGTGCACAGCCAGTGCTCGCTGGAAATGGGACGGGGGTGGGGTCTTGCTGGCCAAGAGATGGCACACAGCGGGGGCTGCACTGATGGACCAGCAGGGGGAGCTGCCGGCCCTGCATGTTGCAGCTTTGCCCCACCACTCACCCTCATTGTTGACTACTTGGCGCCCCTCCCTCCCCCCCCGCCCACTCACTGCTGGTAAGCAGGCAGCTGGTGAGCAGGGATCCAGCCAGCAGCAGGACCTGCCAGTACTGATGGGAGGGAGAGACAGAAAATACGGGACAATTTGCCCGTTTTTAAGAACAAGTCCGGACACCTGCAGGAGGGCTTAAATATGAGACTGTCCCTTTAAAAACGGGATATCTGGTCACCGTAGAGATACAGGTCCAAGGAAAACAACAAAACCTGTATGCAAATCCCTGCCTCAATTTCTTCACTTCTCTGAGAGCCTCTTAGTATTTAGTCAGTGTCCTTGCAGAATCCCAGGACCTTCCTCCTCCTTCTCCAGCACAGCCTTGTCTTCTGGTTCTCGTCTGTGTGTGTGTATGTCTCTCTCTCTCAAAAAAAAAAAAAAACCACCACCCAGTGAGATCCAGTCTCTCTCTCTTTCTTGCCCCCGCCCCAAGGTCAGGTGGCCTCCCTGACTGACATCAAGTGCCTTGTCAGGTGGCCCATTGCTTGGGTACCAGCTTACCTGAGGGAATTAGTTCACCTAGGCTGCAGTCAGCTCATTCTCCAAGCGTGTTTCCATTTAAATGGAGGATTACCTAAATGTAACACCCTTGTTTGCTCTGCATTGTTAGTCCTCTGCCAATTCTTCCTGGAATTCTAGTCCACGATTAAGTAAAAAGACAACAATGAAGGTATAGTGCAGTTTTACAATCAAAATGGTACTCACAAAACAAAATAGAGTTTTGTAGTTTGATATAGAGGCATACAGACATTCACTAATCTATCACATTTGTCCCTTTTCTTGCAAACCTCTTTTTCAGTATCATTCTATGTACTGAATGGCAGGGGTCTGGTGGGGAAAAATTTATACACAATCATATTATTAAAGACTTTTTCATAATACATATGTATATAGTGACCGAATTATGGTTCACCTGGGCAGCCTTATTTCTGGCATTTCCTAACTATTGAGTAATTGACTTTATGACCTTAACATTCTTTTAACATAGCTTTTTGTATTTAATTTCCTTGCTTTTGTAAAAAGATAAGTGAACACATTTTTTAATGTAGAATCATATTAACATCCTCCATGGATCCATCATCATCATTGTAACCCTAAACCTGTAGATTCACAGCTGACATCTCTACCACTTGAAGTAAAGGAGGAACTAATAGCAGTAGTCAGCTCTTGTCTCTTGTGGATCAGCTACTATAAGCAGTTATCTTATACTTAGGCTATGTCTATACTACCACTTACGTTGATATAACTTATGGTGCTCACGGATATGAATAAAACACCCCCCTGAGCGACACAAGTTATACCGACATAAGTGCTGTGTGGACAGCGCTGTCGGTGGGAGAGCTTCTTCCACCAACATAGCTACTGACACTTGTTGGGGGTGGATTAACTGTGTCAATGGGAGAGCTCTCTCCATCAGCATTGGTACAGCTGCGCCACTGTAAGCTGTCTAGTGTAGACATAGCCTTAGACTGTAAACCCTTCTGTCTCTTTGTTCTGTTTGTATAGTGTCTAGCACATTCGTTTCCTAATCCATGACAAGGGCCTTTAAGCGCTACCACAATACAAATAAGTACATGATACACAGTATACTGGTGATTTACACAACTATTTGCTAGACAGCAGAGGAATGCAGGTAATCAGGAATCTTGAGTTCTGTTCTTGTTTTTGTTGGGGGTGTGGTCTAGTGATTAGACATCGTGCACAATCAAGCACATATATTTGGCACATTCTGAAAGGCAGTGTGGATAAGTGGAATTTAAGTCAGTTTCTAACCTGATTCCCCTTTATGCTGCTGGAACAGCGTAAAAAGGCATAGCCCCATAGGGAATTACCCCAGTGCAGGGGTAGCATAGAGCTGGTGTACATGACCCTGTGGTACCCCTCCTCACAGCCCTGGCATAAGGAGTGCTATGGGCATGGCATGTCAGGGGCAGGATGGGTGTTGGCCAAGATGCTCTGCACTCCAGCATTTCTGGTATTCAGAGAAGACTACAGGGTGCAGGTAAGGCTTTAGTAAGTTAGAGCAGCACCAGCCCATGGATCAGCCTAGAATGTGGGTGATAGAAAGTTGGCTTAAAATAATCTTTGCATACCCCCTATGACTATACTTTCTGTGCCGCACTTTCTGAGAGGTGCAGCACAATTTGTGGTCCCTGGATTCTATTGTTAGCTCTGACAGAAATGACTGTGTTCAACCTCTTAATTACCCTGTCTTCTAAAGTGGCCTTGGTTGGTAATAACAATCAAGTGTGCACAGAATTATTAATGTCAGTGAAAGAGCACAGGCTAGAAATTGTGATTTCCTTGTGCTTAGCAGCCTTCCTTTTCTGGCTCCCGGTCAGCAGCGCAGCGGGGGTGCTAAGGCAGCAGGTCCGGTTCCTAGGCGGAGGCATGCAAGCAACTCCATGCTGCTCTCACTCACAGGCACCGCCCCACCCCAGCTTGGAGCAAGGGCAGTGTGCAGAGCCCCGAGGCCCCTCCGCCTAGGAGCCGGACATGCTGCTGGCCACTTCCAGGGCGCAGCATGATGTTAGAAGAGGTAGGAACTAGCCTACCTTAACCGGGCAGCACCACCAATGGGACTTTTAACAGCCGGTCAGCGGTGCTGACCAGAGCCAGCGTGACCCAGTGCCTTATGTTCCACGATCCAGTACTGGGTCGTGACCCACAGTTTGCAAACAACTGATATAGACGACAAAATGAAATTCAACAAAGGCAAATGTGAGGTGCTACACTCAGGGAAGAAAAAACAAATGCACAAATACAGAATGGGAGATAACTAGGTTGGCAGCAGCACTGCTGAGAAGGATCTGGGAGTAATGGTGGCTCACAACCACGTGAGTCAACAATGCAATGCTGTTGCAAAAAAACCTAAAGGCATTTTTGAGTTGCACTAACAGAGGCATAGCATACAAATCATGGAAGGTAATAGTACCGCTCAACTCGGCGCTGGTTAGGCCTCAGCTGGAGTACTGTGTCCAGTTTTGGTCACTGCTGTATAGAAAAGATTTAGAGAAACTGTAAAAAATCCACTGGTAAGGGACAAAGATGATCAAAGGGATGGATTGCAAGCCATATGCGCAAAGGCTGAAGGAGCTGGGTATGTTTAATTTGGAAAAGAAGAGATTAAGGGGGGACATGATAGCGGTCTTCAAATACTTGAAAGGTTGCCATAAAGACAGTAAAATTGTTCTCTCTTACCACAGAGGGCAGCACAAGAGGCAATGGGTTCAAACTACAGCAGGGGTCGGCAACGTTCGGCACGCGGCTCGCCAGGGTAAGTAAAACTGGCCCGGCCCGTTAGGATGTTTACCTGCTGATGCGGCAGGTTCGGCCGATCGCGGCCCCCTCTGGCCGCGGTTCGCCGTTCCGGGCCAATGGGGGCGGCGAGAAGCGGTGCGGGTGAGCGATGTGCTGGCCGCGGCTTCTCGCCACCCCTATTGGCCTGGGACGGCGAACCGCGGCCAGTGGGGGCCGCGATCAGCCGAACCTGCTGTGTCAGCAGGTAAATAAAACTGGCCCGACTCTGGCGAGCCGCGTGCCGAATGTTGCCGACCCCTGAACTACAGCATAGAAGATTTAGATTAAATCTCAGGAAAAATTTCCTAACTAAGAACAGTAGGACAATGAAACAAACTGTCTAGGGAAGTCATGGAAGCTCCTTCACTGGAGGTTTTCAAAAAGGCTGGATAGCTAGGGTGACCAGATGAGGGGAAGAAAATATTGGGACACATTTGGGGGGGGGGGGCAGAGCAAAAAAACAAAAAAAGCCGAGTCCTGCCCCGGCTGAGCAAAAAAACAAACAGTGCTGCCGGCGGATATCGGGACAAAATGCGTCCCAACCAATCTTTTATTGGGACTTCTGGTCACCCTATAGCTATTTGTCTTGAATAGTTGACTCAACAAATCCTGCATCTTAGCAGGGAGTTAGATTTGATGGTCCTTGTGGTCCTTTCTAACCCTATGGTTCTGTGATTCTGTGGAAATAGATTACTCAAATAATGCCTTGGTTGAATTTAACTATTTAGTATTGTGAGAAACAAACAAAGTCATTATTCAGAACTATCTGATTCCTGAAATTCTTGACAATGTAAAATCGAACTAATCGCATTTTAAAATATAATGAATCAACTGAGCTACAGTTAATATACATTTCATTTTGGAAATCTTCATAAATCTTTAATTATTGGCAGTTATTGCTTTCTACTTACAAGTTTTACAATTTGCATTTCATTGTCTTAGCTGATCTTGTATAAGCACAAAAGAGAACTAGTGTAAAGTCACTTTTCTCTGTGATAGTTTTAGCTCTGCTGGTTATTTATACAAATAAATAAAAAAAACCTGTTAGTGAAACATTGATGGTTGAGATTTTATGCACCCCAAAGTCATGAAACCGTGAAACTCAAAGTTATGGTTCCCACAGCTATTGTAAGTTGGCCACTTGTGCATATGTAATGTTTGCCATTGGTCTTTTTGCACATATATGTTAAACCAGAAGAATTATCACCAAAGTTATGAGGGCTGTGGGAACTGTAACTTAGAATTTTATGGTTTTTGCTTGTGTAAAATCTCACTCATGAACGTTTTCATTTAATGTACCCTTTTCTTTTTCCCTAAAAAGGGAAGATGAACAAAAAAAAAGAGATGAAAGAGACGCTTCCTTGGCTTTTTCATACTTGAATAAGTTTACATTTGAAAGTGTTCTCTAGCAACTCTCTCAAATGCAAAAGTGTATTTAGCTGAATGAATGGGTATTAGACTGTGCTTACAATTGTTTGTGTCCTTCTGGCCCTGCTACTGTAAATACTGTGCACTTGGAGAGTCTTTGCCCTGTAATTTACTGTTTTCAGCATGTGAACTTTGAAATAAGGGTGTCTCATGTCCAAGACAGCCCTTGATAAATCATCCAGTAGGTTACTAGAGATAATATTTATCCTCTATTCTAACATGCTTGAATTACATCTCAAGTGTGACCAACGTTGAGACAGTTGAAGCCTTTACTGAAGTTAGACATTTACAGCATAGTTCTGAGAAGTAAAACTAAGCAACATATTGGTTTCAGAATGAAACCCCACTGAGGCATTGGTCATAGCAGCAATTCACAATTTTCTAACTGCTGAGTCCTGGTCTCCCCTCCCTGGCTGCAGAAGATCTTCTAGTAGAACCAGTGAGGTTCTGCTATATAGAGGGTAGTATAATGAACTATATGTGTGATTTTTTTTTTCTTTCTATTGGCTGATGTACTGAGAGGGTAGTGCATCTACTGGATGGTAGGAATCTTCTTTAGCTTTAGGGTTTTTTGGAGGACCAGCATTCAAGGCTCAGCTCCTCAGACTTGTGTGTGATTTGTGTCTCCAAAACATGGATACATTACAAGAGAAGATTTGGGGATCTAATAATGCGGATGGGCACATGTTGCAGAGTCCAGTTTCACTGAAGCAGATCCGTTGGCTATTCCTCTTGCTTAATGGGAGCCATGAGAGCATGGAGACTACTCCAACAAAGAGATTTAGGTAGTGGTTCTGGTGTTGAAGAGTGGCCTCAGGGCAGGGTTAAGGATTCTTCTCTTCCTCCCTCCCTGCCTCAATTTCTGGAGGAATTCTCCAGCAAATAGTCTGGTTGTTGATCTTTATGATGAAATAGGCATGTACTAACTCAGACATGCACATGCTGGGATCTGTTGAGGCTCTCGTTTATATTTCTGTTGCAAATGTTTGCCTTAAATAACAGATCCAAGGGATGGGAAGGAATAAGAACTAAGCCTCTTGAAATTATTATTTTCCTAGCCCTGATTCATGTTGTAATATCCAGAGACCACCAGATGTACTTATTAATACAATAGTAAGCACGTCATCCATTTTCTGTAATAAACAGTAATTATAAATCATTATGTTTATGTATGTGTTGTTCTAAATCTTCCCATAGATCAAATTGTGTCCTAATTTCAATTATAAACATAGTAACAGGAAGCTTTATGTATCCATTTAAAAAAGATCAGGAACCTAATCATTTTGCAATGGTGTCTCTCCCCAGAAATAATACTTAGGACCTTGAAATCGAGAAATGGTTTCCTTCTGAACCAGTCGCAAATGAAAAGCCCTTTAAGTGATTCACTCAGCAGATTACTCAAGTCTAGAATTTCTGAATTGATCAACATGTTAGGCGATAAGATAGCCCGGCCTTTGGTTTCTGAATGTCAGAAAAAGCCTGAAATATATTAACACATATATATTAATATATATTAATTATAGCAATATATTGAAACATGTTATACCATTCTAACAACATTAAATAATAAAACACACTTGAATTCATAATAGCGGATTTGAATTGTTATTCCACAGTCTCTCTTCATGGATGCTTTTACTTTCTGTGAGTTTACAAAC
Organism: Malaclemys terrapin pileata; assembly: GCF_027887155.1. Lineage (NCBI taxonomy): Eukaryota > Metazoa > Chordata > Testudines > Emydidae > Malaclemys > Malaclemys terrapin. The sequence goes on along the minus strand of NC_071506.1, from coordinate 201,551,903 downwards.
TCATCTCCAAGCTGATTCAAATATTTTAAATGTAAACACTACCAGTTGAGTTAGCAATTTCTTGTATCATTTTGTAACTCCTAATGATTCCAGTCATTATGTATGGAGGTGATAGCTAAAGTACAGTTTTGAACACATCCTACATAATTTAGCATTCCAGGATTTAAGAACTTTTTACAATCTAATTAATAAATCTTAGTGGAAAGATAAATATTCAGAAGTACATAGTTTATTTTAATATTTGTATTAGAGTAGATATAAAAGTACCGATGTTACTTTTCAATATAAATATATTATGTCATAAGCAAATTAACATATCAGGACAAGATGTTTGTTTTGTAGATGTTTATAAATAAAACTATAGTGTCAATGCAAAATAGTACTTGCTCATGCAAGGCTAAATTAAGGCACACTTTTGCTACCACTTTCTTTCCCCTCCAAATAATCAGTATAATAGATCTTGGCTGTTATGACAATGAATGATCTAATATATTTCTGTTCTTGCTTTGTATTCCTCAGTGGGTTACGTTTACCATATTGTATCTTTTTGTAGACCCTTTTAGCACTGTGCAGAAATTGAGATGGTGAGATAAACGTTTGCAACATTCTTTGATTTTTTTTCCCTTTCTCATTACTTGTGTTTTTCATCTCCCTGCTTTTTGCATTGAATGACACAGCTGCTAGCCGGGATGATAGCAGAGCCCGCTTTTCTCTCTGAGTATACTATCTTTGCTTTGGATCCCAAACGACCTAAACCACAGAGTGACAGTGTGGTGAGTCCTCCTGCCCTTTTCAGTGATGCCTTTAGCAGGGGGAGGAGAATACTGTTAATTCTAGAAGGCAAAACTAGTGCTGCTTATGGCTTATAGTCTCACAAAGGCATCTTGACTACCCTCTTGCTAACCCTGCACTAAAATTCAGGGGTAATACCTGATAGCTCATGGCTGGTGTGCTGTATGATGTGAACTTATTTTAACACAGAAAATTAACATTGTTCTGTTATACAGGAAAATGCATTCTTCCCAAACTTTCAACAAACAATCACCACATAGGTTCGTATGTTCCTTGCCTACAATCCATAAATGCTGCTGTAAGTCACTCTGCTAGTTTTTAATGTCTGTCTTTGGATATTTGAAGGAAAATGGGTATGATAAACATTGATGGTAGTGCTTTTTCTGAAAAAGAACTTTAAAAAGTATGCTATTTGCAGCATATATTGCTATATAGCGTATGTACTCGTTCATAAGCCGAAATTTTTTAATAAAAAAGGGAAGCACCAGAGAAGGGGGTTAGCTTATGAATGGGTATAGAGAGGGAGAGGTGGGACACAGCCACTTCCCCCAACAGAGGGAGCAAGGAGAGGCAGCACAGCAAGCAGAGCCAGAAGAGAAGAGGCGGGGCCAGAGTCTCTCCGCTTCTGGCCATGCTGCTCTCCCCCGAGCCTCCGAAGCAGCTGTAGCTCCGGGGCTGGCAGGCTGCAGCCATGTCGCTTGGCCCCACCCCCCGGAGCACGCTGCGGCTGTGCTGCCTGGTCTGGCCCGCCGGAGCAGGCTGCGGCTGCACTGCCCAGCCTGCTAGAGCAGCTCCAGCCAGGCCAGAGACATCCTCTCCTGGCCCTCCCCAGATAAGGTGGGAAGGGATGGGATGGGGAGAGTGTGGTGATCCTGGGCTAGGGGTGGGGTCATGTGGGGGGTGGTCACAGGGGTTATTCCCCTAACTCCCAGCTTCTCTTCCCCCCCCGCCCCCCCCCCCCCCCCAAAAGTTTCCCCACCAATTGCTGTCCCAGCTCGTCAAGGTAAGCAGCTGGCACATCAGGACACTTTGTTTACTTAGGTTTACCTCCGTGCCTGCAGATGCTCAAGGTAATCAAATCATCTTGGCCCACCAGCGGCTTATCCTGATGGCCCGGGAACCAAAGTTTGCTGACCCCTGAATTATAGGGTCAGCTTATGAACGGGTTATACATTTTTTTTTTTTCCATTTTTACTTATCCATCTTGGGGGGGGGGGGGGCGCGAGGGGGTCGGCTTATAAACGAACCGGCTTATGATCAAGTATATACAGTATAATGGTAGCAGAAAACCGTTTTCTTACATACAAATTCAGCCATGTCTAACTGGTGGCATGACTGTTAGTGCAATAGTGTGCTATCACTCGGGCAAATACACTTAACTCATACTTTTTCAAATGTATATTCCCTTGTCTTGTGCATTGTAAAAGCAATGTTTCCAGTCTTGGAGCTGGGTGAAAAGCAAGAACAAGAAGAGTGGAGGAGGAAGAACAAACACACCAAGGAATGCTATTTCCAACCTGAACCAAGGTTTCCTTTTAACACATCCCTCTTCTTTTGACTGTTTCACGTACCTTATTCCCTCAGAATCAGAAGAATGGCTGCCTTCTATGATCTAGTGTTACGACATTTCTGGATATATAGTGACTGGAAAATATAACATTTTCAAGGGGCTCTGGTTTCCCCATTCTTCAGTATTTACACTTGGCATCCACTGAAATGGCTGCTTTTTGTTCCCCATATAGAGGGGAAAAGAAATATGAGAAGTCACAGAAAGTGTTAGGGGTGAATAAAGTATAGGAAAAGAATTGGGATGTGACCTGCAGCCATACCACTTTGTGCTTTTGATCCTATCTTGCAAGTTAAGCAGGACTGGACTGGAGGTGGTCCTTGGAAGAAGCTTCACAGATATTTGAGTTCTATGTTGATTTAGTATGTGGAGTAGTTCCCTCAGTGTTAGTACTAAATTAGTCCTTTACTATGGTGCTAAGAGGACAGTGAGATGCTGGAGTGGTGCCCTGTTTCTGCTGAGATATAAACCAGAGATGCTAACCAACTAACATTAGAGATCCCATGGAACTTGATCAGTACCTCACTCTCCTGGCCATGTTCAACTCTGGGCCATGTTCCAGTTTAGATACTTTCTGCATATCTAAACTCTCCCGGCAGTTATAATTAGATTCTGTATTCATTTGTGCTTCCAGTGATAGACTGTTGTGCACTGAAAAACAGCACACTATGTAGTATCCTAGATGGGCTTCATTTTGGAGCATATATTTCTGTGTATGCTGAAGTGATGGCTGTACATGCCCTCCCTGGGACCCCTAGCTGCACAAATACTCCCCTCTCCCCCTCAAAAAAAGATCATGTGAGGTTTAGCATTAATGGGTATTGCCAGTGTTTTTAATAATGCTTCATTTGTGGCTCTGCCACTTAATCCTTTTCTAAAAATAATACAGTGTGCCCGTGGGGGGCAAGAATGAGAGGGACAGGAGGTGATCATGAGAACAGTTTTTCTTGACTCCCTTTGATATAGGGAATGGTAGGGACAAAATTAACAGTTTAAATAAAAAATACTTATTTAGATGAGTTCAGGACACTGGAAACTAAATGTTAAATTAGAGCTCAACTTCCTAGGTTAAATTAAAAATGAAAGGAGAGTGGATTTTTTAAGGCTATTTAAAGGATGCATCTGATATAGAAAACTGGAGTATAGTGAGGAAGCTGTGAAAGTCTGGTAGCTCTGAATTAGAGAGAATTCTTTTATTCCTTGTGTTCTATTGATTCTGAGAAGGCTGTTCAAGGTGAAATATTATTCTCAGGTGAAATTCTTGTGTGTATGAGAAGTCAGATTGTGGGGGGGAAATGTACACTAACCGCTTCCTACCCTACTCCCTCAATTTCAAAATTTACATACAATCCCCAAATAGCTGGATTTTTCTGAAAAATGACTGGTAATAAGATAGTTAACAATTTAGACACTTAAACTACCTAAACTTTCAGATTTACCCCTCCATTGAGGTATATGGATCAGTTCACACCTCTCAGAGCTATAGGGAATGGGGGGGTTAGATTGGTCAGGGGTTCTGGGGGGGGGCTGTCGGGAGAAAGGGGTGTAGAGAGCAGTTGGGGCAGGCAGGGGACAGGGAATGGGGAGGTTAGATTGGCGGGGGTTCTGGGGGGGGGCCTGTCAGGAGAAGGGGGTGTAGAGAGCAGTTGGGGCAGGCAGGGGACAGGGAATGGGGAGGTTAGATTGGCGGGGGTTCTGGGGGGGGCTGTCAGGAGAAGGGGGTGTAGAGAGCAGTTGGGGCAGGCAGGGGACAGGGAGCAGGGAGACTTAGATGGGGTGGGGTCCTGGGGGCAGTTATGGTGGGGGGGACAGGTAGGGGGATTCTGAGGGGGCTGCGGTGGGGCTAGGGCGGCACCCCGTGTCCTCTTTTTTGATTGTTGAAATATGGTAACCCTATGTAACATGGCACTGTGTGTAGTGGTCCATTTTTTGTCCTTAGGTGGTACATAAAATTAAACCGCTATTTCCATTCACTACTACAAAACAATAATTTGGTGTATATTCTTTGAGGGCTGTGTGTGTGCATTAGAACAACCTACAAAAAGGTTAACAGAATTAAGATTAAATTGTTAATTGTGTACTGTGATGGGGGATAGCCGGTTGTGATGCTTCTGGGGTTCACCTAACACCGGGGGTGTTTCTATGCTCAACAGCTTTGGCTCAGCCCTGGCACCAGCAGCCTGCTTACAGTACACCTTGGCTTCTGCCAGCCTGGTTTCTCCTTGCAGGGGGATACCAATAGCCCTTGCAGTCCCGAGTCTTCCCAAAACTATATCCTTTGCAGTGCTCCACCCCTCCCACTGTAGCACTCACAAAGCCGTATGAAGTTCACTGCTTCTTTAAAAAGACAGTACACAGCACCAGCCTGTTGGTTTGGCCGAGATTTTATTCTTCAGTTGAAACGCTGCACTGAGATGGTTTTGTAATAAAACATGATTAAGTTTATTAACAAAGAACAGATAATTGTGATACCAAATAGAAGAAATTAGGACAGACATGGGGTTACAAATAAAAATATGCATCTAAGACTAAAACCTAATTTAACAAACTAGAGTCTTTTGTTTTCTCACCACAGTCATTCTTCCAGCATGGCTGGCCAGTCCTTAGTCAGGCTCCACCACAGAGCCCAAAGCACATGGTTTCTTTGGGCATCCTTCACCTGAGGAGACAAATAGATTTCTCTGTTTCTATTTTTAAAATTTCTTTGGTTTCAAAGTCAGAAAGACCTCCTGGGAGCTCAGCTTGCTGCCCACCAAAGAGCTGATGCCATGTTAAATTTTGTAGTCTTCCTGTTGTGATAGTTAAGTGGTTGTCTCCTCCACTTGCTAATTTGATGGCTTTGTTTACCTAGTATGTACTTTTATTGTCTCTCCTTGCCCAATTTACATTGGAGACACATTCAAGTGGGCAGAACCACATTCCTTTGTTTATTGAGAGGTGATTTAAGCCCCTCCTGCCAAATACGTTGTAAGAACGTATTTTCAGTATATAGTTATAATCTTTCATATCACATGTAAATACACCACTCATAATATTAATGACTGGTGTGTTACAAGTTCGCATGTGATACCTGACATCTTTTAGATACAGATTATGACAGCAGTGAGTTGGAGTATGCTGAGTTAGTCAGGCCAGCTGAGCCTCTGTGCCAGATAGCAGTGAGCCCTTTCCCCTCTGGCATTGGGGTGCTCTTAGGGTCACAGTGGTGGTGTATTTTGGTTTCAACTTTGAAACTACATTGCACAGTAATCTTTATAGCTGCCGTTCTTGTGTCAGTTCATATGTTTTTAATAAATATAAATACCTGATTGAAACTAGTAAATACTGTTGCTTCAGTCTAAAAAATGTTAACATACTTGTTTATGAAACAGACATATAAAACCTTCACAACTCTGTGCTAAATCCACGATATGGCCACCAGGTGCATCTTGTATCTGATGTGTGTTGCTTACTTAGGCCAGGTCTACACTCAAACTTAAGTTGACCCAGCTATGTTGATCATGAGTGTGAAAAGTCCACACCCCGAAGTGATATAGTTAAGATGACCTAACCCCCAGCATAGATAATGCTAGGTTGACACAAGAATTCTTCCATCAACCTAGCTACTGCTTCTCGGGGAGGTGGATTAACTATGTCGACAGGGGAACCCCTCCCATCTCTGTAGTGTCTACATTGAAGCAATACGGCAGCATGGCTGCAGCTGTGCCATTTTAATGTCTCAAATGCAGACAAGCCTGTAAACTCATTGCAGCAGGGATTGTCTGAGCATAGTATTGGTACTGCACAAATGATGAATCAGAAGTTTATATTTTTATTTAGGTCTCCCTAATTACTAGCTTTCTAAGCTAGAAAGTGAAAACTGAGAGCCAGGGAGGCAATTGTGAGTAAAACCTATTGAAAGCTACGACAGCCCCATAAGTGGAATACATAGGGACTGTAGGGAAGCAATAGTTGTCCCAATAAACTTGATATTTCCTTTAGCAGTGCAGTCCTCTTAAGGAGTGCACAGATTTTGTGCTCAGTGTAGACAGAATACAACTTTCAAAACTAAACAGACTTTCTATGTGGCTTCTTTTATTGCTCATTTCACTCAGTGTCAGTTTGGATGTGCAATGTGTATCGCTCTCAGGCTTTCTTGTCTGTTCTGGATTCCCTTCTTCCTTGGCACCCTGAGTCCATCCATCCCTTCTGAATCCACCAGAAGCCCTTTTTAGCTTATAGGAGTACACTTCCTCTTTCCCGTGCTCCTCCTTTTAGTTTTTACAGTAAATATATACAATATAATTTCATTGTAGACATATTGTGTTAAACCCAACACATTTGCAATTATAGTAATATCTGAATACTTTAACTGCACATGTCTTGCATATGATGGCTTACGTACAAGTGTTTGTGTTAAATTAATCTGCCATACCTTGATTTAAAAATCCCTTTTATATAATTTTAATGTTTCCATTATAATGTAATTCTTATTTTTTGGCTCAGTTTAGATACATTGCAGTTCTTAGCCTGAAAGATCCTCACTTCCAGGTTTTAGCATGTTTATCACTTCAACCTGCATTGGGTTGAATACCAAAGAAGTATTTGAGTTTATTCAGGTCAAGAAGCTGCTGAACTCATGTAAACAGAGGGGGAAGGAAAAGAAATCATCTCTTAATAAAAAATAAAAAAAAATTGCTTTCTGTTGACTTTTCATTTCGTAGGGAGGAGGAATGTTTATTTTAAGAAGTTTTGCATACCATAACTTTTCTTTCTCTGTACTTAGTCATAAACTTCTGAGTGTATTGATATGAGGGATAGTAATATGGGTATTTGCTTACAATCCATGTGGTAATAGTGTAATACTTGTTACCAGTCAATCACACTTTTCCTGCTATCATTTCCATTTGTTTTTGGTACTTTTGTTAATGAATAAATATTACAAATGTAATCCCTCTGAGTAATTTAAGAAGAGATGTTGGCATTTCAAGTTCTCAGTGTATTAATCAGTGCACCCACAGCAGCTTTGTAGTTCTATATATTGCAACAATTTGTTTTTTCAAAACTTATCATACTAGTTGCAGTTTGCATGAAAGCATTTAAAAAAAGAAAAAGTACTAATTATATTTACTAAAAACATTTACAAAGCCACAGAACAGGGATGCTGTTTGTAACAAGTGGGTTTCTTTGTGCTTTATAATGTGTTCCTTTTCTTGTAATATTTTTATTTTCTTCCACCACAGAATGTATCTAAACAAACAACCCCCAAATCCACAGACAAAAATGGAAGTGAACCACCTTCCCCTCAGGTACTTTTTTCTGTAGCATTTTAATTTCATTAAAAATCTGTTGACTAATTTAGCCTATATTGATACATTCACGTGACTCAATATTAGAGTAGAGGTGGCCAAATATTTTGATGTGTAAGTTGCACAGTTCGGTGATTGCCCGTTAAGTCTGGGCAGCTTAATCCGTTGGATTGCTATTAATAAATGGTAATTTTGTGGGAAATGGAGATTTAGATGTGTGAAGCTGCATAAACCTTTCTTTCTTTTCCAATGGGCCATTTTAATAAAATGTGGTGACATGTAGGTAGGCCCCCAGTCTTACCCCAAATAGCATGGCTAGTTCAGTGTAGATGGGTATTACTTTCAGGCTTTTGTAAAACAGATTGTGTTGCATGGATGCAAAGTGAGTTTCTACTGGAAGAAAAAGTTTTGGTAGGGTTAAAAAGAATTGTGGTAGAGTACTGACTGAGTGTGCAGGATATGTTTAGTAGCATTATAGAACTTCATTTGTATAATTCCGTAACTATACTCTTTTGCAGTGGGAAGTTCTATATTAGAACTAAGTATTTGAAGTGAGTATAAAGAACTAAGACCATCAGAGAGTTAACCAGTGGTTCTCAAACTTTTTTACTGGTGACTTCTTTCACATAGCAAGCCTCTGAGTGCAACCCCTCCATATAAATTGAAAACGTTTTTAAATATATTTAACACCATTAAAAATGCTGGAGGCAAAGCGGGGTTGGGATGGAGGTTGGCAGCTCATGACCCCTCCCCCCCATGTAAAAACCTCGTGACCCCCTGAGGGGTCCCGACCCCCAGTTTGAGAACCCCTGTAGTAAACACTACGCTTATTTATTGTAGAAGTACTTGTATAATAAACTTACTATGTAGGTCATAGGAAACATACTTCAATATCTTTGAGATGTTTAATGACTTATAAATCTGTTGAAAAATATTGGCTTCTGTTTAACAATATCTGTTTGACTTCTTTTGTAACTTAAGAGCAAATATGGTATTTATGCAACTATTAGATTTTTGTTATCTGCTTTTTAAAAAAACAAAGTAACAATCATTTAAAAATCTGTTTAAATGATTGCTAGGATGCTGTTAATTTAAATTCTTTACCATAGAGTTCAGTACAGAGGCTTATTTCAAACTGTTTCACTAGATATGTAGTTTTGTTTCAAAGAAAAAGAAAAATCACTATGAAGATAATATTTTAGTGTGTATATGTATTTTTAATTGATCTTATTTATTGAAGTGCCAAAGTAATCAATTCCCTTATATTTTTGCAGTTAAGTGACACTCAGACTTTTGCACAGAAACTCCAACTCCGGGTTCCTTCAATGGAATCTTTGTTTCGAAGTCCAGTAAAAGAATCCCTGTTCCGCTCTTCTTCTAAAGAGTCCCTGGTACGAACTTCTTCAAGGGAGTCATTAAATCGACTGGACTTTGACACACCAGGTCCCACATTTGATCCACCATCTGATGTTGAAAGTGAGGCAGAAGAGTCACTGGGAAACATGGACAGCCTCAGCAAAGAACAGCTTTTACAACGATTGCGTAGAATGGAACGTAGTTTAGGCAACTACAGAGGAAAATATTCTGAGGTAAGTAAATGTTTATTGACTTTCCTGAAAGTGGGAGGGAAGAAAAGAGGCTGAGAAGGAGGCAGGAGTGACAGACAGAAAAAGTGGAAGAAATTTATCAGTTCGCTATTCAATAGCTGTGTATTTGGGACCAGGGTATTAATTAGTGGCTAGTAACTTGAAACTTAGTTTTTTTTATTTCTAGATGAATTTGTATTTCTAGATGAATTTTTTTTGATTTTGGTAATCTGTAGAACATTGAAATATTTAACTTCTCTTGTTTATAAACAAAACCATATTACCACCAACTGATTTGGATTAGTTGGGGTCTCTTGAGTTATATGAAAAACATACTTGTGAAAGGTTTCCTGAGCTAAAGATCATGTTGAATATAATTGAAATATTGCTCAAATCTGCAATTTTAATAGTGTTTCACAGTGAGTTTAGCATGGGATTGCGGTTGCATGGCAGTAGATTGTACTTCTCAAGGAGAGCATTCAGAGGCAAAGTACAAAAATGTATGTTTACATGTTCTGATTGATGTATTCCATGTACAACATACAAATGTTTGTTTCTATTTTGCCTCCATTGGTCTTTCATTTTAAATCACAACCCACAAATTTCTACTTAAAAGCAAACAAAATTTTCCTTGTTTATATTCAAGGACCATAGATTTCACAGTTTTCAATGAAAATTGATCACCTTCATTTTCTAATGTTGATCTGAAAAGCCATCCCTCCCCATTTTTTCTTTAAATACATTTTTTTTACTCAGAATTGAACATTGCAAAAGTCTTTATGGTTCTCTGAATATACTCTGCCTGTGAATATAGAAATTCCTATGCAAATCTGGTTCCTGATGTGACAATGAAGGGAGTAAAAATAGGTGCATATCTTTATTTTTATTGTTTCATGTGTATGTGCAGGGAGATATCCTAGTCTCTCAACCTTATTGACCAAATAGATTACAATTAGAATGAACAAAACAAGTCTGACAAATTCATTTTCTCTCCTTTCACTAAGAATCTGAAGGCACAATTATATACTTTTCAGTGTTTTCTAGCTGGTCACTGCAGTATCAATTGTGTTAATATACAATAAACTAAATCCTACCTATGTAAACCCAGTGATCTTTGTATAACTCTAAAGAAAGTGCTACTAAAGAGGTGGTTTTCTTCAGTGTCCTGATTTTGAGTATGGTCTATTAATTAGTTCCTAACTCTCTCTAAAAATCTGTTAGTTTATTCTATGGAACAGATTTCCTTTTCTTCCTGAAACTGTTTGTTGTTCAGGCATGTACATTGGGATTTCCATACAGCTACAATCATTATTTTTGTGCTTCTAATAATAAATAATTTAAAAGGGGAGTTGGCTTCGTGGGCTACCTATTCCCACAAAATCCTTGAATGGCTGTTGTCATAACTAAATGTGCTTTTAAAATATTATCGATTGTTTTCTTCTGTCCCAAGAGTTTTTTTTTTTTCTCCTAGACAGGACTATCACATGTGCTTAAAATTGCTAATTGCCGCACATTTTCTCCAGCATGGTATATTAGGGTTTCATGTGGCATCTCAGATCTCTGGATGCACACAAAGTTTTGGCTAAACAGAGTACTGTTTAACCAGTTTCAAAAGTTTATGCTCTGGCACCCGAGTGCCATTATGATATTGTAGGCCTGCCAGCTTTGCAAATGGTAGGGGAACATCCCCAAAGTTTAATTAAACTGAGTTGTGCTATTATTCATTAAGTCTTTGTCAATTTACAATGAGAAACTTTGTCCATTTACAATCTTTTTGTCCACCAATTCTGCTGGGTGTACGTGAGGCGAATGGGAAAAAGTTCAGTGCTTCAAGAGCCTCTCTTTATAAGGGTTATATACATTCTGTCTTGTACATCCTCATATTTATAAAATGAAGTTTAGTCTATCTGGGGTTTAGAGGCGTACATAGAAGCACAGGGTCGTTTTTCAGGTGTGTAGCTTTTCAGCCATACTCCTTATTCTCTTGTCTGCCAGCATGAAACTTATTTTATCACCTGTGCTTAAAGGCTTTTCTCAGAAAGGACAAATGGTACATGGCATGCTGAGTAACCTTCCTGTTTTGTTTTTGCCATTCAGACTTTGAAACCTAAACACATTTGGTATTGGGAAAATATTTTATTAGAAAACATTCCCCTGCTGAGCTTTGGTATGTATTACCCTACATGAAAGAGGTATCTGTAGGGGCCTGCTTGGTGAAGTGAGGAGTTTGAGAATTTAGTTAACTTGCTTAAACTGTAAAGTTTTAACTTCAAATTAGATAATTCTGGATAGAGCTGGACTTAATTAACCAATATGTTTGCTTTGTATATTTTTAGCTGGTCACTGCCTATCAGACTGTCCAGAGAGAGAAGAAAAAGCTACAGGTAAGAAGAGGTACAATTTTTCCTGTATTGCCCAAGCATATTTCTGAATTTTAAAATGTTCTTCTCTTGCACAGTAAAATATGTAAGTGATGTACTAGTAATTAAAGAAAAAGAAGCCAAGCAGCTGAATCTCTTTATTTTAAAGGTAACGTTCCTTTTTCTTTTGGCATCTTAAAAATAAGTCATACTAGCACTAAAATATTTTTAATACTAAAATTTCAGATTAGGGATTTTTTTGTGGTTCAATCTTTTCTTCTGTAATAGTTTGAAATGTATTCTCTTCTTTATTTTAAAAAAGGCAAAAAATAGCTCAGGCTAAATAAATTGAATAGTCTGTAATACATTTTCTAAATAAAGTGGTACTTGTGTGTATCTTATATGCAATATGGATTCCAGAATCACTTAATTTTGTAGTTTTCCTTTCACTATCACATATACCACCACCACCTTTTCTTTAAAGTGTGGTAGGCAGAGTGCTTGTATATTATATGCTATATTGGATCTAAACTCTCTCTTACCCCCCTGATTTCTGCAATGTCCCGTTGCTAAATTCTGTGCTAGTGTTAACACATTGCAAAATCTTTCCAGAATGATTTCAATGTAATCCAAACATTTACTATCCATTTCATTACTCTAATTTAGTATTGCCATAATTTTCTGTGTGAAGGGACACAGTAATCATTTCACACACTTATATTTGATATAGCAAAGGAATACCAGGTATATGGTCTCTACAAGCCCCTTTGTTGCTTGCATATGAAGTAGCATTCACAGCTTTTTGAAACCCATATACCAGGTACAAGAAAAGCAGGGGGGAAATGAAAAGCCATTGTGTCCTATGGGTGAAAAATATTCTTATGAAGGTGTAGGGGTGGCTAAACACATGGAACAGTAATTTGAAAAAAACAAAAAAAAACCAACTTAGACAAACAGTAAACTTAAAGAAATCCTTTGGAGAAAGACTCAGAGGATGTAAAAAATGGGTAAGAAAACATACAGAAAGTGGAAAATGAGAGGCCAGTGTTCCTTAGGGGACATAAAGTAAGTGAGCATTCTGAAATGCTAGGGAGTCAAATAAGAAAATATCCTATTGCAAGGTTAAAAGTTAAATTCAAGTAATCATAAAAAAAAAATAGAAACCACCGGTTATAAGGGAATAAAAAGAGGCTGTGTATTTTCAATTGTGACTCTTCAGTTGGGGATGCTTGCTACACTTCTGTGTGGTTTGTTTGTTTGTTTTGTTTTTTTAGCAGCCGCAGCCAGGATCAGGGCATAGGGATTTTAATGCTCTGTTTTATAATTTGCTTGTAATCCCTTTTGTACTAATACTTTGACAAGGCAAGGTAATCAGGCAGATTGATTTGGAAGAGAGATGCAGAACATAAGTACCCTCTACTAAAGTTAAGTATCTGTAGCTTCAGTGTGAATACTTTAAGTAAAAATTTTAATTTACTTAAACATATTCTGCTTTTTCTTTTTTATTAAGGGTATATTGAGCCAGAGCCAGGATAAAGCACTTCGTAGAATTGGAGAACTACGAGAGGTAACTTCAATTGATGGTTGAATATTTTTAAATTCATACAAAAAACACTGATGATTTATCCTTTGATGTGCAGTTTTTTTAGTTTGTAGTAATTAACAAATTCCATAATACCACTGCCATAAACCTGGAATTCCCTTCACCATTTCTGTCCACCTTTTTTTGCATTATGTTCTTTCCTATCTTGCTTATTTCCAGCCACTGCTGTCTTGATCTAGGATAAAGCACAGTTCCATAACATTGTGATAGAACTGTGTTTGCCTGTTGACACTATTCCTCTTGTCCCTGCCCCCAAATGAGTTATAACATGAATACCCCCAACTGTGACAGAAAACTGAGGCTAGCATGTGGTTCTTCTTGCAGCTTAGAAGAGGCCTAACAGTGGATGAGGATATGAAATTTGTGACTGCTTCAGTGGTTGGAAATGGGATTGCACATCATTTTAGTATACATTTTCCAAAGATGATCTGCAAATAATTTCAAGAGAATTTTGTGACAAGATTTGCAGATTCCTATCTGTTTTAGATTCACTGTGCTTAGTTACTACAGGCATAAGCACTATAGAAATACCTAAAATCACCTTTAAGCAGACAATAGAAAAATACTAAGTTATTGTAAAAAACTGAGTTGAATTTCATAACTTTCTCATACGGTGTCTTTCCCACCTTGATGATTTTTGAAAAGTCATTTACTTTAATTTGTACTCGTTTATTATCCTGCCTTTGGTATTAAGCAAAACCAAACAATGAGCAGAACCCAGTTGATGAAGAGGCATTACCTTGCTTTAATTTCTACCATATACGACTCTATTCTTTAAAACCATGCCAGGGTTTTGAGTTATTTCTTATTTACAGAAATATTTTTGTAATCATGTAACATACAATATAATTAAAATCAGGATGAGTGGACATAAATATGATAAACTGATCAAATTAAAACAGTCCTGTACATTTGAAATCGTGAACCTATGCTGTATATAGTTAAGTAGCATGTTAGGTAAGTTAAATGGCAAGTATGCCTCCTTTTAATTTAACTTACATGGTATTTACAAAGTGTATAGGAATCATGTCACAAGTTTAACAAATATCTGCAACCTGTTAGAGAGAGAGCAAGGTATACTGACTGTTTTACAAAACCAAGGTAAAGATCCCTAGTGAAATCCAATCAGAAATTGAAGCGACTTACCACACAGGTATTGGGTACCAGAGTGAAATGTCAGCTCTGCTTTCACACAGAAACATTAGTCTTCAATTTATACATGTTCCTAACTCTTCATAACAAGCTCCCACAGAAATCTAGACCCTCCCCCCACTCATTCAAAACCAAACACCTTCTCCTTAACTGCCATTCTGATGTAACTGGGTTCCACACACTGCCTTCATCATATTCTAATTTGTTGCTATAGCTCTCAACACTGTTGCTAAGATCCTTAAAATGTCATTGTATCATCATTCTGATTTAGGAGATTTTAGGTGGTTAAACTCCTATGTTTTTTGCCAAACAAATGATCTAGAAGATTATTTAATAAAGATAAAAGGAGTTTCTCAGGCATAATCTCACTAAAATAAAGTGGCCGAATTTCACATTCATTGGTAAGAAGGGGCTCACAGGTTTCCTTGTGTGCCAATCTTCTTTTAAACTATTTTTTGGCCTGTAATCACAAAGTGCTGTTCCTCAACAATGTGGGGTCTAATTCAGGTGAGTCAGTAGAATTTTAATTGTAACTCTCAGTAATTTTGACTCATGATCACATTCTGTATTGTATAGCAAATTATAATGTTTTTACAAAAGATAAAGGGAGGTGACAAATTAGCTACCCCCTTCCCTTATTAAAAATTTTAAGTTAAATTTCCATGACAGTCATCTTATAACTATCTGAAATGAAACATCCTCATTTGGGTCTCTACTGAGAAATTTAGACAAAACTTTCCTTAAAAGATACTTTGGTTCTGATCATGCTTTTTGTAAAGATAATTTACTCTAAATCTGAGTACATCTTTACTGAAAACCATAGTCATATGCATAGCTTAAGACCGATGATAACCTTACAGAAGGGTTACTAATTATGTAATATTGAATTTATTCAGTGTTTCCCTAATCTGCATCAAATTACATTTGCACCTCTGGAAAAGATTGTCTAAAACCAGATCTTGAAAAAGTCAAAAATTAATAGGAAGCTGTCTGTTCATCTAAACCAGTGATGGTCAATTATTTTTTTGTCGAGGTCCCAATTTCTTGGTCAAGATATAGTCAAGGTCCAGAGAAAATAATAATTAACCCCCCCCCCCAATAATAAGTAAATAAAAAGATTTTGGAGTCCGTTCAAAAGAGTCTGGCGGTCTGTTTTTGGCCCGCAGTCTGCCTATTTACCCCCCCCCTGCTCTAAGCCATCAACTTCGGTGGAGTTTGATTCCTAACTTTCCAAAAAATAATCAAAGGTGTTACTAGTAATCTAGATATATTTCTTGTAAACAAAATTTGTTTTAAATAAGTGTTCTTTCTTAGAAAGAGTTGCCCCTTACTGTAGAAATGGAGGTTAAATTGAGTCTCCTCTGAGGATAAGTCCACAACATAACAATGCCCTGTAAATGAACACTTCCCTGCCTGCCTTTTCTGTTCTTTACCAATAATAATTTCAGGGCTTGCAGATACAGCAGAGGAACATTTTATCATCTGTAACTTACATCTGTAGCAGTAGAATTCTTTGGCATTTGTTGTCACCTGAGCTTTTTTTGTCTTTGCCAGCTTGAAAGTATTGCAGGTGAGACTCTCAATGCAGGAAACAGGGTAATCAATAGATAGTGAGAAATGTAAAGCAAAGCAAGGCTAAAAAAGTGAACTCAGTTGAATGGGAAGTGAAAGGAGCAGTCTGTGTCTTGGAACTCTCCTCTTAAACACAATCCTCCTGTCTCTGCATGGCTCGTATGGTAAGCTCACAAAGATGCTATTCTTTATAGGCAGTTGCTGTTCTCAAAGCTGACATCAGGGAGGGAGGGTTCAGTTATGACATCTGGAACTCATCCATGAAGGTAAGGGGTAAGCAGTAAGACTTAGAGCCTAAAAGTGAGGTTAACAGTGTCAAATGGGAATAAAGAGGAGAGTGAGCAGTCAGTGTCCAAGGTCTTGCCCCAGCTGTCTTGCTTTGTCTCCTTCTGTCTGCATGGCTTGCACAAACCCAGACTTACAGGTGCAGTTCTCTTATAGATAAATGCTTTTCTCAAAATAGGCACCTGTGAAATGGTAGTAATTAGATTCAGTCCACTAGCTCTACCTGGTAAACTTACTTTAAAAATGTGTATATATCATTGTATATCATTGGGGGCATATATGTTGATGAAAGTAAGTTTTTTAAAACTAAAGTCCTAGGAAATGATTTTCAATGGATGCATGTTTAAATGTATTCATTTCTTACAGTCAACAGAATATCTATTAAGTCTTGCTCCAGTAGAACTGTTTAGCAATTGACCACTTAAAGAGGTTTACAGATGTACCCTTCCGCACTTGGAGCACTGTTATACTGTAGTTGCTGCTCTGTAATATAGATCTTGAAGCGTTTAGGAATATTTACTCCTTTCAGAAGAGAATAAAAAGAAACCAAGAGAGACATGATGGCTCAGGGAATTGGCAGTGATGTCCATAACTCTTTGGTGCAGGATCACTGATTAACATTGTCAGAGAATAACACAGTTCTCACTCTTTGTTTGGGTACAGCAAAGTCAGATACTTTATTCTCTCTCTATCAATTGCATAGAGGGAGAGAGTGCACTAGGACACAGGGTCTCCCCCTCCTAGGCAGGTCTCTCAACAGGTAAACAATTACAGCAAGCATTTATACCTTTTTTTACAGACAATGAAAAGCAACAGCTGCATTTTGTTTATACATTGGTCTTTCTGATATCTTGTTTTTCTCACTTATGTAGACTCTTAGTCTACATTCCATATTGTCTGCACATTATCTACACAAGGTCGCAACAACTTCTCACACAGTTCTTTCCCACTCGCCTCACACAATCCTCGCTTTTACAAATCTCGCGTTATTAGGGTTACAGTTAGTCTGACTCTTGCTAACAAACTGTCATTCATTGCAATCCCCTTCCTGTCAGTTCTTTCTCTGCTTCCACAACATTTAGTGTAGGTTAGTAGTCCATTATCTTATGTCCATTCAGGGAAGTGAATAGGTAGTACCAATATAGTTTGTAGTGGCCAAATGTTGACAGAGGCACTGTCATAATTAAAATTAGTTGGTACTCTGTTAGCCTTCTCATTAGGAAGTCATAGGAGTGGAGACTGACTACCGTCTGCATTAGAAGTGGTAGTTCTCTGGTCAAAGTAGAAGCAAATTGTTTGAGCAGTGAGGGAAACTTGATTTAATCTATGGATAAATTAAGGATTTTAGTCTCATGAGGCCTAGTCTTGTGAGGGCCGTGTGTTCTCAACTCCAAAGGAACTGAAAGTGTGTGGCAGCTTTCAGGAGTGGCCCTGAAGTGATCCCATCACAAGCATTAACTCACTTCCCTTTTAAGAGAGGGAAAAACCATGCTCTTACATCAGATCTTGTCTCTTTTGTTAATTTTGAAGGGTGGTACTGTATGTGCAAGCAGATATGCCAAATATTTTACATACATGCTGTACTGTAATAACTGTTAACTTTGGTTCATATTCTGGACACAAAATTGCAGTCAAATTTAAATCAACAAAAACATTAGTACATCTTTAAATATTGTATTGAGATTATTTCATCATAACATTTTAATTTAACTTTTAAACAAACTTTTCATTTTGCATTGAAAACTTTTCTCTGTGTTCCTTAGGAACTCCAAATGGATCAACAAGCTAAGAAACATCTCCAGGAAGAATTTGATGCATCTTTAGAAGAAAAGGATCAGCTTATCAGCGTCTTGCAGACTCAGGTAACATCACTGATCTAAGAAAGAGGCTCTTGAATCAGTTGAGGGAACAAAAGAGAAATGATCGCCCTCTTTCCCAATACTGTAGTATACAAGGTTTTATAAAGAAATGGCATGGGTTCACTTCTTTAATGGTAGCATTTAGTTCCACATGTCAGTATCTTTTATAACAAATAATGTTTGTTATGTTTGTGGTCTGTAAAGCTTCCTGTACACATGTGGTATTGAAGAAATAATACTTAAGGATGTATACTACAGGTGATAAAGAGCAGTTTTGCAAAATCATTCACACAAGAAATGCATTTGTTTTCTAATGGCAAGTAAAATATCAGAACCATCATTATGGGCCTGGTGTGAGCAGATGTTCTTTGAGTGCTTGCTCATATCGATTCCAATTAGGTGTGTGCGCCGGATATATACCCCAGCCAACCCAACGCCCCCTCAGTTCCTTCTTACTGCCCATGACAGTCGTTGGAACTGTGGAGCGCAGCTTAGCTGAGCTCCACCTCCCTAGCTTCTACTGTAGCACTCGTTCATAGTTGTCAATAGTTTTAAGTAGTTGTTATTACTTCTTTAGTAGTAGTTAATAGTTATTGTTCTTAGTGTAAATAGTAGTTGGGGGTAAGGGGCTTCTCCCCTCCTCTCCCTCCCGGTACCCGGGCTGATGCCGAGGTCTCCGGGTTTCAAACCGTGCTCAGCCTGCCTTAAACCAATGCCTACGGGAGATCCCCACGACTCCTGTTTGAAGTGCCTGGGGAATCCCATCAATCTGACAAGTGCTGCATTTGTAAGGCATTCAAGCCTCGGACTAAAAAGGTGCGGGACTTTCACCTGAAGCAGCTCTTTATGGAAGCAGCACATAGCCTGATGGCCCCATGCCGAGACCTGGCGCTGACTTTGTCGGTTCGGAGCGCGGCTGCGGAACCGGAAGGGTCAGCGCCAAGTCCAGACACCAGCAAAGACTCCCGGCACCGGACGTCTTCGGCACCCCTACCAGCACGGCGTTGCTCCCTGTCTCCGGGACTGAAGAAGCAGCACAAGCAATCTGCTGTCCCCTTGTAGTCGCCAGCGCCACCTGTGCCTCCCTCGGAGCCGCATCCCGTGTTGGAGCATCTGGTAAAGGCACCAACCCCGGTACCATTGACTCCGGCGCCCCAAGGGTCGTCAAGTCCGGTGCACGTAAGCTCCCTGGTGCATACCGTGGTCGAGCTTGCGCTGCCGTCCACCCTGGAGACATTCCCCACGGCGCGCGACATGATTGCGCTCACCAAGCTGTGACCATAGCACCTTTTGGTACTGTCGGTACGGGCTGGTCCCTCAAAAGGAAAGCCCTCTATGCTGCGTCTTCCGTCGCAGAGTGAGCTAGGACGGCACCGATCCTGGTCACAGTCCTGATCCAGACGCTGGTCTCGTTCACAGCACCGCTCGCAGTCCCGGCACCAATCACCATCTTGGCGCCAGTCGCACTCATGGTGCCGTTCTGCCTCACGAAGATCTACTTCTCGGTATGGTCGGTACCGGTCCAGCTCCCGGCACCGATCCCGACGCCTGTCTGAGTACCGATCTACTCAGAGTCGATCCCGGCACCGTTCCACCCATAGATGTTCGTCGAGGTCCAGATCCGGCTCCTGGCACCTATATGGCCACTGGTACCGGTCGGGATCGCGGTACCACTCGAGACCATGGCGCCGATCTCCATCTCCGCGGCGCAGGGCGGTACCGCACAACAAGGCTACATAGCAAACGCATTCAGCTCCACCTTGGCTGTCCCTCTCCGCCTTGAGGTCGTCCCACGCAGGAAGTGGCTACCATGTCCAGGACTAAGATGTGGACAGTGCTTGTCAATGGCAGGAAGAGGGCCAGGATCCTGGTCATAGACCTCCGCAATGGTCCTTTTGGCCACTTGGGCTTACCATCAGGCCCAGGGTGTCCCCTCAGGAGCTTTTCGCTCTGCCCACTTGGAGCCCTGGGTACCAGAGGCCACTGTGAGTCACCCTCCCCTGGGTGGCTCGGAGGCGACGGCTCTGGCCCCAGTTCAGGCCCATGCTCCTAGCATGGTGGACCTAGGGCAGCTGGACCCTCCCCAGCAAGACCTTCCCCAGGACCTGTTAGCCCCGGGAGTATCCTCCTCGTCTTCACCCGACGAGGCAGTAGTGGGTACTTCCTCCTCTGGCCTCCCACCTATAGACCTCTGTGCCCACCAGGAGTTACTCCGCAGGATGGCACAAAACATGAGCCTCCAGGTGGTGGAGGCAGGGCTGGCTCCAGGCACCAGCCCACCAAGCATGTGCTTGGAGCGGCGCCTGGAGGGGGGCGGCGCAGCGGGGCGCTCCGGCCTGAGAGCGGGGCCGCGACTGGGCTCGCCGCCGTCCCCGCGGTGCTCCGGCCGCCAGGAAGAGCAGAGCCGCAGTAGGCTCGCTGCCCTCCCCTGGTGCTTCGGTCGGGGAGAGCAGGGCCCCGGCCAGGCTCGCCGCCCTCCCCCCGGCGCTCCGGCCGGTCGGGGAGAGTGGAGAGCCCCGTCCGGGCTCGCCGCCCTCCCCTGCAGCGCTGGGGGCGGTGGGTGGCTTTTTTGCGTAGGGTGGCAAAAATGCCAGAGCCGGCCCTGGGTGGAGGTAGAGGATCCGGTAGTGGACCTTCTGTCTGTCGACACAGCGACCAGAATAGTCTTGCCCTTCATCTGGACTATTCAGGCTAATGCCAATACGATCCAGCCTCTATTCCTCCTACTGCCAAATGGGTAGAGAGGAAGTATTTTGTCCCCTCCAAAGACTACGAATACTTGTTTACTCACCCCCAGCCGTGCTCCCTAGTTGTACAGTCCGTTAACGAGAGGGAAAGACACGGCCAGCAAGCTCCCACTCCTAAATCCAAGGACGCTAGATGCCTGGATTTATTTGGGTGCAAAATTTATTCCACTGGCGGCTTGCAGCTCAGAGTGGCTAACCAGCAGGCCCTCTTCAGCCGATACAATTATAATACCTGGAACTTAATGCAGAAATTCAAAGAGCTTATTCCTCAGGAGTCCAGGAAGGAGTTTGAGGCTCTACTAGAGGAGGGCAAGAAGGTAGCCAGGATATCTTGACAAGCCTCAATAGATGTGGCAGACTCGGTGGCTAGGACTCTAGCCTCAGGCGTAGCTATGTGCCGCATCTCATGGCTACAGGTCTCCGGTCTCCCACCGGAACTCCAGCAGACTATACAGGACCTACCCTTTGATGGCCAGGGTCCGTTTTCAGAGAAGATGGACTCCAGGCTTCAGAGTCTGAAGGACAACCGAGCCACCATGCGTTCACTGGGCAACCCCAACTGCAGCGCACCTACCCTAACCCCCGGCTGAGACAGGACTTCTCTAGAAGACGCGGCCGGGGTGGTAGGCAGATACAGTCTGGTCCGCAGACAGGCCAGAACCAGGGTCCCCCCAAACCATCGGCGGGGCCCAAACCAAATTTTTGAGGGTGCGCCTGAGGGCGGAGCACCAGTCTCCTTCCAGGATCCTTCCCCGCCTTTCAACAACCGCCTCTCCTGTTTACTCCGTGCGTGGTCCCGTATAACATCAGACCGCTGGGTCTTACGTACGGTGGAAAGTGGATACCGCCTTCAATTTGTTCCCCCCCCACCACACCCTCCTTCCCCGTCCCTCTTCAGGGACCCCTCTCACAAGCAACTCCTTCTACAGGAGGTGCGAATGCTCCTAGCTATCAGAGCTGTAGAGGAGGTTCCAAGGGAACTGAGGGGCAGGGGGTTTAACTCGCATTATTTCCTAATCCCCAAGGCAAAGGGAGGGCTACGGCCCATCCTGGACCTGCGCGGACTCAACAAATTCATGGTAAGGTTGAAGTTACGCATGGTTTCCCTGGGGACCATTATTCCTTCTCTGGATCCTGGAGACTGGTACGCCGCCCTTGACATAAAGGATGCATAATTCCACATAGCGATTTACCCACCGCACAGGCATTTCCTTTGATTTGTAGTCAACCAACAGCACTTCCAGTTTACCGTCCTTCCCTTTGGTCTATCCCTGGCACCAAGGGTCTTTACAAAGTATATGGCCATCATAGCTGCCTCACTTCGTCGATATCGGATCCAAGTGTTTCCGTACCTCGACGACTGGCTCATTCGGAGCCGCTCCAGGGACCAGGTGAAATCTCATGTTCCGTTCACCATGAGCTTGTTCAGACAGCTGGGCCTGCTGCTCAATCTTGGGAAGTCCACTTTGGAGCCAACCCAAAGAATAGACTTCATTGGAGCAGTTCTAGATTCGAGACTCGCCCATGCGTCTCTACCACACGCGTGCTTTCAGTCTTTGGTGAGCATCATTCACGGCCTCCGAGGCTTCCCGACAGTACGGACGTGCCTGGGTCTCCTGGGACACATGGCGTTTTGTACCTTCGTGACCAGACACGCCAGACTACGCCTCCGTCCACTTCAGGCCTGGCTCTCAACCGTATACCACCCAGGCCAGGACAGCATGGGCACAGTGGTCACGGTACTGCCGGAAGTTTTAACCTCCCTGGACTGGTGGCTGAACCCCAACTCAGTATGCAAAGGGGTACCATTCCATGCCCCACAACCCTCCCTGGCCCTAACTACAGATGCATCATCTTTGGGTTGGGACGCTCACCTTGCGGATCTTCGCACACGGGGCCTTTGGTCCACACAAGAGATATCCCTGCACATCAATGTATGGGAGCTGAGAGCAGTGCACCTGGCTTGTCAAGAGTTCCACAAGCACCTTCAGGGCCGTTGTGTTGCAGTTTTCACAGACAACACAAAGGCCATGTTTTATATCAACAAACAAGGGGGAGCACGATCGTTCCCACTCTGTCAGGAAGCCATTCACCTGTGGGAATTCTGCGTAGCCCACTCGATCCACCTGTGGCGTCATTTCTCCCAGGAGTACGGAACACCTTAGCGGACCACCTCAGCAGATTCTTCCAGGCTCACGAGTGGTCGAGTCGCCTGGACGTCATCCACTCTGTCTTCTGGAAGTGGGGGTTTCCCCAGATAGACCTATTGGCCTCTCGCGAGAATCAGAAGTGCCAGGTGTTCTGCTCTCTCCAGGGACGCTCCCCAGGTTCCCTGTCGGACGCCTTCCTAATACCGTGGAAACACCACCTGTATTACACCTGTCCTCCATTCCCGTTAGTCCACAGGGTCCTGCTCAAGTTGCGCAGGGACAGAGCCCACTTAATTTTGGTTGCCCCAGCATGGCCCAGGCAGCACTGGTATACCACTCTCCTAGATCTGTCGGTGATCGCTCCAATTCCCCTTCCGTTCTGGCTGGACCTGATCACTCAGGAACATGGATGACTCTGCCATCCCGACCTGCAATCCCTCCACCTCACAGCTTGGATGCTACATGGCTAACTCAATTTGAGCTACGTTGGTCCCGCTCAGTACAGCAGGTCCTTTTGGGTAGCAGAAAGCCCTCTACTAGGTCCATGTATTTGGCCAAGTGGAAGCGTTTTTCCTGCTGATGTGCTCTGAGCAATACTGCCCCCTGGAGGCGCCAGTACCTACCATCTTAGACTACCTCTTGTCCTTGAAACAGCAGGGCCTGGCAGTTTCATCCATCAGAGTACACCTAGCAGTGATTTCGTCCTTCCACCCGGGTGAAAATGGGCGCTTGGTCTTCTCCAATCCCATGGTCAGCAGGTTCCTCAAGGGATTAGAACGTCTGTACCCGCCAATTTGGCATCCGGCCCCTACGTGGAACCTCAGCCTGGTCCCTATCCAGACGCATGGGTGCCCCATTCGAGCCGATGGCCACCTGCTCGCTCCTGTACCTTTCCTGGAAGACAGCCTTCCTCGTAGCTATCACCTCGGCGAGACGTTTGTCCGAGCTTAGAGCCCTCATGTCGGAATCACGTATACGGTGTTCCATAAGGAAAAGATACAATTGCGACCACACCCTGCCTTCCTTCCTAAGGTGGTGTCTGCCTTCCATGTCAACCAAGACATCTTCCTCCCGGTCTTCTATCCGAAGCTGCACGCTTCTCGACGGGACCAACAGCTGCACTCCCTAGACACTCGCAGGGCCCTCGCCTTTTAGGAAGACAACTCAGCTGTTCGTAGCTGTGACAGACCGGATGAAGGGCCTTCCAGTCTCCACCCAGCGCGTCTCGTCCTGGATCACATTATGCATCTGTGCGTGCTGTGACTTGGCTAGTGTCCCAACTACGCACCTTACTGCTCACTCCACTCGGGCTCAAGCTTCATCCTCAGCTGGTGTCCCAACTACACACCTTGCTGCCCACTCCACTCGGGCTCAAGCTTCACCCTCAGCTTTCCTGGCTCATGTACCCATACAGGACATATGCAGGGCAGCAACTTGGTCATCGGTGCATACTTTTGATATCCACTATGCAATAGTCCAGCAGTCAAGGGGTGACGCGGCATTTGGCTCAGCAGTTCTGCATTCCGCGACATCTTACTCTGACCCCACCGCCTAGGTAAGGCTTGGGAGTCACCTAATTGGAATTGATATGAGCAAGCACTCGAAGAAGAAAAGATGGTTACTCACCTTTGTAACTGTTGTTCTTTGAGATGTGTTGCAAATTCCAAACCTGCCCCTCTTCCCCTTTGTCGGAGTAGCAGGCAAGAAGGAACTGAGGGGGTGCTGGGTAGGCTGGGGTATATATCCAGCGCCGTAAAGGCGCCACTCCAGGGGGCTCCACAGCCGACCCACGGGATGTTGCTAGGGTAAAAATTCTCTGACGATCGTGCACGCGGCGCGCATACACCTAATTGGAATGGACATGAGCAACACATCTCGAACAACAGTTACAAAGGTGAGTAACCATCTTTTAGGGCTGGTAAGTTTTCACAACGCTTACGCAAAGATGATATTGGAAAAATGTCCCATTTTGCTTCACCACCTATAAGAATGATAGTGTTTATATGAGCGGAGAAAAAACAATGATTATTGTGAAATCTTATCAAAGAGAATTTGCCTTTCTATGGTACGGCGATACCAATTTGATTAGAGCTTCTTTCCGTTTTGAAAGAAAAACATGTAAGGATGTATAGTATCATAATATTGCTTCATTTTTAACCAAATTGATATTTTATTTAGGTATCTTTGCTGAAACAGCGATTACAGAATGGCCAGATAAGCATTGAATTACCTGAGACAAATACTGAAACTGAACCACAAAGTCCAGCAAAAGAAATCAATGCAGAAAATGTTTTGGAGCCAGGAAGTACTGGTAGGTGTTTTTCAGAGAAATTTTGGAGAGGGTGGGACCAAAAGGATGATGCAGTTATGACAGTGTATCAGCAGGTGCAACTTAGGCTAATGTAATAAAAAAAAAAATGTTACTTGTCAGTCATCGAAACTTTGAGAAACTGTACAGCTGAAGTCATGTGTAGCCTGATTAATCCAAACTGCTTCAGACCATAGTAGAAACTGCCTCATACCATAGTACTTCATCCATTTGGTTTACTGTGTTTTTTATGGTATTGTTCTTGGATAAGTTTGGCCCCAGGCTTTTCTTTCTTGGCCTTTTGACTTCAGAAGGGACTGCTTCCCCTGGCTTGCATTTGACCTGCTTTTGAGGAGTGTGTCAATGGTTGTACAGGTTCCTTAAGTTCCTGATCCATCTTGGTTTCTTAAAACATTATTGACAGGCCGTTGTTAGCAGGGGGAGAGTGCTGCCCATCCTTATTGTGTTGAGGCCTTCTTTCTGGAATCCATCAAGGAACCCTTTCTGGGATTCTGGAATGGTTGCCAGTTACTACCCTGTGTCGTTTCTCCACTTCCTGAAGAAGGTGAAAAATTATATGAATTTATCTTGCTGCCTAGGTTCATGAACGATCTCCTGATTTGGTTTTTCTGAACTTCTCATCTGCTTTTGAAATGATTGCCACTGGCTTGTAATTTTTGTGACCAAAAGACTGGTTTTTATTTGCTATTTTGGTTTTTATTTTCTTTAAAAATTCCCTTGAGTAATACTGCCAGCTAGATACTTTTGAGCTACATCATATTCCACCCTGAGAAAACAGGAGTCTGGTTGGTTGGAGCTAGAGAGAAGTCCACCACGTGAAGTGGTTTGCTTCTCATTTATATCTCTGTGTGTTGAGGATATTCTGCTTGAGGCAACAGGCCAGATTAAGAATCTTCGTGTCATTCAATCACACCATTTGCATGGCAAATCTTGTTGGATGTGGCGCAAATATTTTTTGAACTGTGCAACTTGTGTAAGGTTTGTACCCTTAAAAATCAAAATGTGACAGAGGTGGTCTCAATGAGCCTTGTGGTCTCAAGAGCATTGTTCTTCCTTTTTCCTCCATTTTTGATGAATCATACCTCTTAATTTAGTTAATTTTTTAAAAATACCTTGTTAAAAGTTAATGATTTCATATTATTTTAAAATATTTTTATTATGTTAAGGTCTCAGGAGCCTTTTGTGGAGGGCTGCTTTAGAAATAAATATGTGGTTTAATTATGAATGCAGTGCATTGATGGCTCACTCTATGTAATGAAGGTGCATTCAGCTTGACTTTGTGCGCTTATTACAGTCAATGAAAGAATCTTCACATTTGTCTGATCCAGAATTAGTCCTCATTGTCAAGTGGAAAACTGGAAAAGAGCTTTGAGGAAAAGACTATTTTGCCATTTTGTATCTATATGCACATTTATGGTTGGATCTTGAAAGCATTCAGGTTTTGTAGATGGCTAAAAGTAACTCTAAATTCAATTGTAATGTTGCTGATTTGGAGTTTATTTGAAAATGTACTCTCCTCTCACACTCCCAGAGGAATAAACAGTTTAATTTCTATTTATAGTTAAAAATCACTGTTGCCGCTTTTAGGTGCATTATGCTGCTTCATATGTGTGTATGTGTGTATATATATATCTCCTCAATATATGTTCCATTCTATATGCATCCGAAGAAGTGGGCTGTAGTCCACGAAAGCTTATGCTCTAATAAATTTGTTAGTCTCTAAGGTGCCACAAGTACTCCTGTTCTTCTTTATGCTGCTTCAGTGGCTTTCCCTGTTGTCTGTTTACTTCTATCTAGGTAGTCAGTCATTTTAGTATTATTACAAGGAGTCTTGACATGAGGGTATGATAAAAGATCTGTATTTTGAAAAAGTAGTCCTTGTAGTAATGGGGTTATGTTGTCTGTAGAAGGTGATGGAGATTCTGCAAAAACGCTAGAAACTCTGATTAAGAGAGTGAAACGTCAAGAGAACTTGCTTCAGCGGTGTAAAGAGATGATTCGATCGCACAAGGAACGCTCTGCACAGCTAACCAATGAGAAAGAAGCACTGCAGGAACAACTAGAAGAAAGACTTCAGGAATTAGAGAAAATGAAGGTATGGCGAAATCCCTAACTCTTGATAGATATCAGCTAATGTAGTGCAAGAGTTCTGGTATCATTTACTTAATTTACACACCTGTTCTGATATGGTGTGGGTCATTAAACTGATTTAATACAAAATACTGTGTGGCAGCTGTGCCAAGCTGCCACAGGAAACAAAGATGTAACTTTGTAACATACAGACTCAGAAATTTTCCTTGTAAGTCAGAAGTTTAATCACTGTAATATTTGGCTGAAAGTTCCCCTATTTTAATGTTTAAACAATTGTGTCACTGGAAAAGCTAGACATCTGTGGTAGTTGGGATAGAATACTGCAAAAAAAATAAAAAATAAAAACCTACTCGTACATGTCTGAAAGAACATATCAAGATATAAAACAAGTATTTTTAGTAGTTCACTAACAGCAAGAACACAGTGATGTATTAAGAAATATTTTGAGGCTTAGTATAATGAAGGGAACTTCTCACATAAAGATAGCTTGTATGAAGAAAAAAATGGATAGATATAAAGTTCCTGTATTCAAATTTTTTAAACATATCAAAATAAACATGGGATTTCTTAATAAGTGCAGAATGTGTTCATACTAGTTTGCCTGTTTTGTTTCAGGGCGGTGAGCATTTGAATCTTGTTTCCATTTCTTGGGTGAGATTCTTATCCTCACCCTGGCATATACCACGTAAAAGGGCTGGAGCAACGTAAACTGGCTTTTGTGCATAGGAAAGGATTCTCCCAGGACAAGAACTGTGGAAGGCAGCTGTAATGTTGCCTTCTTCAGACCCACTTAAGAGCTTTGGGATGGGGGTGGGGCTGGCGTGTCTGGGGTGGGTTTGCATCATGTGGCTCTGCAGATATTCTGGACAACACTGCCACCCACAGGATAGCCTCGGGAGGCTACCATCATTTTAGACCACCCCTCAGAGATGTTAAAACTACAACAGGGACTGGCAAGTTCCTTGCCTTGGCTTGTGAGTTATATGATGGACTACTTAGAAACAAAGCACAAAATCTCGTTTCTTCTCTGTCTCACATTTAGGGACTTTTGCTTACATTTATCCAGACTTGAAAAAGAGGCAACTTTTTCTTATTGTTGGGAATGCTTTAGCTTTTTTTCATCTCTCGTGGTTTTTCAGGAACTTCACATGGCTGAGAAAACAAAACTGATTACTCAATTGCGCGATGCAAAGAATTTGATTGAGCAGCTAGAACAAGATAAGGTAAATAAAATGTTTTTTCTTTAAACTTTCAGTATGGCTAGCGCACGATTTTGGGATAAAATTTGTACAAGCTCAAACTGTCTGACCTCTATTTCTAGTTCTATTACAACTGCTTTTAGTAGTGGTTTGGTTTTATTTTACATTCCAGATTCATAGTGTTTTGTTTGCTTGTTAAAAGTTAAACAGTTGTTAGAAGGCTATATTTTGTAAATGCTTGGGTATGGTTGACTAGTAGTTCAGCTGATTGGGACATGTTTTTAAAAGACAGCTTAGTGATTAGTAGTCTAGGTGAATTTCTAACTAATAGTTATAATACTAGGTTATGAGAAAAATAGTATCTAAAATGTAATTTGGAAATGTACATATATGGTAAAAAGTGATCAG
This sequence comes from Malaclemys terrapin pileata, assembly GCF_027887155.1. Classification (NCBI taxonomy): domain Eukaryota; kingdom Metazoa; phylum Chordata; order Testudines; family Emydidae; genus Malaclemys; species Malaclemys terrapin. Next base: position 201,522,915 of record NC_071506.1, on the reverse strand, counting down.
TGAAGAAGTAATACCCATCATGTGCTTGAGATAGGAAGAGTTTTAATAGCTTCTATTTTATATAGGTTCTTATACTGCACTCATCACGTTAGTATCGGAGTGCCTTCCAGTAGTGTATTAAGCATTGTGACTTAATATCTGTCACGTTTTTGTTTCCTCATCCTTTCCCTGGAGGAAGATGTATGCAGTGGAGCGCTTTGGGTTTTTATTTTTACATATATATATATATATATATATATATAAATAAACACACACATGCACATACACACACATGCTCTGCTATATGTTGATTAGAGAATACAAGGTCTAAGAATGGAAGGTGATGAGGTTTGTGATGATCCAGGATTGTGTCCTGGTGTGTAGTTGTTTTTGGCACATGCTATGTATTTATGTATTAGTCTCACCTGAAGCATTTCTTGGCTAGGGCATGGTAATAGCAGAGACAAAACGACAAATGCATGAAACAATGGAAATGAAGGAAGAGGAAATTGCTCAGCTGCGTGCTCATATCAAGCAGATGACTACCCAAGGCGAGGAGTTACGAGAACAGAAAGAAAAATCTGAAAAAGCTGGTAAGAAATTCTGGAGGTTATTGGCTTTTATGTTTGAATGGGAAAAAGCTTCGGCATGGTCTATCTGCACTCTCTCATCAGTCATCTCATCTTGGTATTAAAACAATTCCCTGTCCTGCCAGTGTTCCTCTACCGCTTCCTACTAACATCACTGCTATGTAGGGGAAGAAAGTTCAATTTGGTCTCTGCCTCCCCAGATAACTAGAGATTGAGAACATTTTATATTGTTTTCTTTAATATCCAAATTCACTAATCCAGTGATGAAATGTTGCTGAACAACAACCATACCTATCCCTTTCTGCACGAGGAAAGATTGCTGTGATTTGGTGGGTTTGTATAGTTTTCAGCAGAGAAAATTGGAGGGGAAAAATATTAGTGCATTTTTGTCAGAAGTGTAGTTCATATTTTCTGTAACCTCAACCGTAGGAGAGAATGTACATATGGGAGTGGAGTGGGGAAGAGGATGAAACAAGTTAGGCTTTTACATTTTTAGGGGAAAACCTATGACTGTGCCTCAAAGTATTAGTATCAGAAACATCCACTAATTTATTTCTAGCTGAACATAAACACAAAGCATAATTTATTTGTTCCAGGCTTTAAACTATTTTGTTATATAAATACACATATCAGTTTTCTTTACAAGAAAATGGGTAACCTACTAAATGTGTGTGCGAATGTAGTACTAATTTAACAGGCCAAACTATATTCCTTGGAAAACAAAATGCGACCTTGTACAGCATAGCTTATAGAAGGTTTAGTTTTATTTGCATTCAATTTGCTTTTATAATCATTTTGAGAAACCTCACCTGAAAGTTGCATTTAATGCAGCTAATAAAAAATGAATAGTTTAATTTGCATAAAATGCACATTACAAATGTATTCTGTTGCTAAGATCTAATGAGAAGTTCAGATTCAGAAATTTTATTGCAGTTCACTTTATATCTAGGTAAAATTAAAACAGAACTTTACACTATAAAGATGGATTTACAACATGAGTAAATTATGTACGTTCTGAATGATGCAAAGAAACTGACTGAGCATCTAAAGCCAGAAAAGGTAAACAGAAAAGAAATATAATTCCATAGATGGTCTATTAGCAAACCTTTGGAAAACTTGTGAAAACACCAAACATCTGGCTTAGAAAATCCAGTTTTCCAGTTGTTAGGGTTTTTTTTATTTTTAGCTTTATAAAAACCAGATTTCAAAACTAAGCAAATATTAGCTTCAGGGTTTTTTTTATAAAATTAGCCTCTGGTAATGCAGAGACTGTAATGTTTAATTTGTAGTATTTGCTTTCAATAATGTTTCTTTAAAAATAAGTGCATACAGGTTAGTTGTTAGAATTTTAACTTCTCTTAGCAGGAAAAATGTGCTTTAATTAGTACACCTGTAGGAATGAAGTATTTTACCTTAGCTATCTGAAATAGAACACTGAAGCAATCGAAACCAGTTGCATGTCTTGTAGCATGGAGAATAGTCCATAAATAACTTCTTCTTTTGGCTTACTTAGCGCTTCAAAACAGAATAGAGATGATTCCCTTTGTACTTTGCAAAATTAACTATTGTGGTGATCCACACGATTTGACTTACGGGGTGTGTGATGCTGACCATCACGTTTTGGGAAGTCGAGATTTCCACCCCAAATCTCTTTTTAACCAAAACAACAACAACCACCAAAAAAACCACACCAACACCACACCCACAAACCACTTTGATGTATCAGTCCTGTTAGCATCTAAGTACAGTATATGCACCCATTATAGTGACCTTTCTATGGGTTTGAGGGCACAGTGTTCTACACTATTGAACATGCTATTAAAATAAGAATGGTTTTGGCTTCTGGACCATTTGCTGGGTCATATTGGATCCTAGTTTTCAGTGATAGAAAGTTAGTAATCAAATTAGACTACAGAAAATTTTTGTTAGTAGCTCTGAGAGGTGATTCTGTGCTTTTCCCCTTTATTCAGTTTTCCTTACTACTGCCTGGCTTTGTGCATTCTAGAAAATCATTCAGAATGAAGACTAAAATCAGTCATGTCGAGATATAGTTTCAGTTTAAGATGAAAGTGTCACACACTATTTAAAATATAGTTTGATTCAGCAGCATTAAATTACTGTAATTGTCAGTTGTAAAACTGCTTTATTACTAATTGTAATAGAGCAATTGACATGGCTTTTAGGCCACAGCCCTCTGCTGTAATGACTGTAATATTATTGTTACATGCATTTATCACAGGCCTGTACATTTTGTTTAGTACACTAAACCCATATCTTACTCTTTTCACCATGTCACCAATTTTGGTGAATGTCCGTATTCCTAGACTTGCTTATCTTCACAAAGTATTGTTACTTTATCAAAAGGGAACGTGAAAGTGAATATTTATGGAAAGAAAATTTGTTTTATGTTAAGTAAGTTATGGCTAAGATATGTGCAAGCTTACTTTCATTACACTTGTATAGATACTGTATCATTTATAGTGACATTTTATCTGTTTAAATACAGCATGTTATAATATGTCAGGCTGTATTTTTAACTTCCTGGAATCATAAATCTGTTCACTTTCTTTCCTTTGTAGCTTTTCCTTTATACTTAAACCATCATTTTAATTAGGTGAGCTTGATGAAATGGGCCATTATTTCTTTTGTTACAAATAACTTAAACTGGTGAATATTCACTATTATGTATGGTTATGTAGCAACATGATATATAAGCTTATTTTGTAAATAAATATTACATAAAATCACAAGTATGTAAATCTCCCTATTTGATAATTACAGTTCAACTTTTTGTAGTCAGGGTGCATTATATTGAAATCTCACAAAGCATCTTATTTTTGTGCATCCACACATGCCAATAAGTGAATCATGGTGCCTTTCCCAAGCCTTGTATGAACAGGACTGGGGTAAGGGCTCTCTCTTTCTTACATCACACAATGGGTGCTTGAACCAGGCTCTACAAAGTAAATTCTGTGCTTCTCAGGCAATGTCTAACTTCAGTCCTTTTACCTAAATGAATTGTAACTAACTTTCTAAATCCTTGCAATATTTGACTATCAAGTTACAATTTATCAAAAGTAGCCAGGATGTTTGTAAACTTGCACTTGAAAACCTCAGGCTCTTACATATTATTAAATACTTGGCATAAATCCTCACTATTCAACATTTTGAACACTGTAGATATTCATTTAATGTTAAAGACGGTAATCTATTTTAGTACCAAGTAGAATAATGCAATTATTTCTGCCTTTATTAGGCAAATTATATTGTGTTTTATTTTGCCATCTCTTTGTAGGCCACACTGGTATTCATTTTGACAACTTAAATAATTCTCCTTTAATTTATCCTTCATGGTTTACAGAGAGCAAGAGCATGCTTAATAAGAATTCTAGTATATGCATTTCTTAATATTAGGTTAAATGCACAAAACAACCACTATAAGTATATCGAGCTTAACTGTCATATTGCTTATTTGAATTGCTTCTTCTCTACAGTTGCATTTTGTGAGTTGGTTGAAACAGATGAAATTTATATTTCCCCAGTTTGTTTCATATCCATGCTCAGTGCTGTATTCCCTTGTTTTCACCACTTGGTGGTATTCTAGTTGACGATTACCCCGTCAGTACTCTTGAGATATTGGTTGTCAGGAACCCTTCACAGTACAGACTGACATTAAATGAAATTTTAAAAAATTAGATATTTTTACCAGGTGTACTAACTGTTGTAGAGCAGTGTTTAAAAAATTGTCAAGAACTTGCCAGTGCAAGGCGTGGTGGTGGTAAAAATAATAAAAGTACCTTACTTTTCCTCTAACATTGATGGCAGCATTGTTGGGTTTAGTCATACTGGACAGAAAAGATTCCTATTTGACCAGGGTGAGCAGATGAATTGGATTTTGCAAGGCTAGATTATAGTATTGTTTGCTATATTCCTTGGATTTTTGTTTTGCCAAGATACGTTAGAGAAGATTAACTTGAACATTATTCCAAATGTTTGTATTTTAACATGTCTGTTTTAGCAGTCACTTTGCTAGTGGAGAGAAGGACAAAGATAACCTAGTTTCTAGGTTCAGCCTAGAGATGTTTTAATGAACAAACAAGGCTTATTATTACAGTTTATAGCCTCATAAAGTCCTGATAGATGCAAAATTAGTCAGTTTTGTTTAACTGGAAGCATGCTAGTTTAACCTCCTGCTGGTTTGAAATTATCACTTGAGTGTCATATTACACTAGAATTAACTACCTTGAACAAAAATATTAGGTTCTTGCTTAAATACCAAAAGTGCCTGAGATGCATATAATTTCACTTTTAGAGAACAGAATGTCTTCCTGTGAAGTGTTGCTTCTTTGTGCTATCATGTACTCTTGACCTTTTATCCACCAGCTTATCTAACTTTCCCCTCAGCATTGTGCTTGTGCTTACGGTGATGGAGCTGGCCTACTGCATGTTGCTAAACTGCTACATTTTAGTAGTCAGTCCTAGTGTGAACTTGAAACCTTTTATTTCATGGATTTGCAGGCTATGGCAAATGCACTTTTCCCCCCATTAATTAACAAATTGCTTACATGAAATTGCAGCGTATATTACTCAGCCCAAGCGTTGAAAGTGTGAGATGCTCCTATGAATAAAGAGTTAAATAAATTTGAAATTTTTAACAGTAGTTTTTATTTCTGAATCTACTTCTGGTAAAAGCTGTTATGTTTTTAAAAAAGTAATTTGTGACACTGGCAGTGTGGATACTCTGTGTAAAGTACTTACGGACAAACTATAGCCGGCTATACATAGGTTTGCAGGAGAAAGTGAGGGAGATCACTCTAGCCCCTGCAAGTGCACGAGTGAAGCCTGTATCCATACTAGGGTTCGCCAGGTGCCCAGTTTTTTTAACCAGAAAGTCCGGTTGAAAAGGGGACCTGGCAGTGTCTGGGTCAGATGTACTGATCGGATACCAAAAGTAGGTTTACCGTGGGGCAGGGGGAAGCACTGGGTCATTAGCCTGCACCAGCCCCTGCTCAGCCGGGCCGCCTCCTACCTGCAGGCAGGCTCCTTATCAGGCTGCAGCAGCTCCTGTCCGAGCCCTGGAGCAGAGGGAGCCCAGCGCGTGGGGTGGGGGGTGAGACGGGAAGCAGAGATGATCCAGGAAGCGAGGGAAGGGGGGGAAGGAGCACGCAGTGGGGCAAGGTGGGTGGGGTCTTGGGGGAAGAGGCAAAGAAGGGGCCATGGCCTCAAGGGAAGAGGTGGAGCTGGGGAAGGGCTTTAGGGGAAGAGACAGGGTAGGGGAAAGGGCCTCGGGGGGTACATTTACCAGCAGCTAGAAAGGTTGCAACCCTAATCCATGATTTATAGGCACTGGCAAATGTGGAATAGGGGATATGGATTACTGCTGAACCCAGAAGGTGCTTGCCTGGGTGGGCTGTGGGGTTGTGTACTAGCAGAGCTGTTTGTCGTAGAGCACTGCGTACCTTTTTTTAGCGGCGCTGACTGAGCAGAGTGTACGTTTCCACTCTGTTTTATATTGGTTTACTAAATATAAAAAATGCACAAAAAACATCTCCAGTGTTTTTAACGTTTATAATGTATTTAAACACTTCAGTTCTTTTGATCATTAAAGCAGGAGGGAGGTTTTAAAAAGAAAAAAAAATCTGAGTCAGTGTTTTGCTACTGTGAGGACCCACGAAAAAGCTTCCTCGAGAAATTAACTCCAAAAAGTCATAATTTGGGTGAACATAATTATTTTAAGAAAATAAGTCTCCTGAAAATGCAGGAGTAGGCTCAGATTATAGTTAAAAGCTTTATTTTTAAATGTAATTCAAACACCATAAGTGCAAAGTGTCTTTCACCTTTCTAACTCATGGGCAAGTAAAACACCTGGAGGGTTTTTAATACATAATAAAAATATGTAACGATAAGTGCATAAGAATTGTAACTACTTAATAATATGTAATCGTTTGTATTGTCGCAGAATAAGAGGCATTGTAATGATCAGTCTGAACCAGAGTAGATTAAGGGTGAACCGAAGAAACCTGGAGAGCTCCGGCCCTGTTGAAAGGAAATTACTATTAAGAGGAAGAGAAGCTAGAACTCTGAATTTTTTGAAAATCATTATCTCTTTGTTTCAGAAACGGAATCCAAGTATTTAGTCACGCTTGTAGTTGAGCTATAGGCTTTTTTTTTTTAGGTATTTTGGATTAGAAATTTCTGAGATTTTTCACCTTGGAGTTGAGTTTTACAAAAGTGCTGAAAAGAAAGTTCTACTAATCTGTACCAACAATTAGCTATATACGAACCCATTTTTAAAATGGGTTTTCCTTTTTATTTGCCTTTGCAGCAGAGAGAGCCCCATACTCATTACCACAGTCAGAAACAGGGATCCCCCAGTAAAGGCCAAATCCTAATCCCAGTGAGTTGGTTTAATTTACTTGATTTTAAAGGAATCCTCGGCATAACCAGTTGTGATTATTCAGTACTATTGTAGCATTTTAACACAAAAATATGACTTCTTGGTATGTTTAAATTATTATGTATGAAGGAAATAACTGTGACATCTCTGATACTTCTGTGCCTTAACAGTTGGCAAATGTTTATTTTTTAAATCGTGACCACTCTCTGTATTTGGACTATATAACAGATTCAGAATTTGTTCCTGAGAATCAATTAACATGTACAAATTTAAATAACTATTGTGCTGGATGTCCATTGTGGGCATATTTTTAGTATAATCTGAGTTTTTTTGGAGGTAAAACATCAGTTAAAAGTAATGTTTTACTCTAATATTTAATTTGAAAAGTTTAAAAATACTTCAATTTTACCACAGATATCTGTGGATAAACTGACAAAAACTCTGTGATAAATGAAATGTACCAGAATTGTTCTTCCTTATTCTAATAGGACAGAACTCTTTCTATGGTTAAATAAAAGTGGATATACATTCCAGTCATTCCTGGCTTTCTACTTATTCTACCAATAATTTTAGTGGAAGATTTCTTTAAAATAAACTGGTGATAAGTTACCTTTTCTTCATGGAGCATTCTTCAGTCTCTTTCAGTTTCAGTTAGTCAGGATATGAAGCTAGAGGAAGAGTTGTGGTTTTATATGTTTATAGTTGGTGCACTTCATTCTGATTCTGGGTGAGCAAAATATATAGTAACCTAAATGCAATACTGGTCTAGGAAGTAGCAACTACTGTTCTGTTCTCTTCCCCTTCCCGATTAATGAGCCCATGTGAGCATACAGTGGATTGTTAGGGCCAGATTCTTCTGTCTGGTGTGTAACTTGTAGTTAGTGGGAGCCCTGTATACATGTCAAGGAAAATAATTATTAAAGATATCAGATATCTTTGTTTTCTTTCTTGCAGCATTTGAAGAGCTTGAGAAGGCTCTGAGTACAGCCCAAAAGGTAGAGGAAGCACGGAAAAAGCTGCAAGCAGAGATGGATGAAAAAATCAAAGCAATAGAAAAAACAAGTGAGGAAGAACGTGTAATTCTTCAACAAGAGTTAACCAGGGTGAAGCAGGAGGTGGTTGAGATTATGAAGGTAAAAGTTAAGGCCAAGTATGTCTCATTTGTTTTTAAATTAACGCTTTAATTTAACAAAGGTTTGGCTGTAAAATGTGTTAACATATCCGAGCTTGTTTTCAAACTCCTCACTATTTAATAGAAAAAAATAAATGTAAGGAAAAATGTTTTCAGTAATAAAGTATTGCAGTAGTTTAAAACTTTCAAAATTCATCTGTCCTTTTCTCTGGCAGCCTGTGGAAGCTTAAAATAGTACGTTAAAGGAAATGCACAAAAACTGCTCAGAACTGACCTCATGGTTGCACACTGTTTAATCAGCAACGAAGAGTCCCTTGGCACCTTATAGACTAACAGATGTATTGGAGCATAAGCATGCGTCTGACAAAGTGGGTATTCACCCACGAAAGCTTATGCTCCAATACATCTGTTAGTCTGTAAGGTGCCACGAGACTCTTAGTCTGGATCTGTAAAAAGCAACAAACACAGCTACCCCTCTGATATTGTTTAATCAGTGTCTCTGGCCGTGCACCTGAAATAGTCACAATAGACACCTCTTTTCTACTGGCTTCTTAAAATATTCCAGTGCTATTTGTGACAAAGGAAAACTAAGTATGATTAACATATCAGTTCTACTTGTCTCTGTTATGGTTATGATTTTTAAATAAGTACTTTTTATTTAGCATTTTTAGTCTTAACAAGTCTGAAGATTTTAAAAGTCTGCCACAGTGTGTGCTTTTGTTGAATGTGCTCTCATTCCATCCACTGTATTCGGATATGAATCTGTGTTCCTCCATCTTATTCTTCTAATAATTTTCAATTTGAACAACAATTTCTTGTGTTTATTTGTTACGTTATTAACTTTGCTGTGGTAATAGATTGCCACACTATAGTTCTAATATAGTGTTTTAGGTGAATGGGGTTTGTCGCTGGGGGAGGATTTATAAACTTGTTTACATAAATAATTTACCTGCCTGTGTAGGCCTTCAGATTTGACTAAACAGGATCTCTTACGATGATTTCACCAGTTGAGCTTTGACCTATATGTTGGCTCATGAAACTGACTTACTGAGCATAGAAAGGGAGCTACAAACAGTAGCTTATATCGTAAAGCTGTGAGAAAATTTTCTCCAATTTAAAACAAAATTAAAGCCGTAAATGGATTTGGGAGCACTGTTGGGAGAGACCTCAGAGTTTTTGTTGTTCTGTGACTAGCACTATGCATGAGGTGAGAGAGCACGGAAAAGCATTTCGGAAACTTTAAAATAACTTCTTATTGGGATTATTCTTTTAACATGTAATTTTTACTTATGCATGTTGAGTAACATGCTGCCTATTAAAGAGAAGCAATTAGACAATTCCCTTTGTAACTCACACTAGCATTGTTCCGCCACTGTATGAGAAATAATGCAGGGGATGTTTGTTTATTGAAAAATCAGTAATTTCTCTGACTTGAATTTACAGAAGTCTTCAGAAGAGCATGTTGCTGAACTAGTGAAATTGCATAAAAGAGAACTGGCTACCAAAGAGCAGGAGCTAAATGAGAGATTACAGGCTCAAGAAAAGGAGTTCCAGGAGAAGATGAGGGCAGCTCTTGTAAGCATCCCTAAAATGTACAAGGTTACTTCTGGCAGAGCTGGGTGGGAACAGAAGTCTGTCTGTATGGCAAACCCATGTCCGATCCCCTAAACCTCACCATCTTTCAGTAATCCCTATTGTTACTTCTTCTCATAACACAAGAACCAGGGGTCACCAAGTGAAATTAATAGGCAGCAGGTTTAAAACAAACAAAAGAACACAAAACACAGTCAACCTGTGGAACTCCTTGCCAGAGGATGTTATGAAGGCCAAGACTATAATAGGGTTCAAAAAAGAGCTAGATAAATTCATGGAGGATAGATACATCAATGGCTATTACCCAGGATGGGCAGGAATGGTGTCCCTAGCCTCTGTTTGCCAGAAGCTGGGAATGGGCGACAGGGGGGTGGATCACTTGATGATTACCTGTTCGGTTCATTCCCTCTGGGGCACCTGGCATTGGCCACTGTCGGAAGACAGGATACTGGGCTAGAAGGACTTTTGGTTTGACCCAGTGTGGCCGTTCTTATGTTCTAAGCTTTTGAGCCACACAGAGCCCTTCTTCAGGTCAGAAGTTGGTCCAACAAAAGATATTACCTCACCTACCATGTCTCTCTAATATCCTGGGACCGACACAGATACAATTACACTGCATTAACACTCAGTTCACATTTTTAAGATTGTTTTCTCAATCATAAAGATTAGAAGCTTAATTTTTATTTTAAAGTATAGATTATGCAGAAGATAAGTATGTTAGCTTGTGGCTATTTACCTGGAAAAACTTTCTATTTACTCCTGGTGTGGGGATTTTGCAAAAGATCTTTAACAAAATGTTATGTTTATATTGCTATGAAAAACAAAGTTGATTGTTGGTACAAAATGTAGTTATATAATCATTTGAAATGTGATTTCCTTTTCTCTTGCTAATTGTTTTGTAGAACCATCTCATGATGTAAAAAGTTATTTATTGGAGGTTTCTTTTGTACAATATTGTTTTATTCATAATTTTTGACACAGGAAAAAAGTCAAAGTGAGTGTTTACAGACAGTACAAGAAAAAGAGCAACAGGAATCTCTGGCATTAGAAGAACTAGAACTGCAGAAAAAAGCAATACAGTCAGAGTGTGAGAAGAAACTTCAGGACATGCAGCAAGAAATACAGACATCTAGAACTGTGAGTAAAATTTTCAAAATGTTAACTAACCACTTTTCTGCATATTAACAGCTTCATGCTAGTAGACATGGTTGACTTGTGTGAACTGGCTATGATGAAAGACTGTCGCACTTAAAACATATATTTTTGTTACCATGTTGTGCTGCAGTTTATAATTTTGTGGAGCGTTAAATGGCAGAACATGGAAATATACTTTTTTCATGTTCAGGCCTGGGGCATGTACTTGTATTCCCCATGCAGAATTTTTGCATACGTTGCCTAGCACAAAGAGGTCAATCTTTTTGGTTTATGATATAAACCATGATATAAATGTTAACAATAAATAATGATCAAGTGAATAAGACTTTGCTTGAGTGAGAGTTTGAAGGATCTGACCCTTTAGGTCACAAGTAAAACAATTTTATCTACACCTCTAACGCTGTCCTCGGGAGCCAAAAAATCTTACCACGTTATAGGTGAAACCGCGTTATATTGAACTTGCTTTGATCCTCCGGAGTGCGCAACCTACTCCCTTCCCTCTTCCCCCTCCTCCCCTCCCCCCCCCCGAGCGCTTTACCATGTTATATCCGAATTCGTGTTATATCGGGGTAGAGGTGTACTTGTTACCTAATGGATATTTTATACATTACTAAACCACTACAGAATTTTTCTAGATTGGGGGTTTCTGCTCAAAGCAGGTCTAGTATTACAGTATCAACAGTGTAAAGGCCAGGAATAAGGTACGTTAGCAGATGTGTGCGAAGACTACTGCGCACCTGTCGACACTCAAACTACTGGAACCAGAGCCATCAGCCTCTGAAGCTCAGAGCAGTTCTGATGAATTACCTCATGTATTTATTAAATTATTTTAAAACCTTTCAAAGAAGTTATCACATCTAAATTTTTAATATAAGTGAAATAGAAGGTCTTCTTTTATTTTATTATTACCATATAACTTAGTGGAAACAAAATTAATAACAAATGACAATACAATAAATGGCTTACATAAAACAAATTGATTCTGTTTGTTTTAATGTATTGTTGATTATTATTATTATTATTTTAAGTGGGCTACAGTTGGAATTTGTAGAATTTGAATCTGGTAAATAATTAAGCTGGCATTACAATTCTTTATATTAAAAATTGTTTATTCATACCACTTTTAAAAATCTTCTTTCAACAGAGAATTCTGGAATTGGAAAGTTCCCTTGCAAAGTATTCACAAGATGACAAAAGACAATTGGAGGAACTAAGTACTTTGATAGAGTCTGAAAAAAACAAGTATAATAAAGAAATCACTGTAATGGTTGAAAAGCACAGGGAAGAGCTAGAAAACGTGAAGCAGCAGGAGGAAGCACTTTGGACAGAAAAACTTCAAATTTTAAAGCAACAGCATCAGTCCACAATAGAGAAATTGAGAGAGAAACATGAGCAAGAAATGGATATAATGTTGAAAGAAAAAGAGACAGTTTTCCGTGCACACATAGAAGAGATGAATGCAAAAACATTAGAAAAGCTTGATGTGAAACAAACAGAGCTAGAAGCATTATCTTTCGAGTTATCAGAAACACTAAAAATACATCATGACCTAGAACAAGAGCACTTTGTATTGAAAGATGGTGTAGATAAAATAAAGCAGGAGTCTGAGGCAAAACTGGAACAACAGAGAAACCAGTACCAAGAAAAAATTGACATGATGGTTAAAGAGCATGACATATCTGTCCAAGGAATTGAGAAGGCACGCACAGAAGAAACTAACCAACTCAAGGTACAGTTGGAAGAAAAAGAAAAACATCTGGAGGAATTAAAAGCACAAGAACATAAACTAAAGGAATCACTTGAAATATCTGAAGCTGAACTTAAGCAAGCGTCTGCTAAACTAGGAGACCTCTGCCAGTCACATCAAAATAATTCCAGTGAGCAGGCAAGGGTTTATGAAGGACAGTTAACAGAGCTGCAACAAAAGTTGACAAATATGGAAGCTGAAAAATCACATCTTAAAGAACAGATTGTAAGAGCTGAATCACAGCTGAATGAAGTTAGGACTGAATTAGACTCTTACGTATCCCAGGTACGTGACTTGAGGCAGCAGCTGGAAGAGCAGAGCAGTGAAAATATGCAGAAAATAACCTCTCTAAAGCAACAGTATGAATCTCAACTGAAAGATATCGGTATAGAGACTGATCAGGCAAAGAGAGATGTGGTTGAGAAGGAAAATCAACTTGAACAACTAAAAAAGCAGCAGAATCAACAAGTGGAAGAGCTCAAACAGAAATTATCAGTCAAAGAGGAGAGAATTAGTGCTTTACAAGTTGAATATGAAAATAATTTAAAACATCAAGGAACAAAGATGGAAAAAATCAAACAAAAAGCAAAAGAGATGCAAGAAATGTTCAAGAAGAAACTTTCAGAACAAGAAGCTAAATTGAAAAAAGAATTTGAAAACAAGCAGTTGGAGTTCAGTCAGAAAGAGAAACATTTCAATGCAAAAATGCTGGAAATGGCACATGCCAGCTCAGCTGGAATAAATGATGCTGTGTCAAAACTGGAAATGAATCAGAAGGAGCAGCTGGAAAGTCTTGCAGAAGCTCATAGGCGGGAACTAGAAGAAGTTGAACAAACATGGGGGAAAAAACTTGATCAGCAGGTTGAAGAGCTCAAGGAAAAGCATGAAATGGAACTACATAAAAAAGAGAAGGAAGTTGAAGACCTGAAGCAGAAGCTAGACACCTTCAGTGCTGAGAAAGAGGAGACTAACATAGAGATCACCCGGCTGAAGGAAGAACAAGTGAAGAGAGACGAATCTTGGAATGAATTGCAAGAACAACTAAAGCAGTTATTGGCACAGGTGAACACCTTGTCCCAAAGTGAAACTGATCTCAAAGCACAACTTGAAAAACTAGAAGATGACCTCAGTCAGTCTCTGAAGGACCAGGCTGTATTACAGGAACAGCTCAGGGAGCAGAAAATAATGGAAGAAAAACACAAGATAAAAGTTACGGAACTGACAGATATGTTGAAAACATCTGATGAAAAACTCCAAATTCTAGAATCCTCACATTGTAAAGAACGTGAGGATTATGAGAAAAAACTAGAGGATAAACATTTGGCGAGTCAGCAAAAACAAATTGAATTTGAGAGGTTGTCAAGCGAACTAGCAGCACAGCTGGATATTTACTGGAAGGAAGCTGACATTTTATTGAAAACTAAAACCAATGAAGTAATTGAAAAATGTACTGAAAAAATTAATTTAGTAATCTCCAGAATTGCACATTGTCAACATCAAACTACAAAAATTAAAAAAGCAATATTAATTAAAAACTGTAAAATTCCTGAACTAGAAACACAGCTTAGACAAATAACAGAACATCATACTACAGTAAGTAGCTCTTTGCAGGAGTCAACACAACAGTTACAAGATAAGGAAAATGTTCTTATACTCATGAAAGCTGACATTGAAAGACTTGTAACAGAAAAGGAGCTGTTACAAAAAGAAGGCGGGCATCAGCAACAGGCTGCAACAGAGAAGGAAACTTGTATCACACAGTTACGGAAAGAGTTATCTGAAAATATTAATGTTGTCACTTCAATGAGAGAGGAGCTTAAGGAAAAAGAATCTGAGATCTGTGCTCTCAACAAGCTTGTGAATGAACTAAATGTCAAACTTGAAAACAGCATAGGTTTAACAGAAAAAGAAGCAGCCCTATCTTTGTTAAGCAAGCAACACCAAGAGGATCAGCTGCAATTATTGAATCAGGTGCAGGAATTATCTTCCAGGGTTGAGTCACTGAGTCAAGAAAAAGCATCCGCTTTGGAGCAGGTAGACCATTGGATGAACAAACTGTCAGAATGGAAGAAAAAGGCACAGTTAAGGTTTACCCAGAATCACAATACTATTAAAGAATTACAAAGCAAGCTTGAATTAAATAATATCCAAGTTGGTGGAAAGGATGAAGAGATAAATCAACTTAAGGAGGAGTTGGATAAGCAAAGCAGGAATTTAGATAGTTTGAAAGATGTAATGGAACAAAAGCAGAGGAGAAGGGAAAAGCAAGAAGGAAAATTAACTGCAGAGTTAAAAATCCAAACAGCGAGAATTGCTGAGCTAGAGGAACACATTGCTCGGAAAACAGCGGAAAATGATTCTTTAATGGAAGAACTTAAAAGGCACAACCAGCGAAGAGAGACTGAGCAAAAAGAGCTTGTTCTGCAACTTCAGCAGGCTGAGGTTGTAGTTGTCGAAAAGGACAACAGGTTCAAGGAGGCTGAAGAAAAAGTGCTAAGTCTTGAAAAGCAAATGGATTCAATGAAAGCTGAACTCGATACAAAGCAGAGAGAATTTGAACAAATGAAAACTGCAGTGATGAAAAGCAAAGAAGAAGAGTTGAAGGTGCTGGAAGATAGGATGATTGCAGAAAACACTACTAAATTAGCAGACCTGAAAAAAAAGGCGGAACAAAAAATAGCTTCCGTTAAGAAGCAGTTTACCTCTCAAATGGAAGAAAAGGAACAACAGTTTAAGCTAGCTATGGAAAATCAGTTAAAAGATTTAGAACAAAAAATGCAGGAAAAAGAGGCCAAAATTATGGATTTAGAAGAAAAAAATAGATTAATAAGAGATTCAGCAGACTTGGAAAGAGAAATGATGCAAAAAGTAGAAAATGTAAAAGCTTCCATAGAGCAAGAAAAAGTCAGTGTGCTAGAGAACGTACGACAGATGTATGAGGAGAAAATAAGTGCAATACAAAAAGACTTAATAGATAAGGATGGATTATTGCAGAAGTATGAGAACGAGCAACAAGAAAGTAATGACTCTAAGCTAAAAATGAAAAGCCAACAGGAGGAACTCTTAAAAAAATTGGAACGTACTGAGAAAAATCTAAAAGAAGAACAAGCTGTGATTGAAAGGCTCCAGAAAGAAATAGAAGAAAAAAATAAGAAATATTCTTTGTTGCTGGATCAACACACAAAAGATGGTGATGACTTAGCAAGTATCAGAGAAGAATTAAAAGCCCAAGTACAAAAACATCATGATATGGAAAATGTGATTGGGGACTTCCAGAAACAGTTTCAAGAAAAGGATAAAGTGAGTCAGTCTTTGGAGCAGAAGATAAGAGAGTTGGAGGATGATCTAATAAAGAAGAAAGAAGCATGGAAGGTTGAGATGGCAGAGGTAACTTTGAAATATGAAGAAAAATTGCAAGGGCTCCAGCAACAGTTGGATGAAAGAAATAGCCAGCTGAAAGTTTTTGAAGAAAATGCAGAAGAAAAGACTAAATCTGATTTGGAGCTGCAGAAATTACTTGGTGATATGCAGACTCAGCAAAAGGACTTGCAAGCTAAACTGGAGGAGGCTGAAAGAGAGAAGCAAAAACTGCGCAAAGAAATAAGCAAGGTGCAGAAGGATTTGCGTACTTTGCGGAAGGAGCATCAGCAGGAACTAGAAATAATGAAGAAGGAATCTTTAGACGAAATGGAACAGAAAATCAGGTATCTTCTATATTCCTTAGTCCATTAAACTATTTTTTTTTAAAAAAGTGATCTTTAGTTACTTTAACCTGAAGATGAATACATATATTTTTAAGCTTATTTTATACCAGTAAAATAGAGATTAATATTTTACTAAGGATTTATTTTAAAAAAAATAAAGCACTTGAAAGTAATCCTTCACAAACAAGTGAAAAATAAGTTTTAGTTCGTAAACCAAAGAAAAGTACAGTATTTTGCAAAACAATATATATCACTCTTGGTTTGGGCTCAGTGATGTTTTTGCAGCTTTCCTATACAACTTACTCCTGGTGGAATTCTCCAACAAAAAAATAAAAATTCTGCACACAGTATTTTAAAATTCTGCATATTTTATTTTGTCAAAATAACACAATATAATTACACCAGTTTCAGTTATTTTTGGTCATTTATTTCAAAATACCTGTCAGCAAGTATGTCTGTAACAATATAGACAACAAAAAAGATTCAGGAAATGTTTTTTGACAAATAGATTCCCTACTAGGTATATTAATACAGAACTACGAGTAATAATTAATTTAAACTACAATACAGAACTGTATTTCTTGCACCCCTCAGAAGCAGTGCAAAGGCTTTGGAGAGTCAGGGATGGTGGAGGAGCTGAGGGAGAGGGAAGTAAATTGCTAGGAAGGAGCCTGGGTGTGAACTTCAAGGGTTGTTGGGTGTCGGGAAAAGTATGGAACAGGTTTTTTAGGGGTATGGGGAGGGATGTTAGGGAGCTTCCCCCATGCAGACCTTGGCTGACCCCTAGCCTCTCCCATTCAGTCAGGCACATCTGCCCCTGTCCCCATGTGCCCTCACCCAGCCACTCTCCTATCCCTATGTAGCTCTGAATCCCTTTCCTCATCACCAGGTGTCTCTGTGCTCCCAATCCAGCTGTGTAGCTCTGCAGCCTCGTCCCCATGTGTCTCTGCACCTCCCTTACCCCTGTGGCCCTGTGCCTCCACTCCCATTCAGCCCCTGCCCCAGTCTGTCCTCCCCCACTAGCCTTTATGAGCCCCCTGTCTGACCCTCCCAGCAGCCCCACACTGTCTCCCGCAAAGGCAGCTCTCTCTCTTCCCTCGCTGGTGGGGAGCTGCAGCTTTGCTCTGTCACCACATTGCCCTCTGGTGGGGAAAAAGGTGGAACTACACCAACATTTTGGCAGAAGTTTTTTTCTGCACACAAAAATAGAAATCTGCAGGGCTCATTAATTATGCATGCGTGCAATAGTGCAGAATTCCCCCAGGAGTAACAAGTACCTCTCAATACACAGCTTAAAATATACACACAGTTTTAATTTCCTCAAAATGGAGAATGGGGAAAGGATATTAAGAAAACGTGATACTTAAGAAGATTTAGGCAGAGTACAACTATGGGCCTAAATTTGCAAAAGTAATGTGATTTTTGGATGCTTCATCTGCCTTCTGAAAGGTTGCCCACCTTTAAGGTGCCTCAGGTTGTACCCAAAATCCAGTTGAGAATTCAGGCAGTGGACTTCAAAGAAAGAGGTACGAGCTGATTTAAAAAAAAAACCCAAAACTCTGTGTTTGTGTGTGTGCACTTGTGTGTCATAAAAACATGGTATACTGTTGAGAGCGCTAACAGTTTCTCAACCCAGGTTTTGTCTAATAACGCTGTCTACATGCAGAGCATTCCTGTCTTGATCTTCCCTGAGCAAAAGTCCCAGGGCACATTTTTATTGGTCTCTTCCATTTTGGCAAAACACCTGAGCCTTCCAGGTGCATCCTATAGGAAAGGAGCAAATAGCCTCCCTGGGCCCCAGGGAATTAATCCCAGTGCCAACCTTCCCCTCAATTCAAAACCATGCTTAAGTAAGAGTCTTGGAGAAACTCTAAACTACTTTTGGTCTTTCCTTTATACGCCTCAGATCAGTAATGAATTTCTTGACTTTTTTTGTTCTGTTGTACAGAATTGAACAGGAAGATATTGAACTAAAGCACAACTCCACCTTAAAGCAGTTGATGAGGGAGTTTAATACTCAGCTGGCTCAAAAGGAAAGGGAATTGGAAACAGCTGTACATGAAACAATCAGTAAGTGAAATGTTGTTGTCGTAATCTGGATTTGTTGTTTTGTTGTCTGTTACAAATAAAAATTGTCAACATTTCAGGTTAACTTTCATAGGGTCAGTTTCATATGGGTATCATAGAGGAGGAAGAGTCACAGATCTGAGTAGTAGCCATTGTTGTGTGAAGTTAGCCCTGCCTAGAGAGCTGAAAACCAGGTCAGGAAAAAAACCTGCTTCTGCAGTGGGGAATATTATTCTTGCCTAGGGAGCAATTGTAAAGCTTATAAGATGTACACTGGAAATTTTGTGCTTTTGCAGCTGTTCTTTCTTATACCCAGAGATTGGGTTCCCTAGCTGTTGCTGTGGACTTCTGCACCTGCCAGTGTATAAGACACCTGACTTGTGCATAGTTAACTACCTTTTGGGGAATTTCTACAGGTAAATTGTAGGTATGTGAGATGATTTGTATCCTGTTAAATGAGATGAAAGTCAAAGTACAGTAATTGTATTTGATTGTTGAGTTTGCATTTTAAAACTTGTGTTTTCAGCACAACAAACTTATAACAAGCATTAGACCAGGGTGTCTGAGTGTAGCCTTTGATGGCAATTGATTAAGAAAATGTATATTTGATTATGAATTGGAAATTCACCCTGCAGCTTTTAGCACTGAGAGTCAGTCTAACTTGTGCCAGCTGAAACTGGTCCCAAAAGGATCACATGCCAGCTGGGAATAGCTGGAGCACAACATGCTTCTTCATCTACACCTTGCCTGCCCCTGTGCCTAAAACTGTGAGGGGAGGGGGAAGCATAGGAACTGGCTATTCTGGCTCTGTGCTTGCTAGAGATGCCCTTGTACCTGGGGAATTGAGACAGGGAATTGCAGGTGTTTTCTGCTCCCTCATGCTGGCAGAATAAGGCATCTAGATTCAGGCCAGGACATGGAACTAAAACTGCTACAGTGGCACTCATGGATGATATCCTGTCAATGGATAGAGGGCAGACCTCTGTTCTTATCCTCTTGTACCTCTCTCTAGCATTCAGCACTGTTGACCATGAGATACTGCAGTCCTATCCAAGAGACGTGGCAAGGGTCCAGGGTAATATGCTAAAATGGTTGGGTGTATCCCTAGAGGGACACACCCAACAAGTAATGATGGGAAACTCCACCTCCATCACTAGATCATTCACTTATGGAGTCTCAGAAGGATCAGTTGTCTCTCTAGTCCTTTTCAACATCTACATGCACCCACAAGTTGAACTGGTCATACAAAGTGGACTCAAATGCCAGCACTCAGTAGGTGAGTCATGCAGCTCTATCTATCCTTCACCACATTTGGCCATACCACTACCACCAAGATGATCCAGTGTTGGGCAAGATAGCTCATGAATGTAGAACAACTGGCTGAAGCTGAATCCAAGCAAGACATCAGTGAGGCTGGTATTTTGAAGAGTATTTTGAAGAGTTTGCAGCTACGGTGCAGTCTCCTTTGGTTGAAGGTACACACTCACAATTGGTCAACTGAGTCTTTAGTTTAGGAGTGCTTCTGGATTCTTTGCTGATGGTAAGGTCTTGTATAGCAGCATTTGTGGGTAACACTTTTGACCATCTCTGGTTGGCTAGGAAAATCTGTTCCATCCTGGTGGATAAAGACCTGGCCTCAGTTATTCTTGCCTTCATCACCTCTTGGCTGGACTAGAACAATTGGATATACCTGGGCACAAAGACTGCAGTGCTTAGGAAACTCCCAACTAGTACAGAATACTGCAGCGCTTCTCAGCAATACAGCTACTGCGAGCACAACAAACCTGTCCTCTGCTCGCTATGCTGACTTCCCATAGAATATCAAGTCAAGTTCAAGGTCTCAGTCCTTATCTTCAAGGCTCTCCATGGCTGGGTCCTGGGAGACCACCTAAAGCCCTGGGATGAAGAGCATGTCAACAACTTCATTCCCTGGAACAGAGGAACTCTTTAACAAAGGTAAAATTCATCTGTGTGAGACAACTTTCTCGGGGCCAGTCCTGAACTGTGGAATGGACTTCCTGAGGACCATCACAAACCTCACTGCCTTTTTATTGAAATGCAAAGCACACTTCTTTGACTTTGCCTTCTTTAACATAAATACATGTATATATTTAAAAAAAAAAAATCCTCTATCAAAACAAACACTCCAGGGATGAGAGAACAAACATGCAGCAGATATTAGTCACGTTGCTTAATGCACAACTGGAAGGCAGTCAGTTACTATGTCCGTGTGCATGGGATAAAAACCTATATAGTATGGTAGCATTGAATCTGCTGCTAAGTATTGTGACCTTTCATCTTCTTGAAATCTGTTCGGCCCTCAGACTGAAAAAGAGAGACACCACTACTTTTAGATCATGTATAGCATGAATTGTTTGATTCATGCTTGATTTTTGCCTCTTGAAAGATTTTTTTTCTCATACACCTTTATAGAAGTGTCTTCAAATCTTACTTTTTAATCCTGTTCATAATGTGATGTTGTTTTTTATTTGGTAAAATATAGCTACCTAATCAGTTGTGATATTTCTTGACTTTTTTAAAAAAACAGGTAAAGCCCAGGATGTGGAAACTGAACTGATAGAAACCCATCATGCAGAGACAACACAGTTGCATAGAAAAATTGCTGAAAAAGATGACGATCTAAAAAGAACTGTAAAAAAGTATGAAGAAATCCTTGAGGTATCTTTCTTGAGAGTGATCTGGTTCAGTACATTTCAATTCTGTTTTTTAAACTTCCCAGTGGGTCCTTTTAGGCAAAAATTTTAATCTTTATAGGAGATTTTAAAAAACACATTATTATATAAATGCTTTTTATGGGTTTAATATTTCAGATTAAATTTTTTTATTTAGATCTAAATATTCCCCTGCATTGTTTGCACTTAAAATCTTTCTGCATTTTGCTAGTCCGTGAGAATCCTAAGATAAACCTGGCTAGACACAAAAATAAGGCTAGTTTACTTTTAGTGCTCAACTGAGATCTTGATCCGGCAACAAAGTCCATAAACTCCGGAGCCCGAGTAAGTTAATCAGGGCTCTGCTTAGTGTTGGGGTGGCTTCTGACAGCTTATCCACTCAGTAGCCTCCAAGACCTTATCCACTCAGCTCAACTCCGAACTTGTCACTGAGGTTTCTTTATTGGCATACAATCAAGCTACTCTTGAATTGAACAGGCTCAAGCATAGTGGGTGGGTACCAGACATAATACACATCCAAGGTTACACAGAAATCTCTTTCATTATATACACATTACACTCACATTCACTATACATTGCATTACATGTTTTGGGACTGGTTTGGTTATTTTACAGGAACCAATCACTATACAACATTCTCTGTCCACTTGCTGTCCATGTTCTTGGACTTAGTAAATGGTTCCCTGGGTGTCTCTCCCTCTCCTCCCCCCCATCTTAGCTAGCTCAGACATTGTCTGTTAGCTTAGTGACCTATTTACTTATCTTGGCACAAACATTCTGTTTCCAGCCTTCTGATCTAGTCCCCTCCCTAATTCTGTCTACCAAAAAATGAGGCCTACGTACATTTACTTACTCATGTCAAGCCAGGCCTACGCTTTAGGTTTAAAGGTCTGCGCACACATCTGAGTGTAAGAGCAGTTTCCAAAGTGAAATTCAGAAAGTAAACAAATAGTATGAAGTAGCGTGAGGTTTTAAACGGATTCAAGTTTAATAATCAAATGTGGTGTTGGTTGCATAGTAGCAATTTAAAAACATAAATGGTTTTGTCCTGTTAGTGTTCCTTCAGTGACCAATGTGAAGGACTGCATATCAGGCAAAGTTAAGAGGACTATGTTCTATTTTAAAAATAGAAAGGAATCTAAGGGCAGAGGACCATATTCTGATTTTATACCTCAAGCATCCTGAAGAGTTCAGTGGACGGGCCAAGTGTGTAAGGCAGGGTAGAATTTGGCCCAGAATCACTTTCCCTGATTTCCTTTTCTAATTTATAACAATAAAGTTAATCCCTTTGTGTCATCATTCTAATTTTTGTGTTTTGGGAGTATTTCCACCTTTTTTTCATCCACTCTCTTATATGGTTTAGACACAACAAATCCTGCATTTTGGCAGGGGGTTAGACTAGGTGACCCTTGCGGTCCCTTCTAACTCTGTTTTTATATAACTTTTTGTGAATACTTTCAAAGTCTGCGTAGAACTTCCTCAATGTTTTTAAAATTCCTTTTGTTAAAATTTCTCTCAGGTTTCTGACATGCATTGTTCCTATCATGTTTTGGTATTTACACTATTTTGATTGCTGTGTAATTGAAATAAATGAAAAATATGAAGAGCTTTGTGTAGCTCGAAAGCTTGTCTCTTTCACCAACAGAAGTTGGTACAGTAAAAGATATTAACTCACCCATTTTGTCTCTTTAATATCCTGGGACCAACACAGCTACAACACAGCAAACATGAATTTTACATATTCATCTCTTCTTTTTCATGAATTTTATAGAAATGATGGGTACCACTAGTGTATATAACAGAGCAGATGTTAGAGAAAACTACAAAAAACTGTTTGTCTCTATGTGTTCCAGATCTTAACACCCTCACTTCCAGGCAGCATGGTTTTGCTGTATTTAGCGCTTGAAAGTTAGCTTCCATTACTTTGTTAGAACCAATGAATAAAGTGTTTGCTATCTTGCTTCTTAGATCACTTTTTAAAAAGTAATCATATATCAACAAAATATTAGATGGGGAATGTGTCAACTCTATTCTTCTTGGAATAGGAAATATGGCTATCTAATTAACTTTATAATAGGGAGAAAATGGCTATCCATTATTGCCCATCCATGTACCCCTTTATTAAATCATGATTTGAGCAATACATTTCATATCAACTTTCTTGCAGTATAAAAATGTGCAGTGTTCTTTAACAGCTATACATGTTATGGTATAAAGACTAAATAAGTTACATTGTTTACTGCTTATGAACTATATACTGTAGAACTATTATGTATGCTTCTGCCTAGATAAATCTGTGATTACCTTTTTAAAACTAGTTAGAGAAATTTAGTAATCTCAGTAAAGATTGTAATTTGACATCTGGACAACAAAGAAATAGATCAGTCTACTAAACTTTATATGATTTTATTTACTTTTTATTCTGGCATTTTTCATCAGGTGTCTCCTTATCTTAATGAGAAATACTGTGTGATAAAGGTTTATGAAAGTCCCCCAAATGCGAGGATTTACAAGTCAATGGTAGTCTATAATTTGTGTTCTGTGATCTTCAAAGCACAAACTAAAATATCTCATTAGTGGAAAAATTGAATGTTGCACTAGAGCTAGGTTAATCTAAATTTGTGTGAGAGTTAAAAATGAAGGATCTTGTTTAACGTGTGTAATCTTTCATTTGTCATAATGCCTCCCATGTGCATGCAGTGCAGGCTTTGTGGTTAAGATTTGAGAAATTACAATTTTATTGATGTCTTCATCTATCATCATTATGAAATCGGAATAGAATTTGGTTTTTATATTGCCAAAGTACAGCCAGTGCTTTACAGAACAGTGAGACTACAGTGTAGGCTGTGTGGCATGCATAGGGTTACCATATTTAAAAAATAAAAAAAGAGGACACTCCATGGGACCCTGGCCCCGCCCCTTTCCCACCCCGGCTCCGCCCCTTCCCCGCCCCTTCTCCACCCCTTCCCTGCCCCTTTCCCAAAGTCCCCACCCTAACTCCCCCTCCTCCCTCCCAGCCACGCGAAAAGGGCTGCCCCAGCGCTACCGGCTTCACGGTTTGCCGGGCAGCCCCCAGACCCTGCGCCCCCGGCCGGCGCTTCCCCAGCGCAGCTGGAGCCCGGGAGGAGAAGCGCCCAGCTGGGGGCGCAGGTTCTGGAGGCTGCCTGGCAAACCGTGAAGCCGGTAGCACTCGGGCTTCGGGCAGCCCCCATGCCTCCGGACCCTGCGCCCCCAGCCGGGCACTTCCCCTCCCGGGCTCCGGTGGCTGTGCTCCTCCTCTGACTCTTCGGCTCTGTTTAAGAGCCGAGCTGCCCGAGCGCTACTGGCTTCCGGCAGCCCCCATACCTCTGGACCCTGCGCCCCCGGAGCCCGGGAGGGGAAGTGCCCGGCCGGCGGCTCAGGGTCCGGAGGCATGGGGGCTGCCTGAAGCCGGTAGCGCTCGGGTAGCTTGGCTCTTAAACAGAGCTGAAGAGTCAGGGGAGGAGCACAGCAGCCGCGGGAGGGAAAGTGCCCGGCCGGCGGTATTTTTCCCAGACATGTTCGGCTTTTTGGCAATTCCCCCCGGACGGGGGTTTGATTACCAAAAAGCCGGACATGTCCGGGAAAAACCAGACGTATGGTAACCCTAGGCATGCATTAGAACCAAAGTCCCCCTCTTGGTGGTACTGACTGGGCCCAAAGGTTTGGAACACCAAGACATTTGAAAGCCAGTGCAGCTGTAGGAGATGCCAGAGAGCAGAGCTGAATTGCAGTGCCAACTTCCTGCTGCTTTGTCTGCAGCAGATTTGGTCAGGATTTTCTTAGCCATTGGTCATCCGAGAACTGGCGTGGAGGCACAACACGAGATTTAAGCAGAGTTTTGTGAAGTAGATGTTCTTAAAACCATTTCTTAATGTGATATTCTACAGGGGTCTGAGGCCTAGATCCCTGCTCTAGCCCTCCATTTTCTTCCTCGTTGCTTATCCCTCCTCATCTTTGCACTCTTCCTCATTGTGTACCTTTGTCCTCCACTCTTCTTTGGGCTTGTCTACATGTGGAAACTGACCGGCTATTGTAGAATAATCATTATAGCTATTCTGGTTTAACTCCCCTGTGTGGATGCTCTCTATTGTGGAATAAAAGTGACTTTATTCTGTAATAATTGCTCCGTTAATTTTTCTGGAATAAAGTCATTTTTATTCTGGAATAGTGTCCACATGAGGGAGTTATACTGGCATAGGTGTAGCTGAATACATTATTCCACTTTAGCTGTGCTGGTCAGTTTCCCTCTGTAGGCAAATCCTCAGTCTGTCCCCAAAGAAGCTCTTGACTCCTGCTTTAGCATCTCTTCAATGCTACTTTATTAGGTACTTCTGGGGATGGATAAAATTTCATAGTTTTCAGGTATACTATTCTTCCCAATTTTTCAGAGTTTATTAACATGGGTTGTAATATGTTTTCTGTAAATTTGGTTTCAGGACCCTTAGGCCTTGGCTACACTTACCAGCTAGTTCGACGGCTGGAAATCGAAGTTCTGGGTTCGACTTATCGCGTCTAGTCTGGACGCGATAAGTCGAACCCGGAAGTGCTTGCCGTCGACTGCGGTACTCCAGCTCGGCGAGAGGAGTACCGCGGAGTCGACGGGGGAGCCTGCCTGCCGCGTGTGGACCAAGGTAAGTTCGAACTAAGGTACTTCGACTTCAGCTACGTTATTCACGTAGCTGAAGTTGCGTACCTTAGTTCGAATTAGGGGGGGTAGTGTAGACCAAGCCTTAGTATTGCTTCATGTACTGTTTATATGAATACTAACTGATATAGTCTTTGTTTCATACAGAATTTATGTATCTGGATCTATGGTGAATCCAGTGAATTTAGATTAATCAGTAAAAGCACAGCTCAGAGTTGTGGGGGAGGGGCAGCACTGACTTTGTTCTACTCTGCTGTGTTATTAGCAGTACTCAGGAAAAAATATTGTAAGGGTATGCATAAGCAGTAGCTATTCAGTGAGGTTGTGTTTTATAACTTTCAGTAGCAGAAGGCTAGTTTATATTTTTTAGGGGGAGTGGATGGGGGGTGGTTGTTTTTTGTTTTTTAAGTCTGGTGCACAGACCCAAAGAGATTATAGTTACGTGAGAGTAGATAAAATTGGAGATGTAAACTTAATCGTTGCCCTTTACTAAATAAAATAGGCTTAAATATTTGTAGTATCTCTTTTTTCCCCCTCCAGAAATTTCTAATCACTGCTGCTAGTTGCAATTTTAGAATTAAGATAGATCCAGTGTGCTCTATTTTTATCTTTTTGAAAGAGGAGATACTGTGAAAACATTTAGCCATGCTAAAAAGCCACCATCACTTCATCCCAACCTCCGTTTCTTTCAGCCATACAATTTCTCTGATCCTAATACACCTCTACCGCAATATAACGCTGTCCTCGGGAGCCCAAAAATCTTACCACGTTATAGGTGAAACCGTGTTATATCGAACTTGCTTTGATCCACCGGAGTGGACAGCCCCGCTCCCCCGGAGCACTGCTTTACTGTGTTATATCGGGATGCGTTATATGGGGTAGTGGTGTACCTTTTTTCCTCGCCTATGCTCTCAACTTTATGTTGCTAGGAGCAGCTCTGCACTTTCCAGTGCCATACTACTAATTCTTTTAAATATGGAGATACTCCTTTCATCAGAGAAGACCAGTTGCTTTGGAGTGTGAGGAAAAAATGGAGGGCAGAGCTCAGGCAAAATGTATTTACTGGTATGCAGAGACATAGCCACAAAGTGTACATCATAGTTTATGATAAAACAATATTGCAATCTTGTCTAGAGTCTTCTCTTGGTAAATTGTTATAATTGAATCTTTGCTCTCATTTTTCTCCCATATACAAACTGTTGCCAAATCCTGTCTGTTGTTTTTGTTTGTTTGTTTTCATTGGTAACATCTCTAAAATACATTCTTTCCTTTCCATCTCTGCAGCTAATGCTTAGTCCACTCCTTGGTTATCTCTTGTCTAGATTACTATAACCTGTCTCTCTGGTTTCCAGTTTGTCTCCATGCCCCACTGCACTCTGTCCACAATGTTGCTACCAAAAAAAAGAAAATGCTTTTGTTCTGTGTGACAAGGCGGGTGAGGTAATATCTTTTAATGGCCCAACTTCTGTTGGTGAGAGAGACAAGCTTCCAAGCCACATAGAGCTCTTGTTCAGGCCTGGGAAAGGTACTCTGAACGTCCACTCTAAGTGCATGGTGGAACAGATAGATTAACATAAGTACAGTAAAATCTGTTTTAACCGACATGTTGGGGAAATGTGTGCTGCCAGTACGTGAAAAATGCTGGTTAACTAAAAGGGAGGGAGTTTGGGTGCGGGAGGAGGTGTGGGGCTGGGGTTTGGGGCACGAGAGGGGTTGTGGGGCACAGGCTCTGGGAGGTAGTTTGGGTGCAGGAAGGTACTCAGAGCAGTGGGTTGGGGTGTGGGAGGGGGTGCCAGATCAGGAGGGGTGCTCACCTGGGGTGGCTCACCGCAAGCGGCAACCTGTCTCGGCTGCTCCGAGGTGGAGGCGCAGCTAAGCAGCGGCCAAGCAGCTCTGCGCACTGCTGTCCCCGCGGCTCCCATTGGCTGCTCTTAAAAATCTCCAATGATGGAGATTCCACAACCTCAGTAGGCAGTTTATCCCAGTGCTTAATCACCCAGGCAGTTAGGAAGTTTTTCCTAATGTCCAACCTAAACCTCCCTTGCTGCAATTTAAGCCCATTGCTTCTTGTCCTATCCTCAGAGGTTAAGAAGAACAGCTTTTCTGCCTTCCTGTAGTACTTGAAAACTGTTATCATGGCCCCTCTGAGTCTTCTCTTTTCCAGACTAAACAAACCCAATTTTTTCAATTTTCCCTCATAGGTCATGTTTTCTAAACCTTTAATCATTTTTGTTGCTCTTCTCTGGACTTTCTCCAGTTTTTCCCCATCTTTCCTGAAATGTAGCGCCCAGAACTGGACACAGTACTCCAGTTGAGTCCTAATCAGCGCAGAGTAGAGTGGAAAAATTATTTCTCATGTCTTACTTACAACACTCCTACTAATACATACCAGACTGATGTTTGCTTTTTTTGCAAGAGCGTTACACTGTTGACTTATATTTAGCTTGTGGTCCACTATGAACCCCAGATCCCTTTCCGCAGTACTCCTTCCTAGGCAGTCATTTCCCATTTTGTATGTGTGCAACTGATTGTTCTTTCCTAAATGGAGTACTTTGCATTTGTCCTTATTGAATTTCATCCTATTTACTTCAGTCCAGATTTACTTTCTCCAGTTTGTCCAGATCATTTTGAAATTTATTCCTATCCTCCAAAGTATTTGCAACCCTTCCCCACTTGGAATCGTCCACAGACTTTATAAGTGTACTCTCTATACCATTATCTAAATCATTGATGAAGATACTGAACAGAACTGGACACAGAACTGATCCCCGCGGGACTCCACTCATTACGCCCTTCCAGCATGACTGTGAACCACTGATAACTGCTCTCTAGGAACGGTTTTCCAACCGGTTTTGCACCCACCTTATAGTAGCTCTGTCTAGGTTGCATTTCCGTACTTTGTTTATGAGATGGTCATGTGAGACAGTATCAAAAGCTTTACTAAAGTCAAGATATAATTAGCACTCGGGGCGGGGGCAGTGTGCAGAGCCGCCTGCCGTGCCTCCATCTAGGAGCAGCCGGGACAGGTCCCCACTTGTGGGGAGCCGCCCAAGGTGAGCGGCCCCCGGATCCGGCACTCCACACCCTCTCCCACACCCCAACCCACTACCCCGAGCCCCCTCCTGCAGCCAAACTCCCTCCTAGAGCCTGCGCCTTGCACTCCCTTCCACACCCCACCCCTCTGCCAGCCCCACGCAAACTGGACTATAAACCGGAATTTCAATGAAGATCAAAAATGCTGGTTTATAGAACTTTCCGGTTGGTGAAGTGCCAGATAACACAGCTTTTACTGTAGTTAGCACATGTTCTGAGGGACCATTCAAGGTGGAGTGGCCCATTAACACTTCTGTTGTCATACAAAAAAAGAGGGGGAGTGGGTTAGTGGATTACATATCATAGAATCTCAGGTTTGGAAGGGACCTCAGGAGGTCATCTAGTCCAACCCCCTGCTCAAAGCAGGACCAATCCCCAGACAGATTTTTGCCCCAGATCCCTAAGTGGCCCTCTCAAGGATTGAACTCACAGCCCTGGGTTTAGCAGGCCAACGCTCAAACCACTGAGCCATCCCTCCCCCCAATACAGATTGTTCTGTGTGTCAGGCTTTGTCTACACGGGACTTTCGTTGGTAAAACTTTTGTCGTTCAGGGGTGTGAAAAAGCACACTCCCCCCACCCCCAAACAACAAAAATTTTACTGACAAAAAGCGCTGGTGTGAACAGCGCTTTGTCGGCAGGAGAGCTCTACTGCCAACAAAGCTACCATCGCTCGTTGGGGGTGGAAGGTTTTTTTGTTGGTGGGAGAGCTGTAGGCGACGCAGTTATACTGTCCTAATTTCTTCCCCCTCTCCCACATTAGACAGTCTATGTCGAGGGAGAGCTTCTCCCATTGATATAGCTATCACCTCTCAGGGAGGTGGATTAGCCAGCCAATGGGAGAAGCTCTCAGGCATTGTCAACTCGAGCATAGATAACTCGAGTTAACTCCTCTCAGTAAACCTAGTTCAGCCACACTATAAATTAATACTTGAAGCACACAGACTCATTGGATTGCAGAGTGATTGTATTAGCAGTTGATGTGTTGTACCAACCCTAGCTGTAGCTTGTCTCCCCTTACAGGTTAATCAGCTTGAATTAAAAGCACCACCACACTCAAGCTAAGGGGTTTTGTGTGGGGACAACTTAAGTTATAACGTGAGTTAACACTGCAGTGAAGACCAGCCCTTACAAGTATAAGTGCGTTTTCAAAAGTGACTTAAGCTGTTAGGACCCTAAATCTTATTGAAAGTCAATGGGACTTAGGTGCTTTTTAAAATTTCACCCCATGTGTCTCTTTTGTAAAGTGCCAAGCATATTGGTTAGAGCTGAGTGGGAATTTTCCATCAGAATGGCTTCCTGAAGGAAAATGCCCTTTTTGCAAAATCAAAATTTTTCTCTGGGAAAATTTCAATTAAAAAAAAAATCTATTTTTGGTTAGGAAAATCAAAAAGATAACACATCAGCTACCTTCCAAAGGCAGGCAGCAAATAACGTTAACAAGAGCCTTCCAGGCAGGCAGCTCGCAAGCCAAAAATTCCGTTTGAGTTCTTATGAAATAGAATCTTTTATTAAAAAAAATTTTCTATCCTGTGGAAGGTCTGGAAATGGGACAGCTTTTTTCTGATCCTTAAATTTTCAATGGGACAAAAATTCCATTTTCCAGTCAGATCTAATATTGATAGTATCCCGGGGGAGGGATAGCTCGGTGGTTTGAGCATTGGCCTACTAAACCCAGGGGTTGTGAGTTCAATCCTTGAGGGAGGCCATTAAGGTATTTGGGGCAAAAATCTGTTTGGGGATTGGTCCTGCTTTGAGCAGGGGGTTAGACTAGATGACCTCCTGAGGTCCCTTCCAGCCCTGGCGGGGGGGAAAAAAAACAAAAAAAACAGTTAAACTATATGCTTCTGATTCTGCCATATTGATAAAATGCTTTGTATTTACTGGCCATCTTTATTGGAGGCAGATTAAATAGTGAGAAGTAAATAAGTGATTTATTGACATTGGGACCATTAATTAAGTTGACAAGCTAAAATCATTAAGGAATTCGGAACAGAAGAGTCCCAATCTTTTTTTCTAAGTGAGTGATGTTCCTTTAATGAAATGGAAATATTTTTACTTAGTGTATAGTCTGATTCATGCTATCATAGTACACTATTCTATGACTGCGTCTTTACTGACATTTTAATGTTGGAATTGTATTGTAATATGTATGAGACAATTTCAGACTTCCGGGATACTCACTCTGGGGCAAAGCATGAGGTTTACTGTTGTGTACATCTTGCCAAAAAAAAAAGGTGGGGGGGTCAGGGCTAGTAGCTAAGGGTGTGCACTGCTACACAAAGGATCTTGAGACTTTTATTCTGCTTTTCAAGCCAGGAAAAGTATTTTGAAACTCATAATAGGGATGGTCCGTTTCACTGCTACACAGTGATGTTACTTGTCTTTTCAGTCTTTGGTAAGTATGATGAGAACAGTTGCTACTATAGATATACTTAATCCTGTCTCAGCACAATGGGTTGGACTAGATCAGCGTTTCTCAAACTTTGTTGCACCGCGACCCCCTTATGACAACAAAAATTACTACATGACCCCAGGATGGGGGGGCCGAAGCCAGAGCACCATCACTTCGGGGGGGCACCAAAGCACCGCCACCCGGGGCACAGGGACCAAAGCAAGGGAAAGATACAGAAGTTTGGTGTCAATTTTATACTGGAGCAAACAGATTTAATTGCATGGCTTGATGGGTAACATTTCAATAGCTCATAGACAAAGTCTGGAGCTTGATAAGTGGGGCACAAAAGGAAAACTCCTTTTCCATCAGCAAAAAGTCATTGGGCTGGAATAGATGAAACCGATATTGGAGGAGCAGAATGAGCAAGTGGAGAAGTGGGCTATATGACCAGAAAAGTAAGGGAAAGGAAAAATAGAGAGCACTGAAAACAAAGATGGCAATTTTTAATTAAATTCAGTGGATAGGGAATCATGCAGTCTGAAAAGAGGTCAGATGGTCTAACTTCCTGAATCAAAAATGGCTTGACCACAGCGTTAGGGCCTCAGTGAAGTTCCAAGAACAGAGATTTAGTACAACTGTAGAGAGAATTAAAATGTTTGAGACAAGACGTGATTAAGCCCCAGTCTTTGCCAATAAATTGGAGATAGAGTATAGAAAATTTTGTTTGCATGACATGTCACTTTCACAAAATCTCTATTTGCTTACATTGATCTACCTACTGTACACCTTCTAGAAATATTGAATATCATTTGAATGCCTTTTTTGTACACATTAAAGATGTATAATCCTTACTAAAAATTTTCAAAAAGCTAACTCGTATATACTCGTTCATAAGCCGAATATTTTTGGTTAAAAAGTGATGCATCAAAGAGCAGGGAAGGCTTATAAACGGGTCTACACCAAAATTTGATGATTTTAAACTCTATGGAATCATTGAATTGAATATCTAATACATTGTCATTTTGTTTACCTGGAGCATCTGCAGGCACAAAGCCCCTCAGGTCCCAGTGGCCGCGGTTTGCCATTCCCAGCCAATGGGAGCTGCGGGAAGTACCGCCACTTCCCGTGGCTCCCATTGGGAACGGCAAACCACGGCCACTGGGAGCTGAGTGGCTCCATGCCTGTGAACACTCCAGGTAAACAGAACGTCCCAACCCGCCAACGGCTTACCCTGACAGGCCGGGAGCCAAAGTTTTCCAACCGCTGAAATATAGGGTCGGCATGTGAAAGGGTCATACAGTTTTTGCTATTTTTACCTATCCATTTGGGCGGGGAGGTCAGCTTATAAACGAACGGGCTAATGAACGAGTATATACAGTAATTGTTTTTGTGTTTGACAATTGAAGTTTTGCCGGTATTATCTGGTAAGTCCCTAAATGTCATTCCTCATTTTCGTGGTAATATAAATTGAATAGTCCTAAACTTTCAGTGAGAACCTTTGCATTTCAAGTGGATTATTTTCCTCTCTGTATGAAGCTGAGCTATATTTTAAGTGCTTTTTGTCTAATCCACTGAGAAGGTTTTAAGTGTTTAGACATTAACTGTGTATTATGTAAATTAATGCACTTATTTTTCATTCTGAAGGCTCGTGAAGAAGAAATGACAGCAAAAGTAAATGAGCTGCAAACACAGCTGGAAAAATTGCAGAAGGAATACAAACAAAAGCTGGCAGATGAGGAGAATAGGCGCAGGGAAGAAGTGAGCTGACATTAATATTTATACTTGTAACGTTAGGCATTAGTTTCACAGTTTTCATGAGACTCTGTAGTAGCTGTTAATTGACGTGGGTTCTATTTATATATCAGGTCTTGGCTTTCTTGTGCAATTCTGAATTCTTTGACCAGTCTGTTTGCTACAAGTTGTGCAATATTTAATTTGATCTTGTTTTAATAGTTTGCTTATTGGTTGTTTTTTCCCTCTGCTCCTTTGTTTTTAAACATTGACTTTACACTGGAAGCACTTGTAACTTGTTCAAGAGGATGCAAAATAGCCCATTTTGATTATATGAACTTTGGAATTGGAATTCAAAAGGACATAAAAATGTTTCTCTACTTCAAATAGGGGCTAATATTAAGCAATTTTTTGTTCACGGAAAGATGGATGTACACTTTATAAAGGCAGATTAAAAGGATCAAAATGTAATTGAGTTATAGAATATAAGTATTAAAACTAGTATTACACTTAATAGGGAAAAATACAAATTATTGAGAGGGACAATTTTTCTTTTTTTCATCTGACAAAAAATGCTCATTTTACCTGTGAACCAATGGGAGGCATTAGAAGTATTTGATACCTCAGACAGAGCATCATAAATTACATCAGTGATGTTATTAAAATGACTTTGTGTGATTTTGACTGGAAGATAAAATACATTTTAATTTTTTCTTTCCCCTTAAATTAATTGACAAAAATAGTATAAAAAGCAAATGGCCTTGAATTAAACTATTGTAAACCAGCCCTATTGCACCTATTTAAAGTAATATACCAGATACCATGATTTTTTTTTTAATACACTCTTTAGAAAGCCCTAAAGTATTGAGACACAACAGAAAAATGTATCTCTAGGTCTCATGATTTTGTTCATTTAATCCAATGATTTAAACATCACACAAATATTCTGTAAATAAGCAGTCATTTAATCCTATATAGCAGAGGTTCTCAAAGCCGGTCTGCTGCTTATTCAGGGAAAGCCCCTGGTGGGCTGGGCCGGTTTGTTTACCTGCCGCATCCGCAGGTTTGGCCAATGGGGGCTGTGGGAAGCGGCGTGGGCCGAGGGATGTGGTGGTCGCCCTTCCCACAGCCTCCATTGGCTTGGAGTGGTGAACCAGGGCCAGTGGCAGCCGCGATCGGCTGAACCTGTGGACACAGCAGGTAAACAAACCGGCCCGGCCCGCCAGGGGCTTTCCCTGAACAAGTGGTGGACTGGCTTTGAGAACCACTGCTAAACAGTATATGTCATCATGTTAATTTACAGATCATGCAGATTATATCAAATCCACGTGCCAGCAACTGTGTTTTTTTACTTACATTTATACATTTAACTTTCCACAGAAGTGCAAAGATGGCATAGAGATGTAAAATCTATTTTGTTGCGAATTGTCTCTACATAAAGATATACCCACTTACAGTTTAAAAAAGAACAACATGGTAAACTACTAATTTTCTCTCTCTTTGGAATCTCCTCCACAGTTCCTCACTCCTTGGAGTTTCCACAGCAAGCCTTGGAGAAACTCAAAGGAGTTGTCCCATCTGTGGAGGAAATAAACCAATTAGGAGAACTCCAGTTGCTGGTAAATAGGCTTGTTGTTTAACCAATAAATAGTAATGTGTCCATAGGAACAATACTCTGGGTTTTTTTCAAAGTGCCTGTGTAAATACAATCATTGTATCTAAGTTTACTTGCAGAATAAGGATAGGATTTTTAAAGGAGCCTGAGGTAGTTAAGTGCCCTAATTCCACTGAATTTCAGTGGAGTCTGGGCACCTAACTCCCCTATGCTCTTTTGAAAATCCCAGCTGAATTCTTTTCTGACAATATGTATACAAACTTCATGTTCATCTCTCCAAGCTGATGACATACGAACTTTTTATTTACGTACATATTGGTACATATTTGTTCATTCATAAGTTATTTGCTGATGCATTGAGAAGGAACCTTCATTACATAGTTGTTATCCTGATGGAGAAATGCTACAATTGTTTGTACAGAAAACACTTGATGATGATCTATTCAGATGAAGACATTTTAAGGTCACTGATGTTTAATTTTTGTTTTCATGTGTCATATTAATATTTGTAATGCCTTCCTTTTGACCTTGTGTAAATGGAGCTCCATTTATTTTGCAGATGTATAGTTATTAGGACACCATTCTTTCACTCCCTGACCCAAAGAGTGGTGTGGCTGTGAGATGTATGTTGGGGGAGTGGTTTTTCCCCCTATTTGGTTTAAAAGTTGTTTTGCTATTGCCCTTTGTTCTTCTTCCCAGCCCCTTTCACTTTGGAGTTGCTTTCCTATGAAACTAGCTTTGCTGTTTACCTAATGTAATGGTGTACCTTTGCAACATTGAGGGGTTGGGTAAGCAAATTGTGCAGGGCCAGTGGGCCATATATATGTATATAAATTCACATAAATTGTGTACATATTTGCATAAATTTAAGTGGACTTTTTGTCAGCTTTATACTCCCCCATGATGCATTTACAAAAAATGGAACCTGTATGAGTAAAATATTTTATGACCCTTACTACCCTTCATTTTCTCTTGCTCTTTCTGTCCTTATCCATATTCTTTATTCCAATTTTCTTTTTTGCTGTTTTTTCTGCTAAGTTAATAAAACTTTTCAGTCTTCGGGTTCAAGTAAGTTAAAACTACTCTTTATTAGGAATTAATATTTGTTAGCTGTTGTTCTGTTGGCTTTCTTGTAACACTTCCTACACTAGGTAAATGTAGATCTAAGCCAAAGCTTGCACATAGTATAATTAGTTTTAAAGTAAGTATAATATTTTTGCCATAACATTTGTTTTTATTCTCTGACATGACAGATAAAATAATTATTCACCAAATGCCAACGTCTAAAATTTTCAACTGGGGTGTTTGAAACTTTTAGAAATGAACTCTAATAGAAAAGAGATGGTGCTTGTTCAGGCAGGCTCCTGCTCCTGTTGAGTTTGAGCTCCGCAGGGATCACACATTCCCTAAAAGCACATCTTTTATGGAATGCAGAAGGGGAACTTCTCACCTGCAATCTGAATGTTAAGGAATCTTGTCTTGCTGACCTGAAGGGCCCATGAAAGCAGTTGTTTCCCTTCTGCATTCCATCCTGGGGCACAGTTGAAAACCTTATGTACTTATTATGTATGTAAGGGTCATCTAGTGTCCTCTGTATATTCCTACTCTTGGGGGATGTACTGATAAGTGGAGCTGAGACATTGAAACCTTCTGGTAGAAGTGCCTTTTAGGGCTAGTCTACATTGGCAATGCTAAAGTGGCTTGCGTAGTCATGGTGCTCTAAAAAAACCGCCTCCACGAGAGGCGTAGCTACCTGCGCTGGGAATGTGGCTCCCAGCACTGGTGCACTGTTTACACTGGCGCTTTACAGTGCTAAAACTTGCTGCACTCTGTGGGGGGGTGCGTGTGTGTGTGTGTGTGTGTGTGTGTGTGTGTGTGTGTTTTTTCACCTGAGCGAGAAAGTTGCAGCGCTGTAAAGTGCCAGTGTAGACAAGCCCTTACAGCACTCATGCGCCCCTCCCACCCTCACCGTCAGTGTTTGCCCACATTCTGACATCATGGCTATAAAAGAGGATGCGGTGCCTATTGCTGCCCTAGTTGCTTTCACTTGCAGCAGTGAAAGGACATGAATCTCACCAGATCTTGCAGATCCATAGTAATATAAGTGCCTTTTTAGATTAGTTATTGTTAAAAAGTTTTATAGTTAGGATAGTTTTAGATTAGGGTTTAATCTTGGAATAGGAATACTTACTAGTTCTTTTTGGTGTATCCCAGTGCAAAGCAGCATGGGTTTAAGAGGTGTGTGTCATGCCAGGCTGTCTTTCAGGCCATCTGTTGTCCATGTTTGGTGTCTGAAATGACAAGGTGAGAGTCATTCCCAGGCACGCTGTGCTATCTGCAGCACATTTACTCCTTAGGCCAAAACGAATGACAAAATTGACTTCAAGTCCTTCTTTTACAAGAGGATCCAATAATTCCAAGGGATCTGAAAAGGAGAGGAGAGCTGAAAAAATACAATTTTAAGTGGAAAAGATTTGTTATATGGATGTCAGATAAGAATATTGACCCATGTTCAGCCTCCATGCAACTTATTTTAGAATATTTACTATGCTTGAAAGCACTGGGTTTGTCCGTCTCCTCCATTAAGATCCACTTAGCCACAATAGCAGAGTTTCACACTCCCATTAATGGAAAATCCATTTTCCGCACATGTTGAATTTGTATCTGCCAGTATGGGACAGTCTACTTCCATGAAATTTGAACTTTTGAATTTTAATGCAACTAATGTTTCCCCCGTTTGAATCTCTAGTGAGCTGCTCTTTGTTACATCTTCTATGAAGACAGCTCTTATGATAGCAATCACTTGTGCTAGAAGGGTTAGTGATCTACGTACCTTAATGGCAGACCCACATTATACTGCTTTTTATAAGGAAATAATGATATAGACTGCATCCCAGATTCCGTCCTAAAGTGATATTGGAGTTTCATGTAAATCAAAGTATTAATTTACCAGTATTCTTTCCTAAACCTCATACACCTGTAGGGTACATTCCTTAGGCACAGAAAGAGCACTCTTACATTATCTGGCTACAACTAAAAACTTCAGTTTCTCTCCTGAGTTATATCTCATATGTGAGTAACTCTGAAGGTCAAGCCATTTCAGCACAGTCTTTTTCTGGGTGGGTTAGACAGTGTTTGAAGAGTGTTAGAGAGAGACTTCATTCTCTCCTCTTGTTCGTCTGAGAGCCCGTTCTATTAGAGCGATTGCTGCATCTGTAGCATGCATTAAACATATTCCCTTACTGAAACATGGAAAGCTGCTATGTCGAGTTTGGTTCACAGTTTTTCGAACCATTATGCATTGGATTTGGCAGCCAGATCTGGCACTCCATTTGGCAGTGGTGCTCTCGTCATTCTTTAATAAGGACTGATTCTCCCTCCATCCATCTTATGTACTGCTTGCCAAACTTCCTAACAGTAGGAATATGCAGATGGGGGCCCTTGGAGAAGAAACCAAGGCTATTTATTTGTATGAGTATTTGCACTCCCTGCCTGCCTTCCCCACTCTGGCGGAGTCCTAATTTTGGTATTACTTGGAATTCCACTTTAACAGTGGAAAGAACTGAAGTAGCAGTGAGTGTACATCCCCTCAGAACGTGCTCGAACAGTGCGGGTAGGGTGACCAGATCACTGACAGGAAATATCGGGACCCGGGGGGGCAAAAAAAAAAAGCATTTTGCAAGTACTGGGGGAATTAGCAGGACCTGGCCACGCCGCGGACCCGCCCCCACTCAGGGCCCCGGGCACATGCAGCACGTCCCACCACCCTGCAGGGAAGGAGCCGCTGGAGCTAGAGGCGCGGGGCTCCGGACCCTGGCAGCGGCGGGGGAGAGCGGCTCAGGGCCGCACGAGTGGTCACGTAAAGTTTATCGGCTGCGGGGGGACCCCGGCTGGCTCCTCGCCTTGCGCCAGCATGTCTCGCCAGCCGCCGCAGGCCAGGTAAGGAGCCGAATCTCCCCTCCTCCGTCATCCCGGCTCCTCAGCTGAGCAGCATTCCTTCTCTCTCCCTCCCAGGCTGGCAGCTGGAATGCCGGCACAAGCCTGGAGTGTGGGGGGAGGGTAGCCAGCTTCCAGTTCCTGGAGTTGGTGAGTAGGGGCACCTGGCGGGCAGGCATGGGGGCTGCTCCCCCAGGAGGGCGACGGGGGGGCTCAGCTGAGGAGCCAGGATGAGGAGGGAAGAGTGGACGCTACCCCCCTACAGGGGTGAGAAGCTGGCCGGGGTCCACCCCGAGCCGATAAACTTTACGTGGCCACTTGTGCAGCCCCGAGCCGCTCTCCCCTGCGGGGGTCCGGAGACCCCCGTCGCCCTCCTGGGGGAGCAGCCCCCTTGCCAGCCTCCCTGCCCGCCCGGTGCCCCTACTCACCAGCTCCAGGAACTGGAAGCCGGCCACCACCCCCACCCTCCAGGCTTGCCGCCATTACAGCAACAAGCCTGGGAGGGAGGAGGAATGCCACGTGCTTGGGTAAGAGGCGGGGCCAGGGCGGGGATTTGGGGAGGGAGCCAATGGGGGAAGGAGGGGGTGGAGTCGGGGATGGGAGGGGGCGAGAGCCCCCAGGGAGGGCAAAATTGCTTGTTTGTCCAGTATCCTGACCGCACATCAGTCAGGACACGGGACAAACAAGCAAATATCGAGACAGTCCCGATAAAATCGGGACGTCTGGTCACCCTAAGTGCGGGTGGGTGGTCAGAGGAGCACCAGGGCACTCTGATGGACAGTGCTACCAAAAGGTTTCATCCTCTCAGCTGCACAGGCTGGCGCATCCCCTGAGAGTGTGAATATGCATCTTGAAGAACTCCAGTTACAAATAACCAACCTTTGTTTTCCTATATTGCCATGATTTACGCTTTCAAGATCTGTATTTTAAAAACTACAATAAATTTCACACACATGTTGACACCCAGTTAAGGTCACTGACATTTAGTATAACCCAATATGCAAAATGTATAACTAATACAGCATTATCAATTTTAAAAAAACCCTAAGCATTTAAAAAGATTGGAAGTAACCAGCTCAGGTAATTTGCACAAATGTATATATAAATGTATGTATAAATGTACGACTCTCAAAGGTAACAATATTTTGGATAAGGAAGCTATTGTCATATGAAAATTTACCTTACGCGTTTCCAGTAACGCCCTGAGTAACACTGAGCTAAAAGACATAGTTTAATTTACATAATTAGATATAAATATATCAATAGCATGTCTGTATAAAGTATATAGTATTCCCAGTAAGGTTAACAGCTATTAGAATTTCTTTGAACTGTATTCTATGAGCATTCAGTTACCATTATTACACAGTATCTGTTTTGTAGAGATTGGACATATTAGCTTCTTCGCCTTTACATTAAAATTAAGTTAATTGGCCATAGCTGAATAAATTGGTTATACTCCTTCCAATGTTATTCAAAGCGTAACTTACATTACTCATTCTAGCTACATGTAACAGTAATGAAGTACATTTACAGGATTTTATTTTTAAATTTGAGTATATATGTAATGTTGTGATTTTGATCCTTATTACTGTCATCAGTCACAAACACAAAGAACCCTGATTGGGTGACTGATTAATCCTTAATCGACTGCTACTATCTCTTAACGTCTGTGTATTCTTGTCCAGTGTAATTCTCCATGCTGGCATGAATTCTTTTAGAAAGATATTGTGGTAATTTTATATTTTATATCTAAAGATGCAAATGAAAAACATTTGAGTTTAATTGTGTCTTTTTTGTTCTAGGTAACAATAACAGAGCTTCAGGTAAGGTTTGAATTTCATTGGTTCATAGTGCTATCTAGATGTTTAATTGTGCTCCTCAGTGTCTTGTGATTAGAAGTGATGTTTTTAGGATTGCATATATTAACTGATGAAGGGGGGGGGAATGTTTAACAAGAAAAAAATGTACTTGCAATGCAAAAATGTGCAGTGTATGTACAATACTTGATTGATGAATCCCATATGTGACTTTTCTTTCAGATACAGCTAGCACAGAAGACAACTCTTGTCAATGATTCAAAGTTGAAAGAGCAGGAGTTCATAGAGCAGGTAGGGGTCTTGTTTGAATAAGAAGAAATAGTGTTCATAAAGTCATAGAGTTTAAGCCCAGAAGGGACCACCAGATCATTCAGACTGACCTCCTGTACATCACAGCTAGCACCAGCGCCACACATGCACTAAACCCAACAACCCACATTAAACCAAAGTATTATAGCCTGCAGCAGGCTAAACTATTATGTGCCCCAGGCAGACAGTAGTGGGGACTGCGGTGCACCACTGCTTGAGGCCCCTGCAGTGGCAGGGAATTGATTAAATAAGAACTCAGATAAGTCTGGCAAGTGACCCACACACAGTGCATCAGAGAAAGGTGAACCCCGTACCCCTCCAAAGTCACTGCCAATCTGACCTGAGGAAAATTCCTTTCCGACCCCACATATGGTGATCATTTGTACCCTGAGCAAGAACCAGTCAGATAAACATTTGAGAAGGAATGCTTGGAAGAACCTCGGAGTACTTGCCCACCCCATCTAGTGTCCCATCTCAAGCCATGGCAATTTATTCTTTTTTTCCCTCCCACAGTAGAGCTAAATGCTGTTTAACAGCTAGCCTTAAAATGTAATTTTCATAGTTTTGTACTCTTTAACCTCTGAATAGTCCTGTATGGAAACAGTTTTTAGTGTTTTCTTTCTATACAAACAAAGCATCCCACTTACATGGATGGTTGAGATGTTCATGTTGCATATCTGAAAGCCATTTCAGTTATGTTTAATTTTAATTGTTTATATTCATCACTCGTCCTTTTGTGACTGTTTAGATTCATATACTTAAAGATCAGTTGAAAAATTATGAGAAAAACGTGTATGTCACAGCTGTTGGATCACCATACAGAGGTAAGGAAAACTTATTTCCCCACATAGTAAATAAAACAGTCCTTCAAAGGAAATGGTCACACTTCACATAGTTTGAAAATGTTATATTAATCTTTTTGTCTAATGTGACATTCAGTAACTGCATAATGGCTGTGCAAGATCCTGCGAGATTTACTATAGAATCTTGCTCATATTTTGTCCTATTAGAGCTTAATAGAGCTGTCACATGATTCCATGAACATTTTGTGATAGTTATATTTATTGTGTCACCACTATAAGAGCTTTGTAACCTCTCTACCAGAGCTATTGAGAGCTTTATTTCTCTCTACAGTCAGGAATAAACAGAACAAAAAAGCACAGCAATCAGTGAAACACACGAAGTTGAAAGTATGTGATTGTAAATCTATGGTCTGATTATGGGGTGGCATTTTATTATATAGCCTTATACACATGCATGATGCAGTGCAATCAGTAAACCATAGCCGTGCCTCAGGAATCTCGTAGGTTACTTTGGACAGATAAAATACTGAGGTGAACAGGGAAATATCTGTTGTTTTGAATGAATATGGTGCATGTCTTTGTGTTTGTGTTGTTACTTACTTATGATGTTGTTAAAGTAACCAAGCAGGAAAGAGCATCCCAACTAATAAAAGTTGGAGCATCCCAACTAATACTCAGATATAATAGCCAGGTTTATAGTGGTGAAGAGGTGACTGTTTGGCCCCAGCCAGGTGACAGCTGTTTTGCCAAGGCGGGGAAGAGATATCAGAGGGAACACAAAAATGTTAGAGGTCCCTAGGTCTAGAAAAGAGTGAGGATTGGATAGCCACAGACTGCCAGGGAGTGTCAGTGAGGGCTGACACTTGGGCAAGAAAAACACATTGACCGAGAGTCATGGAGATGATAGCAAGCAGACTGGGTTTCCCAAGAGAGAGCTGGGATTAGGCTGGACCTACCTGAACTATGGATAGAGAGGTTAAGTTTAGGTAAGGCCATGTGTTAACCTGTTTTCCTAAATGCTGTGTTCCTTTTGGTAATTAAATGCTACTTTATTTTGAAGACGCTGGTTCTGAGTCACTTTAATTAGCTGCTGTCACAGGTTTCTGGAGAAAAAGGCTTATAGGTGCCAAACACAGTTGGGCCTGTTAGATTAACACAGTTGGTAAAGAGGGGAGCTGCAGCCCAGAGCTCTAGTAATAGAATAGTCATAAAGTGTAGGAAGCCAAGCCTGTCACCTGACGGATGCACTCAAGACTAATAGGGGTCTTAAAAAACTCAGTAACCATGACAAAGAAAAGGTCAGGAGAGTGGGAGCAGACAAATAGGGGGACAGTAACTAAAGGCTAAACAAAAGAAGAAAAGGAGAATTTTTAGAGGGACGACTCTTCCCAAGAAATGAGGGTGGTATGAAAAAGTTCAGTACTTAGCACTTTCTCGAGTGTGTGAGAAGTAATAGTCACATCCTGTTCAGGAATACTAGAGACATAAAAATGGGCAAAATTTAAGCCTTCTAAGGCCAAGTGCTGAAATATAGGTGGTAGGAGATCTGTGTCAAGCCTTGAGAGTAGAGGCAAGAAGTTTGAATTTCTTGCAGAAGGCACGCCAGTAAAAAAGACTTGCAGGGAGTGATATGATCAAAGTCAGGAGAAGAGGAGAACCACCATTAGATAATTTAATATGTTCTATCATTTTCCATAAAATGTTTTCTTTAAAAAACCTTGAAAATAATTCAAAGAATTGTCAAACTCAGCTGTGCTAGCTAAAACTATATTGGTGACATAATGAGAAAAATATACTAAATTTCGTTTCATGTGGATGAGCTAATGAAGCCATGCTACAGCATGGCTCATACATTCTATTATCAAAAAAAGCATCCTTCAGATTAGATTTTAAATAGTTACACTGATTTTGTGGTAATGCGGTGGCCCGTTCCTGTATTAAAATTTAAGAACAAACACAAAGGCTAGAAGTATAAAGTAATAGACTTCAGCATTCTTTTGTCTTAATATGAGTAATGTTTGTTGTGATAAACATCTTGTTCTTCGCATTGGCGGCTTCCTTTTGGATTTGTTTTAAAATTAAAAAAAAACTCCTTACAATTAAATTGGAAGTAATACTAAAAATACACACTTATTTTTTATACATCTGAAGTAATTAGCTTTTTGGAAAGTTGTAAAATATATTTTCACATTTTGGGTAAATGCACAACTCTTTGTGGGTTTCCTGAGAGCTGCTCATTAAACTTGGATATGTAACTAGACAAGAATGATTATTCTTCAAGAATGTAGTTTTTTTCCTTTGTCCTAGATACGGATGATTTCTAGTGGGTACACCTTATGGAAGTTGCTCCTTTCCTTATGGCTCTCTGAAGCTAATTTTTCTGAAATGTCCATTCTGTTGAGCATTTGGGAAAGTGCTGAAAAAAGTTAAGAAACAAGTTGAATAAGAGTGACATTTCCAAAGGAAGACCTTGCTTGTGTCTAGAATTAGGTCTGGTCTAAGCACACCTTTGTTATTACTATATCGGATTAGAAATTGATATAGTTAAAGCAATAAAACATCCAAACCTGGATGCAAGTATGCTGGTGTAAAAGTGCTTATATTGATATATCTTAGACTAATCTTCAGTCTACAATACATTATAGTTTTGTTTTCTAGTCTTTTATCTTTCTTGGTATAGATTTTTGTTATTAAAAGATTTAAGGGAAACGAGTATATCTAGATTTTAAAGATTTACTGATTAGTAGGTGAAGTTTGTAACACAATGTGAACCACAACACGGTGTAAAAAGATAACATACTTTGAACATACTTGATTTTAATGGTGATTATACCAGTATGGCATAACTGGTAATTGTGTTACTGTAATTGAATGGATTTTGCTGTTGTACATTTGGGATTGACTCCAAATGAAGTAATACTTTAAAAATGCTGAGTCAGATTAATTGTCAGATGATGGTGCTTGAAAAGGCACAATCCAGACAATCTGGCACATATCTTTCCTTTCATTATAAGTAACTTGCTCTGTATTTGATTAAAGCCAGGAAACTATTACATTGGAAAAGAAAAGTACTCTAAGTAGAAAACAAATTTTGAGTAGAGAAGGAATATGAAAATACTGCCAATGCATGTAACCACACTGAGATTGAGAACTTCTACCACTAATGCAGCAACTTAAACTTGATTTGGGAAACATCTGAAAGCAAAGTGATTTATAGGTGTAGACAGGAATATTTTATATCTGTAATGACAAGATGAAGATGCTGCCAACATATAAGGTCTGCAGTTGATTCTAAATACAGACCAATAGGATGTGGGTAAAGTGATCTCCCT
Source organism: Malaclemys terrapin pileata (assembly GCF_027887155.1). Classification (NCBI taxonomy): domain Eukaryota; kingdom Metazoa; phylum Chordata; order Testudines; family Emydidae; genus Malaclemys; species Malaclemys terrapin. Next base: position 201,478,162 of record NC_071506.1, on the reverse strand, counting down.
GAGGCTCCAGTAAAAACCAAAGCCTATAGGTCTGGTGACACTTAAACAGTAGTTGAGCAGTTAGTCACTATACTATTTCTAATCAGGGGAGAAGCTTTCATCTCTTGGATAGAGAATTTTGACAGATCTACAGTGACGGGAAACCACTGAACAGCTGTTTTAAATAAAGACTTCTTTTAAATTTTGATCAGTATTTTGAGTTGCTAAAAATGGTTTCCTTATTCCTTATGGATGGTGAGCATATGGAAAATGAAAGTATTACAGTAATCTTATGAGGAATTCATAGTTGACCATGTGTACACAATTAATAAATTTGGACTAATGAAGTTATCACCTATCTGCCACTCTCCAATGGCTTTTGCCACACCCTTCTTCTGCATCATAACATATGCCATCATCCCCCTCTTTCCCCCACTCCATTTTCCCCTTCCTGGCTACCGTTGCCCCTCTACAGTTCCAACCAGCTCTACCTGCTTCTCTTCCCTTCTCCACCCAATCTTCCCCTCCTCCTTCCATCAGCACAAATGTAGCTCCTACATCTAATTAAAAAAAAAATAAATAAATTAATGGAGATATCTTATCTCCTGGAACTGGAAGGGACCTTGAAAGATCATCGAGTCCAGCCCCCTGCCTTCACTAGCAGGACCAAGTACTGATTATGCCCCAGATCCCCAAGTGGCCCCCTCAAGGATTGAACTCACAAGCCTGGGTTTAGCAGGCTATCCCTCCCCCCCTCACCTCGGATGACATGTGCCTCAGCCCTCCCCTATCCCCACCTCTCCACCTCCCATCACATCTGCCCTCTCTCACCACCATTCCTAATCTCATGCCCATCTCCTTCCCTGCCCCCCAGCACCTTCCCCGCCCCCCAGCACCTTCCCCTTCTTTTGCTGTCTCTGGAACACTTACTCCATATCTAAAAAGCTCTGTGATCCTCTTCATATCTTGCTGCCTCCCACTCCTGGCTCTCACAGATCCCTTCATCTGACACTGCTTCTGCAGCTGGCCTATCTTACAGCGGTACCGCCCTGGATCAGACCATGATTGGGGTTATTGGGCTTTCTTCCATTCTAGCTGCTTCGACCCTCTGCCCGCTTTTCTCTTCCCACTCTTTCAAACATCACTGCATCAGACTCTTCTCTCCTTTCCCACTCCATGTTGCTTTCATCTACCCGACTCCTCCCCATCAGCCTTCCTCTGATTTTGACTTCAAGTTCTCTCTTCCTGTACTCACAGTCTCCAGCGCTCATCCTCTGTGACTTCATCTTTCATGTGGAGGACCCTTCTGACTCTTTAGCTGCACATTTGCTCACGCTCACCTCTTCAGCCTACCTGCAGTCTGGTTCAACTTTTATCATTTACCTAAAGGGCTGTTCAAGAGACTTGGTCTTTACCAAGCACTGCTCTCTCTTTGATATCTGTTGCTGAGTTCTTTCTTACCAAACATCATCTGGTGTCTTTCAGCATCGCTCATCAGCCCCCTTCCTCACACCTTGTCACTTGGCCTTTCTGTGATTTTCAGTTCATCAACACTGATGACTCCTTGTCTGCTCTTAGCCCTCTCCTCCCTTTCTTCCGTTGATATGGTTGTTAATGCTCTCTGTTCTTCATTCTCCTCCACCTTTGAGTCTTTTGCCCCACTCTTTAATCACAAAGTTCACCCTTCCCTGGCTCCCCCTATTCCCCCGACCCCCAACAGCAGTTTCCTTTGCTCCTGTGGTCACGCTGAAGAGCTTCTTTGATGGAAATTCTGTGACCAGGCCGATTTCCTCTGCTACAGATTCATTCTTTCCTCTTTCAATTCTGCCATCTTCCTAGCTAAACAATTCTACTTCTCACAACTTACTTGAATCCCATGTCCTCAGTTCCAGCTGCCTTTTTGACACATTTGACTTGCTCCTCAACCCTTATTTTATCCTGCCTCTACTTCTTTCTCTGCACAAGATCTTGACTGTATCCCACGAAAGCTTATGTTCAAATAAATTTGTTAGTCTCTAAGAAAAAAGAAGAACAGGAGTACTTGTGGCACCTTAGAGACTAACAAATTTATTAGAGCATAAGCTTTCGTGGACTACAGCCCACTTCTTCGGATGCATATAGAATGGAACATATATTGAGGAGATATACCACAAGTACTCCTATTCTATTTGCAGATACAAACTAACCACTGCTACTCTGAAACTCATAACCTGGGCATCCTCTTCACCTTGGGTCTCTAAGTCTTCACATCTATTCTATGTCTAAATCTTGCAGATTCTTTTTTGTATAACATCTCTAAGATATGGCATTTCCAATCCATCCACACAGCTAAAACTGTTATCCAGGCTTTCATTGTTTCATATCTCAATTACTACAACATGCTCTTCTCTGGTCTTCCCAAATGCATTCTTTCCTCCACTCATATCCATTCAGAATGTTGCTGCAAAGATTATTCTCCTAGCCTGTATCTTTGCATCTGTCTATTGGCTCCTCTTTCTCTATTGCATCAAACATAAGGTGCTTGTCTTCATTTTCAAGGCCCTTCACTATATCCACTGTCATTCACTGTTGAGATGTTGGCTCCCATCTCCATCAGTCAATAATATCAGCTTCCATTACCAATTATTAAATTTTCAAATGAGCACCTTCATGCTGTCTTGCGTGCTTCTCGTGCTGGGGAGGTGCTCTCCATAAACATCCACAAAGCAACCTTGTTATCCTCCTTCAGATCCCTCCTTATAACTCTCCTTTGCCATGATGCCTACAAAAAACTTGACAATGGTTAGGCTGCTGGCTTCCAGACACCACAGTCTTTTATCTGTATCCATCTGTTGTCTCTTATCTTATACTTACGTTGTAAGCTCTTTGGAGCAGGGATGATCTTTTTAATTTGTTTGTACAGCACCTAGCACAGTGAGATCCATGATTGGCGCTTGTAGGGAAGGAGATGTAATTGGAAAGAATATTAAAAACTGGAGATATATTCTGTCTGCCTGGGGGGGAAGGGATAGCTCAGTGGTTTGAGCATTGGCCCACTAAACCGAGGGTTGTGAGTTCAATCCTTGAGAGGGCCACTTAGGGATCTGGGGCAAAATCAGTACTTGGTCCTGCTAGTGAAGGCAAGGGGGCTGGACTTGATGACCTTTCAAGGTCTCTTCCCATTCTAGGAGATAGGTTATCTTCATTAATTTATTTATTTAATCACCCCGTCACCTCCACTTCCTCAGCCTGTTTGCTCACCCTTTTAAATTACACAATTTTTCTATATCATCTATATGAAATAAAACTAGGGCTGTCAAGCGATTAAAAAATTAATCACAATTAATCGCACTGTTAAACAATAATAAAATACCATTTATATAAATATTTTTGGATGTTTTCTACATTTTCAGATGTATTGATTTCAATTACAACACAGAATACAAAGTACAGTGCTCATTTATATTATTATTTTTATTAGAAATATTTGCACTGTAAAAAACAAAATACATAATATTTTTCAATTCACCTAATACAAGTACTGTAGTGCAATCTCTTTATCATGAAAGTTGAACTTACAAATGTAGAATTATGTACAAAAAAAAAATTGCCCTCAAAAATAGAACAATGTAAAACTTTAGATCCTACTCAGTCCTACTTCTTGTTCAGCCAATTGCTCAGACAAACAAGTTGGTTTATATTTGCAGGAGATAATGCTGCCCACTTCTTGTTTGCAGTGTCACCTGAAAGTGAGAGAGGCATTCACATGGCACTGTTGTAGCGGGCATTGCAAGATATTTAAGTGCCAGATGCGCTAAAATTAATATGTCCCTTCATGCTTCATACAATTCTTCCCCAAGGAGTTCAGTCACAAATTTAATTAACACATTATTTTTTTAATGAGCTTCATCAGCATGGAAGTATGTCCTCTGGAATGGTGGCTGAAACATGAAGGGGCATACGAATGTTTAGCATATCTGGCACGTAAACACCTTGCAGTGCCGGTTACAAAAGTCCCATGCAAGCTCCTATTCTCACTTTCTGGTGACATTGTAAATAAGAAGTGGGTAGTATGATCTCCCGTAAATGTAAACAAACTTGTTTGTCTTAGCGATTGGCTGAACAAGAAGTAAGACTGAGTGGATTTGTAGGCTCTAAAGTTTTGCATTGTTTTATTTTTGAGTGCAGTTATGTAAGGAAAAAAAATCTACATTTGTAAGTTGCATTTACACGATAAAGAGATTGCACTACAGTACTTATATGAGGTGAACTGAAAAGTACTATTTCTTTTATCATTTGTACAGTGCAAATATTTGTAATAAAAATATAAAGTGAGCACTGTACACTTTGTATTCTGTGTTGTAATTGAAATCAATATATTTGAAAATGTAGAAAAACATTCAAACATATGTAATAAATTTCAATTGGTATTCTATTGTTTAACATTGTGATTAAAACTGCAATTGATTGCGATTAATTTTTTAATTTGTGATTAATTTTTTTGAGTTAATTGCGTGAGTTAACTGCGATTAATTGACAGCCCTAAATAAAATCTTTGCATATAGAGGTCTGATCTTGTGAGGTACTGACTAACCCAACTCCCAGTAAGATCAGAACTACAAAAGCTTGTTTGAGGCCTTTAAGATTAAGAATCCTAGTTAGACTAATTTATTCAGATTTTTAAGTAAGCAACTAAACTGGTATAGTTTCTTGATTCAGATGAGCTGACACAAGCTTCTGAATTTAATTGGAAGGGAGGAAGGTAGCAGCAGCAATCAAGCAAATTCTGTTTTAAATGTATCTATTGCTGTATGTTGGTGTAGAAAAAAGATCAAGGAATGTATTCAAAAAACAACTTGAGAAGTGAATATCTTCTATATAGATGTTCTGGAATATTGTACATTCAGTTACAATTAAATTTTAGGCATTTGACACAATTGTTCAGTTTAATAAAATGTTTCTCTACTTGACTATATTTTATTCCAGTCATTTTCTAAGCAAGAATAATTTTGGATTATATGAGTGACTGTCAGTATAAATATAGTCTTATTTTTGTTTACACAGATGGGAATCTCTGCCATGCTGATGTCTCTCTCTTTGGAGAGCCTACTGAGTTTGAATACTTGCGGAAGGTGCTGTTTGAATATATGATGGGCCGAGAGACAAAGGTATGGAATGCTATATGCTGTGATTTGACATGTGGTTTGGATTAGAATTGAATTTCTCACTCTTGCTGTGTAGGATTTGAGCACTATGTATTTACTATTGATGGAATGCTGTGACGGTAGCTGATAGTGTGTAAAGAACTGGGGTTTCAGTCCTGTTCAGAGTTTGAATGATAGATCTTTGTCTTTTTTTTTTCTTCTCGTGAACCTATGACATTGTTTTGACATCAAATTCCAGCAATAACAATTGTATTGAACTATATCTTGTGACTAGTTTTGAAGGTTCAGAAACATCTTCCCCAAAACCCCAAGTATCCTATTTCACTAGGGCATGTATCTTTTCTGGGTGGTGTTTTTATTTTTTTGATGTATTTTGAGTAATAGAAGAGAATGACTGAAAGCCAACTTTGTCAGTGTAGAATGTCAGCTAGTGAAATCCTTTTTCAGTTGGAATTCTAAATAACTAGTATGAATAGCTATATGTAGAAATTGGTCTGGTTTGAAAGAGATATTGTCATAATGAGGTTTATCATCTAAGCAAGATGTTTGTGTTATTTAGATGAAAATCTTTCCTTCTTAGGGCAAAATACACCTATCTATAATACTTCCACTCTTCCAGTTACATCTTTCAAATGGGGCTAATGTTAAGCACTACAGCTCTCAGTATTTCATTAGAATTCTAAATGAATCATATTTGTTCTAAAGTTTATTGTTGGATGTAATGGGCATGGTTGTGACATGTAACAAACAAGCACAGCGTAGCTTTGAGACAGCACCAGACAAAAATCCTGCAATTTGAGTAACATGCCTGCATTCAATGAAGTCTAATTTGAAACATCTCTAGACTAATTTTAATGTTAAACTATATTTAGTAAGGCTCCAGTTCTGTGTTACTGATTAAAACTGTTTCTTGTTAAGTGTCCAAAATATCACTATACTTAAATTGGGACTTTGAAATTGCAAATCTGAGTAGTTTGGTAGTAGTAACACATTAAAGCTGGGGTTCTCAAACTGGGGAGTGTCAAGGCTATTACATGGGGGGTCGTGAGCTGTCAGCCTCCACCCCAAATTCCACTTTGTCTCCAGAATTTATAATGGTGTTAAATATATAAAAAGATGTTTTTAATTTGTAAGGGGGGTCACACTCAAAGGCTTGCTATGTGAAAGGGGTCACGTACGAAAGTTTGAGAACCACTGCATTAAAGCTAAGCTTAGTTTCAGCAATCTTTCTAGGAAGAAAAGAAGCCACAGAAGTTTTGGGTGTAAAAGTGAATAACCATATATATTACTTGTGATCTGAAGTCAGAACAACATTCTCATGTGACATGCAATCTGCATTACTGTATAGACATTAAAGTAGATTGACTTTAAGGGTCTGGCTTCCATCCAGGGTGCAAGTTGCTTAATTTAAAAAAAAAAACAAAACAAAAAAAAAACACTTCTGAAAGTTGCATCCTCTCTCAACCAAAGACAGAGTTAGAAGCCAATCTTAGAGGTGGTTTTCTAAGATTGTATACATATCCAAATGAAAATTAAATTGCACTGAAGACAGATGTCTAGCTCTTAAACTTGCTTAAAAAGGTATTTTTATTTTAATGGAGAGAGGCATTTTATTCAATGCAAATAAATGAATGAAGAGAGACATTTTCAAAGGTTTTAAAAATTTGGTAGCTACTTTTAGATTTGATAGGTGATGGGAAATTGTAGAGTCCTTTTAATGCAACTTTTTGCAAGTGTCTGATTGTGCTCTTTCTTTAGTATTCATAGTTATTTGGTTGTCTGTTAGCACCAAAGAATCAAGGTAGCAGGACTAACAGAACATAAACAAAATTTAAAGAAGTGATAAATTTCTGAGACAGCCCATGCTTTCCTCATTAACAATTCAGATCACAGTAGTAATGGGGTTGATTTATTTTATGCGTTTGAAAGCTAACCATGAATATTAGACTGTTAAGGTAAAAATCAAATGAAACCTGACATTCTCATTAAACATAGCAACGTTCTAGTTGTCTCCTCCTTGTGCTTCAGAAAGTACATGTAGTTTGCAAGGATATCTCATCTACTCAGTTTGCGTCAGTCATGAACTCGATGCTGATAAAAATCTCTCGCCCACTCCTGCGTGGCTTCCCTCCATCTAAACCCATGTCTCAGCCTGGTTTCTTTGACCGCTGCTTCTGGATGGCTTGCAGGCAATTTAACATGGCCAAGCATTTAATTTTTCTTTCCCTCCAAAATCCACTCCTCACTTTTTTCTGTTACCATTGATAACATCACATCCTCCCTGTCACCCAGGCTTGCAACCCAGGCATCATCTTTGACTGATCTGCTCTTCATATCAGGCAGTATCCAATTCCTACCTCCCTTTCATCTGCAACATTTCTAAGATCTAATCTTTTATATGTATCCAGACAGTAAAATGTCATCCAGGCCCTAGACATCCCCTATCTTATTTATTGCAACCTCATCTTCCTCTGATGTATTTGTCACCTCCATCATTTCCCCACCCCCCAAATATAATACAGCAGCTAGGATCTTCTTGGCCTATTGATATGATCATGCTCACCCCTAATTTGAATTTATGCATTGCTCCACATTCAAATTGTGCTTACTTTCATAGCGCTACATAACACCCCCTGCCTACTTAATTAGCCTAGTCTTTTACCACATTGCATCCTACTACCACTTTGCTAATGCTACCCAGTGTCCAAATTGCTCACCTTGCTCATAAACACCTATGCACCTTTTGCATATCATGCCTTTATGTGGAATGCCTTCTACTAAGTAGTTCGCCAAGCCACTAGTCAAATCCCACCTTGTGAACACCAACATAGAAATGGATCTTAAGTGAATTATCTAAGACATTTTATTTCATATAAATAAATGTATATATCATATGTATACTTAATAATGTATATTTCATATTTATAAGTACTGTATATACTCGTTCATAAGCCGAATTTTTTTAGTAAAAGAGGGAAGCACCAGAGAAGGGGGTCGGCTTATGAATAGGTATAGAGAGGGAGAGGTGGGACACAGCCCCTCCCCGCAACAGTGGGAGAAAGGAAAGGTAGCACAGCCGGCAGAGCCAGAAGGGAAGAGGGGGGGCCACAGTCTCTCCGTTTCTGGCCACGCTGCTCTCCCCCCGCCTCCGAAGCAGCTGTAGCTCCAGGGCTGGCAGGCTGCAGCCGTGCTGCTTGGCCCTGCCCCCCAGAGCAGGCTGTGGCCATGCTGCCCAGTCTGCTGGAGCACACTGTTGCCGTGCCGCCCGGCCTAGCCCACTGGAATGAGCTGCGGCCGCGCTATCTGGTTTGGCCTGCCGGAGCAGGCTGCAGCCGCACTGCCCAGCCTGCTGGAGCAGCTCCAGCCAGGCCAGAGACATCCTCTCCTGGCTCTCCCCACATAAGGTGGGAAGGGATGGGATGGGGAGAGTGTGGGGGTCCCAGGCTAGGGGTGGGGTCGTGTGGGGGGTGGTCACAGGAGTTATTCCTCTGACTCCCAGCTTCTCCCCACAAAAAAATTTTCCTACCAGTTACTGTCCTGACCCGCGCCTGCAGACGTTCCAGGTAAACAAACCATCTCGGCCCACCAGCGGCTTATCCTGATGGCCCGGGAGCCAAAGTTTGCTGACCCCTGAATTATAGGGCAGGGTTATGAATGGGTTATAAAAATTTTCTATTTTTACTTATCCATCTTGGGGGTCAGCTTATAAACGAATGGGCTTGTACGGCACTTGTTCAAAACTACAAAAATAAATTGTTCAGTCACACTACACACACCTTTGAGTAACCAATGTAATTTAACTGTCTTCCTACCCTACTTAATCTGGTGCCTCTTTACTGTGTCGTGAAATTACAGTGTACGTTTTTCTGGGAACACACCTTGTTAAGTTTATTTGTACTCTGAGATGCATAGCACACTCTATGGTGCAGTAAAATAATGTTCTTAACCATCATGTGAATAACTGAATTAACCAAAAAGAACAAGGAGTACTTGTGGCACCTTAGAGACTAACAAATTTATTTGAGCATAAGCTTTCGTGGGCTAAAACCCGATGAAGTGGGTTTTAGCCCACGAAACTTATGCCCAAATAAATTTGTTAGTTTCTAAGGTGCCACAAGGGCTCCTCATTCTTTTTGCTGAATTAACCAAGTATACTTATACTGCATCTTTAGGACATTGTGTTGACATTTTGTTTGTCAAGCACGGTAAAAACCCAGTTCTTACAGAAATCTAGAGCAGTGGTTTTAAAACTTTTTTTTTCTGGTGACCCAGTTGAAGAAAATGGTTGACGCCCACGACCCAACAGAGCTGGGGATAAGAGGTTTGGGTTGTGGGAGGGGCTCTGGGCAGGGGCATAGGGTTGGGCTGCGGGGGTGAGGGCTGTGGGGTGAGGCCAGGAATGAGGGGTTCAGGGTATGGGAGGAGGCTCTGGGGTGGGGGGTGCAGGCTCTGGGGTGGGGCCAGGGATGAGGAGTTTGGGGTGCCGGAGGGTGCTCCGGGCAGGGGATTGGGGTGTGGGCTTACCTCCGGTGGCTCCCCGTCAGCAGCACAGCCGGGGTGCAGAGGCAGGCTTCCCGCCTGTCCTGGCACCACGGACTGCGCTGCTCCCTGGAAGCAGGGCCGGCTCCAGGCACCAGCTTAACAAGCAGCTGCTTGGGGCAACCACTTCGGAGAGGGGTGGCACGTCCAGCTGTTGGGCGGCAATTCGGCGGACGGTCCCTCACTCCTGCTCGGAGCGAAGGACCTCCCGCCGAATTGCCGCCACAGATCGCGATCGGCTTTTTTTTTTTTTTTTTTTTTTTTTTTTTTTGGCTGCTTGGGGCGGCCAAAACCCTGTAGCCGGCCCTCCCTGGAAGCAGCCAGCAGCAGATCCAGCTCCTACACGGAGGCACGCAAGCGGCTGTGCACGGCTCTTGCCCGCAGACACCAGTCACCCCCACCCACAGCTCGCGTTGGCTGGGAACTGGCGAATGGGAGTGCGGAGCCAGTGCTCGGGGCAGCGCACGGAGCCCCGTGCCCTCCCCTCTCCTAGGAACCAGACCTGCTGATGGCCACTTCCGGGATGCAGCGCGGTGTCAGAACAGGTAGGGACTAACTTGCCTTAGCTGGGCAGCACCGCCAATGCTGACCAGAGCCGCCGCGACCCAGTGCCTTACATTCCACGACCAAGTACTGAGTCGTGACCCACAGTTTGAAAACCACTGATCTAGGGCATTGCTTTTACAGATGCTGAGACTCTCAATTCCATTATACAATTTGGAGTCTGTTCTAGAGTCAAATTGCCAATCTGTGTGTTGTTTGTCTGCCTCTGATGTGTGCAGTTCATGTGTTGGTTACATAGGCAGCTTTGCAAATATTGAAATGGAAGGGTGGTCTGTCATAATAATTCCAGATTTTGTTGATTTCCAGCCTATATTTCTGAATTAGTTAAATGTATGCAGAGATCTCAGGGACCCTAGACACATTTTTCGCTGTTACTGGCTTATACGCTTAAGCATGGGAGGTGGATAGCCTTGGCAATCATACTGAATCATGTAGTAACAAATAGTGAATTGTGTGACAGCATGGGACAGTTATATGCAGCTTTGCGGTGAAATTTGTGGGTTCTGCTTGTGAGCAGCAATATTGTTCAAATTATAGAGTGCCTTGATATCTTTAAGAAATATCTATACTCCTTGAAAGAATTGGCAGTAAGTAGGAATGTAAACGATCAGCTCTTTTATTAGAACTTATTACTATGTATGTGAGTATATGAAAGGTAGGGATTATTATTATGCTTCACCTGGATTTTTCTAGAAAAATATAATCAAGATAATAAAGGCATAATCAGGTAAACACTTTGTAAAGCATATAGTCTTAAATTCCAAAATGCTTGTAAGTTTCATTCACGATGTTTGCAATCATTTGGACCTGAAATAATTTTATTTCTAAATCTCCCTTGTGACTGCAAGAACTTGAAGAATTTCAAGGCAATGCTAGTGATAAATTACAAAACATACATTTTCAAGAAAGAAGGTTTTAAGAATGTTTGTTTGAGTTGGCACATACTACATGAAAATACATATATGGATTTGCAATGCATGTATATTTTTTTAACTTATTTGTGCATACCATTGTGTCCTGTTGAAATTAATAGTGAGGGCTTCAGAGGTAGCTATCCTGTGAGTGTGGGTGTACATTCCGAGTTCATTGCTTTGTGATCTTTCAGTCCTAAGTGGAGAATGAGGGGTTTGACAAGAGAAATTAGCTGGTGGGAAACAATAGCAGTAGATGGGCAGCAATCTTGTCACCACTGCATTGTGTAAGAGCTGCAAGTATGACTCTTATAGCACATTCTGTTAGAGCTGTACCTACAGCTGTTGCAGCATGTGGGAAAGCACCTGAGATTTCCTGTGCAATCACCTGACCACCTATATTCATCCATGTTACTGCACCTTCTTCCCCCTTACCTTCTATTGTTGCTGACCAAAATGAAAATGGAAGCGTTGGTCCTATTTCAGGTGGGAGCATGTTGGTGGCTAAAACATTCAAATGAGAGTTGTAATCCTGCCTCTGCCACCTAATGTGTAACTATTGATATGACCTTTTCTGTTTTGTTTTCCACATACAAAATAGAGGTAATTCTTATACCTACCTCATACAGATATTGTTATAGGTTAAATTAACAATAATAATAATGCTTTCTACTTACGACTCCTTTCATAAGAGGATGTCAGAGAACTTTGCTGTATCAGTGCAGCATACTACACACCTGCCAATAATGTTTCCACAAATGAAGTTCTGCTGTTAATCTTGGAACCTGCTAGTGCAGTAGCTTATTTGTCTGGATTTGTTTTACAAGATGTCAGGCTGATGTGAATGCAGTTGAGCTGTAGAGCATTATTTCATGTGACTAAAAAAATGTATCTTGTAGTGACATACAGATTAGATAGTTTATAGGAAGAAATCTCAGGAAGGGTTGAATCTTTTGCAACAGTAGTCAGTAGCGCCATTTTATGAAAGAGGTTAATGTGTTTGAGCTTTGTGCTAACTATAGAGCTTATATTGCAGTTTGTGATAATATAAACTGAAGAATCTTCCATAAAATTCACATAATATGCCATCTGTCAAGCAAATGAGATGTGAAACTAATGTGCATGTCTGACTTTTTTTGCAATAGCTTCCATTGACATTACTAAAAACATACAGAACTTTGATAAATGAATACATTTGTAACTGTTAAACAGCAGTTTAATCTTTTCTTATGCATGTTAAGTTACTTACAGACCATTAACTTTTTTTCTTTAGACAATGGCAAAGGTTATAACCACAGTGCTGAAGTTCCCAGCCGACCAAACGCAGAAGATCTTAGAACGAGAAGACGCTCGACCATTGGTAAGCCTTATAAGTAGACTGGATATATGAACATGGGCTGCTAGACATAGGTGGGTGAAACTTGGTTGTTTAACGTCCCTCCCTTCCTCAGGAGAATTTCCCATTGTAGAAGTAGGCTTGAATTTATGACAAAAGAAAAAAGTAAGGGCTTTGTCTCCACTAATATGTCCCGCCATTGGTCTAGTACTGGAGCAGTTCCACTGGTGGTATTGACAATGGGAGCACTGTAGCCAATGTGCAGGCATTTTTGCCACTGTGCCATCTATCCTTACTAAAAGCAAAAATGGTAACAACTCCTGTGCCTGCTTGGCTTTGCTTAGTGTGTGCAATAGCAGTTCTGCTGATAGAGCTTTCCCCTAGAACAACAGAGGGGAAGAGTGCTGAATATAGCCAGTATAGCTGCATCCTTGATGTAGAGTAGAATGCCTTTTTTAAATTGACAACAAATATTGAAAGCCTGCTCTGCTCTCCCAATATTGGATATGTCATGTGAGCATAGAGAAGTCTAGATTTTGGGAGGGACAGAAAGGAACTCATATTATACTAGTGTCTTTAATAGTTCCTCAGGGCTAGATTTTCAGTTATTTAAGGAATTGAGGGGTGCTTTGCTTTACAAAAAGATTTCCAAGTAGATGAAATGCAAGACCAGGAGCAGAGTACTTTATGCTCTGAGGGAAGCAAGATACAGTGCTAATCAGAAAAAGCACTCTTTGCACGATCATTATTTTATAAGTGTAAAAGGCATTTTATTAATTGAATGGCGGTGAAACACAATATCTGAACTCAGTAGGATTATTCATGTTTTTGTGGGCCAGTAAAATAAATAGTTAAGAGTTTATTGTAGCTTGTACTTCCCCTATTGGTCTTGTTTCTTCTCTCCTTCCCTCCCTACTGGTCTTGGCTATCTCTGATCATTTTAGAGGCAGATAAGATTATTATTTTAGGTAGTTGTTTGTTTCACTTTACGAAACCACACAAACAACATTGATCTCTTTGAAGCAAACTTTAAAAAAATCTTCAGTTACTGTTAACATAGAGTTGAACACAACAAGCAAAATTATAGATTTTTGTTATAAGGGGTGTTGAAAGTATTTTGTTTGAAGGAAACTATACTGTAAAAGCAACATTGGTATTGATAAGTATTCTATTCCAGTCCAGGCTCTTGGCCAGTCCATCCCAATCTCCAAATATTTATTTAAACTCGTAAAACAAAAAGAGTGTAACTTCCTGTCCCAGCTAAGCAGTCCTTGCACTGAAAGTATCTGCACTCTGTTCTCTGAAATGATTAGCAACATGCTTGTCTTCAAAGGTAATTTAATCAGATATTAAAAGAAATAACCATACCTTTTTAACCACCTCCCAAACCTTCAAAATTAAACATTTCTAACCAGTTTGTTGTTCTTTTTATTAGCTTATTACTCTGCCTGGAGTAGCACCTATTTAGATGTTTACTAAACTTTTTGATGTACTTGTGTGTAAGAGATTTAGGCTGCTGGGATTAGACTAAACTATCCAAGCATATTATATTAATAATCAGTTGATGTAGGGCTTCTCCCTATTTCATAATAGACTGGTGGTGGTATTTGAAAAACATTTATTAAATACTTACATTTCCTTTCTAGTGGTGTAAATTGTCTAAATTAAAGCATAAATTTATATTTTTTTTTTTAAACAAGTCAGGAATGCGTTGATTAGTCTGATAAGGAACAATCTGATATTCCTATTAACTTTTGCCTGAAATATTTACAGATTATAAAAGTATAAATTGTCAACTTGTTTTGCTACTGAAATAAAACACATTTACATTGTAGTAAATTAAGGATACTTGTCAGTTTTATTTACCATTTTAGTGCCCAATCTTTCCCTTACCTATACAATGGGCATATATCTGAGAGTTTCTCTTGAAAGTTTAAAAACAAATCACAGATAAATTGACTTGGGATATTGACCTTGGTATATTAGTATTTACTTCAGAGTGTTGTTTCTGTCTAATCCTCTCAGCCTCATATATAAGCACACGATGTCCACTGAGCTCAAATTTGTGCTATTAATAAAATATTCCAATAAGGTGTTTTCTTTCTGGCTTTGTAGTTTACCTCACCTCGCAGTGGTATCTTCTGAATATTCCATCAGTCTGTGCTTAGTTAGCATGTGGGTGAGTGAAGCCTAATATGTGTATTGTGTTTTATTTGAAGGTCAAATCTATAGCATGCACTTCATTATCCTTCTGCTAGATTTTTCTTTCTCTCCTCCCTGGTTTTGTTCATAATTACTGAATGCTCTTTGCAAGACAAGCTTGTAATATACCCCTAAACTAACTGTTTATCTTTATTTTGCTTTACAAAGCTAAGTTTGTAAGAAGTAAGCCTCAGTTTCAAGATTAATTTATTTTCTGATCTGAGGACAGTTTGCATCTTTTCAAATACTGATTCAGAGCTGTACAAACCTCAGATATGTCAAAAGGGAGTAGAAAAAGATTCTTAATCAAATAGCCTGTAATACAAAATATATTTAACTTGGCTTTATTCTATTTGTGCTTCTTATTTGAATAAGCAAATAGGTAAGTCAAATTACTGGAATATGCTCACTTACTTTCATGCTTAAAATGGATCCTAATGCCATATAAAAATCAAAAGGGATCATAATTTAATAAAATACTTAAAATGAAATATTGCATACATGGGCCCTGATCCAGTAAGGCACTTATGCAAGTGCTTAACTTCAAGTTGGCTTCAAATTAGACTTCAAACCTACTTAAAGTTCAGCACATGCTTTAATATTTTGCTGGTTCAGAGTCATGGGTTGGTAGTAACAAGATGACAAAGCAGAGATGGGGAGGAAAGACCTTTTTGATTGGAGACATCACAATATTTGTTATTACACAATTTGTTACAAATTAGTTTGGCTTCATTAATGAACCTGTGCACAAATAACTCTAGTGTTAGAGACCAAGTGGCTGGGTTGGCTTACAATGAAAAGGCTGTATCAGACCACTCAAGGTAAAAATTAAAACAATAATGATCCACAGTAATAGGACATGGAAGTAAATAGTCACAACATTCTACATAATCTAATGTGATTAGCATTCTGATTGAAAATGAATAATATTTCAAAACAAATTCTGTGGGACATGTTGAGCTTGCCTTAATTTTTTTTCTCCCTTAAAACTAAAACCAGACAAAACTTGGATGCAAAATATATCTGATAAAGAGGGAAATCTGTTCCTCTCTACCAGTCCTTAAAGTTTCTACTCTTATCCTTATTTCATACTCTCTTAAATGTTGCATTCTAAGCCCAATATCTGGAATGTCTGTCTGTCCTCTGGTCCTTACTTTTCTGGGATATTGGCGTCAACAGACTTTTCCTTTGCCATGGCTGAAAATGGTTGAAGGGTCAGTATCGACAAGGTGAAACTACTTTCAACACCATTATAGAAAGTATGATTGAGATGTAATCCCTGTTACTCTTTCTGTGCCCTATTGAAAAAAGGTTTTGTCCTTTCTATCAGTAAAACAGTTTTCAGCATCATTTAGGAGGCGCAAAGAAGGGGCTTGATGCTGACCATGGTGTCAGCAACAGGTCATTTTACTAACGTAAATGAGGCCTGTGCATGTAAATCTTGTATAATCTAGTAAAATCTCATTGCAAGAGTAAATTGTGCTGTCCTAGTTTTGCAAAGCTTTAGTGGATTATGGCAGTTTATTGACCTCAAATATGACATTCTTGCCTCTAAGCAACTTATGATCAAGCTGATGCTGACTGCATTGCAAATGTGAGGTATTCACTTCTTGATTAGGTACAAGGGATTTATGTCTATGATTGGCCAAGGCAGGAATTGTTTTGAGTTGGGGTATTACTTTCCTGTCATTTTAACTAGAGGCCTTGATAGGAAAGAAGGGGGAATAACATTTTGTCTCATTCTAAAATTCAGTTTTGTATTTTACTTAACTAGGCATGATGCTCAGATGCAGTATGTAGTTTCCAGTGAGATCTTACTCTTTTACTCAGCTTCAGTTGTGTTGTCTGAAAAATATAGAAATTGAATTACTTGCCCAAGATCACAGAATAAGTCAAGTCATTCAGCCTGACCTCAAATCCAAGTTCTTTCTGTCTCCTATTGCTTTTCTCCAGCAATCAGATTCAATTGCTCTCCTGATTGATTTATTTAAATACTAAAAGTGCTTGTAATTTTCTCTTCACAATGTAACATTCATTTACTGGCCTTTTTTTTTTTTTTCTTCCCTAGTCATGGCTACGACCATCTTGAAGAAATTGTGATAGTAAGGTCTTATGACAATGCTGCTTAGAAATACTTTCATATCTCTGTTCTCCGTTGAGAATGGACAAGAGGAAAAACTATTATTCAGGGTCCCAGATGGAGCAGCAGGACAGAAAAAATCAACACACACTTTGGACCGTGAATATAGTTAAAACTGCCTTGAGAAGAGATGCTAATCAGTGGTTATCTGGTGAGGAGTCTTTTTTCTCCTCATATTGAATACTGTCATCTATTTTATGTTAAAGGTTATTTTTTTAAAGGGGAGAAAAAAGACTGTAACCTAGAAAGACTTCGCCCCACTCTTGTATCTCAGTACAGGTTTCACTGGGTGTTTTTAAGAGTTGAACTTAACGGTTTGTATCTTCTATTTATTTTTGATTTCTTGACTGAATGAATTGTGCAATACATTTTTGGGTGGGTAGCAGTTAGTGGGTGATTCCTGGTGAATTAGGCAATTTGTTTGAATATTTTCTTCCAATTTGATCTTTTGATTGTTTGCTAAAGGCTATTTCTTTAAGCTTTTGCTTACAATAAATCCAAATTTTAGTACCTCATTTATTTACTCTTAGCTTTTGTACTTATATTTTCTGGAGAAGAAATACACTACTGTAAATTGTAAATAATTAATACATAACTGTATCATATGCTGATCTGTGACTGGCAATGCTAATCTGGCAGGAGCTGAGATGAAATAAAGTTTTATTTACTATACAGTTTTGGAATTGTGTGTTTTTTTTATATTATACATATTTTTATGAGGAGGAGCCACTTCGTACTTGACCACCGAAAAGACCATAAGGCAACGTTTGCTTGGAATGTTTACAATCTAAGGCCATGATCCTGCGAAGACTCATTTAACTTCAGGCATGTAAGTAGTTAATGGGGCCACTCCAATGCATAAATCTTTGGAGGATCATAGCCTCAATGACAGACATAGAAAACATGATGAACTGGAAAGCGAGGGAGTCACTTGGTATATTTTGTTATACCAATATGGTTATTGGAATTCAAAAAGGGTCTTGATCCTCTAAACCCACATCCAAGTATCCCCATATGGGTAAAGATCAATTGTCCTCTATTTATAGGGGTATCAGGCACAGTACTGTAGATCCGGATGAAGGTGAACCCCCAGTTCCCCATCCCAAGTGTTTATAGTTGTGGGAATAATTCTCATCTGTACTGTGCCAATTAGTTTCTCTCTGCCAGGATTACCTCTAACATTCCATGCATGTAGGTAACTTCAGATTTTTATTTGTTTTTTAGCTCACCATCATTATAAGATACATACCATTTTACTTGCTAGAGCAGTATTTGCACCATGGCCCAAGATGGGACACTCCTCAGTCCTGTACCAACAGTGGGTAAGAGCTGATTGCTTGTAATGCATCAAGACTACAAAAAAAGAGATTTAAACCATACTTGACAGCTGCCATATAGAATGCCAGCAATACAAGATGCACGTTGGAAGCCCTGTTAGACTGACATATTAGACTTTATATAAGGAAAAGTTATTTTCTAAAAACTTCGTTTTTTACTTTCACTTCAAGGCTTGTATAGCTGGACACACAGTAATTAAAGAATTCTGATTTTACACGTAGAGTAAACCAATAATTTTGTATACTGCCTAAAACATTTCTAAAATATTTCTGTAAAACACATCATACAGCACCTACCACTGTGGGTCCTGGTCCATGGCTGGGGCTCCTTGGCACTATCATAATAGAAATAACATACAGAATAAATGATGGGGTAGAAGGAGGATTTTAATGGCATCAGTTTGGGGTGGTCTCGTAGCTTCATTGTTCATGAGTCATGCGGAAAATGTGTAATTCTCACGCACATGGTGGGACTCAGTGCATGCTTTCCAACATAAACAACATAGTGCAGTAGTTTAGGAGAGAAAATAAAAAGTGGCTTTTTTCACCTTGGGGGCATTTTTGTAGGGCAGAATGTAATTACCCACAGTTGGAATTAAGCCAAAATCCTTTGAATATTAAATCTGTGGGAAAATACTATGAGATCTTTAATGACCTCAAGTTGTCAGAGGACCTGTTTTAATCTCATCTGAGAGTCTGACTTTAGAAACATAGATGCATACCCTACCTATGAAATAAAAACCTAGAATACACAGGCACATTTCTATATTACAAACAAATGAAGGGGAGAGAAGATCAGTCCCTCATTGGTTTGGTTTGGTTTTGACAAGTGATTTTCAGGGTTAAACAAAACATTTAAAAACATCCTCACAGTGTTTTCTGAAGTTGAGTAGTCCTTTTAATAGCCTTGAAAGATATTACTGAGGATTCTTATTCAACTAAAGAAATGGATGGCAAAATGTTTACAGGTAGAAGGAGACCCTGTTATGCGGTGTTTAGTTGCAAGAAATGCACTTTGCATTCAGTTCATCTTCAAAATTTTGTACCCTAGTGCAATTAGGAAAACAGCAGAGATCATTCCATAATGTTCACTATTATACATGCTTAGATAGCTAGTTGTGTCCAGAAGAGATCTTGAATCCTTCTCTTTTGATCCTGAACAATCAAACATGACATGAATAGAAGAGTATTTCCATGTTGCTTGCTGTGGTAAATCTCTGATACTCAAAACACCCAAAGTCAAATATCTCCAACTCTTCTGTTACCAATAGACTCTCTGACTACACTGCTGCTTCCCTTTGTTCTTTATAAGCTTTTCCTTCTTTGACTGTATATGATATGCTTGATACTTTCTCACAGAAATATTCATTTTAGTAGTTTCTCTTTTAAGAGTCTTTTTTGGCTTTCTCTACTGTATGTTCTGTATTGTGTATGGGAATCTTGTCCTCCAGAATATTGGCTGCTGCTCATCAGTAACCTTGAACAGGTTTCAGATTTGTACGTGTGGATCTGTACAATGTATGTTCTATTCTTTCTTGGCTGGCCTTCTAGAGGTTTGTATAATTTTGCTATCAATACCATTACAAAAAGTTTAAAATACACAATTCAAGCTTAGGTTTCCATATAAGGTATACATCTTATGCCATGGGAAATTAAATGCATTAACAGCCTATTACCCTGACACTGAAGTTTATAACCACTTGTATTTTCCAGTGTCTTGTCTCATTCTTCACCATCTGGACATTTTATATGAGGCTTTGATCACATTTTCCCCCCCTTTCTCACAAGATACTACATCAGGGCAGTTATTTGTCAACCATGACTCGAGTGCAGTGAACTGACCTGAAATTGATAGTCAATATACAATTGAAACAACATTACTACAGCTTGGAGCAAATACATTAATTCTTTTTTTCTAACCTCTGTTGCTATCACATCTTAAGTGATCTTATTTTTTTTTAATTACATATTACGTATTACATAATTACCATCCAACTCTCAATTATTTACAGAGGAAACAAAAATGCTCCCAAAATTCACTATTTTTGAAAAGCTTAAAAAAAGTTCTATAATTCTTCACTCATCAGACAGCTATTTCTTAGCATAATGGTAATAGAAATGGTGTTAAGCACAAGACTCTGATACAGTTTGAGTTTATAATAAAACTCAAGAAAATTAATTCCAGAACTTTATAAAAGAATGTATAAACATGCAATTATTTTAGAATTTTAAAAAGAAAAATGTATACGGAGCATGAGTGTGGAAAAGGTGCTGCCTTGAGTGTTTCACCTTAAATGTGGTGCCGTTTGTTTTTCTTCGAGCATACTAAAACACTGCTAGTAATGCCAATGTAGATATAAATTACCTTGGGATAATGGATGATGGTGTAGTGTATGAAGACTTTCCTCCCTGGGCTACAGGTTCCAAACCAGACCAGACCAGGTCAGTTGAGACCAAAAATCACTACCTGGCTGTGAAGTATGAAATGAGTTGAAAGTCTCTGTTCAATTCCTACTCTGCTGATGTCCCCATCACAAAAGCCACCACTACACTTACACTCATAACCAATGGGGGGGAGGGCGGGAGGCTAATGATCTCAGCAGAGAGACCAAGACTTGAATGGGCATGGAGACTGAGCTACCTCCATCTCTCTTGTCCTCCCCTTATAGGCTAGGGTTGAAGCATGTTGGCAGGGCTGTTTTGGAGAAGCCTTCACTGTTGGACCAATATCTCTCTTTGTGGCTACGTGACTTTATTCTCAAGTGCTTTTCACAAGCATTTAAATTCACTAAAATAAAAAGGGGGCAAACAGGGCAGCATATACCATATTTACCACTGGTTATATGATGGCAGCTTTATTAGCACTAGAAAGGACTTAGCCCTGTGTTATCACATCTAGAATTTCTACCCATTGTCTTCAAGAAAAATAGCTCTTGCATTGAAGGTATTATTCATTGCCCAGCTTTGAACAGAAGCACTTAAAGGTTGGTTTTTTTCACTAGAGTCAGGCAGTATATCTTTTACAGAGTAATCAAAACAGTCAAGCAAGCAGTATTTAGAAGCTTATAAAAGTCATTTTCTATGCACCAAAGTTAGCATACATTTATGGTTAAAAACTTTCAGTTAATGACCTGAAGAAATTTTCTGCAGCTTTTTATTGAACTTGCTGATCTTTCTCACATCGATCTGCTGTTTCTGGAATACCATAATTCATGGAGAAGCTGTGCTGAAATTTTAAAATTGAAAAATGAGGATTTGAATGGGGAAGAAATGAATTGGCTAAGTAGGAAGTTTGTACAAAGGGAAATAGAAGTCAGGATAAAAGGTTCATATCATGGCTGATCTATAAAGGTACTATGCAGAAAAATTTCTTCCCACACGGACTGAAATATTGCCATATTGGGTCAGACCAGTGGTCTATCCATTCTAATAGCCTGACTCTGACAATGGCTGTTACTAGGTGCATCAGTGGAAGGTGCAAGAAATCTTGCAGCGTGCAATTATAAAATAAGCAACCTCTCGGGGAAGATTCCTCCCAATTCCTTCCAGTCTGGTTTCTGCCCAGAAGTGAGTTATTAAAAATAGTATCCTATCTAATGTAATTGTTGGTACTTTGGTCTGTTTACATGTCTAATCCTCTTTTTGAATCCTACCAAATTCTTGCTGTCGGTGATGTCTTGTGGCAAATTGTTCCGCAGATTAATTATGAGATTAAAATCAAGGACTCTTTCCCCTACATCTTAAAATTCCTTTTTTCACTTCAAATAGAACTGTCCCTAGGATTTGTGATACCTTACTGAATTAGAGCAATTAAGTAGATGCAGATATTGTTCCTAAGCAAGCACAGGAGAAAGTATACCACCCAGCACAGTATATACAATATCTGCAATAGTATATACTGTCATTGTGGGTGCTTAGTGCGTCACATGTATAGTAACATGCCCTTAAAAGAATGGAAGAACTGCCCTCCCCATAGTGAAGGCTGGGCTCAGAGACCAAAGGTGGCGCTAAATGGAGAGTGCAAGAGTGGAGTGTATTGGAATTGCTATGTAGAAAGGTCTTCTTCGAGTAGTGTCCCTGTGGGTGCTCCATGTTAGGATGTGAGTGTGCCCAGGCAGTCTTGACGGGAGATTTTTGGCAGCAATGTCCATAGGTCCACACCTGCACCCTAGACACCGTCATGCTCTGGTACTAGGGCATACAGGGACGGGTGGACTTGCTGCCACTCCAGTTCCTTCTCAGCTGCCTATGGCTTGCAACAGTGTGTCGCAGTGTTCACTAGCTAGCCTCACCACTACAATGTCTTTATTTTCTCAGTATTTTTGTTTAGCATAATTTGTGCTTTTGAATAGGTTCTCCCCCATCCCATCCCCGACCTTCCTTTTGCCTGATTGAGGCTTTTGATCCCTGGTCTTGAGCACAGATTATGCCCAAGACACTAGGCTTCAATCCCTGCCAGACGTGCCATAGGTCTTTCCCTGCAGTGATAGACATGCAAGCTGCTTCCACTGCTTCAGAGAGTCTCACATCCCCTCTAAATGTAAGATCTGCCCAGGGTTTGAATAGATCTAAGAAATTGAGGGAGGAACAGTTTCTAGTGGAAACTCTGGATGGTCTGTCCCTTTCCTCAAACTACAGGACACCAAGTAGGATTTCACTGCACTCCCTTTGGAGCCTTTTAAAGCTGTCCTTTTCCAGGCAGAGGAGACACTTATCGATGGGAAGCTCACCTGCTGCAGTGCTAGTCTCTTTGGCCTTATCTATACTGACTTTTGCCTTTAAGTATTCTTCTATTGCAGAACCAACTGCTCAGCTCCACTGGAGGGGTAGCATTACTGTAATCTCTACTATAGAGAAGGTACCGGTGGCCACTAGTGTTCTACCACTATATCATTTAGGCTTTGAGCGGAGTTAGATAACATGGTTGTCAAAACGCCAACTCCTTGTCTTCTCTAGAACTCCTACCATTGTTACCACTAGTGGAGTCGCAAAGGTGAGAAACTTTAAGAAAAACTCTGAATAGACACAGCCTTCCATTTCTGGGAGCAGGAAATTGAACTTAAACCTCCTGCATGGTGGTGCAGAGTCTCTGAGGAACTAGTGGTCATTCTAGAATTCTCTCTTGGGACCCAAATGGTCTTCTCTCAGTGAGGGCAGTGCAGCCCCAGGCATTCGTTGGGTGACAATTGACTTTCCATTCTGCATGCATTTATAGATAACTGTGACGAAGTGTGGATTTTCCCTTGTTATGTTGTATGTGAGTCTTTACTGTTTTGCATGAATACTGTGTGCCTCAGTTTCCCCGTGTGCTGCACCAATACCTCGGTGGTGGGAATAGGGCTGACTTTGGCTGAGACCGAGGAGGGGGATGCAAACCAGGTGACGACCAGGTGACTCTTTGCCTGGGAAGCGAGACAAAGACAAGGAGGAGGAGCAATGGGGATGTCTGAGGTTGGGTTGCTGGAAGCTGGCAATCTGCTTGTGGGGACTGGAAGAGGGAGAGTCCAGGGTTTCTGGCCCAGCACTCCCCAAGATGGACTTGGCTGAAAGTCACTGATTTCTGTGAGAGGTGCTGCATTCAGACCAACAGCTGTTTTCCAACCAACCTTGGCTCACTAACTGAGCTGTCCACTGGGTGAAGACGGGAGCTGGCCCTCCCATCAGGTGTTCCGCATTCAGAGTAACAGGAAACACTGCCCAGGCCCCGGAGGGAGAGGTCAGAGACATACTGGCTTTAGGGGTGATCCAGCCATCCACCAGTCCCGGGGCTTCTCCTGTGGTGCTTGTTCCCAAGAAAGATGGGTTGATCCGATTCTGTGTGGCCTATTGGAAGCTCAATGCCATCACCGTGTCTGGTGCCTGCCCCATGCCTAGGCCTGATGAGATCCTAGACAAGTTGGGGGTGACTTGGTACCCCACGACCAGGGATCTCACCAAAGGCTACTGGCAGGTGCCTTTGGATCCAGATGCCAGATTGAAACCTGCTTTTGTCACCCCTTTGGGGCTGTACAAATTCCTGGTCCTACCTTTCGGCCTTAAGGAGCTGCTGGTCACCTGCTAGCATCAGGTCGATCAGTTACTGAAGGGGATGGAGAATTTTACAGGTCATTAGCCAGACCTGGGAGGACCATGTGTCCCAGGTGAAGAGGGGGCTGAGTCGCCTCCAGGATGCAGGGCTGATTGTAAAAGCTGGAAAGTGCAAGGGGGGGATGGCAGAGGTGTCGTACTTGGGCCACAAGGTGGGGAGCAGCTACCTAAAGCCAGAGCCGGCCAAGATGGAGGCGATCAGAGACTGGCCTGCTCCCCAGACTAAGAAACAGGCCCAGGCCTTTATTGGGATGGCAGGGTACTACCAGAGGTTTGTGCCCCCCTTTAGCTCTGTGTCAGCTCCCATCACTGAGCTATGCAAGAAGGGTAAGCTAGACAAGCTGGTATGGACTAGGCAGTGCCAGAGGGCTCTCTGCATGCTGAAGGAGGATCTGGTCAAGGGCCCAGTGCTGGGAAACCCAGACTTTGACAAGCCATTTATGGTGTTCACCCATGCCTCAGACACTGGGCTGGGTGTGGTGCAGATGCACACTGATGCAAAGCAGGAGAAACACCCCATCATGTACCTGAGCAGAGCTATGCGGCCATAGAGAAAGAATGCCTGGCCCTGGGATGGGCTCTTAAAAGGCTGCAGCTGGATCTATTTGGGTGCCGCTTTGCTGTGTGCACTGACCACTCGCCCTGCTGTGGCTGCACCAGATGCAAGCTGCCAGTGTCAAGCTCCTGAGGTGGATTTTGTCCCTCCAGGAGTATGAGATGGAGGTGGTCCATGTTAAGGGGAGTGCAAATGTGATAGCTGATGCTTTGCCCCGGAGAGGGGGGACTGAACTTCCCCAGGCCACTGGCTAAAGCGACCCCACTCCGTTCGGTCTCAAAGAGGGGAGAGATGTGACGAAGTGGGGATTTTCCCTTGTTATGTTGTATGTGAGCCTTACTGTTGAGCCTATGTGAGTCTTACTGTTTTGCATGAATACTGTGTGTGCCTCGGTTTCCCTGTGTGCTGCACCAATACCTCGGTGGTAGGAATAGGGGTGTGTGACTTTGGCTGAGACCTCTGGGGCAGGTGAGGCTGCTCCAGCTGCCTGCACATATGCTATGACCGGTGTCCTTGATAACCTGAGACCCTGAGGCGGATGCAACCAGGTGACTCTTTGCCCAGGAAACGAGATAAAGACAAGGAGGAGGAGCAACGGGGGTGTCTGAGGTTGGGTTACTGGAAGCTGGCAGTCTACTGGGGGGGACTAGAAGAGGGGGAGTCCAGGGCTTTTGGCCCAGGGCTCCCCAAGATGGATTTGGCTGAAAATCACTGATTTCTGTGCTAACAAGTTCTGTCCTATGCTGTGTTCCTGTTGACTAATAAACCTGTTTTACCGGCTGGCTGAGAGTCACATCTGACTGCGGAATTTGAGTGCAGGACCCTCTGGCTTTCCCAGGAGCCCGGGCAGACTTGCTGTGGGAAGAGCACGGTGTAGACAGTGATGCTGAATGGTCCAAGGTCAGACTCAGGAAGGTCGAAGCTGTGTAAGCTTCTTGCCCTGGCGACAGTATGCTCAGAGAGAGGAGGAATGCTCTCCCAGAGTCCTGACTGGCTTCATATGGAGTAGTTCCAGAGCATCTCCCAGTGATTCCGTGACAATAACATAGTCATTTCAGTTGGTATTTTAAACACCATTTGAAATTCAGGTGTCTATTGTTTTATATTAAATGTTCTTTGCTCTTTCTCCTCTTTGACTGTTCCCAGTGTTTGTGTCATCATCACACTGGAACAAGCAGTTGCCCGAGGAGAGGATGGTATGTATAAAAGCCACAAAACACAGCTGCACTGCTGGGTGCTTCATATAGTGGGGAGAGACCCCTAAAGAGGGGAAATGCATTAAGACATTATTGACTGAGTTTTAGGTTGAATGTAAAGGTTTGGGAGAGATGCTGACTAGGAGGAAGCTGAAGTTGGTCTTTACTTTAGATAAGCTTTTCTATTGACTACTAGCAGAATTCAATGTATGTATTGTTATATACATCCTTCTGTGGCTGTGGGAGCTTGATGGTTTCCAGCCAGCCCCTTGCAGTTTCAGGAATGGAATTATAGTTAAGGAACTGAATAAACTCGGTAGACAAAAGGAGGTAAAAATAACTCCTGTTCATGCTCTTTTGACAAGGTGAGAATTAACTTGTCATGTCAATGCTGTTGCCAGCTAATCATGAGCGTGGCAAAGTTTGTTTAATATCACATGTTGGGATGGACGTGAGCCTAAACCAATTTTTCATTTTGCCAGGGAAGTAATTAAATGAATCCCCTGAAAATAGCTTCATGGACGTTGTTACTAACTGTGGCCCTGATCATATGAGCTGTTCTGTGCAGAGGTCCCTCCCTTCCACTGAAGGTGGAAGCGTGGCGTGTGGCTACCATGCCATAGTCTGGGATATGCAACTTTATTAACCACACACAAGGAGGAGGGATTGATTGCAGGCACATCATTTGTCTAAACTGTAAAGTTTCTGGTTTGCTATAGAGTCAGTGATTGGGCTGGAGTTTGAGCCATTTGTTGTTCCCTGCACCTTGGTGTGATAGTCAGTGGCTGCATTTTGAAACCTTTGCTTCAAAAAACCTACCTTTTCAGCTGCCATTTGGGAAATCTCCACAGAAGCAAGTGGAGGATCAGAGGAGGTTCAGCTCTGTTTGGAATAGTGGTGCTAAAAACATGTCACTTGAAACAGGCAGACAGTACTGTTCATTTTCACTTTGCACTTTTTGGCCCATTAGTGCACAATCCCATCTTCTATTCTATGTAGAAAACCCAGGCATTTTCTGAACTCAGATTTAAAAATTTTGTTCAGACTTAAGACAAATTTCCCCAGCATAATGTAAAAATGCAGTTTTAATTTCTGTGTGAAACCGGACATTATATGAAAGTTTCACAAAAGGCAAAATGGCTGGGCACACAAAATTGCAACCTTTACCCAAAAATATTTGTAATTTTCTTGCACCACTAAGTTAGTCATCGTTTCCTCCCAGAACATTGCTTGTCTCTCTGGGTAAATGAATTAAAATTGGAGGTGAGCTGGGAAAATAGATGCTACAATTGGATTATAATCAATGCAGTTAGGTAATACCCCAGAGAAATTGCAAAATGGTTGGATCTCAGAATCGATCCTAGGATCTATATTTCACACTGCCAGCGGTGTGACAACATCTCTCTTAAATTATAGTCGATTATATGTTTTGCACTTTTCCTAGTTCCCCTCACACTCTTTGCCTATATGTATTTTATCATGGGTATGGTGAATAGGGTATTCTGTGCTGGCATAACCTCATTGACTTTAGTGGATTTACACCACCAAAGAATTTGCCTCTGGTGGTTTTCTTTGCCACTGATAGCACTGTCTTCCCATCATCCAGACTCTCAAATTCAATCTCCTTCCTAAGCCTGGTAACAATGCCTTTCTTGGCAATACCTTTTCCACATGCTAGCAATAATAAATCCTATAGAGTCTTACAGTTTCTGAACTACTGTATATGTGTAACATACCACAATTTAGACATAACATAATAGGCAATTTAGGAATAAATGGGTCACAACAGGATCCTGTATGTCCCAAATTACTTAGTTAAGGAATCAAGCTTAGTGTGCACATGCACAAAAACTGCAAAATGTGTCATTTTTTTGGTGAACTGGTTTGGCTGTTTCAGACTTGATAAATAGGTTATTGTTCATCTGAACTTTTCACACAAGTATTGTATGATAGTTAACATGTGAAATAATAAACATTGCATGGCTAGCTAATAAAAAGCAGATGTGATACAAATTCCCTGCAAAATGTTTGAAAGCTGTGTTGTAAATTGGATCTTTGGACAAGTGGCCCAAACTTGTCATGTGATCAACACTGTCTCTGGGTAATTAAGTTAGAATTAGAAGTTAGCTGGGAAAATAGAGGCTCTGGTTGGATTATGAATAAATGAAGTTTGATAATACCCAGGGTAATTGCAAAATGGTATGATAACAGGATCCACCATATAATCTGTATTTCACAAGCTTTCTGTATTCTATATATGTATCTGTGTAGTGATTGCCCTTTGCTTGTTATCCTTTTGCTGTGGTTTACTGGAATAAAAAAAACAAATTTGGAATCAGTCACTGCTTAATGACTAAGGTCCTGAACAATCCAACTGCCACTGAAGTCTTGTGGAATCCTTTATTTCAGCTTCAACAGAATTGGATCAGGCCCTTTAGACTTAAATACTTTTTAGTTTTCATGATTTAAACTAGAATGAATTTTAGAAATCAACTTTTTCCTTTTAAAAACGTAAATCAACTAGCTTTTGTCTTAAGCTGTAGCCCACATCTACTGTTACAGAAAGCCATGTGATATATCAGTTTAAAAGCTGTGTAAGAAGAATACAAGCAGTATGTGATGGGGTGTCCACCCCACACAGGACTGAAGGAATAGGCCAATTAACTCCAGAGGCTGCACCTGGAGCAGGAGTCAGGGAGCAGGAGATTGATTAGGAACAGGCTCAACTGTGCAGGAACAGGCAGAGCCTGTAAAGTCAGGTAGGGGGCTACAGACTAGGGGCTGCTGAGAAAGGGCAGTCACTCTCTGGGGAGAGAGAGGAGTGTTTGAGGGCTCCTTGGAAAGGGTCCAGTCACTAGTCACTCCTTGGGAAAAGGGAGGAGGGGTTTTTGAAGCTGGTACTCTCAGGGAGAGAAGGGGAACCAGAGTGGTGGGAAGGAGCAGCGAGGGTAAAGAGAGGAAGCCCAGAACTGCTAAGTTGAGCATCCTTAGACTTCACCTCAGCATAGAGGGTGGGCCTGAGGGAGTGGCAATGGGGTCATGGGTGGTGTGTAATGGAGGTGAGGGGAGGCTAAGCCTCCCCAAGTCTCGTGCTACTAGGGGTGCAGTGGTGGATTTGAGCCCCCCTAGAAAAATCTCCCCCCACCACAGCCCTGGGGCTAGAGGAGCTCTTGCTCCCTGCCGTGGTCCTGGAGCTGCCACAGGGACACAGACCTTTTTTGGTCTCAAGACCACAGTGGAGTGGGGCCGGGGCCTGGGGTATGTGGAAAGAAGCGGAGTGGGGGCAGGGCTGAGGGAGGTGAGGGCAAAATGGGGGCAGAGCTGTGGGTGGAATGGGGTGCGGCCATGGGGAAAGGGGAGGAAGGGGGTGGAACCATATGCAGGGCTGCAGGCAGAAGGGGCAGAACAGGGGAGGGGCTCGGAGCTCCAGTCAGGGCAGAGAGTTCTCCCCCCAGCTTGGGCCAGGGCTATGGGGGGTGCTGAGAGCAGAGGTGGGGCCTTGACTGGAAGAGGCGTGGCAAAGGGAAGCTTCACCTTCCACCCATGACTTGGGCAGTGAATGGGAGGACTGCCTGGGACTGTTGATGGATTGAACCCTGGAGGACTAAGGCATGAAGAGGACACAGTTGGTCCTGGAGTGAGAGGCGCTGCAGATCAGAGCCAGAGTGACGGTGTGCAAACTGCAGATGGAGATGTTAGCCTTGAGAGGTAATCCCTAGAGTGACCAGGAGGAGGCGCCAGACCAGCGGTGAGTGGAGCAGCCTGTGACATGGTAATATTTTAAATGTCCACTTAATTACAGAATAGGGCTCCTATCTCTCTTGTTAGAACAGGGTAGGAAATGGTTTACGATCTCTGATAGTGGGTTTCATCATGTCAGAGTCACCTGCAGGACTTGGAATAGAACAATAGCTCAGATAGTGGGATGGATTAGTTTTTTGTAACTAGCAGTTCTAAAGATTCCTATGGTAGCACTACAGAGATATTGGATGAGTCACAGAGAGGGTTGCAATGTGGTCTACTCTGCCTGCACATAACGAAACAGAACAAAGTCAATGGGAGTTAGGATTTCACCCTTAGTTTACAGGCTGAAATTTGTTTTCCTTCCAAAATTGCCTATTGTCCCAGGGATTGTTGGGGAGGGGAGGAAGCAGCTGTCTGCAGAGAGCAAAGGAGACAACAGTTGTGGACAGGGAGGTTCCGTTTGGGTTAAAATGATTAAGGTTGTGGCAAGAACTCCCAATACCTGGATGTCTCAGCGACTCGAATCCTTGTCAGTCTGGAGTTGGTATTGAAAACGCGCTTTTTGTGGTTTTGGCTGATCCCCTCCTGGCAATGGATGAAGAACAGTTGTCCATAGTGATACTAGATTTATCAGCTGTCTTTGGTCCCATTGGTCATTAGGTGTTGACTCTCCACTGGTGTGTGTGGATAGGGTTGCTTTCAGATGGCTTTGTTCTTTTCTCTCTGTGAGGTCCCATAGGGTAGTATTAGGCAGCTGTTCCTCTAACCTGAAGGCTCTCTCATGTGGGGTGCTACCCAGTTCATCTCTTCATTCAGAATGTATACGAGACTGTTAAAAGGGTTAGTAAGTATAGAGCTGTGCGAACAACGGATTTTTTTGGTTCACTAGCTGTACCAAAACATTTTTTAAATTGTTTTTGGTCTAGCTGAAACACTTTTCTTTTTTTCTTTTCATTTTTCAGCAAACCAAAAAGAATTTAATTCTGGTTGAGCAAAACACTTAATTTAATTTGAGGACTTTTACTTATTATTTTTTTCATAGTGAAGTAAGCTTCAAATCAAAGTAATTTCGAATAGAAAATTAGTCACAATAAAATATTTCAATGTTAAAACAAACCCTTGCAGCTTTTTCTAATTAGGAAAAAAAAGTCAATCAAAACAACTTTGTGAATTTGACACAAATGTCATGAAATGTTTCAGTTGACCTGAACCTGCATTTTTTCGGGGGGAGGGAAATTTGCTCAAACAATTTGCCCATTTCTGGTGAAGAGGTAATGGGTTAATGGTGCCTTCCGTATGCTGATGACATGCAGCTCTGTCTCCATCTCTGGTGATACAGATGATACATTCAACAGATCTTACCCAGTGTCTGTTTGAAACTGAGACATGGATGAGCTAGCTAGTTATCTTACCAAATTGGGCCAAGCGAGATTGAGATAATGATAGCAAATGAATTTGCTAAATATTCAATCAGCCATTTTGACTGTATGTGTATATTTGTTATATAAGTTGGCAGTTTGGGGTGGTTGTTAGATTGCTGGTTGCTTTTCGATTATCATATACTATCTGTGATCAGGATGGCTTTTTTTTTCATCTGCACTGGATCAGAAGTTTGCTAACTTTCTTTTTGGATACAGATTTTTGCTACCATGATCCATGCCTTTGTCACTTCCAGATTAAACAGCTATGACATGATCTTCATGGGGCTGTACCTTAAGTCATCTTGGAAACTGAAACTGGTGCCGAATGTGGCAACTTGTTTGCTGAGTCAAGTATCTTTCTGGGATCACATGACACCAGTTCATGAGGATCTGCACTGGTTGCTTATTGGTTTCCAGGCAGAGTTTTGAGGTCTTGGTTTTGACCTAACAAGACCAGACTGATTTCAGACCTGCGTACTTGAGTTACAGCCTGTCTCCTTGTGCAGTACAACTGCAGTCATGATCAGTGGAGGTGGTAGAACTAGATTCCCCTCGTTCCCACTCCAGTTTAAAAAGAGATGGGTCTGCTGGCATGTCATTGATTTGGGAATTAACTCTCTCCCACTTTGGTCTAATATATCCCAAAGCTGTTGACTTTCAGGGCATGCACTAAAGCAGGCCCATTTGTTCGTGCCTCTGGGGAGGGCTGAGTTAATGACAGATTGGGTAGGGGCTGTCTCTGAGAAGGCAATGCTGAACTATAGGCTAGCTGATTTTTTTTATTTTTTTTTACATGTATTTTTGGGATACATTGCTGGGTGGTTTGTTTTTTTTTATAGATTTTATCTGTAGAGCCTGGGACAGGCACTTAAATAATATAAATCAAAAATAAAGGGTTCTATTACAGTATGTTACCAAATAAAAAATGTCTACTCAGATTGTAATGATAAAAGCTTTTTGATCAATTGATCCATGTGCTGTGGTAATGAGATTCAGTCAGCTTTGAGTGCCTAAGTATCTAATACCACTCATGTCAATGTGAAATCAAAATGTGCTTTTCTAGTTAGCATTACTACTGAAACCACTGCTAGTAAACAGGAGAGCAATTCAATATAAATGTTTCTCCCATTTTATTTTTATATTACTACTATATTTACTACATTATACACATTTTGTATTTCCAGTATGATGTGTGAAAATGTACTCTGTATGTTGTTTATACATAAAATACACCGACCCATGTTGTTGGGAATCAATGTGAGTTCCAGGAGTTATTTTCCATTAGCAACCCATGGAGTATACACAGATACTATGGTTCCCAGCTCATTAAAGTATTTTAAGCACATGCTTATCTTTAGGCATGCCCTGAAGTCCCACTAAAGTCAATAAGACTTAAGCAAGTTAAGTAGGTGCTTGATTAAGCACCTTGAGTAAGGATGGACTGCTGAATCAAGGTCTATTAAGTGAGTGCTGAAATGCAGGATCTGGATTCACTGAAGAAAGCTCTATCAAAGGAAAATAATACCTGATTGGGAGATCTTTTTCTATTTAGTTCCAGCCAAGTTTTAGGTCTTAATGATGTGTGGACGATAAACATTTTAGAAATACACTCTACCCCGATATAACGCTGTTCTTGGGAGCCAAAAAATCTTACCGCGTTATAGGTGAAACCGTGTTATATCGAACTTGCTTTGATCCACCGGAGCACGCAGCCCCGCCCACCCCCAGAGCACTGCTTTACCGTGTTATATTCGAATTCCTGTTATATTGGGTCCTGTTATATTGGGGCAGAGGTGTATAACAATATGCTGTATAGGATAATGTGTAATATTTTAATTATACAGTTATGTAACCGGGTGTCTGGCCTGGGGCTGAGCCAGCTCTGATTACAAGAGGAGCACCTTCCCTGAGGGGAAACCAAGCGATTTAATATAAACAGCAGCAGGAAGAGGTAGGAGTGTGGCTGATTGAGAGAACTGAGGCAGGGCAAGAGGGCTGAGCGAGAGCTGGGAACTGATGGCTTCAGGTAGAGAATACGGTTTGGGACTTTCTCAGCGCTTACTGCATCCCTTTGTGGGGCTGGTTTAATACTAAATACAGTCAGAGTCCTTTGGCATGCTTACAGGGCCATTCAGAGGGAGGCTACCAGAGGCAGGGCACTGCAGAGGCATCCCTGCCCACAAGGGGGTGCTAGAGGGCAGCTACCCCTTTACAAGTTTCTTTGGGGCAGAAGTGGGCCCCAAGTCTCAGTGGATCAAACTCACCCCTATGCTGAAGGCCAGTGCAAGGCCTATCCACTACTTAAGTCACACTTAAATAAAGAATTTTCAAGAACAATTGAAGAATAATATACCTGGCTCATAAACTGGAGCTGATGCTGCAGAAGCAAGACAGTTTAGAATAACAATTATCAGATGCTTAAAAGGGACAATTGATTTTCACCTATGAAAATCGAGGGTTTGAAAATATTGCTGAACCGCCAGATGTTGTTTTTTATTGAAGGACTTTGAGGAAGAGTGGTTTGCTTAAATTACTGCCTCCTATGCTGGCTAAAGGTTTGTCTTGACCCTCTCTTGAACCTAGAAAAAGCTTTTCGGATTCAAAATCCACATGGGAAAATCTGTGGTAGAGCTATTCAAGGAAGATAAGGACAAACAGTCAAAAGAGCGAACATCAGGAAGTAACAGTACCAATAATTTGATAGTTTCTTACTCTCACGTTTGCTCCAGAGAATTAGCTGCAGCCAAATGGAACAACAACCACCAAGTTAATAATATTATGCATTTATTTCTGGCTCTAGAAAGGTTAATGCAGGCACCCCATTAAATGTATGGTATTGAAACCTGAATTCCTTAATTATCTAAAACAATTGATTTTATACCCCTGCAATATGAAAAATGAGGAGACCCCTGTAGACCAATGGGGACAATTTGTGAAGGTGTTAGTCACTTGACTGCTGTGGTGCACTGATTCTAGAGATCTGAATATCTCTGTTAGTGACAGAGCACACCAAGGTTCTGATAATGGTTTTCTGTTTGGTGAGTAGGATGCTGGAGGGAAGACCATGATCAGAGTTCAAATGTGACTAGCACTCTAGCTCTCTGATTGACATGATAGGAATGACTCTGCACACACAGTTGTCATCCCCATTTACCTTAGCATATGTCTACCTGCGGCTGGGAGGTGTGATTCCCAGCCTGGGTAGACCGACTTGTGCGAGCTCAGCTCGAGCTAGTGTGCTAAAACTAGTAGTGTGGATACTGCAGCGTTTGGTAGTGGCTCGGGCACTTACCCACGCTTGGGCCCAGGAGGTCGGGTGGGTGTAGGCTTGGACAGCTAGCATGAGCCAGTGCCATAACATCAAACCTCCTATTTTTAGCACACTGGCTTGAGCTGAGCCTGGACTGGAAAATGTGCCTTAGGCTAAAGGAGATCCATGTAAAGTGAAGGTTTAAGGAGTGAGTCGATCACAATTTATAATCACCCCTCCGAGGGAGCAGTAGATATCTGGGAATAAGGTATTCATTAATCTAGCAGACATAGGCATAACAAGGTCCAGTAAGTGGAAGTTGAAATTGGCCAAGTTCAAACTGAAAATAAAATTGCAAATGTTTAGTAGAGTTGAACAGAAGGATATGACTAACCATTGAATAGACTGGTAAGGTAAATCTCCATACACTAAATCCTACTTCACTTGGCGTGTTTAAATCAGGACTGGATGTTTTCCTAAAGAAGATTCATCTAGCTCAATGACTTGTGGTAGAATTAAAACAAAAGTGTAATACAGAGTCATAACACTAGTTCTCCTTTTGTGATTCACGGAGACACCACAAGGCTATAATTATAGCCTTGATTTACAGGTATGATTTACCTAATCTGCTTTTGTATCTATCCATATGTATATGGCAGTTAACTAGGTACTTAGAGATCTATAAACAAGAAAGTTTGCAGACAGAATAGGTCCAGATGGATGTAGATAAAGATAGTTAAAGCCAGCTCTACTAGTTTCATGATAAAGGTTTGGCACATGCGCTCAAGGTGTTAAAATATGTATACCTTTTTTCTTAGTCCTCATTTTTAGCTTTATACTCATTCAGTGACCATATATTAGGTGTGCCTGAAATAGTTAATGTTTAAATTCATGACAGGTTTTTTTTTCAGACTAACCTACAATATGAGTTTTCCCATCTCCTTTAAGAAAATGTCCTTACTTGGAGACACTGATTCTTATCATACTCCCACTGAAACCAATGGCAAAACTCGTATCAGTTTAGATGTTGCAGGATCAGGCCCCAGCCATGCAAAATCACAGTGCCCCCCACCCCTCCCAAAAAAAAAGGTGGCTGGAAGTCAAGTGTCTAGACCATGTTCTGAATAGGTTTCCTTGCCATGCAATGGGAGCTGATCTCTTTTATGGACTGACACACCTCCAATCATGCCATTTTTAGAAGACAAGCTCTCCTGTGAGCTCTACATGGTGACAGGCCAATGTTTTGTTCA
This sequence comes from Malaclemys terrapin pileata, assembly GCF_027887155.1. NCBI lineage: Eukaryota > Metazoa > Chordata > Testudines > Emydidae > Malaclemys > Malaclemys terrapin. The sequence continues at coordinate 201,442,506 of NC_071506.1, read as the reverse complement.
CCTAATCCAGCCATGTAGCTTCTCTCTTCCCCATGGAAATGGAGATGTCCAACATTCTCTCCACAGAATTAGTGTGTCATCTCCCATTTCCTCTAATTTGATTGGAGAGCTGTTTAGCCTTGTTCAGTAATCGGATAATTAATTGGAAAGCCCTGTTGCTTTCCTGCTTCAAAATGCAAAGAATTTGGCTTGGTGTTATTAATGGGATTGCATGTCGTCTGTGGAATTTGCTTGATCAGTGTATATTGAATTTCCTCCTCAACCAGATTACTTTTATCCATACTGGTCGCACAGTTCTGAAAGTCCTGTGACAATCTTTTCATGAAGTTCATTCTTTTCAGGTTTGAATATAGTTAATATGATCTAAATGAGCATGGTTTTTACTGAAAAATAAACTTTTTTCCCTCTAACATTTTAAATAAGCTTTTAAAAACAGAGGTTTGATCATATGCTAAAGACTAGAGGTGTGGAAAAGTGTTCTCTCCACCCTATTTGTTAAGCATTATGCTACTCTCAAACAATCTTAGAAAACATTCATTGTCTGTCATATCTTTGCCTTTATATACATGGAATACAAAATATTTGTATCTATGAACATAATATATTAAATGGTCATACATCATAATAAAGGAACAGTGATAAATACATCATTAATGAGGGCCTGCTTGATCTGCCATTGAATGGGCAAGAATCGCATTCTATTCAACGAGACTTGGATCAGGCCCCACAAAATGAAGCCTACCTCTCACGGTGCAGCTAATGCCCCCCAATGAAGGATGCAAGGAACAGTGGGGGAAGTTTAAAATGAGGCAGGAGTAATTTTTTAAAACATTTTTAGGCCCTCCGTTTTCTGACTCACTCTTTCTTTCTCATATCAATTCTTCACAGTTCTTCCTGGGATCAGTCCAGCTGTGTGTGGGTGATTGATAGTTGTAAGCTTGAGTGTAAAATGAGCAGCGGGAAAAGGTATATGAGGTGAAGACAGGACACAGATGAAGTGACTGACTTGAGCATGAAGGGGAAGTCAAGCAGATTGGCGTGCAGGTGTAAGGATCTGGACAGAATTGATATAAACATGGTATACGACACCAGAGGTTTGACAATGCAAATAGCATAATATCTAAAGAAGAGGGCCACATTGTCTGGACGGGAAGCTATTAAACATGTACAATCGGGGAGCCGATAATTAAGAGGGAGGCGGTTTTTCCATGGCTTCCTTCTACAAATAAACTGCTGCAGAATGAATGCTGCTGCTACTGAAGTACTGCTGGCAGTTCGCTTGGCACAGGAATGGAAGCCAGGAATTCTGATTTTTTTGAATCCCAGCTTTGCCACTGATTCCCTCAATTGTCTTTGCAAGTCACCTAACTGCTTGTTGCTTCAGTTCCCCCATTTGTAAATCAGGGTGAATTTGCCCACCTCACAGGAATGTTGAGCTATTTGAGCTCATAGGTCTTTCTGAAGATTAAACATGCTTTAGAATTGCCAAGTATTGTTGTTAATGAAACAATTGAGAGAGGGAGGAAGAAAAAGAGCTGTTGAGTGTAATTCCTCCATTAGGGGAACTACAACATGTTTTGGACGCTGAGGGCTGAAGTAAATAGTGCACCTTGATGTACAGAACAAGTGATAATGCAAACTCCAGAAATACAGAAGGAGCAGTGGGAAATCATTCCCTGAAGGGGAAGCTTTCGAGCATCAGAGGGTGTGTGTGTGTGTGTGTGTGTGTGTGTGTGTGTGTGTGTGTGTGTGTGTGTGTGTGTGTAAAAAAGTAAAAGGGGATATGGAAGGAGAGGGAGAGAATTTCCGTGGGTCCCCTCACCAAGGGGATCCATCCCTTAGCTAGCGAAGGTGCTGCGTTGCTGAGGGAACGAGCCGAGGCTGCGGCCGCTAGAGGGCGCCGCCGCTGTAGTTTTGGGGCTGGCGCTGTCCCAGGCAGGGGAGCGCTGCCTCCACTCCCTGCGCCCCGGGGATTGGAGCGAACTGGAGCGTCTCCGCGAGGCGGCCACAAAAGTCCCTGGCTGCTCCAGGACTGAGTCAGAATCCCTGGCTGCAGCCCACCCAGCCCCCTCTGCTGCAGGCTTCAGCCGGACCGGGCGGGCTGCGCGGCGCTTTCCGGAGCTCCTGGGACTCCACGGGCTGGGGCTGGATTGTTTATTGTATGCTCGTTTCAACTCCAGCTTAACACCCCGCACCCCGGGCTGCCTGCAGTGAGGGGGGCAGGCGCTGGATTTCCCCAGGACAGAGGCGCTCCCCCGCACACGCGCTCCCTGCCCTGCCCCGCAGGATGCCTGGACCCCAGTGGAAGGCCAAGCGGAGTTGGTTTAAAGTGCTGGTGGGTTTGATAGCAGTGGCCTTGGCTTATTCCTACAACGTGGACCTGGATCATCCGGTGGTCTACCAGGGGCCCAATGGCTCCTTCTTTGGATACTCGGTGCTGGAGCATTACTACGATAATACCCGCTGGTGAGTAGGGCAGAGGGACTGGCTCTGTGGCGGGGAGCTGCTGCTGCTTTCCTTGCACGTGAATGTGCCACTTGGAAGTGGCGCTGGCACCTCTCAGCCGCCTCCCCTCCGGCCTCATCCCCCATCTTTTTAGATTCCCCGGCTCCAAGCCAGGTGGAGTCCATTTCTTCTCTCCCCGCTCCCCAGTAGATAGCTCAGGATATTGCAGCTGTCTCAAGGTATATCTGTGACCACTCGAATGAGGGAGATTTTAACTGCCTGGTTGAAACAGGGCAGCAAAATCCGTGGTGGCAAGAAGGGAGAGACATCACACTGTCTTTAACCCATAATTTGAGGACTCCAGTAACTCAGCCAGACGTTAGGGGTCTATTGCAGGAGTGGGTGGGTGAGATTTAGTGGCCCGCAATGTGCAGGCGGTCAGACTAGATGATCACGATGGTCCCTTCTGGCCTTAAAGTCTGAGTCTTAATGCCCTGCAGGAGGGGCTGCCTTCCCCAAAACAGTGTGCCTTGGCAGGTCTGGAGGCCTTTATCACTCTGAGGACGGGAGTTTCTCTTTCTCGGCAGCATCCAGAGGAGCCTGCTGCAGGGGGAAGCTCTCCTATAGTAAAATGGTCCTGTGGTTGGTTTGTGGGCTATTGGCCTTTAATTAGTCTTCTCCTCCGTTTCCCAAGTGTGAAGTGTCACCTCAACTCACCATGGAGGCTAAACTCTCGCTCAGTAAGAAGATTACTAGTAATTTTCAGTTAAATATATTGCTTTTCTGCAGACACTGTAGCTGCTATGCCTAGTCAGAACATGACTGGACTGGGATATGCTGTATTTCTTCTTAGAGCACAGTCACTAGTGCATAAGTTTGTGTGTGTGTGGGGGGCTTCTTCTGAGGACCAATTAACAGAGGTGGTGGGGGACTAGAGAAGTAGTGAAGGCTGATTTAACTTGGCATGGACTATCTTACTGCTAAAGATTAATGGTGGGATAGAAGTTCAGGGTGAACTTCTGGCTTTTGAAGTCAAAAGTCCCATGGGCTTCAGTGGGGACAGGATTTCACCCTAAATATTTAGAGACCCCCTGGCTTCAGACAGGACAATGTCCAGTCTCCAAATACCATGTCTCAGTTAAAACACCGGTTTAAAATCCCATGCTACAGTAAGAGGGAGCATCCTTCTTTTGGCATTGAACTTTACTTTGTTCCTTCCTGCAATTGGATTGACGCAGAAAAAGTGGAGCTAAACTGAAGTTGCTGCTGTCAAGGGTGTGTTTATTACTGCCAGTAGCTTTTCCACTGCTTGTTGCTGGAAATTGGGAGAGTACTGCAGGATCAGATTTTCTGATTCCACCGCACCCACTGATTTAAGGCTTCTAGTGTCAGCCAACATGATCTTTAGAGAATCAGAATAATAGACTGTTGTCTTCCTAGACACATTCTAGAGGAGGAGTTTTTAAATTAAAAATTAGTGTTTTAAAAAAGTTGTAATGGGACACGTTTACGTCTGCATTTCAACCCTTGCTGAGTAATCCGTACAACAGGACAGCACACAGAATCTGTCAGCACCTTCAGTACCTTTCAGCGGGTACTAAGTAAGCAGGCAGTGATTTTTTTGTTTTCACAGCAATGAGGAGGAACATTTAATCCTGGCTTTAAGTCCTTTTCTTTAATTGCAGAAATGCTGCCTCTTACTGTGGTTTGGGAACAGCACTGGAGCTGACATTTTTGTTTAAATCTCCAGTATAACTGAGGCCAGCTAACGTGTACTTAGAATGTATTATGGTAATAAAGTAATTTTGCTCTGCCTTGGATGCAGTCTGATGGAAGAAGTTTGTGTACTCCTGGAAAAGCAACAGAGGCACAAACTACCAGGCACCATTTAAAAATAAGCAAGGTTTGAACTTCATAAGGGCCATTCAATGTAACCAAATCTTCTAGCCAGGTATTAGTTTCTAAGTAGTCCAAGGTGATGTGCTCTGTGGTTTCAATTCAGTTACAGGTATAGGACACTGAAGAAAGATCTCTTCCCATAGAATCTATTTATTAAGTTCGTCAGTTGCCCTGAGTTCAAATGCTGCCACGAAAAGAGGAAATGCAGCCCTGTGAGTCTCTGTTTCCACAAGCCGCAGATTGGGATTCTATCATACTGTAGTCCACAAAGGAAGTGCTTTAGACTGGTGGTTACGCTAGTGAACAGTTGCTGCTGGAACATGCAGGATATGTACTCGGAGAAGTGAATGAAATGTGTGTGGGGTGTTGATTTAGCACTTCATCCCTGCAGGTGCATTCTTAAGAAACCCAGCATCCATGGGGATTAACTGCAACTGCTAAAACCATAATCAATTAGTGCCTTTTTATATTGATATACAGTTGTTGCCGGTCCTGGTGACATTCTGAACTTAGTAGGTAATTGGGGGACACCATGTACTAGGGGCATCACTTCAGAAAAATTCAAGGGGGGAGGGGATGGTCAAAGTTGTGTCAGCATATAGGACATTGTGTGATGATATTTTATCCTGCAAAGTCCAGGGATGGGGGGAGTAGAAGACACAATGGAGCATATAAGGCTTATGAGAAGTTGCGGGGTTGTGCCATAGCCCCTGGCATGTACCCCTTTTCTGCAGTGCAAAACTGCCAGTTGTGTTTTGTTTAGTCCTTTAGATAATCCCCTTCTTTGCAGGAAATATTTAACAGCTCATCTTCTTGACAGCAAATTCATGTGATATGAAATATGATAGGTTATGATGTGTTAAATGGGAAAACTTTTAGTAGCAGTGTCTCCATGGCGTGAACAATAGAACATTGATAGTTTGATCTGTTTGTAAAGAGGAGTTGTCTGCATTCCATATAGAAGTGAGGCATATGTTCTGAATGATTAAAGCAGTTTGCAGATTGCGGGGGTGTGTGTGTCTTCTATGTCTATACAGAATGTTTAGAGGGAAGGGCGGTGCATTTTGAATGATAAATAAACATAGAACATCTGTATGCATCTCATAAAACTGTGTAAACTGACTAGTTTACTTCTTTTCTATTGTTCTGTCTCTCTATTTGCATCAGGGGTTCTGTTAGAATTAAACAGGGTTCTTTTAAGTTGACCTAGCTGATGTCACTTTTAATGTGCATAGGAACAGTAAATGCCAGTAAACAGTCCACAAAGCGTCTCTTTATCTCCATCTCTTAGATATGGACAGATTACTTAGCAGTTGAATTTGTAACTGTGGCACACTGTGCATTAAATAAATGTATTCAGCCTTGGTTTTAGTCCCTTAAAATAAAGTTCTTTCACATTCTTTGCTTCACAAATACTTGTTTGCTTTCCCTTTCTGCCCGCCGTGCCCGGTGACTTTCATAGAGCATTCCTTATTAAGGAGTTATCAGTAAGTATCCAGAAAGAAGCAAGTGCCTTGCAAATAAAAGAAACCCCTCACTTTAAAACAATGCTAATCTTATCACACAAACCAACAAAAGATAGGAAAAGCAAAATTGAAAATTACTCATTGTCCTTAACATGCATTGATGGGGAACACACAATAACTGGAATGAAGTGCCAATCTAAAGGAGTGCTGTTGAGATGAAATAATATAATTTCTTGCTTGAGTGTGGGTAACAGTGGCTCAGATTATGAAAACTGATATAAACAAACATCATACATGGTTAAAAGTGTTTTGGCATTTCACTCTGCTTGGGGAATGAAGCAAGGCTGGTCAGTTTCAATTCCTGCTTCTCCTGCACTAACAAAATACTGGTAGGTTTGGTTAATAACACTGCAGAGGGATGTGGGTCTACAGAAAAAAATAATAATTTAAAGTAAAAGTTTCCTGCAGACTTTTTGTGTAGGTCTTTTGTTCTGTTTGTACAGCACCGAACACAAGGAGGTCCTGGGCCATGACTTGGGACTCCTTGTCACTACCATGATACAAGTCATAATAATAATAGGGCCTTGTAACTCCCTGTTTTATTTTACAGAACTCATTTTTATCCTGAACTAAACTGACTCCTTTTCAGTTCAAACTATTTAATAACAACTGGGGTCAGAGAAGGAACAGCTCATTGGAGGTATTATATATGACACATGAACAAAATTTTAAAAAGTCTCTAGTGATTTGGGGTGGTTTCATTTTTGGGCATCCAGCTGGACATCTCAAGGGGGTCTGAATTTCAGCAAGTGCTTCACTCCCACTTTTTGAAAATGGGGGGGCCCTTTTGGTGTCTCAACTTGAGCACCCAAAAATGAGGGTGTCCCAAACCACTAGTTGCTTTTGAAAATCTTAGTCATAACAAAAGAAGCACTACAAACAGTGATACACTTGACCAGAATCAGTAGGGGTTTAAGCCAATATAAACCCTGGTGGTGGGATTTTCATTGGGCGGAGTGGGTTGCGGATGGTGCAGAGTGGCTGCAACTTTTCCTTAGTGGGGACAGTAGCATGTGAGAAGCAATAGCAGCCCAAAAGGTGGCGAGAGGATGAGAAAAAGCCACAGAGGCTGGAGATGCAGCTCCTACAAGTGCAACTCCATAAGATTTTTCAAGGTGCCTATAAGCTGTATGGAGGATAGTGGTGGTAACTTTCCTGCATCATCTTTGCTGAATCCAGCCTAATACATGTAACACCATGATCTTAACATATGTATTAATTATAAAGGTCCAGGAGCAAATGCCAAATTTCCTTTCTCACAGTGTATATTAAATCTTTTCCAGCTTTGCCAAAGATCCATATTTGTGTACCAGTCAGGCATGTTCAAGATGTGTGGGCAGTTTTATATTTTCTTAAAATAGTGCTAAATGATATCAGCTACTAGATATTTCAAGAATAATAGAATTACACTCAAGAATTGTCTTTCAAATGAGGTCCTAATCCGGGTTGATGGGGCTATGGCCTCTTGTGATATTTAATATGCCCTCACACATTGGATATGGTTGTCAGCTTCAATCTCTATGACCTGGTGGTCCCATATTCCCTTAATTTGGTCCTGATCATAAAAGTCCCTTTATTGAAGTGTATTACACCTGTGAGGCTTTCCCCCATGTGCTAATATCTTTATACATTTTTGCCAATTCGTAAACCTCCGTATTGGCCATTCATTTTCATATAACACAAAACACCAGTCTGTATTAAGTCCCTGCATGTTATCAATAAAGGACATTTAGATTCATGAGTCAAAACCTGAAACATTGTCTTAATCAACTAAAGTAGCATTCATGTATCATTCTAAAATATGATTGAAAGCAACAATTCTCAAACTATGGGGTGGGCCTCCCAAGAGAGGTGCGGGAACATGTCAAGGGAGGCACAAGCTGTGTGCGTTTTTTCTTTTTTTAAGAGCTCTGACTGTCAGTCCCAGTGGATGGGGCTTGTGCAGAAGGGCCATGTATACCCAGGAGACAGGGATAAACGGGACATCCGGAGCTCCGCCGCGTGGGCTCTCCCTCCCCTCCGCCCCCAATCCCTCACTGGAAGGCAGCCTAGGCTTGGGCTCTCCTTCCCCTCCACCCCAATCCCTCACCTGGAAGTGGTGGAGCTCCTGCTGTCAGCCCTGGGGTGGCAGCAGCAAGGCACATTGCCCCCATTACTTTTGTGCTGCTGCTGGCATGGCACTGCCTTCAGAGCTGGGTACCCTGGCCAGCAGCCTCTGCTCTCCCTTCTGCCTTCAGAGGGGGCTGGTGAGGGGTGGGGGGCGTAAATCACAACAGACACAAAGAAGGGGGGCCACATTAAATAAGTTGAGAACCACTGATCTAAAGTATCATTCATATATATAAATATTAAACAAGATCAAATTTAGGAAAATAGCTTGGATTAAAATTTTGTGCACCAAATGTGAACCCAGAGCAAACATGTATGACTAAGTTTACACTCTCTCTCTCTCTCGATATATATATATATCTATACACACACACTCTTTACAATGGAATTTGGCTATGCAACCTTCACTAGAATGGCATGAAAAATGTCTTTGCAGTAAAAGGAGCGCACTTGTTGATTGTACTGAGATTTCCACTTTGGAGTTATTTTTACATGATTTCAAGATGGAGAAGAATTTGTCTTCATCACATGTTCTCAGGTTATCGTATTTTCTGATGACGTTTCTTGTTTTGCTTTCTTAAGAGGATTTTTTTGAGTATAAGTCTTGAAAGATTTACACAGTTCCTCCTCATTACTGTTCTCAACTGAGCAAGGAACCAGGTGGTTAGCTGCTGCTTTCATTTGGAGCCTAAACAAGCACGCATGCTCCTAGCCTTTAGCTATAGTTTTGAAGCTTTGAATAAATCTCAGCAAATAGCGATAAAATACTTATTTTTCCTGATTTTTTTTTAGTTTTTGGAGAAATTATTACAAGAAACAATAACTTGACCTTTACAAAAATTTTAATGATCTAACATGAATCACTAGTCAATTCTTTTTATTTTAAAAATCCTTTTATAATTCCTTTCTCTCCCCCTTCCTCCTCTTCCTTTCTCTCTCTGACAGTTTAACATGGTGTAATAGCCTCATCCTTCGTGGCAGCATGGCCGGGCACACGTAGGCAGTATAGTTCCATGGCTACTGACTGAGAGCTCTTATCACTGGAATGACCCTCTATTTTTGTGCTTTTATTTCATTTGTTGCTTCCTGCTCTTAGCCGCAGACTGTGGTTATCTGAAACATGCAGGGTGGTGTTACATCTGATGGTTGATTTGATATATTGTTGTTAGTACATGACTTAGTATCCCGAGACTCTTTTTATGTGATCCAGAGTGAAATAGGGGAGGAGACCCACATGAAGGAAGAGTGTCCTGTTTGTCTTGGTGTATTGCCTGGACAGACCACAAACACTGAACTGAGAGCTGCTGTTGGTGCTCTGGAAAGGCAGTACTGATTTGGTGCTATAGTTATAGGTTGTCCAGCAGTGGCTTCTGAATTACTGCCCTGTCACTTAAGACCCTGCATTCAGTGGATTTACCCATAGATGAACCAATTGAATATTCCCCCCCCACACCTCCAGTACATTTAGGGAAGGAAGCCTTTGACCAGAAGGAATCAAACTGGAATCCTTGGATGCATCGGAGCAGTATGTGCCCTGTTGCTGCTGCTTATTTTAATCTATTGTGATATAGGATGTTTCATCTCTGCCACTTAAAATTGCTGTGAGGTGCAGAGGACCTGCAGCGTTTGAGTTATGGCTGTCTAATTGGTGCTGGCACGCTGTAGACAGATTCTAATGTGTTTGGCATCTTTCTGTGCCATTGGGACCACTCAATGCTTCTTTGTGCATTGTACTTCCAGCTAGATACAGCGCTTTGATTTCTGAAACTGTTTATCCTTAGGGCCATTCAGCAGCAAGGTGGTGGTTACTCCCTGTGGGAGGTAAACATAACGCAGGTGCAAATGAGGTTGAGATCATGAAAAGAAGGATATATAGCCTCATTGCCTACTGGCTAGTTCTCCACACTCTCATTCTGGAAACTGGCATCTCCAATAAGAGAGGATCTCCCATCTGATTCCTCCAGACATAGCCAGTAAAGGGTTGGTAGGCTCTAAGAGATTTGTGTTCATCTCGGTCAGAGGTGGCTGTGATAGACTGTCCTGAAGCTTTGTTTGAAAGGAGCAATGGGGAAGTTCCTTTGGGCTCCAACATGAATACCATGTAGTAATGGGCAAGACTCCACAGGCTCCCATAAACCTTTCACGAGTGGATTCTGATTCTTGTAGGAATAGTAAATTCATTCTTAGAAGCCACCACCAAGACCAGGAACCTCACCTCCCCCTTAATGAAACCAAAACATGCTACTTCAACCTTGCTTTTCTACAACAAGATTAAAACAAAATCCCTTTAACAGGGGTGGTAGGAGAGAACTTGAGAACTGATGTGTGTCTGTTCGAGATTCAGGTACAGTGCTCTGGTGAGGTGTAGTTGTAATGCCTAAATCAATAGACCCCAACAACTGAAGGCTTTTAATCCTTCCCTTTGTTTCCTCCTCTTTTCTGTTACATCTACCTTGTTGAATTCCTGTACTAATATTGAGGCTGTCACAAAATATTGACTCAGACTCAAAGGCAACTGGAAACGTAGAGTCCTTTCTTTCCCTCGCTGGGCTTCACTTTCCAATGTACCTTTGTGCAGTCAGTCAGAGGGATCCCAGAAACTTCCTGCAGAATGTTGTGGTTGTGATGAGAGCCCATGCAAATGGGTAGCTCTTTGCAAAAATCTGCCCACATTGTGACTGTTTCGGCTTGGGGAATGGAACTGCGCTGCTTAAAATCCAAACAGTGCTGCAAAATCATGCTATGCCACAAAATTGGACTATTTAAACCCAAGTTGTTTAAATTGGTTGGGCGATGTTGGAAGGCTGCCTAGCTCTAGCAAAGAAATGAACAAAGTTATTCTTTTATGGGCTGTTTACATACTCACTATGTTTAGGCTGGGGCAGGATGAAGGAATCCATAGTACTGAAATGCTAGATTACCACATTTTACCTCTGGAAAAATTTCCATATGTACAGTACACTTTGGGAGAAACTTTCAAGCATTTTATTGTGAGTTTAGGGAACTTTCAGCAGTCCTAGTAATAATTTAACTGGATTAATTACTGACATGCATCACATGCTGTGTTTGCTTCCTGCCTGGTTTTCCCCCATCAAATAGATGTAGTATCTAGGTGTGTTCTTGGAGATATGATGTCTTTCAAAAACACAGCTGATGAATGCGTATTTTCTCACGATCAATTTGAACATAGAATCAGTGCATGGAATCCTGCTCACACAGTTCAATATTATTCCACCCCCCGAGCTTTTTAAAGAGAGATTAATGATTATTTCTAAATTAAGCTCCTTATTTTCCATCTCTCATTCCGAGATATCATTAGATCTTTTTGAGCATTATTGAGTCAAATTCACCTCTGTTGTAAGATGGGCACAGCTCCACTGGAATTGCACCGCTTAAACCAGAGCTGAATGTGGTTTACTGTAGCTTATTGTAATAGCTGGTTTTAAAAACACTTTCTTGACACTTGCAATTTAAACCATTTCTCCTTAAGCTAGCAATATTCCCCCCTTTGTTTATTTTGTTAGACCTCATGAATGTCAATAAGTGAATGACATTCATTCATCGCCTGTGTAAATGAGATGATTGGCATTCTGATTTCAGCCTGCCTGTCTGTCTGTAGAGATTTCCATTTGGAGCTATTATTTCAGGCTCCCCTGTGCTTGCTCCCCAACGTGTGTAGGCTTTGTAGCTTTCAGCAATATAGGTATTTCAGGCATTAATTTTTCTCGCTTGTGAAAATATGACTTGCATTATAGAGTGCAGCCCCCTGCCAAACTCCTGTGATACTACAGCTTAGCCCATGATATTGGGGAGAAAATGATCCTTTAATATGGATTTCTCTCCCCCTAAATTTGTTTTTGTCACATCAGCCAACGGAGCACATGTTAAAGCTATGAGGAAAACTTAACTGCCCAAGTCATTTCTTAGAACAGCATAGATTCCTGATTATAGCTCCCTCTGATAACACAATAACACTCTCTGCTTCTCCTTCCCACATAGGTGGAATTGAGATTTCAATGGTTTTTCCTCCATGTTCTTACACTGAGTCTGGTGGGGAGTAGGTGGTGATGGGATGTAGAGGCTGGTAAGTAGGATGAACAAAAGTCACTGAAAACCAGCAATATCCCTGTTTTCTAGGCCTGTATTGAGATCTCTGTCCATTTTTACATGATGTGACCCACACTTAACACAGTGTAGCTTTTTAGCCCTCTCTAATGACTGGACTATGAATAGACTCCTACCGCCTCTAAGATAATGGACCTGATTTGTTAGCTCAAGCAATAGAAGCCCATGCTTTTAGAATCAGTGGTCTTGGGTTCAATCCCCACAGACCTCCTGCACAGGGACATTGTTGCATACAAAAGCCAGTGATTTTGTCTGGATTTTGTATCCCACTGCGGACTGGCCTTTGCAAGGGCCAGCGGATAGCAAACTGATAGCAAATTGACTAGGTGCATGTGCCATACCTTGTGAGGACAGGTGTTAGCGCTTTGGTAGTCCCTCCCCCCCAACCACCAGAGAGGTGGTCTCTCACATTCCGCTCAACTTGGGATATGTCTACACTTAAAACGCTGCATTGGTGCAGCTGCAGCACTTCAGTGAAGACCCTCTAAGCCAATAGGAGAGAACTCTCTTGTTAATCCACCTCCCTGAGAGGCGTTAGCTATGTTGGGAGGAGACGCTCTCTCGCCAACATAGCGCTATCTACATGGGGGATTAGGTTGGTATAACTACATTGCTCAGGGGTGCGGGTTTTTCTCATCCCTGAACAATGTAGTTATACCGATACAGGAATGTAGTGTAGATCAGCCCTCCTCCCTGGCACATGTGTTCAAATTTACAAGATGGGAAGGAAGAAGTTGGAAGGACAGTTGCTTGGATGAGGAAATGATGGAGTGGGCTCATGTTGCAAACACTCTCATAGTCACCTGATTCCTGCCAAAACATCCCCTCCCTGTACTCTTCCCACTCATGATGGCAGGTCCCCATTTTTTTCATGTCCCCTATTGATAACAATATACAATTGTCAGCTAAACTGTGGTCCTCGTGAATGATTTGGATCATTAAATTGGAGCATTGTATTAATATGGTTTGATCACTTCCTTTCAGGAAGGAGTTTATACCTACAATCACAGCTGTTGATTTGGTACTTCCCCAAGATGTTAGTTTCTCTCACACCGTATCAATAATATAGATCCAGTCTTTGCAGCCTTGTCTCTAAACTGTTGGTGTGGCAACACATCATGCAATAATTCTGGATTTCTGAAGGAACATTCATATGATAAGATGCCTTGAGCTTCAGGGATTAGGATGCCTTCAGGTTCTGATCAACCTTATTGACCTTTGTTTTGATGGACAGAACGTAGCTTTCTTCCCTTTATGGCCATCCATTTTGGGCTATTGTGGATTTGGAGTTGACAGGATTGTGGTTAGAACCTAAAGAAATTGGATGCAGCTGCTGTTCTCTGTCCTAAAACTTTCCTAAATTGCTTATTTGGGGGTGAAGAATTGCTTTAAATGTGTTATGCTTCAAATGGAAATTTAGCTCATTCAAAGAATTCCTGGATTCCTTGAAGGAAAATGCCTTTACTGTGTCTGTTTTCATTTTGTGCATCATTGGTGTTATTTTACCAGGCCACCAGAAGAAGTCCTCTTGCCAAAGGTGCACTGGCAATGTGAGTGTTTTTTTTTTTTCCCCTTCCTGAAATTAACTACTTGCTACTTTGCTTTTGGTTTCCAGGGTCCTGGTCGGTGCTCCAAAGGCAGATTCTAAATACAGCACCTCTGTTAAGTCCCCAGGAGCTGTCTTTAAATGTCGAGTGCACACCAATCCTGAGAGGAGGTGCACAGAGCTGGATATGGGTCGAGGTGGGTAAATCTAACACGTTTTTTACTTACCCGTGACTGAAAGTTCTAGCAAATATCTTAGGGCCTGATCCAATGTCCCTTGAAATAATTGGAAAGACTCCCATCAACTTCAGTGGGCTTTAGATCAGGGCTCTAGGGCACACACGTATAGCACTAGGAACTTGATCCCATTGAAGTCCAGTGGCAAAGCTCCCATTTACTCCAAATGGTTCACGATTATGTCCTACCTGAGGACTGGAAGCAATATCTTCTTGATGGAGCTCTCTGATTGCAGTCTGTGCTCTCTCTGGGCGACCGCGTCAGGCTAATCTTTTTGGCCAAGCTTTTGCCAAATGAATGTAAACTAGGCTGTTGTCTTTTCCTTTACCTGCTTTGGTTTCTTTAGTTTCTGGAGAGGGTTGGTTAGAATTGCTGCTCATGTTGAGAAGTTCTGCATTGATTTTGTGTGATTTTTTTTTTCTTCCCTTTCCATTTGAAGGGTGAATTATATACTGTGTTATAAACAGAGTAATCTGTGTGTGTTTGCTAATGGAATAATAACTTTGATTTATCCTACTTGCTTCTTATGCAAAAGAAAACAAAAACACATCAATGAGAGTAGTATGTTGTTGCATATGATCAGGACTAAGGTTGTACAAGATGCTGGTCAAACACATGTCGAGACATGGTCCCCTTCCTTTCCAGGGCTCCCAGGCTAACGCCCTGATCCTGTGATCTAATCCTTGTGAATGGGTCCTTATGAAGAATGATACATATTTGATCTCTGTTGGTGAAAAAGAGTTCATAGTAATATTGCTGTGTTTTTGTTAACATGTTTTATTTTAACATCACTGTATGAACTTTTTCCTGACATCGGAACCAGAGAGTGCTCCATCGTAAGTTAATATTTAGGCTATTTCTACGCTGATGGCGGTGTGCAGAGTACATACTCTGCATGCCACCCTAGCAGTGTAGACATGAGGTAGACCAGAACTCTAGAGTATGTACCCTCCACTGCTCTCTACATGCCCAAGCAGTGCCTCCCATGTCTACACTGCTATTTTTAGTACTGCAATATCCCACTGCCTCCCTGCTGCTGGAGCCTTTCCCTGCTGCCTCCTCTGTGTCAGAGCCTTTTACTGTTGAGTGTAGCAGCCCACTGCAGTGTGGATGCAACCTGCTTTATACTGCAACGTATAGTTACACGCACCATACATGCTGACGCAAGTGTAGACAAGGCCTTAGTGAAAGAGGGTTTTTGGCCAGTTATGTTTTGTTTTTATCAATAAAATTCTACATGTAAGTATTCGCAAATATCTGTCTATATATTTTAGTTTTGCTAAAAGAAACACTCATCCCCCCCCGCCCCACTCCTCGACAGTACAGTAAGATGAGTTAATGGATGTAATGACAGATCATAGAAAGAAAGAGTTGAGCCTCTTTTTAAAAAAATGCCCAAGTCCCATTTTCTAAAGTGAATTAAGCACTTGTGAAAATGTTACTCTGCCAACACCACAGTACTTTCCCCATGGTCTTCAGTGGAACTGATCATGTGTCTGAAGTTAATGCACATGCTGAAAGGTTCACTGGCTTGAGCCCTTAGTTTTTAAACTCTTTGAAAAAGGGACTGTCTTTTACAGTGTGTTTGTACAGCACGCACCCAGCACAAGGGGGCTCTCCTCCTGGGCACTGTCCTAATGTGTGAGAAATAATAGTGAGAGATGGGAAAGAGCGGTTTGATCAGCTAGCATATCTCTTACAAGGGCACATTATAGATATTTAAAAAACTAAATGCATCTTCCTCACCTGTCCCTCTCTCTTTTAAGGCAATACTCGGGGCACGCTCTGTGGAAAGACCTGTAAGGAGGATAGAGATGATGAATGGATGGGCGTAAGCCTGGCTAGGCAGCCCAAGGCTGACGGAAGTGTGCTGGTAAGTCTGCCTTTTCCCTTGAGCTCAGTAAAGTGATCACTGCTGTGCTGACACTAATGATGAACATGTTGGGATTAATGTCTTCACTAATGACTGACAGAGTCAAGGTTTATAAGCCGCGAACTCTGTAGTCCCTTCCTTGAAGCGGATAGAATATGAACCCCAACCAGAAATTGGTATTGAGAGAAAGAAGACTTCAAAGCAGTAGCACCTGACTTGTCACCTAAGGGGCTTCCTCTTAAATTTCTGAGTGTTTAGGTCTTTTGAACAGAATGAATGGAACTTTGTTTTTCTCTGAATGCGTCTGCTAGTTCGTTTGTTTTACAGATTGTGTGTGTGGAGAGTGGGGCATAAGTCAATGAATATAGTGTGTGTGTTGTGTCAGAACTTGTAAAAAATGTCAGATTTAGATATGCAGCTAAATTCTGCTCTTGGATGTGTGCATGAATCTTCCATTAATGAGGTAGCAGAGATGGGAGTCAAAGTCGCTTGTTTGTTCATCTTTGTGGTACAGTCAACAGGCAAATATTGAGGGCCATGGGAGTTGATGTGCATGTTTGTTAAAGGGAAAAATTTGATCCTAAGGATGTGGAATTTATCTTCACAGGACAATGTTTCAAATCAGATGAACCTTCAAATAAATCATAGAGAAAGCTGGGCAAATACTGCAGCAAAAAAAAAAATCTGTAAATATTCATTGACATTTTAAAATGACTTTGGTAACTGTGTTTGCTCCTCCCTTGGGTTTGCTCTTGGTGAGTAGTCTAGCAACCTCACTGAAATGATATGTTCACTGAAACAGCAAGATTTGAGAAAATATTGCAGAATATTTTTGAAAAATGAATTTCAAGATTGTACTTGAGAATCTCCAACAGAAACTTTTTCTAAAGTAATCCAATCAGAAAACAGTAACCTATCATGTGACCTATGTTTCCAATCCAATTTGGAATACTGAGTATATGGAACACATTGTCAACAAATATTTACAGATTTTTTTTTTTGCACTATTCAGCCAGTTACTTTAAGCAAATCACAATCAATTTGTGGGCAGCTTGTGAACAGAAAAACCTGAAATTGATAGAATAAATTGTTACAGATTATTCTGCTGTAATCATGGGCATATGAGCCAAGTAAGACTATTTGTAATAGCAGATAGGTAAGGAGTCCTCAAAAGTAGATATATTTCAAAATAAATACATATCAAATCAACTTTTAAGACAGGAAAGTTAATACCAATATTCTGTATCATGCTACTGCGTGGTGATGAGCATGGTCCACACCTGTGCAAGCCAATAGGAATGGAGGATGGTACAGTCCTTGGCAGGAAGTACATCAGTATCTTGCTAAATTGGGACCTAAATCCCCATAGGCAGGATTTTGTACCGCACATTGAAGTCAACGGAAACTGTGGCACTGACTTCAGTGTGTGCAGTATCAGCCCCTCAAAGAACCACTCTCCTATTGGACCAAAGGTAACTCTCTGTTTAGGACATGAAGACTAAATAGAACTGATCAAGTTGGCAAGAGCAAACGGGACAAATGCCCACTTTTGCCAGAAAAGTTGGGACAGGGCTTAAAAAAGGGGACTATCCTGGCCAAAAAAAGACACATGGTCCCCTAAACAAAAATAATCTATAGACTGTAGCTAGACTAAAGTGCAAACTGGCCCAGCATACATCTTCCTGACCTTGGATCTCATCATGAGTCAATGTTCTCAATAATCTGAGAGTTACGACAATACAACTTGGGTTGCCAGTTCTTTTCATACTTAAACTGTAAAATGCATTCTCTTTCTCTCATTGGGAAAGGAACCAGGGACAGTGCATTAAAGCTTGGAGATAAGCCATGTCCCTTAATCTCACTCTTCCCAAATACCTGTCCCATTTATCATGTGTATCGTTTTTCTCCAAAGTGTTGCCATTTTTTTTCATTTTAAGTAGCCAACTCACTGATGACTTTGAATCCTGCAGTATGGAAAATAAAATACATGCACTGAAGCTAAAGCCCACATGGTAAATGGCGGGAGGGATTTCAGTCAGTTATTTGTGCATTTAAAAAGTCACCTGCTGGGCTCCAGTCCTGCAGTGAACTCCACAGAACCCTATTGATTTCATGCAGGACAGTTTGCAGGATCAGTGTCTTAGTTTGTAAACTCCTTCAGGCAAGACTTGTATTTCCTGCTGTATTTTCTACCACACCAAGCTGGCATTTAATAAACAATAAGGCAAGGTTGCATTCATATGCTCAGGGCTGGCTCTGGCTTTTTGGCCGCCCCAAGCAAAAAAAAAAAAAAAAACAACAAAAAACAGGGCGGCCAGAACGGCAAAGCAAAAAAAAACAAAACAAAAAAAACCCTGCAGCGCGGCCAGAGTGCGGGCGCTAGGGTTACCATACGTCCGGATTTTCCCGGACATGTCCGGCTTTTGGGGGCTCAAATCCCCGTCCGGGGGGAAATCCCCGCGGGGAGCCGGGGGCCGGCAGTGCTGGGCGGGCCGGGGGTGGTGGGCCAGGGCCGGCACCCCAGGGCCCGAGCCGACCCAGGCTGGAGCCGCCGGGGGGGCTAGCCTGGGCTGCGCCTCCTCCCCCCCACTCCCCCCTTACCTGCTTCAGGCTTCCCGCGAATCAAATGTTCGCGGGAAGCAGGGGAGGGGGCGGAGACTTTGGGGAGGGGGCGGGGTTGGGGAGGGGGTATGGGCGGGGCTGGGGGCGGGGCCGGGGGCCGTGGAGTGTCCTCCATTTGGAGGTACAGAATATGGTAACCCTAGCGGGCGCAGGGGGACCAGCTGGGGGGGACGGAGGAGGGAGCGGGCGGGAGAGAGAGAGAGAAGGGGGCGGCCAGGGCTACAGCAGAGACGCTGCCACACGGCCCCTCCTGCTGTGTGCCGCCTCCTGCTGCGAGGGCTCTGCTCCAGTCGGCGGGGAGGGAAGGAAGAGGACTGCCCTGCAGGGTGCTCTGGTTCTCCACGCCGCCGCCCCCTACAGGGCGGCCAGAGCGGAACAAGAACAAAAAAAAAGTGCCCTAGGATTGGGCGGAATGCCGCCTCCAACAATCTCCGCCCCAAGCACCAGCTTGCTCAGCTGGTGCCTGGAGCCGGCCCTGCATATGCTCTACTTGTTTTGCATTTCTATCGTGGTTCATTGCTGCACCACTTTTCCTTTGTATTATGCAGGTCCCCACAAATTTCATAGTGCAATGAGACCAAAATGTGTGACCGCAACTCTTGAATTCCACAACAATGTTCATTCTATTGCTATTCCCTCAGCCTCTAGCTCATAGCTAAAAACACTCATTGATATGAAATTTGTCATGGTGATTTTCCAGGGTGGATTTTTCACTGTGATCTCCAGCTGACCCATCTCAACTCACAGGACTCAGCTCCTGAGATGCTCAGGCTCTCTGGCTTGGAATTCCTTTCCCATCCGTGGGCCAGTGAAGTCGGGAGCTTGTAGCCAGCTTCAGTGGCTCATCTTTCTGGCTTCCCAGGCCTCAGCTACACTGCACCGTGCAGGGAGCATGCACTGTAATCAAATTAACTCCCTTTGGAGGGGCAAGCAGAAGTGCAATAAGCAGCTAGAGGCAGGTCCTGGTATGGCAGGAGGCCACAAATGAAAAATGGCAGATTCCTTAACAAAAATGCCAATTCCATGGCATCTTGGAAAAATGCCAACTTCTGCAGCCACAAAATTGAGTAGTCTGAGATGAATGGGGTAGACCACGCCTCTTAGAGCTATTGTTTCAGTCTCTCTGCAGACTCAGGCAGGCAACACTGCATCGCTTACACTCAGCTCATGTTTTAACAGTTTGCTTCATACCCATAAACTCAAATTTAAAGAATGGAAAGCTGAGATTCTGGAGCAGAATTGTGGTATGGGACAAATTCTGCCATGGCTGAATACACAGGGCCTGTGATTTTATAGAAGGGTTAAATTCTCCAATAGAAACATAGGGTGGAGCACTGGAAAAGGCTGAAGCAACCCATATATACCAGTGAACAGAGTGATGTTTGTTCTTTTTTGTTTTCATTCATTCATGTGAAATGCTCATACCTTTGCAAAGCTTTCAGCCCTGAGTCTGTTTTAAATATCCATGTTAAGCGGCAGCTCACTTTCTTGATCTCTCCCTCTTTCCTGCCCTCAGCATCTCACCTTGGCTCATTCCTGAGCAAGACCTACTGCTGCTTTCCCCAATTTTCAATCATTTGTGCTGCTTTGGAAGAGATTAGTGGGTTAATAGATGCGAGAGCAGCTTTCGGGAGGTAAAAAAATAACGGAATTTATAATATCACAACCCTTTATTTATCTTTCTATAGCTTAAAAAACACATTCATTTTTTTTCCTCCACAATTTATATCCGGAATAACTTTTTTGTTTTTCAAATCCATTCTTTTCCATGACATTCTGTTCTCTGGTTTCATAGCTCAACTTGAATGTCAGCCTAGAGCTGTGTCTGTATGACACACTCTATGCAAATGTATATGGGTGCGTTTTTGCACTCCTAGTGCAAATGTTTTAGAAGAGAAACAATTTCCTGATCACTCTGAAAGTAAATATTATGCATTTTTTAAGAACGCTGACTGAAGAGTGCCCGGAGATTAAAATCACAACCAAGTTTGCTTAAAAGAGCAAGTAATTAAGTTCAATAAGCTCTTCCTTATGAGCCTACTAACATACATCTGGCTGTCAGAGTGCCATTATAAACAGCCTTCATATAATGCACGTCTCTCTGTAACATAAAATGTAGTACAGAGCTTTCCAAAGCTCCTTGAGTGCTTCATTATGCCTCTGTGTTAACTATCCTATCCAGTAAATACATGCATTTGGTTGAGTACTGAAGATTAGAACAGCAATAAATATCACTTAAAGCTGATGATTCGGCAGAGCTCACTGTTGGTGGTGGTCCAGTCCATTAAAACGAAAAGAAAGCAATGGGGATTTTTAGTGCTTTTCTACGGGTAAGAAACGGTCTCGACTCTGGTCCAGATTGAGTTTTGCTCTATCCATTCCCCGGTAGTTGGACAGGGTGGTGCGCCTGTGCTTGTTTTATAATGCGTTCCTAGGAGCATTCAGAGGCTCCCAGAGGCAATGTGCTCAGCACTGAGGTGGTAAGATGGGGATCGGGATAGAGTGTCTTGCACTCTTCAACAATATGCTCTCCAGGCAAGTGCTGGCCTCCCAAAGGAAGTGCTGTCTTGTCCCCCTTGACTGGAAGGGTTGTGAGTGGGATGTGAGGCTGACAGTGTAGCGAGGGGCGTCCGTTGGTTCTAACAGACACAAAAGAGACTCCATGAGACTGAGCAGGCCACGTTTGTGATCAGTATGAAGGGATGTGTCTGCGCTGCCTGCAGTGGAGCTATGCTGACTTACACCGGCTGGAGATACAAGTTCAAATTCAAAGCTCTTGCTGTTTCCCATTTCATTTCCTTTGATTCGTATGAACTCTTTGGGGGTGAGGAGATTGATGGTCTGTCTGGTGGCGAGGCAATGGTAATTCTGGGAGTGAAGGGGAGCTGGGGATGTGTAAGCCAGGTGTTTGGCATGCTCTTATGCTGAGATTGAGAGGAGTGCAGCGTCCTGGGTTGACTGTCTTGGCTCTCGTTGTGGAGGGGTGATTGTGTTTTTCCCCAGGAAGGGGAGGCGGATGGGAAGATAGAGGGGGAAAAATGAAATGTTAATTTTGTGCCTGTCATCCTTCCAGTCTTAGCATTCCCTCTACCTCCTTCTCCCCTCACTCCCATCTTATTCCGCTCCCCTCTCCCCCCAGCTTTTTTTTATTCCACTAGATTCTACCCAGTCTACCTTTGCTTAGAAAAGGTTCTCCTGGTGTCACCTCCCTTCACCACGAGGTTCTACTTGACACATTGCCTGGCACCTAAAGTGATAAAGGTATTGAGATCTGCTGTCTGAGCTGCCCTTGCTCCAAGGAACACACATCTCTGACATGGGTGGCTAGGAGGAGCCTCAAAATTTGAAATTTGTGGTGCCAACATTGGCAATGTCAAGTCTTAGCAATGGAGGAACATGGCAATTGGAGTAGCCTTTTTGTAGCAAAGGTAAGGTTCAGAGAACTAAGGAAAGGTGGAAAAGTTAGGTGGGAGAAAGATTGGGGTGGGTATTTTTGATACAAAGAGGTGTCCTGCTGCCTCACGTTTCAGTAACACATGTGATATGATCCATTTAGGCCTGTGCACATCGCTGGAAAAACATCTACTATGAGACAGAGTACGTCCTCCCCCATGGTTTCTGCAATATCATCCCACCCAACCTCCGTTCCAATGGTCGAAAATTATTGCCCTGCTATGAAGGTAAGGTGTTATTTCTCTGTCATTATGACCAAGTAGATTTTCCTGTTGTCTCCAAAAAATATCTGATAAACCTTCATTAATACATTAAAAAAAGTACTGCTGACTCAGGCATAATTTGGCAGACGGATGATCTTGAATTTAAAAAAGGGGGTCAAGAAGATAATTGGTTTCCATGAGTAACTGTGTGTGGCCATGCTTAACTGATAGAATAATAAACTTTTTTGGAACAGTATCATGAGAAAACCATCAACTCCCTTATCTGGATGTCACCAGGCATGTGACATGAGTACAGCCACTCTTACTTGTTTGCCTGTTCGGCATTATTGATTAATAGGAAATGATCGCACCCATGTTTAAGAAATATTTTCAGTCTGACACTGTCATTTATAGGAGGGGAGAAATATTGCTTAAAGCCTAGATTTTAGGATACCAGTGTAACAAATAGAATAAAGTTGCCTCTTTCAATTGCTGCTACTTTCAAAATGTCCAGCAGCGTCTGATGATTTTTTTCAGTGCCTCTCAAAATATTGCTGTCGTTCAAAATAGATCTGGAATGGCATTGAGAGTGAAAGGACTTGTTTCAGAGTTTTGAACAATAGACAACTTTGCTCATTGTTTGCGCTCCAAGTCCTGGGTGCTTTAATTTTCCGGTTTATAAAAAGAATAGTCTTCCCTTGTGTGTTTTGTATGTGAATTTATATCCAATTTCATTCTTCAAAGACTCCAAAAGACAGCCTTTCCTGAACCCAAAGCAATTAACCAATCCAGAATGCACAGGTTTGTCATTAGGGAAGATGGGGTATGTCCAAGCTTTTGCAATAAGCCCTGTGAGAAATATTCAGGAAAACAGCTGCTTGGGTTTCCTAGGTTGGTCTTATGCATCTACGCTAGTAGTTCTCAAACTATGGGTGGGCCTCCCAGTTCCAAGAGAGGCGCAGGTATATGTCAAGGGAGGCGTGAGCTGTGTGCTTTTTTTTTTTTTTTTTAAGAGCTGGGGCTCGTGCAGAAGGGCGGTGCATGCCTGGGAGGCAGAGATGAAGGGGATAGCTTGAGTTCCTTCTTCCCTCCTCCCCCCCGACCCAGCCCAGTCCCTCACTTGGGAGGCAGCCCAGGCTTGGTTCTCCTACTCTTTTCTCTTACTTCTGCAGCAGCAGTGCAGAAGTAATGGTGCCAATGGGGCACTAAATCTGCTGTGAAAAGTGATATTGACAAATATCACTTTGCCACCCTTACTTCTCAGCTGCTGCTGGCGTGGTGCAGCCTTCAGAGCTGGGCTGCTGCTCTCTGCTCTGCCTTCAGAGCTGGGTGGCGGTAAGTGTACTCTGTGTGTAAATGACTACAGACACAAAGGAGGGGGAGGCCCAATCAAATAAGTTTGAGAACCATTGGTCTACACTAATCCTCCCTCCCTCTTCAAGGACTGAAAAAGCACATGGGTTTGATGGAGTTTGATGTGGGCAACACTTCACTGCCTTTGATTTCCAATATCAGGAGCAGTCAGTGACAGGCTGGCTGCTGACATTAGTAAGTGGGGCAGAGTTAACACAGTAGATGTCTGTCAATTCCTCAATTGCTAATGGATGTGTCTCTTGCTGCTTTAGGTTTTGCTCCAAACCTAGAGATTGTTCAGACCCAGTACATTGAAGACAAAGCTCATAACAAAACTGGCAAACTTAGATAAACTGTATATTGCAGTGCGTGTCTGGAGAGTTGTTTACCCACCATGTGCCCAGCTCTCATAGGCTGCATTGGAAACCCATGTAACCAATCTCAAAAAATCTATGCCCATCTGGAGACAGCAAACATTTGTGCTTTGAGCATCAGTAGAAGGTCCCAAAAATATTCATCTGAAACTTGTATGGTTTTGATTCCATATTTAAACCCACCGCTTCACTCGATCTATAACAAAATGTGAGGAAGCCATAAAATCCTCCTATCCTGAATACTGTCCTCTTTCATTTGCTTGTCTTCCTGTTGGCAGGATCAGGCCAAGACAATACTTAAGCAATGCATAGTTTATCCTGCAATATTAACTTTTATTACCCCCCTTTTCCTCCTCCACTCCACATGCAGAATCACTTCCAACATTTCCTCTGAGTCCTTTTCACCACCCGGGGGTTCTTTTAAAAACTGTCAGTCTGAAATAATTGGAGAGAGGCAGCTCCTGGAAGAGACAATCGCTCGTGTTTCTCTGTGCATCATGGCTTCAGAGTGAAACGGCTGCTAGTCTGACAGGCTATTTGCCAGGAATTGCTAGGAAATAGAAATGTGTGGGCCCAGTATCTGTGAAGCGGCCAGTGGAAAATTGGCAGTTTTAGTGCACTATGCTATTGGTTTAATTTCATTGCATGCTAGAACGAAAATGGGAGGTTTGGGATTGATTTGTTCGTTCCACTGTTAGGCATCAAGTCACACAGTATCACCAAGGGTGACTGAGTTTGCTTCTTGTTTACCTCTGTGACTTTCAGGTTTCTATAAAGTAATTTGGCTTATTCTTCAAACACAAGGTACTGCTGTGATCAGTCATTGAAAGGATTAACTGGAACCCTCCCTTCCTATGGTCTTAGTGTTTTCCCCCTTAGGCTTTCAGAAAGTAAAGGAAAAAATCCTCCTTTTAGTGAACAGCACAGCCAAACTGAAGGAAAGAAATAAAGAATGTGGTAGAAATAATATATGCACAATGTAATTAAGGTATTTGGAGAATAAGAGCCTCTTCCCACAAACACTTGCTGTTAGGGGCAGTGCTTGAAGCCAACGGGAATACTCATGCTCACAAGCACCATTCCAAGTTATAAGATGCGTTTGCAAGATCAAGCCCTGGGACTTCAGTTATCTATAATTGGAACAGTATAAGATACAATTATATAGGCAGTGCAGTATTTGCCACATAAGCTATAATGAAAGGCATCTAACCGCTGAACATGGAGCAGATGTATCGTTAATGTATGCTATGTATTTAGTAATAATTCGCCATATAATACAGATTCAATAATTGAAAACAAAAGAGGAAATGGAAACTTCCTTACTGGAGGGCAGTCATGAAACAAGATAGTAGTCTCGATGTGTCTTATTCTTCTCCAGTCTCCCTGAAACAGCTGACAGAAGTCTGGAAGCTATTGAGAGCTAATGAGAGCAGCAGAAGGCCTGCTAGTTAAGTGGAATCTTTCTGGCTAGGAGCTAATCTGATTTGTATGAACTGAAGTGCTTTGTGGGGCACAAAGCTAAGGCCTTCCAAGCTATACTCTGACTTGATTGTCCTTGCTTTTAATGGCTGCCAAATGTGGCCTACAAGGAAATTAGGACCCCAGCCATCCTGTCCCCTGACTCACTTAATGGGCAGAGATAAAGGGCTGCTGCTGCTATAAGAGACAATTTAACAGAGGTGGGGACAGACCGATGAGATGGTTTCCTAGTTCTGTGGTGTAAGGATCAGAGGGAGGGGAGGAGAGAGGTGGGAAACTTAAACAATAATTTCTGGTGGCTAAAGAATATAGGAACAGTACTCATCCCCACTCAGTCCATCCAAAGGAATAGAGAGATTTTCCCCTCTTGGACATAGAATGGCCAGTTATCTATTACCAGTTTTCTGAGAGCCATACTCTGATCCCCCCTGGCTTTGTGGTATAAACTCAATACCAGGGTGTTAGGCCATAAAGACAACTAGCATTCCATCCAATGTGGTGAAATGCTGAAACACAGGAAAGAAGAGGTTGGGATTAAATATGTTGTCTTTGGCTCCCAGTGCAAATGACTGAGGACACGTCACAGCTATCTGTGTTGCTTTAAATTCCTATTGTGTGGTTTTTTTTGGTGAGGGGGAGCTAATGCTTTTAAGCAATACTTTGTTTCATTTGGTTTGGGGCAGGAAGGGCCAGTTCCTCATCCAGCTCTTTTTCTGATTGTGATTTAAGAGTCCTCCTCCTGGCTTTCTGATGCGCACCAAACCGGTCAGGGTTTATCTTTTCTTTTGTTATTTTATCTTGTAAGTTTATTGATTGGCAGGAGGGGGATGGAGGCTTTTCAAAGGGCGCTTAGGTACCCGACTCTTATTGAAAATCAGCCCAATACTCTCCTTTTTGCCTTTTGACTATCTCCCCCTTAATGAATTTATCTACTCATGGCTCATGCATTGAGCAAGCTGCTCTGCCCAGCTCTGTAAATATTGATTAATTCTGTAGCACTATAAGGGTGCACAGTGTTTTACAGATGAATGAGAAGCCTGTAGGTGCTTACAACCGAAGGTCTAATCCTGCCAACAGTTATTACTTCATGTGACTAGGAAGACACAGGAGCAGGGGTTGGAACCAAGTTATCCCCCAACCTCCCGGCTATGGGATTGTTCTCGCGTTCTGTAGCCGAATGACTATTTAATTATTTATAGAAAGTGGAACAACTTCAACAGGCGAGAGTGAGAGAAACTCTGCCCAGAATACTGTCTAGTCCACTGATTAGGACATTCGCTTGCAATGTGGGAGACCCAAGATCAAATCCCTGCTCTGAATCAGGCCAAGTGGGGATTTGAACCCAGGTCTCCGATATCCTAGGTAAGTGCCCTAATCATTTGAGTATAAGGGGGGAGCCACCAGTGTGTTCTCCTCTGGTTTTCTGAATGGCACTTAAGTCGCACACATTTTTTTGTTCAAAACAATCCAGTGAATTCATGTCATAGTCACTAGAAGTTTCAGGTTGACCCAAAATTGCATTTTTAAGCAAATAAACTATTTGTCTGAAACCTTTCACCCAGCTGTGGTGACAAGCATGCATTGAGGTGAGGGAAAGCACCCCCATCACATCAACTTTGTCAGACATTAAAAATGGCATTATATTGTAACTGTCAACGTCTTTCGAAATCTTGAACCAGCAGTAGCAAGATTTTGTGGAGAGAATAAGGGAGGCCAATGCTAGATAAGCGGAGGGAGCAGGGAAGCAGAGAGGCAAGATCTGTGAATACAGGAAAGAAATGTTGAGCTAGATTCTGGATGAAATGGGGAGGCATTGGAGCTTTCTGAGGATAAGGGTATTATGACTGAGCCTGTCTTTATTTGTGAGAGGCAGGCCGCAGCGTTCTGCACATGCTGGAGTCTGAGAATTTGGGTGTATGGGGACCATAGAGAAGGCAGTTTCAATGGTCGAGGGAAGAGGAGATGAAGG